>NC_086444.1:998478974-999136792 GCF_028390025.1 Pseudophryne corroboree | reverse complement strand
GGCACTACTGTGTGTTGTAACGTGAATAAGGGCACTACTGTGTGACGCAACATCAATAAGAGCCACTACTGTAACGTAACGTGAATAAGGAGGGGGGGGGGGGGGGGCAGGCTTAAGTTTTGCCTAGGGTGCCGAGCAACCTTCCACCGGCCCTGTGTGTAAGAGTTAATCTTTAATGGTTATAAGGCAGGACTACCACATTACCAATGTAAGGGCTTTGCATATTTGTTGCCTGTGATACTGTGACCTGTAGAAATCACACTCTACATGCTGTATGTTTTTATATTACTGTATTCAGTAAATTTGCATAAGCACTGTATTCACTATTGGTGTTGTTACTTTTCGTTACAGCCGGCCTCACGTACACACGTGACCAGGATACACGATTGTTGTGTATCCTGGTTGCCATGGTTCTCATCTGCGACGCGGCGCGATGTGATGTCATCACGGAGAGACGCGACAGCGGACCGGGAAAGCGGGCTTGCGGGTGCGCCGTGGAGCAGGTGAGTAGGATTAGGGCTTGTATGACTTGACTCTGCTGGGTATATATGGATGTTTGTTTTGCATTATTGTTTGTTTGGCCCTGAGGATGGAGGGTTTACTCCGAAACATGTCGGCTATTTGTCATTAAATATGACGTTCATTTAAACCTACGGACTTGAGACTGATGAGTGCCGCCTGAAATATCCTCCTTTATATATATATATCTCCTATATAATAGCCTTGTGATTCTGTGCCTGGCCCTCTAACGCTGGGCGGAGTCACAGGAAGAGATCTGGGTGGCTGGATGCAGGCCAGGAACAGTCCCCGCCCTCGGTCCGCCCATCCCCACCCAGTCCCCCTCCCCCATCTCAGCCCAGTCCCCCTCTCTCCCCCCCTCCCCGTACACTCCCTGCACCCTGGTGACACTGCAGCCGGTGAGTCTTGCGGCTGCCGTACACTCCGGAGGAGAATGCCGTGGACGACCACTGACTGCCGCCCCCGCCCCCCCTCCCACCCGTGGCACCCACAGCACACACCCCGCTCCTCCCCGCACCCTCCCACCCGTGGCACCCACACCTGCAGCACCCCCCCGCCCCTTCCCCCCACCCCACGGTACTCCCGCCCCTCCACCACCCACATCTGCAGCACCCACCACCCGCGGCACTCCCGCCCCTCCACCACCCCTAACGCTGGGCGGAGTCACAGGAACAGATCTGGGTGGCTGGATGCAGGCCAGGAACAGTCCCCTCCCTCGGTCTGCCCATCCCCACCCAGTCCCCTCCCATCTCAGCCCAGTCCCCTCTCTCCCCCCTCCCCGTACACTCCCTGCCCCCTGGTGACACTGCAGCCGGTGAGTCTTGCGGCTGCCGTACACTCCGGAGGAGAATGCCGTGGACGACCACTGACTGCCGCCCCCGCCCCCCTCCCACCCGTGGCACCCACAGCCTATACACCAGTCGCCCCCCACCCGCAGCACACACCCCGCTCCTCCCCGCACCCTCCCACCCGCGACACTCACACCTGCATCACCCCCGCCCCTCCCCCCACCCGCGGCATTCCCGCCCCCTCCCCCACCCATAGCACCCACATCTGCAGTACCCACCACCCGCGGCACTCCCGCCCCTCCACCACCCGCGGCAGACGCCCCTCCCCCATCCGTTGAACCCACACCTGCAGCACCCACCGCCCCTCCCCCACCCGCGGTACTCCCGCCCCTCCCCCACCCATAGCACCCACATCTGCAGCACCCCCCGACCCCTCCCCCACCCGCGGCACTCCCGCCCCTCCCTCACCCGTGGCAGACGCCCCTCCCCCACCCGCGGCACTCCTGCCCCCTCTCCCACCCGTTGCACCCACACCTGCAGCACCCACCGCCCCTCCCCCACCCGCGGCACTCCCGCCCCTCCCCCACCCGCGGCACACGCCCCTCCCCCACCCACCCCCGTCACTCCCGCCCCCTCCCCCAACCCGCAGCACCCACTCCTGCAGCACCCCCCCTCCCCCCACCCGCGGCACTCCCGCCCCCTCCCCCACCCCGCAGCACCCACTCCTGCAGCACCCCATCCCCCACCCGCGGCACTCCCGCCCCCTCCCCCATCCGCAGCACACCCATCCCTCCCACACCCGCGGCACCCACAGCACCCACCACATCTGTCCCCCACCCATAGTACACGCCCCTCCCCCACCTGCTCCACTCCCGCCCCCTCCCCCACCCGTAGCACACACAAAACCGTGGCGCACCCCACCCGCGACACCTCCGCCCCTCCCCCACCCCCATACCCACCTCTCCCCCCCACTACACACCCGCCCCCTCCACCCCACCCGCCGCTCCCCCACCCGCGGCACCCACAGCATCCACCACATCTGCCTCCCACTCGCGGCACACGCTCCTCCCCCTCCCACTGCACTCCCTCCCCCACCCGTAGCACCCACCACCCCTCCCCCACCCGCGGCACCCCCGCATCTCCATACCCACCTCTCCCCCCCTGCTACACCCCCGCACCCTCCACCCCACCCATCCCTCCCCCACCCACGGCACCAACAGCACACGCCCCCCCTCCCACCCACAGCATCAACCACATCTTCCTCCCACCCGCGGCACTCCTGCCCCCTCCCCCACCCGTAGCACCCCACACCCGCAGCACCCCCTGCCCACTCTCCTGCCCGCAGCGCATCCAGACCCCCACTACACCCCCGCAGCCGCCACTCCCCCAACCACAGCACTTCCGGCCCCCTCCCCCACTCACATCATGTATAGACACCTTCCCCCATTCGTGGACCTACCACATCTCCCCCACCCGCAGCACCTCTGGACCACCTCCCACAGCACCTCCGGACCCCATCCACGGCTCCCCTGCAGCCTCCCCTCCTCCACCCACAGCACTTCTAGAACCTATCACCCAACCTCAACCCCCCGCAACCCCACCACCCCAAACACCCCCCCCCCACTACATCGCCCCACCCCCACGCACATCACCTCCAGACCCCATCTTTCATCCACAGCCCCCCGCACCCACCCCTCCACCACCAACAGCATCTACACTCCCCTTCCGCACCCGCACCTCCCCCATCCGTGCCCCCTCCACACCTACCCCTCCCCCACCCACAGCACCTCTGCACTCTTTCCGCCATCCGTGCCACTGCACCCACCCCTTCACCACCCGCAACACCGCTGGACCCCCTCCCCACCCATTCCTCCACCCAGGGCCGGTGGAAGGTTGCTCGGCACCCTAGGCATCACTTAAGCCTGCCCCCCCCCCCCCCCCCCTCCTTATTCACGTTACGTTACAGTAGTGGCTCTTATTGATGTTGCGTCACACAGTAGTGCCCTTATTCACGTTACAACACACAGTAGTGCCCCTTAATCACGTTACATCACACAGTAGTGCCCCTTATTCACATTACACCACAATAGAGCCCATTTACATTAAACCACACAGTAGAGTCAATTCACATCCTGCCACATAGTAGTACTCCTTATACATATTATGCCACACAGTAATAGTGCCCCTTATAACACTATATGCCATAAAGTAATGCCCCTATACATTATGCCACACAGTAATGCCACTTACATTATACCAGACAGCATGAGACGAAAATCACATTATAGCACACACTATGAGCCGCAATTCACATTATACCACACAGTATGAGATGAAATTCAAATTATAGCACACGGTATGAGACGAAATTCACATTATACCACACGGTATGAGTCAAAATTTACATTATAGCACACAGAATGAGCCAAAATTCACATTATGCCACATGGAATGGGACAAAATTCAAGGAGAGTGACAGCAGGGAAATAGGGTCAGGGAGAGTGACAGGGAAAATGATAGCAGGGACATAGGAACAGGGAGAGTGACAGAGGGACAGGGAAAGTGACAGCAGGGACATAGGGACAGGAAGAGTGAAAGAGGGACAGGGAAAGTGACAGCAGGGACATAGGGGCAGGGAGAGAGAAAGGCAGCAGGGTAAGCAGTGGCGTAACTTCAGCTCAATTGCCCAGAGGCAAGAAAAATGTTGTGCCCCCCTTGCAAAAAATTATTTGTATTTTACTGACTCCTTGCCCTGTGTGAGTGATAACCCCCTTCCCCTGTGTAAGCCATGCCCCCCCCCCCCCCCCCCCCCCACACACACACACACACACACACACACACACACACACACACACACACACACACTTCTCCTGTGTGAGTGATATTACCCTCTTCCTCCTTATCTGAGCCATGTCCCCCTTTCTACTGTGTGAGACACAGAGATAGGGAGGGAGAGAGAGACTGGGAAAGAAAGAAAGAGATGAGGGAGAGACATGGAGAGAGAGACAGAGATAAGGAGAGAGAGAAGTAAGGCAGAGAGGGAGAGAGACGCAGAGACAGAGAGAGAGACGAGGGACAGAGGGAGAGGAGGGAGAGGGAAATGAGGTAGAGAGACAAGGGAGAGAGATACGAGGGAGAGAGGGAGATGAGAGAGAGATGGATGAGAAAGAGAGAGACAGATGGACAGACAGACGGAGAGAGAGAGATGAGGGAGGGACAGAGGCGAGGGAGAGACGGAGATGGGGAGAGAGGGGCGAGGGAGGGAAGAGAGACAGAGAGATAGATGCAGAGACAGGGAGACAGGTACACGGAGGGGATGAGAGAGACAGTAGAGAGAGACAGGGAGAGACATGTAGAGAGAGAAGCGAGGGAGAGAGATGCAGAGACAGGGACAGATACAGGGAGGAGAGAGACAGGGTGAGGGAGATAGAGATGGGAACACAGACATGGAAAGGAAGAGAGAGAGAGAGACAGGGAGAGGGACACAGAGATGGGGAGAGAAGCCAGGGAAAAAGATGGAAAGGGAGAGACACAGGGACACAGACAGGGAAAGGGAAATAGAGACAGGGAGAGAGAGATGAGGGAGACAGACAGGGAGAGAGAAGAGGAAGACAGACAGGGAGAGACAGATGGGGAGAGAGAGAAGCGAGGGAAAGGGCGAGAGAGGGAGAGAGACGCAGACAGGGAGAGAGACAGAGGGAGAGAGATGCAGAGACAGGGAGACAGAGTCAGGAGAAAGAGAGAGACAGGGAGAAAAAGGGAACAGCACAGGGTGAGGTGCATGGAACCTTTGCCGCTCTGCGGGACTCTGGGTGATGAAGATGGGCACCAAGGGTGCCACACACTGACGACCCTCCTTATGTGGCCGGGCGGCTGTGATCTCCCCTCTAGAGTTTTCTGCACAAGAGCCGCAAAATTTCTGCACAGTCCACACTTACCCTCCCTCCTTGTCCGTCATGGTGCTCGCTGATAGCTGCGTTGCGACGCTTCTTCCAGCCTCGCTGTCCGTACGATGTACCCCTCTCTCCGTCAGGGGGCAGGTCGTGGGGGCAGCTCCTCCCCGTGTCCACGGTCTCCGCTCTGCTCCTCCCGCTAATGTTCCCTGCCTCCCCATGTCTCGCTTATTCCGCAGCCCTCTCAGCTCTCAGGCAGCCACTAAACGGCAGTGAGTGGGTACTTTTATGTGTCCCCACCCGAGAGGGGGTCTTTTAGTGACCTCTTTGCCCTGCTGTGGTTGGTGGCACAGTGGGTCCTATGACCGCGGCGCTATTATTTTAAATCTGTCGCGGACTGGCAGCCAAGCAGGAGCGGTCCGCTGCAGATTTGAAATAGTAGCACCGTGGTCAGGAGCGAGAGCTCGGTGCGGCAGGGGTCTTCAGACACAGTGCTCGAAGAAGTCTTCTACATCTACAACTACATGGATAGTGAAACTGGTGGCCCAGGGGGTTCCATATTCTGTCCTTGAGCATATATATATATATATATATATATATATATATATATACTGTGTGTGTGTATATATATATATATATATATATATATATATATACTTTGTAGTAATCAGCAAATCAGCAGCACTCCATACTATGTAGTACAAATGAATTAGGCCGGTGCCCTCCGTATGGCATCCCCAGCAAGGATGTCTCCAAACACAGCCCACGGTCGGCGGCACTCACGGCTCCCTCAGCGGAGAATAAAACGAGACCAAGTCACTTAGAAAGTCAACTTCCTAAGTGACTTGGTCTCGTTTTATTCCCCGCTGAGGGAGCCGTGAGTGCCGCCGACCGTGGCCTGTATATATATATATATATATATATATATATATATATACATATATACACACACACACAAAGATATCGGCGGCACTCACAGGCTTTTCAAAGCCAAAAGACCAGACAAGTCAGTTAGCGCTTAAGCGCTAACTGACTGGTCTGGTCTTTTGGCTTTGAAAAGCCCGTGAGTGCCACCGATATCTTTGTGTATTAGCCACGCTGTTTGCTGCGGAGGGCACCCGGCAGGTTGCACCTGTGAATTAGCAGTGAGTGCTGAATACCGTGTGTGTGTGTGTGCGTGCGTGTGTGTATGTATATATATATATATATATATGACTGTGGCTGGGACTGTTGGTCATACTTTCATATGTCATCCTGTATAAATATGCGGTATAGAGCCAGCCAGGGTCAGGTAACTACAAAGGTGCCAGGAGCAGAAGGGCGGCAAACAGCGTCGGCTGAAGGAGCATGGACGGCCGGGGGCAGCGATCGGACCTCCCTGCCTACGGCTGCAGGGGGAGGAGGGAGAGAATGATGCTGCTGCCTGTCCGTATTTAGGTCCCAGCAGCATCGCGCTGCCTCTCCAGCTTGTTGCCGCGGTCCGTCAGCAGAGGGGGCGCGGCAGACGCAGCTCACGCTGGCCGGGGGTGACTGATTGTGGACGGCTGCCGCTGCGGCTGGTCACTGTGGTCAGACCCGTACTGCGGCCGCCGCTAGCCAGCCCTGCACATGATTGTTAGGTAAAACTAATTCAGGAGGGATGTGCCGCCCTCCAGTGGCCGGCGCTCATAGGCAGCTGCCTAAAGCTGCCTAATGGTAGCGCCGGCCCTGGGGAAGGGATAGTGAAACGCGGGACGGCAGGGAGGGGATAGGGAGACGTGAGGCTGCAGGGAAGGGATAGTGAGACGCCGGGCTTCAGGGAGGGGATAGTGAGACGCGGGCTGCAGGGAAGGGATAGGGAGACGCCGGGCGGCAGGGAGGGGATAAGGAGACGCCGGGTTGCAGGGAGGGGATAAGGAGACGCTGGGCTGCTGGGAGGGGATAGGGAGACACAGGGCTGCAGGGAGGGGATAGGGAGACGCCGGGCTGCAGGAAGGGGATAGGGAGATGCCGGGCTGCAGGGAGGGGGTAGGGAGATGCAGGGCGGCAGGGAGGGGATAGGGAGACGCGGGGCTGCAGGGAGGGGATAAGGAGACGCCGGGCTGCAGGGAGGGGATAGGGAGACGCGGGGCTGCAGGGAGGGGATAAGGAGATGCAAAGCTACAGGGAGGGGATAGGGAAATGCGGGATGGCAGGGAGGAGATAGGGAGACGCGGGGCTGCAGGGAGGGGATAAGGAGACGCCGGCATGCAGGGAGAGGATAGGGAGACACGGGCGGAAGGGAGGGGATAAGGAGATGCGAAGCTGCAGGGAGGGTATAGGGAAATGCGGGATGGCAGGGAGGGGATAGGGAGACACGGGCGGAAGGGAGGGGATAAGGAGATGCGAAGCTGCAGGGAGGGGATAGGGAAATGCGGGATGGCAGGGAGGGGATAGGGAGACACGGGCGGAAGGAAGGGGATAGGGAGACGCAGGGTGGCAGGGAAGGGGTACGGAGACGCGGGGCGGCAGGGAGGGGATAGGGAGACACGGGCGGAAGGGAGGGGATAGGGAGATGCAGAGTGGCAGGGAAGGGGTACGGAGACGCGGGGCTGCATGGAGGGGATAAGGAGATGCGAAGATGCAGGGAGGGGATAGGGAGACGCGGGGCTGCAGGGAGGGGATAGGGAGACGCGGGGCTGCAGGGAGGGGATAGGGAGACACGGGGCTGCAGGGAGGGGATAGGGAGACACGGGGCTGCAGGGAGGGGATAGGGAAATGCGGGATGGCAGGGAGGGGATAGGGAGACACGGGCGGAAGGGAGGGGATAGGGAGACACTGGGGAGTGTAACTGTGTGTGCCCGCAGGAGCAGAGTTCTAACCTGGCGTCACAGCAGTGCATTCTCGCCTTTCGGATGCAGTAGACATCACCATCCACAGCGTCACCCTTCTGCACTCATCTTGGGGCTTCCGGCAGCAGTAATAATGATAATGCTAGGGGGAGGGATCGTCGTAGCCAGAGGGGAGAACTTGAAGTGCTATCTAGGGCGGAGGCAGGGATAAGAGGGCTGCAATCCTTCCTAATGCCGCCTCTGACTCTCCTCCGCATAATGCCGACAGCCTTGCCCCTGCTCCATGTCTCTAGCAGAAATAGACGGAGCTGCGGCCGGATTGAGAGAGCAAGTCAGGAGACGAGCGCCACACAGGGTGAGTCATCAACTTGTAAACAAGCGCAGTGCGCACAGCACGTTAGCGCTGACGTCTAGGCTGTCTGTGTGGCGCCCGTCTCCTGACTTGCTCTCTCGTACCGGCCGCAGCTCCGTCTATTTCTGTTAGAGACATGGAGCAAAAAAACCAATACACTGCCGCCGCAGCCACCCCTGGGCCTACATAGAAAAATATAATTTTTTTAGTAAAATAGATCTAAGTGGAGCATGCCGCCCTCCAGTGGCCAGCGCCCATAGGCAGCTGCCTAAAGCTGCCTAATGGTGGCGCCGGCCCTGCTTACACATCTGAAGTGTCATAATATTTTAACCGTACTTAATGAGCTAAACTATTGCCGGAGCTTCTCTATAAGAAACACTGTAGCCCCAAGTTTTCATTTAACCCTCTAGGGGAAATGGTTCTCAGGGTATGGATCCACCTTGTTTCTTTTTGTAGTAATATTTTATCCCTGTTTCCACCCCTAAGAGATTTGGGTACGTGGTCTATGAGAATAGCTCTGATGCTAGCTACTCCATGTTTGACCTCCAGACAATGCCGGGCAAATGGTTGCTCACTTTGACCCTTCTCGTAGGCCTTTTTGATGGCACTGCGATGAAGGGCCATCCTCTCCCTAAATTGTCGAATGGTCTTACCCACGTAGGCAAGACCATAAGGGCAAGTCAGGAGGTACACAACATGTGTAGTGGTACATGTGAGTCTATGAAGGATTTTAATTTTGCGACCCATATGGGGGTGGTTAAAGGAAGCCCCTGTAATAAGGGTATAACAGATGCACACCCCAGACATCTAAAACATCCCTGTTTTTGTCGCAGAAAATGAGACTCGCTAACCTTGGTGAGATTAGATACGTCAAGTTTCATGACATAGTCACCCAAATTTTTACCACGTGTGTGGCAGGGCGTGATACGTGTTTCTACCAACGAGGAGAGTGCCTGGTCGGTCTGTATCATTGGCCACATTTGTTTTGCCTTTTTAACCACCCGTTTACTTGATGTCGTGTATCTATTCACCCATGCGAGCCTCTTATCTCCAGAGTCCCTAAGTCTTTTAACTGGTGTAATTGTTCACGTGATGTATTTAAGACCCTTTGCATATTTGTTGCCTATGATACTGTGACCTGTAGAAATCACACTCTACATGCTGTATGTTTTTATATTACTGTATTAAGTAAGTTTGCATTAGCACTGTATTCACTATTGGTGTTGCTATTGTTACTTTTCGTTACAGCCGGCCTCACGGACACACTTGTTGTGTATCCTGGTTGCCATTGTTATCGCCTGCGACGCGGTGTGCCGTGACATCATCACCGAGAGAAGTGACAGCGGACAAGGAGAGCGGGCTTGCGGGCGCGCCGTGGAGCAGGTGAGTAGAATTAGGGCTTGTATGACTTGACTATGCTGGGTATATATGGATGTTTGTTTTGCACTATTGTTTGTTTGGCCCTGAGGACGGAGGGTTTACTCCGAAACATGTTGACTATTTGTCATGAAATATAACGTTCATTTAAACCTACAGACTTGAGACTGATGAGTGCAGCCTGAATTATCCTCCCCTCTGCATGGTGGGTAGTATATCCCACGAGGAGGGCACCACAGCACATCCACACCACAGGTTACGAGTGCCGGACAACATTTGGACATTTATATATATATATATATATATATATATATATATATATAAACTAGGTGCTTCATCGCGCCCTACGGGCGCTCTTCACACCGTCGCAAGGGGCTACGCCCCCTTAACCCTTGCATGCCTTTCTGGGGTTCAATATTTGTATTATATGGAGTATTACCTGCATTCCTTTGTTAGTGGTTAAATATTGCACAATGAAAGGGCGTGCGATGGTGAAGGAGGCGCAGCCCCTTGCGACGGCGTGAACAGCACATGCAGGGCACGATGTACAGAATGTAGCGGGTGCGGGGGGGACTGCGGATGGGGGAGGGTGTCTGTAGATGCTGTGGGTGGAGGGGGGGCGGAAGCGGGGGAGGGGGCCCGGATGGGGAAGGGTCGGGAGGTGCTGCGGGTGGGGGAGGGGCAGAGGAGTGGGGGCTGCAGATGGGGGAGGGGTCCGGAGGCACAGTAGCTGGGGGAGTGGCAGGGGTGCCACGGGTGGGAGAGGGGCAGGTGCGGGGATGTTGCGGATGGATGTAGGGTATGGGGGGAGACATATATGGGGGGTGGATGGTGGAGGGGGTCTGGAGGTGCTGTGGGTGGTGGAGGGGCGTAGGAGTGGGAGCCACGGGTGGTGTAGGGGTATGGAGGCACAGCATGTGGTTGAGGGACGGAGTGCCGCATGTGGTGGAGGGGAAGGTGCGGAGGTGTGGTGCATTGAGGAGGGGTCTGGAGGCGCTGCGGGTACTGTACCTGCCAAAAAGGTAGTTGGAGGGCATGCAGTAACAGGGCCAGGACAGGAGTGACAGGGTCAGGACAGGGGTGACAGTGTCAGAACAGGGGTGACGGGGCCAGGACAGGGGTGACGGGGCCAGGACAGGGGTGATGGGGCAAGGACAGGGGTGACGGGGCAAGGACAGGGGTGACAGTGTCAGAACAGGGGTGACGGGGCCAGGACAGGGCTGACGGGGCAAGGACAGGGGTGACGGGGCCAGGACAGGGACGACGGGGCTAGGACAGAAATGACAGGGACAGGATAGGGGTGACAGGGCCAGGGTAGGGGCGGCAGGACCAGGACAGGGGTGACAGGGCCAGTATAGGGTTGACAGGGCAAGCACAGGAGTGACAGGGCCAGGATAGGGGTAACAGGGCCAGCATAAGAGTGAAAGGGCCAGGATAAAGGGTGACAGGGCAAGGCCAGGGGTGACAGGGACATGACAGAACACAGGGCACGGGAGAGATTGGCATTAGGGACAAAACAGTGGTGACAGATAGATGTGTATTACCGGAGTCACTGCTGCTGGCTGCTGCTGTTCCACTCCAACCTGTTGGGATCTGCTGCTGGTGGAGACTTGGCATGGCTGACTCTCTCAGGCTGGAGTCCTGCTTCCTCTGCCCGTCAGCATCCCTCCCCCCCTCCTCAGTCACACACCGCAGACCTCGCGCAGCTGCCGGGCACTGTGGTAAGGGGAGACTGGGAGTGACTGGTTAACCCCCAGGAGATGTTGCGGCTGGAGGGAGGAGGGGGTCATAGCATGCACGCGGCGTGGACCTCGCGGCTGCTGGGCACTGTGGTAAGGGGAGACTGGGAGTGACTGGTTAGCTCCCAGGAGATGCGGTTGGAGGGAGGAAGGGGTCGGAGCCTGCAAGCAGCTCGGACTTCTGCAGCGCTACCCGCTGGCTAAAGTGTGTGAAGGAACTGGGCGCACCTCACTGCGGGCGGCAGCACTGCAGCTAGCGGTGGGGTTGCCGGGGCTGGAGATAACAGAGGCAGTACGAAACCTGCACAGCGGCAGGTGCCCCACAAAACTGCAGC
The DNA here is from genome assembly GCF_028390025.1 of Pseudophryne corroboree. Lineage (NCBI taxonomy): Eukaryota > Metazoa > Chordata > Amphibia > Anura > Myobatrachidae > Pseudophryne > Pseudophryne corroboree. The sequence continues at coordinate 999,124,979 of NC_086444.1, read as the reverse complement.
TAAGAAGCGTGGAGTGTGCTAGAAAGTGACGCTCCTCCGCGCCAAAGAGTATGCTGATGTGGGGGGTCAAGCACACAGTGAGCCGGTGCCCATCTGTCTGTACGGCATACCCCCTCACACACCCCCATACCTCCCAACTGTCCCGGGTTTCCGGCAGCAGAGCCGGATTAAGGGGGGGGGGGGGGGCAGGGGGTACGTACCGTGGGCCCCACAGTTTTAGGGGGCCCAGGCTGGAGTAGCTCTGTCCCAGCTCAGAAGCTCCCCCGTCCTGCCAGCAACAGTATTGTGCTACAGTCAGCACACGCTGCTGCGTGTTGGCAGGTCTGTGGTGTTGCAGGGAGGCAGCAGTCTCCCTGCTTTCTTCTGCCTGTGCGGGTGTGTAGGGGGGAGCGACCACCTCCTCTGGATGTAGCCCTAGCTGCAGGGACGTGCGGTGAGCTAAATAGCTCAGGAGACACTGGCTAGCACCAGAGCCAGATTTACACACAAAATATGATCCAAAGGGTACATCTGGACAATATACACAGGTGCAGCAGTATAAACTCCTAGAAATTTGGTTAGTGTTAATCAGAGATGTGCGGAAAAGATAAGCAGGTGATTAGAATAATGCAAAGAAGATATTTCAAACATATTTTCATATATTTCTCTAACGTCCTAAGTGGATGCTGGGGACTCCGTAAGGACCATGGGGAATAGCGGCTCCACAGGAGACTGGGCACAAAAGTAAAAGCTTTAGGACTACCTGGTGTGCACTGGCTCCTCCCCCTATGACCCTCCTCCAAGCCTCAGTTAGATTTTTGTGCCCGAACGAGAAGGGTGCACACTAGGTGGCTCTCCTGAGCTGCTTAGTGAAAAGTTTAGTTTTAGGTTTTTTATTTTCAGTGAGACCTGCTGGCAACAGGCTCACTGCACCGAGGGACTAAGGGGAGAAGAAGCGAACTCACCTGCGTGCAGAGTGGATTGGGCTTCTTAGGCTACTGGACATTAGCTCCAGAGGGACGATCACAGGCCCAGCCATGGATGGGTCCCAGAGCCGCGCCGCCGGCCCCCTTACAGAGCCAGAAGACTGAAGAGGTCCGGGAAATCGGCGGCAGAAGACGTCCTGTCTTCAATAAGGTAGCGCACAGCACCGCAGCTGTGCGCCATTGCTCTCAGCACACTTCACACTCCGGTCACTGAGGGTGCAGGGCGCTGGGGGGGGGCGCCCTGAGACGCAATAAAAACACCTTAGATGGCTAAAAATACATCACATATAGCTCCTGGGCTATATGGATGCATTTAACCCCTGCCAGTTTTTCCTTAAAAAAGCGGGAGAAAGGCCGCCGAGAAGGGGGCGGAGCCTATCTCCTCAGCACACAAGCGCCATTTTCCCTCACAGCTCCGTTGGAGGGAAGCTCCCTGACTCTCCCCTGCAGTCCTGCACTACAGAAACAGGGTAAAACAAGAGAGGGGGGGCACTAAATTAGGCAGATTAATAATACAGCAGCTATATAAGGGAAAAACACTTATATAAGGTTATCCCTGTATATATATAGCGCTCTGGTGTGTGCTGGCAAACTCTCCCTCTGTCTCCCCAAAGGGCTAGTGGGGTCCTGTCCTCTATCAGAGCATTCCCTGTGTGTGTGCTGTGTGTCGGTACGTTGTGTCGACATGTATGAGGAGGAAAATGGTATGGAGGCGGAGCAATTGCCTGTAATAGTGACAGACCCAGACACGGACACTGACTCCAGTGTCGACGGTGAGGAAACAAACGTATTTTCCAGTAGGGCCACACGTTACATGATCACGGCAATGAAGGAGGTTTTGAACATTTCTGATACTACAAGTACCACAAAAAAGGGTATTATGTGGGGTGTGAAAAAACTACCCGTAGTTTTTCCTGAATCAGATGAATTAAATGAGGTGTGTGATGAAGCGTGGGTTTCCCCCGATAAAAAACTGCTAATTTCTAAAAAATTATTGGCATTATACCCTTTCCCGCCAGAGGTTAGGGCGCGTTGGGAAACACCCCCTAGGGTAGATAAGGCGCTCACACGCTTATCAAAACAAGTGGCGTTACCGTCTCCGGATACGGCCGCCCTCAAGGAGCCAGCTGATAGAAAGCTGGAAAATATCCTAAAAAGTATATACACACATACTGGTGTTATACTGAGACCAGCAATCGCCTCAGCCTGGGACAGTATATTATTGACTATAGAGCATTTAAAGGATGCATTTCTATATATGCGAGATGCACAGAGGGATATTTGCACTCTGGCATCAAGAGTAAGTGCGCTGTCCATTTCTGCCAGAAGAGGGTTATGGACGCGACAGTGGTCAGGTGATGCGGATTCCAAACGGCATATGGAAGTATTGCCATATAAAGGGGAGGAGTTATTTGGGGTCGGTCTATCGGACCTGGTGGCCACGGCAACGGCTGGGAAATCCACCTTTTTACCCCAGGTCACCTCTCAGCAGAAAAAGACACCGTCTTTTCAGGCTCAATCCTTTCGTCCCCATAAGGGCAAGCGGGCAAAAGGCCACTCATATCTGCCCCGGGGCAGAGGAAGGGGAAAAAGACTGCAGCAGGCAGCCTCTTCCCAGGAACAGAAGCCCTCCCCCGCTTCTGCCAAGTCCTCAGCATGACGCTGGGGCCTTACAAGCGGACTCAGGTACGGTGGGGGGTCGTCTCAAGAATTTCAGCGCGCAGTGGTCTCACTCGCAAGTGGACCCCTGGATCCTGCAGGTAGTATCTCAGGGGTACAAATTGGAATTCGAGACGTCTCCCCCTCGCCGGTTCCTGAAGTCTGCTTTACCAACGTCTCCCTCCGACAGGGAGGCGGTATTGGAAGCCATTCACAAGCTGTATTCCCAGCAGGTGATAATCAAGGTACCCCTCCTACAACAGGGAAAGGGGTATTATTCCACGCTGTTTGTAGTACCGAAGCCGGACGGCTCGGTGAGACCTATTTTAAATCTGAAATCCTTGAACACTTACATACAAAGGTTCAAATTCAAGATGGAGTCACTCAGAGCAGTGATAGCGAACCTGGAAGAAGGGGACTATATGGTGTCTCTGGACATCAAGGATGCTTACCTCCATGTCCCAATTTGCCCTTCTCACCAAGGGTACCTCAGGTTTGTGGTACAGAACTGTCACTATCAGTTTCAGACGCTTCCGTTTGGATTGTCCACGGCACCCCGGGTCTTTACCAAGGTAATGGCCGAAATGATGATTCTTCTTCGAAGAAAAGGCGTCTTAATTATCCCTTACTTGGACGATCTCCTGATAAGGGCAAGGTCCAGGGAACAGTTAGAGGTCGGAGTAGCACTATCTCAAGTAGTGCTACGACAGCACGGGTGGATTCTAAATATTCCAAAATCGCAGCTGATTCCGACGACACGTCTGCTGTTCCTAGGGATGATTCTGGACACAGTCCAGAAAAAGGTGTTTCTCCCGGAGGAGAAAGCCAGGGAGTTATCCGAGCTAGTCAGGAACCTCCTAAAACCAGGCCAAGTGTCAGTGCATCAATGCACAAGGGTCCTGGGAAAAATGGTGGCTTCTTACGAAGCGATTCCATTCGGCAGATTCCACGCAAGAACTTTTCAGTGGGATCTGCTGGACAAATGGTCCGGATCGCATTTTCAGATGCATCAGCGGATAACCCTGTCTCCAAGGACAAGGGTGTCTCTCCTGTGGTGGTTGCAGAGTGCTCATCTTCTAGAGGGCCGCAGATTCGGCATTCAGGACTGGGTCCTGGTGACCACGGATGCCAGCCTGAGAGGCTGGGGAGCAGTCACACAGGGAAGAAATTTCCAGGGCTTGTGGTCAAGCCTGGAGACATCACTTCACATAAATATCCTGGAGCTAAGAGCCATCTACAATGCTCTGAGCCTAGCAAAACCTCTGCTTCAAGGTCAGCCGGTGCTGATCCAGTCGGACAACATCACGGCAGTCGCCCACGTAAACAGACAGGGCGGCACAAGAAGCAGGAGGGCAATGACAGAAGTTGCAAGGATTCTTCGCTGGGCAGAAAATCATGTGATAGCACTGTCAGCAGTGTTCATTCCGGGTGTGGACAACTGGGAAGCAGACTTCCTCAGCAGACACGACCTCCACCCGGGCGAGTGGGGACTTCACCCAGAAGTCTTCCACATGATTGTGAACCGTTGGGAAAAACCAAAGGTGGACATGATGGCGTCCCGCCTCAACAAAAAACTAGACAGATATTGCGCCAGGTCAAGGGACCCTCAGGCAATAGCTGTGGACGCTCTGGTAACACCATGGGTGTACCAGTCAGTGTATGTGTTCCCTCCTCTGCCTCTCATACCCAAGGTACTGAGGATCATAAGAAGGAGAGGAGTAAGGACTATACTCGTGGCTCCGGATTGGCCAAGAAGGACTTGGTACCCGGAACTTCAAGAGATGCTCACAGAGGACCCGTGGCCTCTACCTCTAAGAAAGGACCTGCTCCAGCAGGGACCCTGTCTCTTCCAAGACTTACCGCGGCTGCGTTTGACGGCATGGCGGTTGAACGCCGGATCCTGAAGGAAAAAGGAATTCCGGATGAAGTCATCCCTACCCTGATCAAAGCCAGGAAGGATGTAACCGTACAACATTATCACCGTATTTGGCGTAAATATGTTGCGTGGTGCGAGGCCAGGAAGGCCCCTACAGAGGAATTTCAACTGGGTCGTTTCCTGCATTTCCTACAAACAGGACTGTCTATGGGCCTAAAATTAGGGTCCATTAAGGTTCAGATTTCGGCCCTGTCGATTTTCTTCCAAAAAGAACTGGCTTCAGTTCCTGAAGTACAGACGTTTGTCAAGGGGGTACTGCATATACAACCTCCTTTTGTGCCTCCAGTGGCACCTTGGGATCTAAATGTAGTTTTGGGATTCCTAAAATCACTTTGGTTTGAATCACTTTCCACTGTGGACTTAAAATATCTCACATGGAAGGTGGTAATGCTGTTAGCCCTGGCTTCAGCCAGGCGTGTCTCAGAATTGGCGGCTTTATCCTATAAAAGCCCTTACCTAATTTTTCATACGGACAGGGCAGAATTGAGAACTCGTCCTCAATTTCTCCTTAAGGTGGTTTCAGCATTTCACTTGAACCATCCTATTGTGGTGCCTGCGGCTACTAGGGACTTGGAGGACTCCAAGTTGCTGGACGTAGTCAGGGCCCTGAAAATATATGTTTCCAGGACGGCTGGAGTCAGAAAATCTGACTCGCTATTTATCCTGTATGCACCCAACAAGCTGGGTGCTCCTGCTTCTAAGCAGACTATTGCTCGCTGGATTTGTAGTACAATTCAGCTTGCACATTCTGTGGCAGGCCTGCCACAGCCAAAATCTGTAAATGCCCATTCCACAAGGAAGGTGGGCTCATCTTGGGCGGCTGCCCGAGGGGTCTCGGCTTTACAACTTTGCCGAGCAGCTACTTGGTCAGGGGCAAACACGTTTGCTAAATTCTACAAATTTGATACCCTGGCTGAGGAGGACCTGGAGTTCTCTCATTCGGTGCTGCAGAGTCATCCGCACTCTCCCGCCCGTTTGGGAGCTTTGGTATAATCCCCATGGTCCTTACGGAGTCCCCAGCATCCACTTAGGACGTTAGAGAAAATAAGAATTTACTTACCGATAATTCTATTTCTCATAGTCCGTAGTGGATGCTGGGCGCCCATCCCAAGTGCGGATTGTCTGCAATACTTGTACATAGTTATTGTTACAAAAATCGGGTTATTATTGTTGTGAGCCATCTTTTCAGAGGCTCCTCTGTTATCATGCTGTTAACTGGGTTCAGATCACAGGTTGTACGGTGTGATTGGTGTGGCTGGTATGAGTCTTACCCGGGATTCAATATCCTTCCTTATTGTGTACGCTCGTCCGGGCACAGTATCCTAACTGAGGCTTGGAGGAGGGTCATAGGGGGAGGAGCCAGTGCACACCAGGTAGTCCTAAAGCTTTTACTTTTGTGCCCAGTCTCCTGCGGAGCCGCTATTCCCCATGGTCCTTACGGAGTCCCCAGCATCCACTACGGACTATGAGAAATAGAATTATCGGTAAGTAAATTCTTATTTTTATACAGTCAAAACTCTGGTACAAACGTAAGTATGACAGGAAAGGCTCTGCCTCACCCCACCGCACGTCACTGCCTAGCTGAGGGGCCAAAATTCCATACAAAAAAAAAAAAAAAATCCCGGAATTTGCATAAGCGGGCGTGGCCACGTGGCACGCGATTAAGCCACGCCCCCAACCCCACAGCAGGCACAGCAATGAGATAGGGCTCCCGTGTCTCAAGTTCCCTGGGCCCCCCGGACTCATAATCCGCCCCTGGAGGCATGCCAGCAGCTCACAGAGCGCTGGGCATGCCCCCTCACTGACCAAAACGGGGGCCCTCCTGTGAAGCCACGCCCCCTTTTTGCAGCTGGGAGGTATGCACCCCTGTCTACCTGAAGAAAGCTGGGAGGTATGCACCCCTGCCTGTGCCATGCCCATACTATCTGCTTCTGCTCCTAGTCTCCTATAGATTTGCCCAGATCTGTGACTCATTTGACTAACTCCGCCCAGTGTTGTGACTCCGCCCAGCGTTAGCAAATGAGTCACAAAGTCACAGATCTGGGCTATTATATAGGAGATATATATATATATATATACAGTATATACATACACACAGTATGTAAGTTTGTGGGAGGTAGATGGGTTGATTTGGCATATTATGGTGCATTTTGTATGAAACTGAGGCCAAGACTTATTCGGTCCTTATTTTCTGGGTAAATATACATTATAATGTCAAAGTCAAAAATATTACATAGAGAGAACATACAAACTGCACACATTTAAGTCGCTATACTTGCAAATATGCGCAGCGAGCACAGCAATATATAGTAACACACGCATTTACACGGACATGGCACAGAGATGGATTCGACACTTATTTCATACAGTACATAATTATAATAATATCAAGCACCAGACATCATGGAGATTTAAAATTAGCTAATGAATTAATGTCATGAATGTGTATTTTCTCTATCGTCCTAAGTGGATGCTGGGGTTCCTGAAAGGACCATGGGGAATAGCGGCTCCGCAGGAGACAGGGCACAAAAGTAAAGCTTTTACAGGTCAGGTGGTGTGTACTGGCTCCTCCCCCCATGACCCTCCTCCAGACTCCAGTTAGATTTTTGTGCCCGGCCGAGAAGGGTGCAATTCTAGGTGGCTCTCATAAAGAGCTGCTTAGAGAGTTTAGCTTAGGTTTTTTATTTTACAGTGATTCCTGCTGGCAACAGGATCACTGCAACGAGGGACAGAGGGGAGAAGAAGTGAACTCACCTGCGTGCAGGATGGATTGGCTTCTTGGCTACTGGACATGAAGCTCCAGAGGGACGATCACAGGTACAGCCTGGATGGTCACCGGAGCCACGCCGCCGGCCCCCTCACAGATGCTGAAGCAAGAAGAGGTCCAGAATCGGCGGCTGAAGACTCCTGCAGTCTTCTTAAGGTAGCGCACAGCACTGCAGCTGTGCGCCATTTTCCTCTCAGCACACTTCACACGGCAGTCACTGAGGGTGCAGGGCGCTGGGGGGGGGGCGCCCTGGGAGGCAAATGAAAACCTTTAAAAAGGCTAAAAATACCTCACATATAGCCCCAGAGGCTATATGGAGATATTTACCCCTGCCTAAATGTACTAAATAGCGGGAGACGAGCCCGCCGGAAAAGGGGCGGGGCCTATCTCCTCAGCACACGGCGCCATTTTCTGTCACAGCTCCGCTGGTCAGGAAGGCTCCCAGGTCTCTCCCCTGCACTGCACTACAGAAACAGGGTATAACAGAGAGGGGGGGCAAAATAAATGGCAATATATTAATATAAAAGCAGCTATAAGGGAGCACTTAATCATAAGGCTATCCCTGTCATATATAGCGCTTTTTGGTGTGTGCTGGCAGACTCTCCCTCTGTCTCCCCAAAGGGCTAGTGGGTCCTGTCTTCGTATAGAGCATTCCCTGTGTGTCTGCTGTGTGTCGGTACGTGTGTGTCGACATGTATGAGGACGTTATTGGTGTGGAGGCGGAGCAATTGCCAAATATGAGGATGTCACCTTCTAGGGGGTCGACACCAGAATGGATGCCTTTATTTGTGGAATTACGGGATAGCGTCAACTCGCTTAAGCAGTCGTTTGCCGACATGAGGCGGCCGGACACTCAATTAGTGCCTGTCCAGGCGCCTCAAACACCGTCAGGGGCTGTAAAACGCCCCTTGCCTCAGTCGGTCGACACAGACCCAGACACAGGCACTGATTCCGGTGGTGAAGGTGACGAATCAACCGTATTTTCCAGTAGGGCCACACGTTATATGATTTTGGCAATAAAGGAGATGTTACATTTAGCTGATACTACAGGTACCACTAAACAGGGTATTATGTGGGGTGTGAAAAAACTACCAGTAGTTTTTACCGAATCAGAAGAATTAAATGACGTGTGTGATGAAGCGTGGGGTGCCCCGATAAAAAACTGCTAATTTCAAAGAAGTTATTGGCTTTATACCCTTTCCCGCCAGAGGTTAGGGAGCGCTGGGAAACACCTCCTAGGGTGGACAAAGCGCTAACACGCTCATCAAAACAAGTGGCGTTACCCTCTCCTGAGACGGCCGCACTTAAAGATCCATCAGATAGGAGGATGGAAAATATCCAAAAAGGTATATACACACATGCAGGTGTTATACTACGACCAGCTATTGCGACTGCCTGGATGTGCAGTGCTGGGGTAGTTTGGTCAGAGTCCCTGATCGAAAATATTGATACCCTGGACAGGGACAATATTTTACTGTCGTTAGAACAAATAAAGGATGCATTTCTTTATATGCGTGATGCACAGAGAGATATCTGCACACTGGCATCACGGGTAAGTGCTATGTCCATTTCGGCCAGAAGAGCTTTATGGACACGACAGTGGACAGGCGATGCGTAGAGGAGTTATTTGGGGTCGGTCTATCGGATTTGGTGGCCACGGCTACGGCCGGGAAATCCACCTTTCTACCTCAAGTCACTCCCCAACTGAAAAAGGCACCGACCTTTCAACGCAGCCCTTTCGTTCCTTTAAAAATAAGAGAGCAAAGGGCTATTCATATCTGCCACGAGGCAGAGGACGAGGGAAGAGACAGCAACAGGCAGCTCCTTCCCAGGAACAGAAGCCCTCCCCGGCTTCTACAAAAGCCTCAGCATGACGCTGGGGCTTCGCAAGCGGACTCGGGGGCGGTAGGCGGTCGTCTCAAGAATTACAGCGCGCAGTGGGCTCACTCGCAGGTAAATCCCTGGATCCTGCAGATAATATCTCAGGGGTACAGGTTGAAATTAGAGACAGAGCCACCTCGCCGTTTCCTGAAGTCTGCTTTACCAACGTCCCCCTCAGAAAGGGAGACGGTTTTGGAAGCCATTCACAAGCTGTATTCTCAGCAGGTGATAGTCAAGGTACCTCTTCTACAACAAGGGAAGGGGTATTATTCCACTCTTTTTGTGGTACCGAAGCCGGATGGCTCGGTAAGGCCTATTCTAAATCTGAAGTCCTTGAACCTGTACATAAAGAAGTTCAAGTTCAAGATGGAGTCACTCAGAGCAGTGATAGCGAACCTGGAAGAAGGGGACTTTATGGTATCCTTGGACATCAAGGATGCGTATCTCCACGTTCCAATTACCCCTCACACCAGGGGTACCTCAGGTTCGTTGTACAAAACTGTCACTATCAGTTTCAGACGCTGCCGTTTGGTTTGTCCACGGCACCTCGGGTCTTTACAAAGGTAATGGCCGAGATAATATTTCTTCTTCGAAGAAAAGGCGTATTAATTATCCCATACTTGGACGATCTCCTAATAAGGGCAAGGTCCAGAGAACAGCTAGAGATGGGTTTAGCACTATCTCAAGAGGTGCTAAAGCAGCACGGATGGATTCTGAATATTCCAAAATCCCAATTAATGCCGACAACTCGTCTGCTGTTCCTGGGGATGATTCTGGACACAGTTCAGAAAAAGGTTTTTCTTCCCGAAGAAAAAGCCAAGGAGTTATCTGACCTGGTCAGGAACCTCCTAAAACCAGGAAAGGTGTCTGTACATCAATGCACAAGAGTCCTGGGAAAAAATGGTAGCTTCTTACGAAGCAATCCCTTTCGGCAGATTCCATGCAAAGGGATCTGTTGGACAAATGGTCAGGGTCGCATCTTCAGATGCACCTGCGGATAACCCTGTCGCCGAGGACAAGGGTATCCCTTCTGTGGTGGTTGCAGGAGGCTCATCTATTGGAGGGCCGCAGATTCGGCATGCAGGATTGGATCCTGGTGACCACGGAGGCCAGCCTGAGAGGCTGGGGAGCAGTCACACAGGGAAGAAATTTCCAGGGAGTGTGGTCGAGCCTGAAAAAGTCTCTTCACATAAGCATTCTGGAACTAAGAGCAATCTACAATGCTCTAAGCCAGGCGGAACCTCTGCTTCAAGGAAGACCGGTGTTGATCCAGTCGGACAACATCACGGCAGTCGCCCATGTAAACAGACAGGGCGGCACAAGAAGCAGGAGGGCAATGGCAGAAGCTGCCAGGATCCTTCGCTGGGCGGAGAATCACGTGATAGCACTGTCAGCAGTATTCATCCCGGGCGTGGACAACTGGGAAGCAGACTTACTCAGCAGACACGACCTTCACCCGGGAGAGTGGGGACTTCATCCAGAAGTTTTCCACATGCTATTAAACCGTTGGGTAAAACCAATGGTGGACATGATGGCGTCTCGCCTCAACAAAACACTGGACAGGTATTGCGCCAGGTCAAGAGATCCGCAGGCAATAGCTGTGGACGCGCTGGTAACACCTTGGGTGTACCAGTCGGTATATGTGTTTCCTCCTCTGCCTCTCATACCAAAGGTATTGAGGATTATACGGCAAAGAGGAGTAAGACTAGTGGCTCCGGATTGGCCAAGAAGGACTTGGTACCCGGAACTTCAAGAGATGGTCACGGACGATCCGTGGCCTCTACTTCTGAGAAGGGACCTGCTTCAGCAGGGTACTTGTCTTTTTCAAGACTTACCGCGGCTGCGTTTGACGGCATGGCGTTTGAATGCCAGATCCTAAAAGGAAAAGGCATTCCAGAAGAAGTCATTCCTACCTTGATAAAGGCAAGGAAGGAAGTCACCGCGAAGCATTATCGCCGTATTTGGCAAAAATATGTTGCGTGGTGCGAGCAGCGGAGTGCTCCGATGGAGGAATTTCAACTGGGTCGTTTTCCTACATTTCCTGCAATCAGGATTGTCTATGGGTCTCAAATTGGGATCTATTAAGGTTCAAATTTCGGCCCTATCAATATTCTTCCAAAAAGAATTGGCCTCAGTCCCTGAGGTCCAGATTTTTATCAAAGGAGTACTGCATATACAGCCTCCTGTGGTGCCTAAGGTGGCACCGTGGGATCTAAATGTAGTTTTAGATTTCCTCAAATCCAATTGGTTTGAACCACTAAAGAATGTGGATTTGAAATATCTCACATGGAAAGTGACTATGTTACTGGCCTTGGCTTCGGCCGGGAGAGTATCTGAACTGGCGGCTTTGTTTTATAAAAGCCCTTATTTAATTTTCCATTCGACATAGGGCAGAGCTGCGGACGCATCCGCATTTTCTCCCTAAGGTGGTATCAGCGTTTCACCTGAACCAGCCTATTGTAGTGCCTGCGGCTACAGACGACTTGAAGGACTCCAAGTTGTTGGACGTTGTCAGAGCCTTAAAAATATACATTTAAAGGACGGCTGGAGTCAGAAAATCTGACTCGCTGTTTATACTGTATGCACCCAACAAGTTGGGTGCACCTGCTTCTAAGCAGTCGATTGCTCGTTGGATTTGTAACAAAATTCAACTTGTACATTCTGTGGCAGGCCTGCCACAGCCTAAATCTGTTAAGGCCCATTCCGCAAGGAAGGTGGGCTCATCTTGGGCGGCTGCCCGAGGGGTCTCGGCATTACAACTCTGCCGAGCAGCTACGTGGTCAGGGGAGAACACGTTTGTAAATTTTTACAAATTTGATACCCTGGCAAAGGAGGACCTGGAGTTCTCTCATTCGGTGCTGCAGAGTCATCCGCACTCTCCCGCCCGTTTGGGAGCTTTGGTATAATCCCCATGGTCCTTTCAGGAACCCCAGCATCCACTTAGGACGATAGAGAAAATAAGAATTTACTTACCGATAATTCTATTTCTCGGAGTCCGTAGTGGATGCTGGGCGCCCATCCCAAGTGCGGATTATCTGCAATACTTGTACATAGTTATTGTTAACTAATTCGGGTTATTGTTTAGGAAGCCATCTTTCAGAGGCTCCTCTGTTATCATACTGTTAACTGGGTTTAGATCACAAGTTGTACGGTGTGATTGGTGTGGCTGGTATGAGTCTTACCCGGGATTCAAAATCCTCCCTTATTGTGTACGCTCGTCCGGGCACAGTACCTAACTGGAGTCTGGAGGAGGGTCATGGGGGGAGGAGCCAGTACACACCACCTGACCTGTAAAAGCTTTACTTTTGTGCCCTGTCTCCTGCGGAGCCGCTATTCCCCATGGTCCTTTCAGGAACCCCAGCATCCACTACGGACTCCGAGAAATAGAATTATCGGTAAGTAAATTCTTATTATTTGAACAGAACCAGATACGCCCGTCATGTTTACTATTAAAACAAGCAGATTGGGGTGTAGATTAATTTGATACTTGTTGTGAAGTTGTGGGACATTGCAGCGGATAGATATGATTATATGTATAAAAGCTAAAAATCACTTTGTTAGAACAATGCAGTGACCAGGGAACTGAAGACAACCCTTTTGCCAGATTTCAGGGCTGAACCTGATCAGCATATACAAAGCAAGAGAGACCCCTCCCCCAGGGACTAGTCAAACAGGCTGGCTAGAGAGAGAGAGGTGTTCAGTTGCTTGTGGCCTCAGAGAACAGATGTAATGTAGCTACACTCAGAACAAAGCTCTCAGAAGCATGGCTGGATCATCACCAGGCACCTTACAAAGGCTAAGTATCATAACCTCAATATCTCATGGCTAATTGGCATAGAATAGTTTTAAATATGTGTTTGAGGTAGAGTAGTTGTGAAGTGATTGGTATAGAGTGGTTGGTTTGGAGATGCAAATGGCTTAAGGTTAATGAGGCTTGCGCAGCTGTGTGATTGTTGGGTGTTTGTGATAATACTCTATGAAATCTGTAATGAATTGGAACAGTAGACAATCTGTAGCATAGCATTCCTGGTATACATTTATGGTTGGTGATAAACAACAGATTATAGTAGTTTTACATGATGCATCTTGCTGAAGGTTTGAAGTTAAAGCATACTTCCTTTTGTTACTGTAGTCATGTGCTTGTAGCAATGGCAGGCTGGGATGTGTGGTTACATTGTGATCTGGTGATTCATATAACATGGACTGTATGCAATAAGATGGTTCTAGGAAGTTGGATTGGAATGTGGAATAAGATTAGTTGGTTTGAGTAAAATGGCTGCTGCTGGGTGTTTTCCCCTCCCCCTTTCAGCCATGTGGTGCAGTCTTTGGAATCATGGGAGTTTTCCCAAAATGGAGTCTAGCTTCTGTCCCATGCGGTATTGTAGGGTTGTGTATATAGGGACAGCCAGTATGGGTAAGCTCAAGTATTTTCTCCACAAAGATTCTCAGCATTGACTAACTGCGCAGCGATTGTTCCTCACATGTGTAAGCTTCTCTGCAACCATATTGTCTTATTGTTATTGTTAGCCATTCTCTCTCCCCCTCTCTCTCCCCTCCCCCTTAAACGTAATTGTGTCTTTATTGTATTTTATGTGTAGTAACTTGGTTAGATATTCTATGTTATTTTGGTAGTGTATAGCTTGTATTGTATTATTCTTTTTGAACGTTCATTCTCTCACTAAAGGCGTTAGAACCTTAGACCGGTATTTGATTGGTTATTATAAATGCATAAAGGTTTCTCAGAGCGTCATAGTCGCACATACAGCTTTTAAGCTAACAAGGTTACACTGCATTACATCTACACATTGTCACTGCACAAATGTTTACAGTATAAGTACATTCCTTAAGGTATAGTTAAGGGAGTACCCTTGCGGTACTTTTTGCGCCAATTGCGTACTGTGTTCTTTAACCTTTAACGTGTTTTTAATAGGACAAATATATTCAGCTTTGTCAATAAATTTATAAAACAAACATGCTTCTATATACTGTCCATGCACCATATATATTAAAATTTGTGGGATATCCGCCAAAAAGAGCCATTGTGGTGGGGTTGGGTGTTAAGGATTCCCAGGATTTACCATAGTGGATTGCAGGAGGTGTCTCCAGTACCTGCAGCGATTTCTTAATTTCTAACCACAAAGCAGCCCCCATATGGGAGATGGAGTTAACCTATGGGCTATTATTGTGCTGATTTTATCCCTCTCCAATGGTACCCGATGACGCATGTGCCAGCAGGGCCGTCTTTTCGTATGGGCTCAATGGGCTCTTGCCCAAGGGCCCCATGAGTATAAGGGCCCTAGGCTGATAGCTGAAAGTCCCCTCTTTCTAGGGGTACCAGATTTTTGAAAATCGGCCCTGGGGAACCAGAGATATCTGACTTGAAAGCAGTGGTCCCCATCCAAGCCTGTTAATTGCTTTTCCCAGCCAGATATCTGGAATTCTGTCTGACTTAGAGTTTTTCTGAGGCTTTAATCCAAAAGCTGTGACTCTCCCCTTTTGGTGGACACTGGCAACTTGTCTCTACTATGCCCAGAACCAGAGATATCAGCCTTCCAGCAGCTGGTCCCTGCTCCAGCTCCACACGCCTAATATGCAGTTTTAGATTTTCGTTGGTGAATTGCTCTGGCTCCTGAACTCTGATCCCCAAGTCCCCAGAACCTTCTGAAAGGACTCTCTAGGTTTTTATCCCATTCAAAGCTAAGAAATATATTTTCAGAAATTTGAGATATCGGCAGTCAAGCAAGCTGCCCTCCCACCGGAAAATTATAATTATTAAGCCCACTCCACTATCCACCCCTCCCCTACGTATTAAACACCACCTACCACCCTGGAAGTCATGTACCAGGGCCCCTTCATTCAGCCCAATGCCCCTTCTACAGTTTAGCCCCATCTGTGCAGTAAAGGAGTAATTAGCAGAAATTACTGCTCCAGGTCCTACATGCTGAGCAGAAGATAGAACACCCTCTACCACCCACAGGACATCAAAGCAGCCACTGATAGCACCCCCACCCCTACCGCTGGAGAATGGGTAGGGGGCCCAGTGCATTGCTGTGCCCAGGGGCCTACACTGCTGTTAAGACGGCCCTGTGTGCCAGCCAATGATCACGCATTAACCACGGAAGACTCAAGGCAGAGTGATGGCATTTTTATCTGCACCAGGACAAGTTATTATTGGAGTATGTCTCCTGGCAAGAGGATATTGCTAAATTCCCTTGAAAAATAAAATTTTCATGTTGCAAATTTCGGTGAAAGTGATTCATAACATCTGTATTACAAATGTACATTGCACGGCGTTATTGGTGCCTCTTCTCCTCATTCCCAGGACCGCTCAACACTACCATCACCTGGGAGACCTTGCTCTGCTGTACACTGTTGTAGTTCCTACAGAGGGAGTCGGATCTCAATAGATCATAGTGCAGCATTGAGCGAATGTGGTGCATCGCTTCATGGTATTCCTTACAGTTGTATTTCACTGTATTTATCGAGCAGATACAACCAAGGAGTAGACCTATCCATCATATCCCACTGGAGGGCAAAGTGTGCCAAGTACAGGAGATGGTGACAATAATGGTACAGTGCTTATATATACCACCGCCTGTACTTACTTGCTTACTGCCTAACGTTCCAAGTGAGCAATCTGCCAGTATCTATCTATCTATCTATCTATCTATCTATCTATCTATCTATCTATCTATCTATCTATCTATCTATCTATCTATCATATTGTGGCAGTAATTAGCTCAAAGATAGCAGCCCTCTGCATCCTATACTGAACTGCAGATAGATCTTGCCACATACGATACCCTTTAAACCTGTAGAGAAGCATCCCAAACTCCAGACCTAAGCAGATGGTAAACAAGTGCCACCTTGCCTGCAACTGTGTTTTTTTTTCCACTGGAGAAAATCTGAACAGCTATCCATTTCTTAAGAATATGAGTCACACACTGACCTTTCCATTATAGTTCTAGCACAATGATGTAAGGGGATGCAGCTTAGTTGCAGCCGGTATCCCTGCCGCCGGTATATCATACTGAACTCGATGTAAGAGCAAGATTTAATTTGGGATGTGATTATGCATAACAGTCATTATGAAACAAGGTTCAGGTTGTCGTTTAAGACAAGGGCTTTGAACTTGCACTGTATCTACAAAATGTAAGGGAAAAGCTGTCGGGCAGATCTGCATGTTAGCAAAGAGCTGGTTGGTAGAGGGGCATGTATAGAAAAAGCTGGAGGGCAGAGGGGCACAAAAGGGAAAAATTAGTGTCAGGAGAGACAAAGCTGGTGTGGCCAGAGAGAGGGGCATATGAGAAGAGTGAAGAGCAGAGTAGTATGTGAGCAAAAGCTAGTAGGAAGAGGAATATATGAAGGAAAAAGGTAGCAGGCAGTGGGATTTGTGAGGGAACAGGTGGGGGAAATTGACATGTCTTCATCATTTCCTTTTCTCTTATTTAGAACAGGCTCTTTGGGGGCAATTCAATTCTCCGTGAGAATTTGGTACACCAGCATTTCCAGCAGGTACAAGGTAAAATGCACAATACTGACTACTGTGATGTGCTGGTATTTTGACTGTTTCTCTGGGAGCCATCACTGCCAATATAATTACTCCCTTTTTGCAGGTATACAGGCATTTTAAAGTGTCCTTAAATAAATGCATAATAAATAAGCAAGGAACTCAAAGAATCACAAAAAGTATCTGGTTGATTGTTACAAATGTTTTTGCTTTATTTTTCAAAATCTAGCATTTGGAAACTCCCTGCCTCTAGAAATAATGTGTTTTTCCTTGAGCAACAGTGGAGCTAGCACTGGATTACAGCCTTGCCAACCAGCCAACAGTGGGCAAGGGTTATCATTTTATTCTACAAAAGTGAGAGGAAGCTGGTCTTTAGTGGGAGTGGGGTAGTAGACACAACAAACAATGCAACAGGCTGGCAATTGCCCATACCCCCTCCAGCAGAGTGCCGCTACTTTGGCAACTGTAGGTGCAACTGGCATTCACACTGAGGCCACATCACTTACGCACTTGCTTATGCCCCCTACCAGAGCTGGATTAAGGCTCTGGGGGGCCCGGGGGTACTTAAGACAGTGGGGCCCTAAAATCTAAAATTAAAACCATAACATCTTTAATTACTACAAAGAAAATTACAATTCTGTGGTAAATTCGAAAGAATCTGTCACATACATGTATGTATATATAATATATACGTGTGTATATATATAATATATACGTGTATATATATATATATATATATATATATATATATATATACAGGTTGAGTATCCCTTATCCAAAACGCTTGGGACCAGAGGTATTTTGGATATCGGATTTTTCTGTATTTTGAAATTAATTGCATACCATAATGATAAATCATGGCGATGGGACCCAAGTCTAAGCACAGAATGCATTTATGTTTCCTATACACCTTATACACACAGCCTGAAGGTTATTTTAGCCAATATTTTTAATAACTTTGTGCATTAAACAAAGTGTGTGTACATTCACACAATTCATTTATGTTTCATATACACCTTATACACACAGCCTGAAGGTCATTTAATACAATATTTTTAATAACTTTGTGTATTAAACAAAGTTTGAGTACATTGAGCCACAGAAAACAAAAATTTCACTATCTCACTCTCACTCAAAAAAGTCCGTATTTCGGAATATTTGGATATGGGATACTCAACCTGTATATATATATATATATATATATATATATATATATATATACCTATGTACAGTGGTCGAAGCGGAAATTTTGAAGTTGGGGTATGGAAAAGTGAAGGTTGCAATTATGCAAGTGCCTCCAGGGAAGGGGGCATGGCCTCTCAAAAGGAAGCGTGTCCTTCAGTGTAGTTTACAACACCATATACCCCTTATACACATTATGCACCACAATAGTAGGACCCCTTATACTACCTAGTACTGATGCCCCTTTCACATTATACCACACAGTATGAGCGGAAATTCACATTATACCACACAGTATGAGCTGAAGTTCACATTATAGCACACAGAATGAGCCGAAATTCACATTATAGCACACGGTATGAGTCAAAATTCACAATATAGCACAAAGAATGAGCCGAAATTCACATTATAGCACACAGAATGAGTCAAAATTCACAATATAGCACAAAGAATGAGCCGAAATTCACATTATAGCACACAGAATGAGCCGAAATCACATTATACCACAGAATGAGCCGAAAATTCACATTATAGCACACAGAATGAGCCAAAATTCACATTATAGCACACGGTATGAGCTGAAATTCACATTATAGCACACGGTATGAGCCGAAATTCACATTATAGCACATAGAATGAGACAAATTTTACAATATAGCACACGGTATGAGGGAAATTCACATTATAGCACAAAGAATGAGCCGAAATTCACATTATGCCACATGGAATGAGGAAAAATTCAGGGAGAGGGACAGGGAAAGTGACAGCAGGGACATAGGGACATGGAGAGTGACAGAGAGACAGGGAGAGTGACAGCAGGGACAGAGAGTGACAGCAGGGACAGGGAGAGTGACAGGGAAAGTGACAGCAGGGACATAGGGACAGGGAGAGTGACGGAGAGAGGGACAGCAAGGGCGTACAGTAGGGACTAGGGAGATGGAAAGGCAGCAGGGTAAGATTACCTACAGTATTTAGCAGCGGCGGTGCTGAGGATGCTGTGGTCTGTGGTGCGGTGGATGAGGAGGCTGTGGCCGGCATGGTGCGGAGGAGGCGGAGATGCAGAGAAGGACTGAGGGTGGCGGCCGGACAGCACGGGAAGCCTGGAAACGGTGTATAAGATGAGTGTTTAATACACCTTTGTGAATTGCTTCAAAGACTCTGAGTGCCGCCTTGTCTCTTTTTAAATATTGCAACCAATTTGGAGGGCACACACACACACACACACACACACACACACACACACACACACACACACACACACACACACACACACACACACACACACCTACCTCTATCTATCTATCTATCTATCTATCTATCTATCTATCTATCTAGCTATCTATCTAGCTATCTAGCTATCTATCTATCTATCTATCTATCTATCTCTATATATGTCCATATTGCCTGGTTCTCCCAATAAACAGGCAAATGCACCGGGGGCCCTCACAATATATTACATACAGTATCCGGAGGTGCGGCACTCCTGGTGGCTTAGAGAAAAAAGTCTGTATAGCAGCAAGTGAAGACAACGTTTCAAAGACTTTTATTCCGTCATTTTCATACCTGATGAAAATGACGGAATAAAAGTCATTTTCCAAGCTGCCAGGAGTGCCACACCTCCGGATACTGTGTGTGTGTGTGTGTGTGTGTGTGTGTGTGTGTGTGTGTGTGTATATATATATATATATATATATATATATACTGGAGGCACCGGGGCGCATTTACCATTTGAGGAGTGCCGGGCTATATGTATATATATGTATATGTATATATATATATATATATATATATACTTCGTGTGAAATGGGTGGCACTCACGAGGAACTTTAACAGCAAATGAAATAAAGAGGGAGACCAAGCTCTGGTAACGTTTCAGCTATATTCTAGCTTTCGTCAGACCAAACATACAGTATATGAACATTGAACAGACATTTATACCTTACCCCACACCTGATGCTCACTCCTCCCTGGTCCGGTGCACTGGCGGGGATAGATGACGTTGTCACAACTCAGCCGCGCGATCTAGTCCCGCCTACCGCCTCGCGCCGTTCACTGCCAACTTCCTCCCATCCTCCCTGCAGTCCTGCGCGTCAACAGAGGCCAATGACATCATCACGTCCCGGCTGAGGGACGCGCTCCTTCCTCCTGCCCGGCCCCGGTCACCTAGGGAACAGATAATCAAATATAACATTGTGCATCACATCAACAAGACATAAAGTGAATTCCGCGTTGATAACACCACTATACATATTATCTTAAATAATGAGGTCAGCAATGCTAATCCTATTACTATATAGCAAAAGTACCTACTAAACATCATCGTGCACTAACAGTAATATTGACCTTATCATAATACTATGTCAAACACATATGAACCATTGCTCAAATAAACCTGCATCCTCCTATTGGAATCCCACAATCAAACTGGCCTCACTACAATATCATCACCATATAAATCAAGGGCACCATTCCCAATATATCAACAAATTGATTAAGTCTATAGGAAACAATTCAGGGGCATTTGCTCGTTTAACCCCCCGGGCGACTGTGTATTAAGGAAATTAATCCATCTTGCCTCTCGTTTTAGTAGCATTTTCTCTCTGTTGCCCCCTCTTAATTTTTCAGGTTCCTGATCTATAATTTTATATTTCAGGCTTGATAAATTATGTTTAAACTTAGCAAAATGGCGCGCTACTGGTTGCGCCTGGCTCTCTCCCCCCAAGGCCGCTCTAATGGCCGACCTGTGCATGGCCATTCTTTCACGAAATTGTCTCACTATCTTCCCCACGTACAGCAATCCGCAGGGGCAGCGGATAAAGTATATCACAAACGTATCCGTGCACGTTAAGATCTTATTAATTTTAATGAACTTGCCTGTATGGGGGTGTGAGAAACCCGGTCCCACCTCCATATAGCTGCATGTGGTGCAGCCTATACATCGGTAGCACCCAGGTTTCTTGCTAAGAAAAGTTTTGATTGGGGCAGCCTTAAAATTAGAGATATCGTCATGCATTAACAGGTCCTTCAAATTTTTGTTCCTCGTATAGCTCTGTAGTAATGTTTTTTCTCTCAAAGTGCCCAACTCCTTATCTGTTGTAATAACCGGCCAGCTATCCTTCACATGTTTTTTTACCTCCTTACTGACTGTGGAACTTCTGTACAAATGGAATTTTATCATGCATTGGAGTTATTTCCTCCCCACATTCCTTTAATAAATTGCCTCTGTCCATCTCAAGAACCTTAGCCTTGGTCCGCATAAGTTCTGCCGAATCATATCCCCTAGCTTTAAATCTCAGGGCCATTTCATGGATCTCAGCCTCGGTGTTTGCCATACTATCCGAGATCCTGTGCACCCTGAGGAATTGGGAGTATGGGAGACTATATTTGATGGACGGCGGATGGAAACTTGCAGCATGCAGGAGTGCATTACGATCCGTTGGCTTCTTGAATAAATTAGTATGAATCCGACCCTCATTGACCGAAATAGTAACATCCAAATAGTTGACCTCTTGTACACTGCTGCATGCTGTAAATTTGATGTTAGGGTCCATCTGGTTAATCCTCAATAGTGCCCCCTCAAATTCGTCTTGCGTGCCTAACCAAATCAAAAATAGATCATCTATATAATGAACAAAAAATATTATCCTTCTCGAAATATAGGGATCTGTGAAAAAAATGTCTTTCTCAACTTCGAACATAAAGCAGTTCGCAAAGACTGGGGATGCACAACTGCCCATTGCACATCCCTGCCTCTGTTCAAACCACTTACCATCGAACAAAAAATAATTTTGAGTAAGGGTGAGCTTAAGTAATTCTAGAAAAAAAGTCATGTCTGGCCCACTATATAATGTACTAGTGGACAGTAACCGTCTGGCTGCCTCTACACCTCTA
Source organism: Pseudophryne corroboree (assembly GCF_028390025.1). Classification (NCBI taxonomy): domain Eukaryota; kingdom Metazoa; phylum Chordata; class Amphibia; order Anura; family Myobatrachidae; genus Pseudophryne; species Pseudophryne corroboree. The sequence goes on along the minus strand of NC_086444.1, from coordinate 999,103,188 downwards.
TCATGTGGGATATTGGTGTAGAGGCTTACCACGTCCAAAGTACATAACAAGCTATTGGTTGGCAATATTGGCAGCTCAGCCAACTTGTTAATAAGTGATGTTGTGTCTTTTAGATATGTTGGTTGAGATTGCACCACCGGTTGAAAGTGGTGATCAATATATTGCGAGACCTTGTAATATACTGAGTCCCGAGCAGAGATAATTGGACGCCCCGGCGGCACCCGTGGATTCTTGTGTATTTTCGGAATCGTGTAGAATACTGGTGCCACCGGGTGGTCCTGTATAAAGGCATCAGACACAGCCTTCGAAATGACATTATCCCTGACTGCTTGCATCAACCTCAATCGTAGCTCTTCATTATAGGTAGTAGTGTGGTCCCTATCCAATTGCCTGTATACTGCTACCTCGCTGAGTTGTCTATATGCCTCTTTCCTATATTGCTGAACATCCTGCACAATGATACCCCCACCATTGTCCGCTGGGTGGATTACAATCTGTTGATCTTTACTCAGGGTATGCAACGCTTCCCTTTCGCCCTTGGTCAGATTGTCATACACATGCTTCTGCTTCTTAGCTGATTCCTTAACCCTAAAGTCTAAGACCCTGGCGAAACATTTTAAAGAAGCATTGCTACTCTGTGGATCAAATCATGACTTAGGTTTAAGTTTACTGGAGACATCATCCACCTGATCAGACCTAACAACACTATGTGCAAAATGTTCCTGTAACCGTAAACGTCTATTGACTTTATACGAGTCCACTTTCCACTGGAACTCATCGAACGTAGATACCGGAATAAATGACAGTCCTTTGTTTAAAACGGACAGTTCTTCTAACGTCAAGTCCCTTTGTGATAAATTAAACACTAGGTTGTCTTCTTCTTTGCCTTTGGACCTCTTTTTGTGGAGCCTTTCGCACTGTTTGCCTCGCCTTGTGAAGCATCTTTTTTTTGGCCCAACATTGCCCTGGTGTTCACCACTAAAGGGGGCTTTCCTCCCCATTTGCTGGAGGCCTCACTTTCACTTTGTGAAGTCCCTTCACCACTAGAGGTATCAAATGGTTGGTTACGACGTGCTCTGTATTTATTATATCATCTGGGTTGCATTCCTCCATCCGGGTTATTAACCCAACCATAAACACGCCCCTTCTGGTAATATTTTTGGACCGTACTCAATTTCTGCCTCTTAAATTTTACCAGGTCCTGTTTATAGGCGTCTACCTGGCTGGTTAATTTGTCCATTCATTTCGTTTCTGCATCGGCATTCAGAACAGGGACATACTTAGCCTCAAAAGTGGACGTCATCTCTTTTAGCAAATTAAGCTCTCTTGCAGACTCCTCTATAACCAAGAGGATTAAATCCAAACTACACTTGTTCAAAATGCCAATCCACTTCCGATAAAACTCCACATTATGTCTGCCAATAGTTGGAGTGTTGCGGACCATGAACCCTCGTGGTATTTGGCGGTTCCTGTGTTAGTCCGATAAAGTAACGCCACGCATTTAAAAGTCCACCTGTTTCTTATGCAGTCGCAGCAGTTTCACAAACAAAAGGTCATTACTGTCTGTGCCACCCGCTGTGGCCAAGTCCTCCTTGAATCTGATGCTCTCTGCATCGGCATCCGAAAAGGACTACGTCTCACATGCCGTGGTGTCCAGTGTCCACGTGACGGAATCCGCTTGTGTCAACCGTGTCTCCCATCCAAGACATCTCCTCCACCGACACCATTCAATGCGTGAAAAAGCAAAGGTTCTGGACTACAGATATAAACCAATATTATTCTTTTAACGGTGCCTTGTCAGTCCCGTGTCCCAAAGGCTCTCACTATGCCAGTGTGAACCTAGGAGGCATGGACCAATACATTCCCAAACGACCGGCACTCCGTCTCTGCATCCAACTACCTCGGTGCCTTCCCTGGCTGCATGCCACTATACTTCGTGTGAAATGGGTGGCACTCACGAGGAACTTTAACAGCAAATGAAATAAAGAGAGAGACCAAGCTCTGGTAACGTTTCAGCTATATTCTAGCTTTCGTCAGACCAAACATATATGAACATTGAACAGACATTTATACCTTACCCCACACCTGATGCTCACTCCTCCCTGGTCCGGTGCACTGGCGGGGATAGATGACGCGGATAGATGATATATATATATATATATATGTATGTATGTATATGTGTATATATATATATATATATATATATATTAATAACCGAGAACCTAATACTGCTCTTGCTATTGCTCTGATGATGGTGCTGGCTGGGTGCAGGCTGGCTCCACACGCTGTCCTCCCTGCAGCCTGCGCGCCCCCGCCAATGGCTGAGCCACAGGCTGCTGCTCCACAGATGATTGGACAGCTGAGCCGTCGCTCAGCTGTCCATCCTGTATACACTCCCTGCGTGCGGCGCCGCTGCCGCCAGCATCTTAATGCAGTGAGCCTCGCAGTTTTGAGCCGCCGAGGGAGTGGGGACAGAGATTGCACAGGTGCCCTGCATGTGGAGGCGTTGCGCCGGCTCCCGGGAGCGCAGCACCGCAGATCGGACTAGAGATCCAATCTGTGGCTGCAGCGGGGGGCCCTTTTAAAAAGGGGGGCCCGGGGTACTTATCACCGGGGCCCCCTCTTAATCCGGCTCTGCCCCCTACGCCTCTAACTGCTCCCCCAACTGATTATGTTTTTCTGGATATACCACGGATTGCGAATAGATACACATTTGCAGACCTGCTAGTCATTGATTTGGCTATCAAGATTACATTCCTCATGGTAAGCATCAGCTACATTACATACAATGTGACTGGATGTTAATTTAAGTCCTGGCTTCAGGCCAACAAATGGTTTTCCATGGATGATGGTATTGTAGTATACAGAATGCCACGTGTGGGACTGAACAACCAGGAAGTTCAGTACTACATGTAGTTTGTGTAAGATTATGTAACATTTATTTTATATTTTAAATGACTTAAAGGTCTATTTACTAAGCCTTGGATGGACATAAAGTGCATGGAGATAAAGTACCATCCAATCAGCTCCTAACTGATATGTTACAGGCTGTGTTTGAAAAATGTCAGGAGCTCATTAGCTGGTACTTTATCTTCATGCACTTTGGGGGTAATTCAGACCTGATCGTAGCAGCAAATTTGTTAGCAGTTGGGCAAAACCATGTTCACTGCAGGTGTGGCAGATATATCATTTGCAGAGAGATTTAGATTCGGGTGGGTTATATTATTTCTGTGCAGGGTAAATACTGGCTGCATTATTTTTACACTCTTAATTTAGATTTCAGTTTGAACACATCCCACCCAAATTTGTTAGCAGTCGGGCAAAACCATGTGCACTGCAGGTGTTGCAGATATTTCATTTGCAGAGAGAGTTAGATTTGGGTGGGTTATATTGTTTCTGTGCAGTGTAAATACTGGCTGCTTTATTTTTACACTCTCAATTTAGATTTCAGTTTGAACACATCCCACCCAAATCTAACTCTTTCTGCACATGTTATATCTGCCCCCCCCCCCCCCCCCCCGCAATGCACATGGTTTTGTCCAACTGCTAACAAATTTGCTGCTATGATCAGGTCTGAATTACCCCCTTTATCTCCATCCAAGGCTGAGTAAATAGACCCCTTAGGTCCAGATTTAGCAAGCTTTGGAGAGTGATAAATTGCACAGTGATAAAGTACCGGCCAATCAGCTCCCAACTGCCATGTTATAGGCTGTGTTTGAAAAATGACAGTTAGGAGCTGATTGATTTATCACCGTGCAATGGGGGTAATTCAGAGTTGATCGCAGCAGAAAATTTGTTAGCAATTGGGCAAAACCATGTGCACTGCAGGGGGGGGGGGGGGGGGGGGGCAGATATAACATGTACAGAGAGAGTTAGATTTGGGTGAGGTTTGTTGAAACTGAAATCTAAATTGCAGTGTAAAAATAAAGCAGCCAGTATTTACCCTGCACAGAAACAAAATAACCCACCCAAATCTAACTCTCTCAGCAAATGTTATATCTGCCACACCTGCAGTGCACATGGTTTTGCCCAACTGCTAACAAATTTGATGCTGTGATCAACTCTGAATTACCCCCAATCTATCACTCTCCAAGGCTTGATACATTTGGGCCTTAGTTCTGCTGTACATGAAGACTCTCTGCTCAAGCCTCTAACCCCAAAAGACTCTTTAATAAGTTTAAATCACTTCTGAATCCTCCCTCACCTACCCCACAGCCACTATCAAGGCACAAGATCTTGCTTCCTATTTCAAGGAGAAGATTGATAAGATCCAAGATGAAATGGTATGCTCTTCCACAGCCAGTGACCTGCTCAGTTCTTTACCGGAACCCTCTGGCACTCTCTCTTCATTTGATCCCACAAGTGAAGACGAAGTGTCATCACTCTTCTCATCCTGCTTCTCTACTACCTCTCCTCTTGATCCTTTACCCTCACAAATAAGTAAAGCTCTGTCTCCGGAGCTCATCCCTACCCTAACTAACATCTGTAATCTCTCTCTACTGGTATTTTTCCTTCACTCTTCAAGCATGCAGTGATTACTCCCATTTTGAAAAAAACTAAGTTCTGACCCTAACTCTCTCTCAAACTACCGCCCTATCTCTCAGCTCCTTTGTCTCTCTAAGCTACTTGAGAGACTTGCCTACACTCGACTCGCACAGTTTCTTAACTCACAATTTATTGGACCCACTTAAGTCAAGCTTCCGTTCCCAACACTCCACAGAGACAGCACTGACTCAAGTGGTTAATGATCTGGTCACTACGAAGTCTAAAGGCCATTACTCACTACTTATTCTTCTAGATCTATCTCCTGCCTTTGACACTGTTGACCACTCTCTTCTCATACAAACACTACAATCCCTAGGTCTTAAAGACACAGCCCTTTCTTGGTTCCTATCCTACTTATCTAATCGCTCCTTCAGTGTTCGCTTCTTTGAATCTACCTCCCCTTCGCTACCTCTTTCAGTTGGAGTACCGCAGGGCTCAGTCTTGGGTCCTCTGCTTTTCTCTATCTATATCTCATCTCTTGGTAAACTAATCAGCTCTTTTGGATTTTAGTATCATCTGTAAGCAGATGATACTTCAATCTACCTATCCACCCCTGATTTGTCCCTATCTGTACTGGACCGTGTCACTGAATGCCTTTCTGCCATTTCATCTTGGATGACATCTCGCCACCTCAAACTTAATATTTCAAAAACAGAGTTAATTATATTTCCACCGGCCAATAGTAGGTACCAACCTGATATCTCTATCACTGTTAAAAACTCAACATTCTACCCTACCCCACAAGCTCGCTGCCTAGGTGTCATCCTTGACTCTGATCTGTCCTTTGTTCCCCACATTAATTCTGTCTCCAAATCATGTTACTTGCATCTAAAAAACATATCCAAAATACGACCATACCTTTCACAAGACACTGCTAAATCTCTGATCCATGCTCTCATTATCTCCCGCATTGATTATTGCAATAGTCTCCTAACTAGTCTTCCCAAAACGAGACTCTCACCATTACAATCCATTCTGAATGCAGCTGCGAGGCTAATCTTCCTCACTAGATGTTCATCGTCTGCAGATCCACTCTGTCAGTCCCTCCATTGGTTACCTGTATTCTACTGTATTCAATATAAAATCCTTTTACTCACACACAGGGCCATTAACCAAACTACACCAACGTACATCACTTTGCTTATCTCAAAATATCTCCCAACCCGACCTCTTCGCTTTTCACAAGATCTGTGTCTCTCATCCACACTCATTACTCGCTCCCACTCACGATTGCAGGACTTTCACCGGGCTGCACCCACTCTGTGGAATGCCCTACCATGTACAATAAGACTCTCCTCTAGTCTCCAAACTTTCAAGTGTTCCCTGAAAACTCACCTCTTCAGGCAAGCGTATCAAATTCCAGAACCACCCACATAACTTTCATAAACCTTCCTATCAAATTGCATCCAATCTGCACAGTCCACACATATCCGCACATGTCTTCTCATTCTTCACTTTCCCTTCCTCTCGACCCCGGTTCATCATTGCTGTGTGAACATATCATACAGCCCACCAAGAACCTTTGCAATCTGGTGGACAACTATGCAATAGATAGCACCTATCCTTGTGTATCCATGCCTATTTCCCTATAGATTGTAAGCTTGTGAGCAGGGTCTTCCTACCTCTATGACTGTTTGTTATAACCCAGTTTTGTTATATCATTGTTATTTCCATTTGTAAAGCGCAACGGAATCTGCTGTGCTATATAAGAAACTGTTAATAATAAATAAATTAATCATTAATTTGTGCAGGTTAATTCAATGGTACATTTATTTCCAGTGTTTCTATGTAATTTACAAAGGTAGCAGTCATTTCATTTCCTCCTATCCAACATGTCATTTTTAGGGGAGTGAACTTAACGGCATGTGAGTAGAGGTGTCATAAATGTACAATATCTCGTTTGTTCTCTCCACTCAGAAGTCACATAGCTGATTTGTACAACTGTAGACTAGGCAAAAATTGTCTGCGATTTGCTGTATCATCTTCCAGGCCTCCTTTAATTACTTCCTGCCAGAAGGAGGCTATTTCACTGAGCGCGTCTTCATTGTTACCTCTATAACTGTGTCAGACATTAACGTTATTTGTGTCTTGATTTTCCTTCTATCCATCCTGCCCGAAGCAGATTGGTGAGGTAACATTACATCAAATCATTCAAGGAAGATTTGTTATAAAGTTTCTTTCAAATGTTCCAAGTCCCTGTTTAAGATTCTTTACTGCCTAATAGAGATGCGCTACTTGTATAGCTGCCATTGCTTTTTAGATTGATTATGTTATTTATAGAGGTATGCTTTAAAAAAATGATTTGTTCCACTTCAGTTCACAGCTCAATTGATCTGGGCATTAGGGAGAGTGTTTGCTTATCAAGCTCTCAACGTGCCACGTTGTCTTCCCTGCATTCATGCATTCATGTACTCTGACATAATTTTTGTTGTTCATCCAATTCTAGTTGATTGCTTTTGGACAAGGAAGATGAGACAGCAGTGTGAGGTGAGAATCTTGTTTGTATTTATTATATAACTGTCTAGTAGCATGTGGTATTACCAATGTCAAAGTCAGAAAAATATCTCTATGCACACTACCATATTTGCACCTCACACAGGTCCGTGCTGCGCATGCGTACGCTCTCCCGTACGTGCGCATACTCACAGTCGCGGGCAGGCGCATGGTATGCGTATTTACGGTAGAGTTTATGCGATCGTAGCGTGCGACTCAATCATTACATATTTTCACTAATAATGTATTTTGTAGATCATGGTCCCTTTGATAGATTCTGAAAGTTTGGTTAATATAGAATGTTCATGAACAGAGAAATCCCTCGTTGTTTGATACGAAGGGTCAGACAGGAGTAATACAGTGGTGTTTAGTATCCATCGGAAGAATATTTAATTAGAAATATTCCGGTGTTGGTTTGAAGCAGATCAATCGCTCGTGCGAATAGTTATGGACATAAGAAGTTTATGAACATTTACTTTATTTGCACTTTATTACCCATGCGGCGGGAAACCCAGTTTCCCTCCCACCTGAGCAGTTGGAAATAGTCACAGCCCACCTGTATGAATCAACCTATGACCTTTTGTTATAATGCGAAGCCGAATTCCTGTGTCCAATGAACAATGAGATTGTAGGGACCATTGAATTGTATTGTGTGTGGGGCATAAATAGGCAGGCCGACCGTATCCAGTTCACTCTCTTCAACGGTTCTCATTGCTGATAATCGGGAGCTGGATATCGAGGCGCATGCGATCGTTTCCCCTTGTGCGTAAGTTTTCTCCGTAATCATATTGTCTTACTGTGAGCCATCTCTCTCTCTCTCTCTCTCTCTATCTCTCTCTCTCTCTCTCTACTCTTTCTCTCGTATTTTCCTTTAATTGTATTGTATTGTATTTCCCGTGTAGTTATCTGGTTAGTTGGTCTATGTTATATTGTAGTGTATCATTTGTACTGTGATTCCTTTTTCAAGTATAATAGTTATAATACATATAATAGGTTTTGGACCCTAAGCCCAGGTATCTGTGTATTCTTTATAGGGTTAAGTATTCTCTGAGCGTCGGTGACGCTCAAGCAGCTTTGTAGTTAATCAGGTTACACCAGGTTGCACTTACACTCTGTCTCTACACTAAGGTATACTGTGTATCTCATTGTTAAAGGTATAGATATAAAGGTTTTAACGTTGTAAGCGTCTGCACCGCTGGTGATCTCCTCGTGGTCCCGAGCGTACGCTACGCTATAGCGAATCATTACGTTAATCGGCAGCCAATAGCGTGTCTGCCTGTGATCACTGGGCCGTAAGCGAACGTGACGCTTGAGCGTCTCGACTACGGTTGAGCGATCGCTACACAACTTGCGTACCCTTACGGTACTTCTTACGTAGATAGCGTACAGTGTTCTTAGACCTCTTAAAGTGTTTTATATACGATAAATGTTTAGCTTTATCAATTGGCGGCTCGCCCGTCCTTCACATATCTGCACTAGGTAGATCAGCAGACATTATCCCTCAGCAAAGGGCGGGAGGTTGTATCCCTCGTAGTGCTGACAGGATAAGCGTCTGCTTCGCTTAGGTAAAGAATGCTGAAGGAATCCGGGAACCGGAGGTAAGAACAAAACGCTAGTGTCTTTTAAAACTGTTTTATTTTTCTGTCTTGCGTACACACGCACGCACACATATATATATCTGCATTTCTTTTTCTTTTTCATTTTCCTATATCACTCTCCTGTCTGCCAGTTTTATAGTTGATAGAAGTGCTAAAAGAGATTTGCCGTTATTTCATAGTTTAAGAGTAAAGGTAATATAGTTAAAAGATAGACAAACACACAGTTTTGCCTGGGAGATAAGGCGAAGTCAGTGTGTTGTGTGGTAGATGATCAAGGATCATCTACATTGATAAAAGTATAAATTGTGTTACGGTGGATCTTTGCTTTGCGTATACGTGTCTCTAACAAAGACTTGCGTACGCAATCCAAAGGCCGACGCACGCAGCGTATATTACGCAACGGAGCGTCCGGTTACGCCCACGTAGCTCAAGTCACGATAAGTTGATTTTTAACGCAAAGCGATAAATAACGCGAGGCGAGAAATAACGCAAGTCTATTTTTGGGTGTCCGAAATTTTAATTAACAGATCCTGCTCCTAATTGGTAACACACCTGATCTAAAGAAAAAATTTCTGCGCAGAAATAGAAATAGAAACAAAAGTGTACATGTGATGAGTGAGTGTTTTTACAATTTTTAAAGGTTGAACCACAAGAAAAGTCGAGTACTCGTGAGGTACATGCGTGTAAGTGACGTGCACGGTGGCTAGGGAGGCATCCCTGGTTAAATATACAATTTTGAGCATTAGAGTATAGCAGACCAGGAGGTCATACTGTAACAAGACCAGGAGGTCATAGCAGACCAGGAGGTCCAGGTACAGCCGACAAGGAAGTCCGCTATACAGTTCACAGGCACAACACCGAAAAGGGTTGGTGCAACACCCATATAGGCCATATAAGCTCTGGCTGAAGGAATTCGCAGTCGTAAGTTTCGATTCCATTGGTCTTTCCGTACATAAGCTTAGTTGTTTGTGTACTGAACGATTGGACCGCACGTAATTGTGTACATTAGTTAGTAATCTGACCTAATACCATTAGAGTAAAGGGGTCACAAACGCTATTTGTACACTCTAACGTGATTTGTGTAATTTTTTTATTTTAAGGGAAGTTTGCTGCTCACTCAGGAACTATCCAGCAACCAATAGTTACTGGAAAGAGTAAGTGTTCTTCGGATAACCCTCGCAGGTTCCAGTAAATAGAGGTTCAGGTCGCAGGGGCCCTAGGTCGAGTACGCCAGCACCATATCGGTGTGATCAGGTCGTATTGGCCGGCGTGGGCGAGTGAGTGGGGTACTCGGTAAACCGCCACCGTCAGCCTATTGTGGACATTTGGTTTTGCGTAAGGGTTGGCTAAATAAAGCAACACTTTCGAACTATGGGGGCCACTTGTTCAGGTAGGGGGCGATCAACCTCGGTTCGGGTTGATTCAGTGGTCCGACCAATTGGGTCGGCCAGGTATATAATGTGTGAGAAATATGGAAGTCACACAGAAACTTTATGTGATGAATGGGAGAGAATGACTGTACATGACGGGGAGAAATTCCCAAGAGTAGGGAGCTTCAGCTCAGAAGTGTTACAAAATTTAAGGAGGAGGATATGTCTCATAAAATCAACAAAGAGACAAATCCAGCATTATGATTATTTACAGTTGTGGCAACAGGAAGGTGAGATACAGAGAGGTTTGGCTCAGGCGGCGGGATCTGGCTCTAACAGAAAACTGATTGCCACGGCCCCACCGCCACCATATATATCAGGAGAGAAGTTGATTGCGGAGAAAGACGCACTAAGGTGTAACACAAAATCACTTAGTAACTGTGTAAATGTTAATGATAATGTTAACCCATTAACCCATGCAAGTATTAACCCGTGCAAGTTGTACCCTGTTTTGAACTTTCCTCAGGAGTGTGATCAAGAGGACGAATCGGCAACGATTTCAGCGCTCTCTCTAGCAGCCACCATAGCAGAGACCACAGTAGGCACAGCTCCACCCACGAGATTAGTAAAGGCCCCTAGCGGAGGGATAGGTGAGGTCGTATCAACTGGTAAGTACGGCACCATGCATTATGCTGAGACTATTTCACCACAGCCTGTAGAATCTACACAGAATGAGGTTGTTAGAATTACACCTGTTAGAGTAATAGCAGTGCCAAATGGGAAAACAGACACATCAGGAGCCACTCCCATTAGGAACATTGCCATGTACACCCCATTTTCCCGAATGGAATTAAGGACCATAGTGTCTGAATTTCCTGACCCTAGAAAAGACTTAGTTGCCAGTCAAAAATACATCAGAGACTTAGGTAACACTGCAGAGCCCAACAATAAAGACTGGCAGATATTGCTGAGAGCATGTTTACCCTCAAATGTCGACGCAACTCAATTTTTAGCTGATTGCGGACTAGATCATGATGTACCTCTTACAGATGTGTACAACCAAGATAATGTGAAAAGAATAAACTTGCAGTTAAAAGAGTATTTCCCAGCAGTAGCTAAATGGAATAAGATATTCTCCATTAAACAGAAGGAGTCAGAGACAGCTGCAGAGTATTTTCACAGAGCATTATTAGAAATGGCAAAATACACAGGCATAGAGGACATTAAAACAGACACAAACCATCGGGAAGTAGCAGTATCGGTACTGATGGATGGTTTAAAAGAGTCATTGAAGACTAGGGTACAGACCACACAACCATGTTGGCGAGGTCTGTCTGTGGCTACTTTGAGAGAGGCTGCTATTGATCACGATAGAAACATCACCAGACACAGGGAACAACAAGGTGATAAATTAATGTCAGTAAGTATACAGGCTCTGACCACAAGGCAGCCTTTGTTTGTATCACCAAATCCTGTGGGTAAGTCAAGTATGGTTACTTGTTATTCTTGTCACAAACAGGGACACATGGCACGAGATTGTAGAGTAAAGAATCCACGAAACTCATACCAACCCCCTAGACAACGACACGACACACGACATTGGGATCGGGGTCCACAGAAACGGAGTTATGAGCCACATACAGGGGAAACAAAAAGATATCCCCCGAACAGAGACTGGCATGCCTCTGGTAGTTCCCAGCTAACTCCCTCACAAGTAGTTGCTGCCAGCGGGATTCAGGAAGGTCACCATACCCAATAGGGGTGTGGCCATACCTGTAATCTGCAGCCAGTAAAATTAATTGCCAACCTTGGAAGTGAACCCGAGATCGCAATTAATGTAGCTGGTAAAACTTTAAACTTTCTTGTAGACACAGGGGCGGCCAAGTCAGTGATAAATTCGACAGTGGGCATGAGAACCACTGGTAGGACAATTCCAGCCATGGGAGTAACAGGAGTAGTCCAGCACTACCCTGTTAGCAAACCAGCCGAGATTACAATAGGGCCTTTGCATACCAAGCATTCCTTTTTGCTGGCTGCATCGGCACCAACCAATCTCCTGGGAAGAGACTTACTGTGTAAAATGGGGTGCGTCATTTATTGTACTCCTGAAGGTGTATTCTTGGACATACCTGAGAATCACGCTCAGGAAGTGCGAGACATGTTAGACTCCCCATCAAAATTAATGTCACATACCATTATGACAAATAGGAATCCATCCCAAATAGAAGAGATGACATCTCAGATACCAGAGTCACTTTGGACAAAAGACGGACAAGACACTGGATTAATGGCAAACGTAGCTCCAGTAGTTGTACAAGTAAAAGATGGTAGGATAGCTCCAAAAATCCCACAGTACCCTCTGAAGCCAGAGGTGGAGTTAGGAGTTTACCCAGTAATAGAGCGCTTGCTGCAACAGGGCATTCTGGTAAGAACGTCCAGCACTGCTAATAGTCCCATCTTCCCTGTTAAAAAGAGTGGGGGGAGGGGTTACAGACTAGTGCAGGATCTAAGGGGGATTAACAAAATAGTTGAGAGTCAGTTCCCCGTAGTGCCAAATCCAGCTGTCATCCTAATGCAAATCCCTCCCACTGCCAAATTTTTCACTGTTATTGACCTCTGCTCCGCTTTCTTTTCGGTACCTCTGCACCCTGACAGCCAATATTTGTTTGCATTTACATACAGAGGAGTCCAATACACGTGGACTCGATTACCCCAAGGTTTCATAGATAGTCCAAGTATATTTTCTCAGGCTTTGCATGATTGTTTACAGTCTTTCCAACCAGACAGTGGATCAGTATTGATACAGTATGTGGACGATTTACTACTGTGTTCAGATTCACTGGAAGCATCTCTGAAGGATACGAAACAGCTCCTGTTTCATCTTTCAGACACCGGACACAAGGTGTCCAAAGACAAGTTACAATTATGCCAAACTAAGGTAAAATATTTGGGACACTGTCTAACACAAGGACTGAGACACCTGACCGCTGATAGAATCCAAGCAATTAGAGACATGACTCTGCCACAAACCCAGCAACAGATCAGAACGTTTTTAGGAATGTGTGGGTATTGCCGTAATTGGATCCCAGGGTTTTCCATTTTGGCGTTACCTTTGCAGGAAATGGTCTCCTCAAACAAACCTGATAGGATTTCGCATACAGACGAGTCCGAAACAGCATTTGAGAGACTCAAACAGTGCCTAACGCAGGCACCAGCATTAGGTATGCCAGACTATGGGAAACCCTTTGAACTATACGGAACAGAAAGTGCTGGTTGCGCGGCAGGTGTACTAACCCAAAAACACGGTGATGCCAGCAGGCCAGTTGCATACTACAGCGCTCAGCTAGACACGGTAGCGCGATCCCTCCCCACATGCTTGCGAAGCGTTGCTGCGATAGCATTGCTAGTGACAAAAAGCGAAGACGTCGTGCTAGGCCACAACCTCACAATCCATACGCCACATGCAGTATCAGCCTTATTGAATTCTGCCCAAACCAGACACGTCTCATCAGCGAGGTTTACAAGATGGGAATTGGCACTAATGGCCCCCGTAAACATCACCATAAGGAGATGCAGTGCATTAAATCCTGCAACGTATCTCCCAGGTGTGCCTGGTCAGGCACAAAGGGTGGAAGGTGAGAGTGATGGGGAAGGAGGATTTAATACAAAGGAAGATACACATGATTGTATGGAATATTTGACCCAAAATTTTACCGCAAGGCCTGACATCAGTGACAACCCACTGGAAGATGCAGAACTCACGTTCTACACGGACGGTAGTTGTCATAGACAGTCAGACTCGGGAGACTTGTGTACTGGATACGCAGTCGTAGATGACCAAGACACCATAGAAGCGGAACCGCTAGGCCCACCTCACTCAGCCCAGGTTGCTGAACTGGTCGCCCTAACCAGAGCATGTGAATTGGCTAAGGGTAAGTCAGCCAATATCTACACCGATTCTAGATACGCATTCGGAGTAGTCCTTGATTTCGGAGCCCTATGGCGTCTCAGAAATTTCATGACGGCCGCTGGTACACCGGTAGCGCATGCAGCTCACATAAAAAGGCTTCTAACAGCGATACAGGAACCCGACAGAGTGGCTGTTATCAAATGTAAAGCACACACATATAGCCAAGACCCGGTATCACTTGGTAACAGCCGAGCAGACGAAGCTGCTAAGTTAGCAGCTGCTACCCCCATACAGACAGACACCACACAATTGATGGTATTTAATACCATTAACACACAGAAGTTGTGTGAAATGCAAAATTTGTGTTCCACACAGGAAAAGGCAGTCTGGAAGGCAAAGGGATATGGCCAGGAGTCCTCAGGACTCTGGACGGATGGACATGGTAAACCAGTGGCCCCCAGAGCATATCTTCCATGTCTGGCTGAAGCAGCTCACGGGCTGACTCATCTAGGCAAGGAAGGGATGTGCAAATTGGTGAGAGCATATTGGTGCGCCCCAGGATTCTCCTCTCATGCGAGTAAAAGAGCAATGTCATGCCTTACCTGTTTGAGAAAGAATATTGGAAAGGCAATACCTACAGAACCATCCCATATCCCACCTGCCGGCGGCCCTTTCCAGGTAATACAAATTGACTTTATACAATTACCCCCTTGTCGGAATTTGAAATATGTACTTGTTTGTATAGATGTTTTCTCAAATTGGGTCGAAGCATTTCCTGCGGCTACAAATACCGCTATGTTTACTGCTAAGAAAATTGTGCAGGAATTTGTATGTAGATATGGTATCCCGAGAATAATCGAAAGTGATAGGGGTACCCATTTTACAGGTGATGTCTTTCAAGGAATGTGTAAGTTGATGGGAATTGATAGCAAGCTGCACACTCCGTACCGTCCACAGGCGAGTGCGAAGGTCGAAAGAGTGAACAGCACTATTAAAAATAAATTGAGTAAAGTGATGGCAGAGACAGGATTGACATGGCCAGAAGCTTTACCCATTGTATTGTACAGTATCAGAACCACTCCCAGGTCCCCTCTTAATCTGTCTCCCTTTGAAATCTTGTTTGGTCGACAACCGCATGCCATGATTAACCCTCAGGATGATTTGAAATGTAACAATGAAGTAACTGTAAAGTACTTGATTAACATGAGTAAACAGTTAAGGAATCAAAATGATAATCTGAAGTTGGTGATTCCTGATCTACCTGATAGTAATTGTCATGACATTGAACCTGGGGATTATGTAATGATACGGAATTTTCTACGCTCAGGTTGCCTTATTGACAGATGGGAAGGACCATACCAGGTCTTATTGACTAGCACTACAGCATTAAAGGTTGCTGAGAGAGAGACTTGGGTCCATTCATCCCACTGCAAGAAGGTTGCTGATCCAGAGAAGTCCCGTGATAAGGAACAGACGGTAGAGGTTGTATCACTGGAGTGTCTGTTCCAGGTGGACTGAGGCGGCACCTGAGCCTTGAAGACCGAGAGCTGTTGTCGACTCCCCACTCCCTTTTATTGTTTTCCTCCACTTCCCATCCCCTCTCCCTCAAATTTCTTTTTCCTCCTTCTCATTCTTCTCCGTTTCCTCCTATAAGATGGACTTGCCCCAAGAGACTGTGATCCGGATTTTCCTGTTGACCATGATGTTGACCAGAGCAGTCTGTTCCGGCGAGAGTACCATGGAGGTCGATAGAGGTTCTGGAATGGGTTCTGATGATAAAGATGGAGGCGTAGTTTTCCAAGATCAACCTAACCAACAAGCAAAGGCGAGTATCAGAAAACGATCCGATAGCATTGACCATAGAAGGAATTGTGACGGATTGTTAGCTGAGGAAAACTGTATCTGTAGGCTCTGTAACAATGTCTTTGAAGATGGGTGCATTAAGAAATGCCAATCCAGTTTTAATATCCATATGGACCGGCATCCATTGAGTGACTATCACTCCTTAGTGGGTAATGTGTTAAACAAAACAGATTGTTGGGTATGCTCTCAAGTACCTCAAGGTCATAGCAAATCAGGGCTAGTACCATTTCCTTTAACGATAGAGGAGGTACTTGAGTTAAATGGTGGGAGACCGGTGGACAGGAGGTTTAATATCTCCAGCCCTCCTAGTTTGAAGCTCCACCAATACCATGTGGATAGGTCCCTATTATGTTTCAACATCTCCAATCCCAGAAAACCGGGAAATTGGGAAGTGTCATGGAGTAACCACACCATGACCTTTTCGCATAGAGCAGATAGAATGCCCACAGATACAGAGCTTGTACGCCACATAGCCAGTAGAGGAAAATCTTTCCGGTATAGGTACACCTTAGGAAATAGGATTACGAGAGTTGGAGAAGTATCACCAGGATACTGTGCACATATCGTACAACCTGATACGTGTATTAAGCAGATGGAAGAATTAGGGTTAGGAGAGTTCACCTGGAAGGTGTGTAATATGGTTATGTCCTTCTCCGTCCCATATGTTCTCCCCGATGATGCATATTTCATATGCGGGAGAAAGGCGTACAAGTGGCTTGCCCCAAACTCTGAAGGATTGTGTTACATTGGAAAAGTATTGCCTGAAGTAATGACTGTAACACATGATAAAATGAAAGACATACATCGTGGTGCCCAAGCTCCTTATACTCACACCCACTACGAGCACGTTGTTAAAAGGCACCTGATAGAGAAGACAGAGCATCCGGCCTCTGATCTGATAAGTGAATCCACCGGGATTCAATTCTTAATAGCGTTAGATTTCACCCGCACCGCTAGAGGAGTGCTAAATTATAAATACATATCGGCGCTCGCAAATTTGTTAGATAATATCACTGAAATGTATGATGACACGTTTAGATATACTGGAAGGGAACTTCAAGCTTATAAAACAGAACTGGTGCAGCATAGAATGGTTCTTAATTACCTCACAGCAGTGACTGGCGGATATTGTGTTACATTGGCAACACAGTACGGCGTGAAGTGTTGCACGTATATCACGAATAGCACCGAGGATCCGGTCGAGGTCATAGACCAAAAGATGGACGATATTCTCCAATTGAAGTGGGAATTTCGCCGAAAACACAATCTCACTCTTGCTGCTGTAGGTAATGAGCTGACTGGTTGGGTGTCATGGTTGAACCCGCGAAATTGGTTCTCCGGTTTGGGAGACTGGGCTCAATGAGTCATAATGGATGTTGGGAAGTTTCTCCTATGTATCTTAGGTGTTGTCATATCAATTGGCTTGATATTTAGATGCGGTCAGGCTTTAATGAAGTGCAAACATCGTACCAGGGTAATGAGTTTGAGGAGTGAGGAAACTGTAATTAACCTGGATTTGATTTATGACCCAATGATAGAAATAATGATGTAATGAAAATGCGATTATACGGTCCGTTTCTTTCACCTGTTTTTCTGGTTTTTCTCCAAGATAAAAAGACCCACTTGGACGAGGAAGTTGACGAGACGCTATACAGACAACGGATTGACCAAAGAAGAAGTTTTGACCACTGTAGATACGGACATTTGATGAACTTTGCCATGGATCCCCAGTTTCCCTAGAATTCTTAAACTTACGCTAGCCCAACATTTTTTGTAAATCTAATGGCATTGACAAAGCTTTTTGCTCACACCTAATGGGCAACACAGCGCAAAGAAGACGACTTTCAACTGATACCGAACAAAACTTCAACCGACAGATGTACATTAACCTGACATAGAATACCACCGCATTTACCGTAATTATGTCTTTTCTTCATTTCTACAACCCTCAGTTAACGACACACATAGTATAGGGAATACAGGCACAGATATCAGCAATCACATATTCCCCCATTCATGTATCATCAACTAAAATGTGCTCCCCATTTTGTTCAAAATCCGAAAAGAGCTCGGTAAAGTTTGACAGCCCATCCACAGACCCGTACCACGGGATAAGAAGGAATTCAAATGTATACTTCGCAATACCTCGAAGCTTGATTTACAACACGTACGGCACGATGATACATGACCCCCCCCAAACATGGACTCATACACACATGCTTCTGCTATCTCACTAGGTCATACCCTCTTCCCACCTACTCCTCTCTCCTCCCTTACCCAACCATGGAAATGAATTAACCCCTGACATATATTTTTCTCCTTTTGAAATGTTTTAGAAGGTGGCAGTTATTATTGACTGCCAAAGGGTGGACTGTCAAAGTCAGAAAAATATCTCTATGCACACTACCATATTTGCACCTCACACAGGTCCGTGCTGCGCATGCGTACGCTCTCCCGTACGTGCGCATACTCACAGTCGCGGGCACCCGCAGGCGCATGGTATGCGTATTTACGGTAGAGTTTATGCGATCGTAGCGTGCGACTCAATCATTACATATTTTCACTAATAATGTATTTTGTAGATCATGGTCCCTTTGATAGATTCTGAAAGTTTGGTTAATATAGAATGTTCATGAACAGAGAAATCCCTCGTTGTTTGATACGAAGGGTCAGACAGGAGTAATACAGTGGTGTTTAGTATCCATCGGAAGAATATTTAATTAGAAATATTCCGGTGTTGGTTTGAAGCAGATCAATCGCTCGTGCGAATAGTTATGGACATAAGAAGTTTATGAACATTTACTTTATTTGCACTTTATTACCCATGCGGCGGGAAACCCAGTTTCCATCCCACCTGAGCAGTTGGAAATAGTCACAGCCTACCTGTATGAATCAACCTATGACCTTTTGTTATAATGCGAAGCCGAATTCCTGTGTCCAATGAACAATGAGATTGTAGGGACCATTGAATTGTATTGTGTGTGGGGCATAAATAGGCAGGCCGACCGTATCCAGTTCACTCTCTTCAAAGGTTCTCATTGCTGATAATCGGGAGCTGGATATCGAGGCGCATGCGATCGTTTCCCCTTGTGCGTAAGTTTTCTCCGTAATCATATTGTCTTACTGTGAGCCATCTCTCTCTCTCTCTCTATCTCTCTCTCTCTCTCTACTCTTTCTCTCGTATTTTCCTTTAATTGTATTGTATTGTATTTCCCGTGTAGTTATCTGGTTAGTTGGTCTATGTTATATTGTAGTGTATCATTTGTACTGTGATTCCTTTTTCAAGTATAATAGTTATAATACATATAATAGGTTTTGGACCCTAAGCCCAGGTATCTGTGTATTCTTTATAGGGTTAAGTATTCTCTGAGCGTCGGTGACGCTCAAGCAGCTTTGTAGTTAATCAGGTTACACCAGGTTGCACTTACACTCTGTCTCTACACTAAGGTATACTGTGTATCTCATTGTTAAAGGTATAGATATAAAGGTTTTAACGTTGTAAGCGTCTGCACCGCTGGTGATCTCCTCGTGGTCCCGAGCGTACGCTACGCTATAGCGAATCATTACGTTAATCGGCAGCCAATAGCGTGTCTGCCTGTGATCACTGGGCCGTAAGCGAACGTGACGCTTGAGCGTCTCGACTACGGTTGAGCGATCGCTACACAACTTGCGTACCCTTACGGTACTTCTTACGTAGATAGCGTACAGTGTTCTTAGACCTCTTAAAGTGTTTTATATACGATAAATATTTAGCTTTATCACCAACCACAGCTCACTGATTGGGATGGAAAACCTGGGAAATTTCTGGACGCTGCCTTAATAGGTGTGGGGTCTGGTGAGGGGAGCGTGATACTTTATCCGCAGAAGCAAGAGCTTATGCAAAACTGGAACTGCCAATGTTTGTTTGTTGATGACAGGGCTCCTTTACAGGGTCAAGAGAAATTTCAGAAAATAAGGGATTTAGGGGGAGATGTACTAAGCAGTGAGAAAAGTGGAGAAATGAGCCAGTGGAGAAGTTGCCCATGGCAACCAATCAGCCTTTAAGATTAAAAATGTGCATACTATAAAATTATACAGAGCAGCTGCAATGGGCAACTTCTCCACTGAGTCACTTCTCCTATCTTTTCAGTGCTTAGTACATCTCCCCCTAAATCTATTTACTAAACCTTAGATGGAGATAAAGTGAATGGAGATAAAGTACCAGACAATCAGCTCCAAATTGTCATTTTTCAAACCCAGCCTGTAACATTAGGAGATAATTGGTTGGTCCATAAACCCCAATGGTCGGGTAGTAGATAAATCAAACTTCAAATTAGAGATGAAGATTTTGATATCAGAAAAGCTAAAAACTCAGCTACTGGCAAAACCTACTACACTAGGCGTGCTGCATTCATGTCCCCTCAGATGTTACACAGGTAAAGACGTTCAAAAAGAGTGTAAAATAAGAGCCATAACTAGATATTTTGGTGCCCTGTGCCAGAAAGAGCATTGAAGCCCCACCCCCATATTTTAATTATGGACAGCGAAAAACATCATGGTATCATGGGGAAGGGATGTGGTCATGCAATAGTATCCCCAGTTTTATTTTTATTTTATTTACACAGTGCTTGAAATACAACAGATTTATGTTTATGTAAATGGTGCTTGAACACACAACAGTGCATTTTTTTAACTGCCTCAGCCTACAGTCCCACACACTTTCCCTCTGGTCACTGCAACTGGTGTGTGATGTGTACTGCCTGTGTGTCTTTTTTGTGTGCTTCAGAGCCCACAATCTCACGCCCATCTTGTGTGAGGGAGGTACTTTATGCAATCCAAAACATGTGAGATCCAACTACAGGAAGATGATGTTTTGCCTCGTTTACGGTTCCATCGGGGTCATTCAGAGTTGATCGCTCGCTGACGTTTTTCGCAGCGCAGCGATCAGGTAAAAAACCGGCATTTATGCGCATGCACATGGTACGCAGTGCGCATGCACTGAGTACTTTCACACCAAAGTTTGCAGTTTTACAGAATCTCAAGCGACATTTTTCAGTCGCTCGAGTGTTCGTAGTATGATTGACAGGAAGTGGGTGTTTCTGGTCGGCAACTCAGCGTTTTCAGGGAGTGTGCTAAAAAAACGCAGGTGTGCCAGGCAAAAACGCAGGAGTGGCTGGAGAAACGGGGGAGTGGCTGGCCGAACGCAGGGCGTGTTTGTGACGTCAAACCAGGAACTAAACAGACTGCAGTCATCGCAAGATAGGAGTAAGTCTGGAGCTACTCAGAAACGGCATGAAATTTTTCCTGTGCAGTTCTGCTAATCTTTCGTTCGCACTTCTGCTAAGCTAAGATACACTCCCAGAGGGCGGCGGCCTAGTGTTTGCACTGCTGCTAAAAGTAGCTAGCAAGCGATCAACTCGGAATGAGGGCCCATATCTGGTGGGAAGACCGAAGCCGGGACATGGGTCTACTCATAAAGGGTAAGTTCAGGCGGTTTCAGGTTCCATGGAAACCGAACAGCACGTCTCAATTTCCAAGTGTTCTGGTAGTTTTCACGTTACAGTGACGCTTAAGCTCTGCTCACTTGACTTTTCCAAATTACTTTTGCACAGATGTTATCCTTATAGCGGTCTACATTATAATAGTTTGTGAGGGAAGGAGATGTCTCTCCTGGTGTCCAACCATTCACTACATCGATTCGCTCTGTCAGACTTCTGCTGCTCTGAAGAGAGCTGATCAATGCCAAAGGTGATTGAGAAAGGTCCCAGCTTTATGTAAGTACTGATGGAGATCCGACCAAGGAAGGGACTCCCACCAAAGAACTACTGTATAATTTGTTGGTTACGGGTATTTGTTTAGTAAAATGTCATTCTTGACAGCTATAGAATTGTTTAGGGTGCATGCTTTCTTAAGATGAAGTAGTTTTGGCTAACTTGTTTCTTATGATGTTTTACTGTATAATATAAAGAACACGTGTCAGCACTTTGGGCCTGATTCAGAGGTGTACACATATCCCTTACACAGCAGAAATGCAAAAAAATGCAAGTGTCGCAGCCGATTTGTACTGAGACGCCCACAGCCAAAGACGAAGCGTCGGACAGACATCGGTCGCACCATCGTTCATCCGAGCCACCCACAGACACTCCCCGCTTGTCAATCACACTGCATCCTCACCATTTCCATCATCTAATTCACCGGACTTGTGTGCATTGTGACTGAGGCACATACGCACTACAAAAACAATCGCTCAGATCCACATACTTCAGCATTGCGTCCACCTGTGCATCAGGCTCTTAGTAATGAAGCATTTACATAGGTGATTTTAACATCAAAACTGATGAAGAGCATCCACAGCAAAAGCACCTGCAGGATCACGAGACTAGTAATGACTGTCCTACGGACACTTTAATCTCTCCGAATGAACCGAACACGCCTGCTCCAGAAGATCACCTTTCTCAGGGAGTGGTTGACCCATTGTGACATCATCCTACTCCCGAGTGATGCCCCTTTATGAGAGCACAGAAGAGGGTTACAAACTGTAGCTATGATTGTGTCACTTATGAACTTGGTGAACTGTGGCAGTCTGGGGTTCTGCACTTTCAGCCCAGGTGCTAGGCAACCAAGGCTGTACAAAAAGGAACAATCTGGAGGGCGTTGAGACCCAGGGAAGCTGACTGTGACCGGGGAGAGACCGGGAAAGCAGAAAGGCAACTGATTGGCTAAAAGGACAGGATGTGACGCTTATCCTTTCTCTTCCTTTAATAATCTTCAACTGCATCAAGTCCAGCAGTCCTCTGCCACCTGATACTTATTTCAGTGTTATCTGCTGATGTAGCTATGTTTATTTACCCTGTACTTGTCCTATACTGTCATCAACTGTAAGTTGCTGTTTTCCTGTTTTGATTATTTGTTTATGTAGTCTGTAATTGGGCGCTGCGGAACCCTTGTGGTGCCATATAAATAAAGGATAATAATAATAATAATAATAATAATAATAAAACCGGGACTCTGCTACTCAGGTGGAACTGACATTTACTTATTAATGAGTCTTGTAAAGTGATCTCTGACACTACACCGCCATCTGGTGGTAGTAATTAAAAATAGAATCATTCCTTTTCAAGCAGAAAGGAAACTCAAAGGAGGACTTCCAGACTGAGATTGTCACTTTAACAAGTATCTTGTTAGAACCTCTTCCGGACACCGCCCGTGTCATTGCACCTGATGATACTTATTCTGCATCTACTAACTTCTGCATGTTATATGAAATCCAAAGCTACTTGAAGATTTATAAAACTAAAACCCTGTGCACAGGTCTAAGGGGGTCATTCCGACCCGATCGCACGCTGCAGTTTTTTGCAACCACTTTAAATAGGAAAAGGGAAAAGGGAAAAACTACTGCACTAGAACATGGTTATACATAGAAAATCGAAGCGAGAACCCCATATCTTATTGTTTTTCCTATATAGAAATAAAGGTGGGGGTGCTGCCGCACCATATATTGTTGCCAATATATGTAAAGTTATGCACAAGGAAAGAAAGAAATTGGTCTGAGTGTGGCGCACTTGATAGAAAATGGATACATAAAATGTAACTTTTATTAATTAAATGTTACAAGGCCTGTAACTGTGAAATATTAAAACCACATACAACTACTGACAAAACACCATGCAAACATATATTGTTAAAAACACACACTGTGCCCAATGTGTCGTGCATACCCTGTATACTTTAATTATTTGGTACTATGACCTCCAACGTATTGTGTGTACTGTCAGCTTGAGTACTTGTAACAATAAAGATGTTAATATTCGTGAGTGTCTTATTGTGTACTCTCTTGTTATCTAATTCTTGGCCAGAAACTGGATAGTATGCCTTCAATGCTGCTGCGTGTATTACTGGACTATAAGTCCCAGTATTATCATCTGGGTATATCCTCTTATTATATATGATGTTCCAGGACCATTCAGGTGTGGTCTTAATATGAGTCGTTATACGGTAATGCCTCACAAATTCCTAGACAATTAAATAGTCTCCCCTTCCATCTGAGTATATACTGGTAGGCTATTGCCTGGTATAACCCCTCTATTCGGGTCCCAATATAACTAGATGTTCTCAGCCAGTACCGCCAGGGTCAATAGTAGAGGTCACTATTCTATAAATGGACACGCGTTTCACAGATAAAGTTTTTTATCTGTGAAATGCGCGTCGGTGATTCACACTGTGTTCATGTGATCAATAATTGTGTGCATACCTATTATGTGTGGAAGAGTTTAGCATGTCAGTGTATGTGTGATAGTGTACTCCCAATGCTTACGCTCTGTGATATAGACAGTACCTAGCTCATACCCAGCTGCAGGTGGATGAACAGCAGAGCAGATAGCAACAATGTTACATTAATTTAAGATCCAGAGTTAAGTTGCTTACTGGATACATGTATACAATCTCCGTGTTACCTTACTAATACATTGCTATTGCAGCAGTGCACAGCGTGTGATACATAGTTATAGACAATAGGTCAGGATCAATTGCTGCCCAATTGTTATCAGCTCAAGGAGAGTGTTTAGAACAGTAAGAATCTGTGTCCATTTCTAATCATGTTATAAGGATGCCTCATATCAGAGACACCCCATAGCACAAGAGGGAGTAATCGCCAGTCAGTCTTCATTATAAACTGTAGGGACAGTGCAGCTGATCCCCTCTATCATTTAATTATAGTGATTATTTGAGCAATAAACATTGAACTCTACCTTATTAAATAATGATGGAGATTTAAAATCTGAGAATCAATAGTGAGGTCATAATTTAAAGTGCACATATACACGGGCGGAGCGCGCCAATAATAGCCGTATACACTACAATTACCGCAGGTTAATTCAAGTTGAAAAGTGAATGTGTGCACTACACTGACATTAATAACTTAAAGCATCTACTTATAGTAGAACTTAAACACCTCTATTCAGCATAAGGAGGGATACCAGACCCCGCGGTATTTAGGTGGCAAAAATGCTATAAGATGCCGGAATAATATTAATAATGCACAACATTATTTGCTGCATCTAGTAACATTGAAGCAGCTGACTGTTATGAACCATAACGGTTACTGTTAGTGCATGAGTAGGTATGCCGTATCAGTGATAGACATATATAAATCGGCCATCCATTTATAGAATAGTGACCTCTACTATTGACCCTGGCGGTACTGACTGAGAACATCTAGTTATATTGGGACCCGAATAGAGGGGTTATACCAGGCAATAGCCTACCAGTATATACTCAGATGGAAGGGGAGACTATTTAATTACGTCTAGGAATTTGTGAGGCATTACCGTATAACGACTCATATTAAGACCACACCTGAATGGTCCTGGAACATCATATATAATAAGAGGATATACCCAGATGATAATACTGGGACTTATGGTCCAGTAATACATGCAGCAGCATTGAAGGCATACTATCCAGTTTCTGGCCAAGAATTAGATAACAAGAGAGTACACAATAAGACACTCACGAATATTAACATCTTTATTGTTACAAGTACTCAAGCTGACAGTACACACAATACGTTGGAGGTCATAGTACCAAATAATTAAAGTATACAGGGTATGCACGACACATTGGGCACAGTGTGTGTTTTTAACAATATATGTTTGCATGGTGTTTTGTCAGTAGTTGTATGTGGTTTTAATATTTCACAGTCACAGGCCTTTTAACATTTAATTAATAAAAGTTACATTCTATGTATCCATTTTCTATCAAGTGCGCCACACTCAGACCAATTTCTTTCTTTCCTTGTGCATAAGTTTTTTGCAACCGCATGATCGGGTCTGGAATGCGCATGCACTGCGACCGCATTGCGCAGGCGCATCACTGCCCGGTGACAGGGAATGACGGGCAGCGAATGTTCTAATGAAGATTTCGATCACAGCGGTGATCGCAAGGTGACTGACAGCTGGAAGGCGTTCTGGGGTGGCAACTGACTGTTTTCTGGGAGTGGAGAGGAAAACGCAGGCGTGTCCAGGCGTTTGCAGGGCGGGTGTCTGACGTCAATTCCGGGACCTGACAGGCTGAAGTTATCGCAGTGGCTGAGTAAGTTCAGAGCTACTCAGAAACTTCACAAAATGTTTTTGGACAGCTCCCCTGCACAAGCGTTCGCAACACTTGCACAGCTAAAGTACACTTCCCCATAGGTGGCGACTATCTGATCGCACGGGCTGCAAAAAGTTGCAGCGTGCGATCAACTCGGAATGACCCCCTAAGTCCAGAACTGGGACATTTAGTGTACTACGCGTGCTCGGGTACCTGATGCTAGAATTCATAAAGTTATGGAGAATTGTTGTGACAATAGAGTGTTGTATTATTTAAATGTTATTCTGGAACCGCATCAGAGGTACTCAATTATTTGGCTTTAGTTATATCTCAGAGTCAGGTTGTTCTTAGTACTACACTTCAGAGAGTGTAGTTCAGCACTGACTAAAAGTCCTGCATTTCAAGTCATCCATACTGTAGCCTTAGAAAGTTAGAATGGCTGTGATTAATGCATTTTGTGCAGGTAAACACTATCAAGTGACTCAGAGGTTGCCACTACGTTAGTACAGAGAAAGGACCAGGCAGATATCAATAATATGTGATGTTTGTAACTGAAGCTATCATTGCTGTTATTATATGTTCTGAACTGGCTTGCTGCGATGATAGTGTGTACTTGGATAACCTCGTAAATGTATAAAGTATTTTGGTGCTGGTCCACTTCCCAATGGTGTCACACACACTGATTATCGAGTTGAATAAACGTGCATTACTAACAATTGTTGTCTTCCATGCTCAAAAGAGTGTGAATAACACATTCCGACCTCTCCACAAAGTAAATAAGAGAATCATCCTTCAACTGAAATCTGGTAGGGGTATTGCCACAAGTGATCAGTCCTAGAGTACCACACTATCCTCCCCTCCTCTTCAGTCCATCCTTGTACCTGTAATGTATCTGTAATGTAAGAGAGAATAGTGCCATCACAGTATCACTATTAAAAACTTTTATATAAAATGTTATTCTATTCAAAATTATGACTAGAATTTAAATTTAAATTATTTCCACTTTAAAAAATGAAATGGTAAGCTTCTTCCTTGTAATAATCCAAATGATAAAAATATTAAGTAATGGGAACTGATGGCTGCAACTTCTTCTAATAATAATAATAATAATAATAATAATAATAATAACAACAACAGATCGACATTAAACTTCTCATGGTTTTGTTGTGCATTTGCTGATGGAGACATGATGCAGCTCCTACAAGTTGACTTAATCACAGGAATTCTTTTGAACTTCCATGTGTGGATAACCTGAGCACAAATAGCTGACAGACGACAGTTACTGGTCTGTACTTGTAAGTCTCACTTTATGTTAGTCACAATAATAGCAGTGGAAAATGTTTATAATCTGTGTACTACCTCTTCTACTTTACGGTGTTGTTTCTTTCACTGGCATAAGTCTGTTATGTCATTCATATTAGCTGTTGTTATGGGCTTATCTTGTTATTAGCAAACCGGACAGAACAAATTATATTTGACTATGCTGTAACTTTTTCACACATGTTTAATTTTTAGCGGCTGCTAAAACACAAAGGATTATCATGTTCATGGTATAAATACTGTTTTTCCTGAGCACTTCAGAAGGATATGTTGAAGTGGAATGGTGATAAGTGACAGCTATGTGATTGGTGCACAATAGGACTGTAAAGCCAGTGTGTGTTCCCAAGCCTTTAATACTCACTTGGGATTTACACTCTCATCTCTTTTCATCATTATCCTATCAGGTGATTTCCTTTAAAGAAAGAGCCGTGCTATGTCTGGTTACTGTCATTCCATTCAAATTGTTTGTGTATTTGTATTAGGAGAAAGGAACCTATGTGGTTTTTTTTTTGTAAAACTGATAACCTTCATTTTTCTCCAGATGGCAGTTAAGGATGACTTGCAGCACATTCCAATGTGATCTGCTTCAGCCTTGGTGTGGTCACTTTGTCTCTGGCCAGCTGGGAACTTGACATTTCTAACTATTATCAACAGCAAGTTGTGTGAACTCACTACTCCTACATTGGTGACCTGGCATGTACATGCATAACCCTTTGTGCTAATTGCATTAACCAATTATCACTTTTGCAATGCAATCCTGTTTCTAATATCGCGCCCAGATCGCATTGCATAATGATCCAGGCCTCTGCAAATGCGCAATCATTGTGACCACCATGCACAGGGGCATTTCCATCGGGGGGTTCCTGGGAAACCCTGCTGGAACTAAATCCCACAAAGTGTAGCCCATAGGCTACAATGGGCTACCGAAAGGGGCCAATATTAAAACTAGGGATGAGCGGGTTCGGTTCCTCTGAATCCGAACCCGCCCGAACTTCAGCTTTTTTCCACGGGTCCGAGCAGGCTCGGATCCTCCCGCCTTGCTCGGTTAACCCGAGCACGCCCGAACGTCATCATCCCGCTGTCGGATTCTCGCGAGACTCGGATTCTATATAAGGAGCCGCGCGTCGCCGCCATTTTCACACGTGCATTGAGAGTCATAGGGAGAGGACGTGGCTGGCGTCCTCTCCGTTTAGAGAAGAGAGAGACACAGTATTTTGGGGAGCATTATTAGGAGGAGTACTACTATACTGTATACTACTATACTACTTGCTGAAGTGATATTTATAGAGTCATAGGGAGAGGACGTGGCTGGCGTCCTCTCCGTTTAGAGAAGAGAGAGACACAGTATACTATTTTGGGGAGCATTATTAGGAGGAGTACTACTATACTGTATACTACTATACTACTTGCTGAAGTGATATTTATAGAGTCATAGGGAGAGGACGTGGCTGGCGTCCTCTCCGTTTAGAGAAGAGAGAGACACAGTATTTTGGGGAGCATTATTAGGAGGAGTACTACTATACTGTATACTACTCAGACACAGTATTTTGGGGAGCATTATTAGGAGGAGTACTACTATACTGTATACTACTCTACTACTTGCTGAAGTGATATTTATAGAGTCATAGGGAGAGGACGTGGCTGGCGTCCTCTCCGTTTAGAGAAGAGAGAGACACAGTATTTTGGGGAGCATTATTAGGAGGAGTACTACTATACTGTATACTACTCAGACACAGTATTTTGGGGAGCATTATTAGGAGGAGTACTACTATACTGTATACTACTCTACTACTTGCTGAAGTGATATTTATAGAGTCATAGGGAGAGGACATGGCTGGCGTCCTCTCCGTTTAGAGAAGAGAGAGACACAGTATTTTGGGGAGCATTATTAGGAGGAGTACTACTATACTGTATACTACTCTACTACTTGCTGAAGTGATATTTATAGAGTCATAGGGAGAGGACGTGGCTGGCGTCCTCTCCGTTTAGAGAAGAGAGAGACACAGTATTTTGGGGAGCATTATTAGGAGGAGTACTACTATACTGTATACTACTCTACTACTTGCTGAAGTGATATTTATAGAGTCATAGGGAGAGGACGTGGCTGGCGTCCTCTCCGTTTAGAGAAGAGAGAGACACAGTATTTTGGGGAGCATTATTAGGAGGAGTACTACTATACTGTATACTACTCTACTACTTGCTGAAGTGATATTTATAGAGTCATAGGGAGAGGACGTGGCTGGCGTCCTCTCCGTTTAGAGAAGAGAGAGACATAGTATTTTGGGGAGCATTATTAGGAGGAGTACTACTATACTGTATACTACTATACTACTTGCTGAAGTGATATTTATAGAGTCATAGGGAGAGGACGTGGCTGGCGTCCTCTCCGTTTAGAGAAGAGAGAGACACAGTATACTATTTTGGGGAGCATTATTAGGAGGAGTACTACTATACTGTATACTACTCTACTACTTGCTGAAGTGATATTTATAGAGTCATAGGGAGAGGACGTGGCTGGCGTCCTCTCCGTTTAGAGAAGAGAGAGACACAGTATACTATTTTGGGGAGCATTATTAGGAGGAGTACTACTATACTGTATACTACTATACTACTTGCTGAAGTGATATTATAGAGTCATAGGGGGAGAGGACGTGGCTGGCGTCCTCTCCGTTTAGAGAAGAGAGAGACACAGTATTTTGGGGAGCATTATTAGGAGGAGTACTACTATACTGTATACTACTCAGACACAGTATTTTGGGGAGCATTATTAGGAGGAGTACTACTATACTGTATACTACTCTACTACTTGCTGAAGTGATATTTATAGAGTCATAGGGAGAGGACGTGGCTGGCGTCCTCTCCGTTTAGAGAAGAGAGAGACACAGTATTTTGGGGAGCATTATTAGGAGGAGTACTACTATACTGTATACTACTCTACTACTTGCTGAAGTGATATTTATAGAGTCATAGGGAGAGGACGTGGCTGGCGTCCTCTCCGTTTAGAGAAGAGAGAGACACAGTATTTTGGGGAGCATTATTAGGAGGAGTACTACTATACTGTATACTACTCTACTACTTGCTGAAGTGATATTTATAGAGTCATAGGGAGAGGACGTGGCTGGCATCCTCTCCGTTTAGAGAAGAGAGAGACACAGTATTTTGGGGAGCATTATTAGGAGGAGTACTACTATACTGTATACTACTATACTACTTGCTGAAGTGATATTATAGAGTCATAGGGGGAGAGGACGTGGCTGGCGTCCTCTCCGTTTAGAGAAGAGAGAGACACAGTATTTTGGGGAGCATTATTAGGAGGAGTACTACTATACTGTATACTACTCAGACACAGTATTTTGGGGAGCATTATTAGGAGGAGTACTACTATACTGTATACTACTCTACTACTTGCTGAAGTGATATTTATAGAGTCATAGGGAGAGGACGTGGCTGGCGTCCTCTCCGTTTAGAGAAGAGAGAGACACAGTATTTTGGGGAGCATTATTAGGAGGAGTACTACTATACTGTATACTACTCTACTACTTGCTGAAGTGATATTTATAGAGTCATAGGGAGAGGACGTGGCTGGCGTCCTCTCCGTTTAGAGAAGAGAGAGACACAGTATTTTGGGGAGCATTATTAGGAGGAGTACTACTATACTGTATACTACTCTACTACTTGCTGAAGTGATATTTATAGAGTCATAGGGAGAGGACGTGGCTGGCGTCCTCTCCGTTTAGAGAAGAGAGAGACACAGTATTTTGGGGAGCATTATTAGGAGGAGTACTACTATACTGTATACTACTCTACTACTTGCTGAAGTGATATTTATAGATTAGATAGTGTGACTGTAAGTGTATTATCTGACTTGTGGGGGAGACACTGACAGTGGGGAGCAGTTAGAGTCTGAGAGCAGGACTCAGGAGTACATATAACGTACAGTGCACACTTTTGCTGCCAGAGTCAGTGCCACACTGCCATTGTTGTGACCACACTGACCACCAGTATAATAATATATTTTGTGATTGTCTGCTTAGGACTCGGAGTACTAGTTGCAAGTTGCAACGTGACCTGACCACCAGTTTAATAATCAATCACCACCAGTTTAATATATATATAATTGTATATAATATATATATATATATATATATATATATATATTGTATACCACCTACCCGTGGTTTTTTTTTTCTTTCTTCTTTGTACATACTACTATAGTATAGTAGCTTACTGTAGCAGTCTGCGGTGCTGCTGAGCTGACAGTGTCCAGCAGGTCCGTCATCAGTCATCATTACCAATACCTAATAAATATATTATCTACCTGTCCGGCTGCAGTACTAGTGATATTATATATACATACATATATATATTGATTTCATCTCATTATCAATCATCCAGTCTATATTAGCAGCAGACACAGTACGGTAGTCCACGGCTGTAGCTACCTCTGTGTCGGCACTCGTCAGTCCATCCATAATTGTATACTAGTATCCATCCATCTCCATTGTTTACCTGAGGTGCCTTTTAGTTGTGCCTATTAAAATATGGAGAACAAAAATGTTGAGGTTCCAAAATTAGGGAAAGATCAAGATCCACTTCCACCTCGTGCTGAAGCTGCTGCCACTAGTCATGGCCGAGACGATGAAATGCCAGCAACGTCGTCTGCCAAGGCCGATGCCCAATGGCATAGTACAGAGCATGTCAAATCCAAAACACCAAATATCAGTTAAAAAAGGACTCCAAAACCAAAAATAAAATTGTCGGAGGAGAAGCGTAAACTTGCCAATATGCCATTTACCACACGGAGTGGCAAGGAACGGCTGAGGCCCTGGCCTATGTTCATGGCTAGTGGTTCAGCTTCACAGGAGGATGGAAGCACTCAGCCTCTCGCTAGAAAACTGAAAAGACTCAAGCTGGCAAAAGCACCGCAAAGAACTGTGCGTTCTTCGAAATCCCAAATCCACAAGGAGAGTCCAATTGTGTCGGTTGCGATGCCTGACCTTCCCAACACTGGACGTGAAGAGCATGCGCCTTCCACCATTTGCACGCACCCTGCAAGTGCTGGAAGGAGCACCCGCAGTCCAGTTCCTGATAGTCAGATTGAAGATGTCAGTGTTGAAGTACACCAGGATGAGGAGGATATGGGTGTTGCTGGCGCTGGGGAGGAAATTGACAAGGAGGATTCTGATGGTGAGGTGGTTTGTTTAAGTCAGGCACCCGGGGAGACACCTGTTGTCCGTGGGAGGAATAGGGCCGTTGACATGCCTGGTGAAAATACCAAAAAAATCAGCTCTTCGGTGTGGAAGTATTTCACCAGAAATGCGGACAACATTTGTCAAGCCGTGTGTTGCCTTTGTCAAGCTGTAATAAGTAGGGGTAAGGACGTTAACCACCTCGGAACATCCTCCCTTATACGTCACCTGCAGCGCATTCATAATAAGTCAGTGACAAGTTCAAAAACTTTGGGTGACAGCGGAAGCAGTCCACTGACCAGTAAATCCCTTCCTCTTGTAACCAAGCTCACGCAAACCACCCCACCACCAACTCCCTCAGTGTCAATTTCCTCCTTCCCCAGGAATGCCAATAGTCCTGCAGGCCATGTCACTGGCAATTCTGACGAGTCCTCTCCTGCCTGGGATTCCTCCGATGCATCCTTGCGTGTAACGCCTACTGCTGCTGGCGCTGCTGTTGTTGCTGCTGGGAGTCGATGGTCATCCCAGAGGGGAAGTCGGAAGACCACTTGTACTACTTCCAGTAAGCAATTGACTGTCCAACAGTCCTTTGCGAGGAAGATGAAATATCACAGCAGTCATCCTGCTGCAAAGCGGATAACTGAGGCCTTGGCATCCTGGGTGGTGAGAAACGTGGTTCCAGTATCCATCATTACTGCAGAGCCAACTAGAGACTTGTTAGAGGTACTGTGTCCCCGGTACCAAATACCATCTAGGTTCCATTTCTCTAGGCAGGCGATACCGAAAATGTACACAGACCTCAGAAAAAGAGTCACCAGTGTCCTAAAAAATGCAGCTGTACCCAATGTCCACTTAACCACGGACATGTGGACAAGTGGAGCAGGGCAGGGTCAGGACTATATGACTGTGACAGCCCACTGGGTAGATGTATGGACTCCCGCCGCAAGAACAGCAGCGGCGGCACCAGTAGCAGCATCTCGCAAACGACAACTCTTTCCTAGGCAGGCTACGCTTTGTATCACCGGTTTCCAGAATACGCACACAGCTGAAAACCTCTTACGGCAACTGAGGAAGATCATCGCGGAATGGCTTACCCCAATTGGACTCTCCTGTGGATTTGTGGCATCGGACAACGCCAGCAATATTGTGTGTGCATTAAATATGGGCAAATTCCAGCACGTCCCATGTTTTGCACATACCTTGAATTTGGTGGTGCAGAATTTTTTAAAAAACGACAGGGGTGTGCAAGAGATGCTGTCGGTGGCCAGAAGAATTGCGGGACACTTTCGGCGTACAGGCACCACATACAGAAGACTGGAGCACCACCAAAAACTACTGAACCTGCCCTGCCATCATCTGAAGCAAGAAGTGGTAACGAGGTGGAATTCAACCCTCTATATGCTTCAGAGGTTGGAGGAGCAGCAAAAGGCCATTCAAGCCTATACAATTGAGCACGATATAGGAGGTGGAATGCACCTGTCTCAAGTGCAGTGGAGAATGATTTCAACGTTGTGCAAGGTTCTGATGCCCTTTGAACTTGCCACACGTGAAGTCAGTTCAGACACTGCCAGCCTGAGTCAGGTCATTCCCCTCATCAGGCTTTTGCAGAAGAAGCTGGAGACATTGAAGGAGGAGCTAACACGGAGCGATTCCGCTAGGCATGTGGGACTTGTGGATGGAGCCCTTAATTCGCTTAACAAGGATTCACGGGTGGTCAATCTGTTGAAATCAGAGCACTACATTTTGGCCACCGTGCTCGATCCTAGATTTAAAGCCTACCTTGGATCTCTCTTTCCGGCAGACACAAGTCTGCTGGGGTTGAAAGACCTGCTGGTGAGAAAATTGTCAAGTCAAGCGGAACGCGACCTGTCAACATCTCCTCCTTCACATTCTCCCGCAACTGGGGGTGCGAGGAAAAGGCTCAGAATTCCGAGCCCACCCGCTGGCGGTGATGCAGGGCAGTCTGGAGCGACTGCTGATGCTGACATCTGGTCCGGACTGAAGGACCTGACAACGATTACGGACATGTCGTCTACTGTCACTGCATATGATTCTCTCACCATTGAAAGAATGGTGGAGGATTATATGAGTGACCGCATCCAAGTAGGCACATCACACAGTCCGTACTTATACTGGCAGGAAAAAGAGGCAATTTGGAGGCCCTTGCACAAACTGGCTTTATTCTACCTAAGTTGCCCTCCCACAAGTGTGTACTCCGAAAGAGTGTTTAGTGCCGCCGCTCACCTTGTCAGCAATCGGCGTACGAGGTTACATCCAGAAAATGTGGAGAAGATGATGTTCATTAAAATGAATTATAATCAATTCCTCCGTGGAGACATTGACCAGCAGCAATTGCCTCCACAAAGTACACAGGGAGCTGAGATGGTGGATTCCAGTGGGGACGAATTGATAATCTGTGAGGAGGGGGATGTACACGGTGATATATCGGAGGATGATGATGAGGTGGACATCTTGCCTCTGTAGAGCCAGTTTGTGCAAGGAGAGATTAATTGCTTCTTTTTTGGTGGGGGTCCAAACCAACCCGTCATTTCAGTCACAGTCGTGTGGCAGACCCTGTCACTGAAATGATGGGTTGGTTAAAGTGTGCATGTCCTGTTTATACAACATAAGGGTGGGTGGGAGGGCCCAAGGACAATTCCATCTTGCACCTCTTTTTTCTTTAATTTTTCTTTGCGTCATGTGCTGTTTGGGGAGGTTTTTTTGGAAGGGACATCCTGCGTGACACTGCAGTGCCACTCCTAGATGGGCCCGGTGTTTGTGTCGGCCACTAGGGTCGCTTATCTTACTCACACAGCTACCTCATTGCGCCTCTTTTTTTCTTTGCGTCATGTGCTGTTTGGGGAGGGTTTTTTGGAAGGGACATCCTGCGTGACACTGCAGTGCCACTCCTAGATGGGCCCGGTGTTTGTGTCGGCCACTAGGGTCGCTTATCTTACTCACACAGCTACCTCATTGCGCCTCTTTTTTTCTTTGCGTCATGTGCTGTTTGGGGAGGGTTTTTTGGAAGGGACATCCTGCGTGACACTGCAGTGACACTCCTAGATGGGCCTGGTGTTTGTGTCGGCCACTAGGGTCGCTTATCTTACTCACACAGCTACCTCATTGCGCCTCTTTTTTTCTTTGCGTCATGTGCTGTTTGGGGAGGGTTTTTTGGAAGGGACATCCTGCGTGACACTGCAGTGACACTCCTAGATGGGCCCGGTGTTTGTGTCGGCCACTAGGGTCGCTTATCTTACTCACACAGCTACCTCATTGCGCCTCTTTTTTTCTTTGCGTCATGTGCTGTTTGGGGAGGGTTTTTTGGAAGGGACATCCTGCGTGACACTGCAGTGACACTCCTAGATGGGCCCGGTGTTTGTGTCGGCCACTAGGGTCGCTTATCTTACTCACACAGCTACCTCATTGCGCCTCTTTTTTTCTTTGTGTCATGTGCTGTTTGGGGAGTGTTTTTTGGAAGGGCCATCCTGCGTGACACTGCAGTGACACTCCTAGATGGGCCCGGTGTTTGTGTCGGCCACTAGGGTCGCTTAGCTTAGTCATCCAGCGACCTAGGTGCAAATTTTAGGACTAAAAATAATATTGTGAGGTGTGAGGTATTCAGAATAGACTGAAAATTAGTGTAAATTATGGTTTTTGAGGTTAATAATACTTTGGGATCAAAATGACCCCCAAATTCTATGATTTAAGCTGTTTTTAGTGTTTTTTGAAAAAAACACCCGAATCCAAAACACACCCGAATCCGACAAAAAAAATTCGGTGAGGTTTTGCCAAAACGCGGTCGAACCCAAAACACGGCCGCCGAACCGAACACAAAACCAAAACACAAAACCCGAAAAATTTCCGGCGCTCATCTCTAATTAAAACATCTGGCAGTATTGCATTCCCAATAGAAGTCTATGGTGATTTGGCTGCTGGCAGCAATGGAACCCCTTCCTTACATTGCAGGGATACATAATATTTGCAGTCAGCCCCCTGAAAATGGGTGTTTTGGGGGACATGACCGCAAATATTGTTTGATAAATGTGCCCCTCAGTGACTTTGGCTGACTGGATTCTTCATTCCTGTTTTATTGCTCATCTAGACAACACGGCTAACTAGTGTTGCTTTGTATTGTCTAATAATGCCCAAACAAATGTTTAATCCGTGGTTTAAAATATGTCAAGCTGTTTTTAATTATAGAAACTGGGTGGCTCACCTGCTCACCTGATTAGCCATTCTAAACGTAGACTGTCCCTTTTGTCTTATAATAAAAAGACACAAAGATGCTGCTAGTGATGTTCCACTGAGACAATGCAAACATTCCTTTTATAGCTCCAGTACTGCTGTGGGGATAAATGTCCTCTTTGTGCACCAGAAATAAAAAGCTTTGTCCCCTGCCCAGACACACGCTGCAAGTAGGGAGATGGGAAGGAATAATTATTACCGTTATCAGTTCAGTTTTCTTATCTTACAGTCTTATTATTGTGGCTGCAGTCATCAATTGACTTTCCCCTCAGTGTCATCCGCAAATGCCTTCCCATACAATTTACAAGGTAAATTGATACGAAGTCTTCAAAAAATTACAGGATCCAGTTTTGATCACTGTGGTACCTCAGTAACAGTTCCATTCATTGCAAACAGTGTTCCTACCAGAGCCGGATTAAGTGCCATTTAGGCAGTGGTGCAAGTAGAAAAAATGTCTTATAGATAATGCGCGCACGCCAAAAAATGGGTGTGGACAAATTCCACCCACATGGGGCATGGCCAATAAAAATGGGGGCATGATACACATATGGGGGGAGGGGCAGATACACATATGAACTTAATAGTGCCAGATACACATTGCCGCACAGTGCCAGATATACATTGCCTCACAGTGCCAGATACACATTGCCCCACAGTGCCAGATACACATTGCCCCACAGTGCCAGATACAGAAATGCCCCCACAGTACCAGATATGCTCCCAGTGCCAGATATGCCCCCAGTGCCAGATACACATGTCCCCCCAGTGCCAGATATGCCCCCACTGCCAGGTACCCATGCCCCCCTTCCCCTGCTGCTCACCTCTGCTGCTGTTTTGATCCTGTATGTGAGGGGAGGAGAGCGCAGTGTGGGGCAGAAGAGGCGCAGGCTGCGTTCTCCTCCCCTCACACACAGGATCAAGACAGCAGCAGCAGTGAGCAGTAGGGGAAGGGGGGGGGGGGGCATGTGTACCTGTCAGTGGGGGCATATCTGGCACTGGGGGGACATGTGTATCTGGCAATTGGGCCGATGGGCTGGTGGACTGGTCCGGTGACACAGAGAGCAATTCATAGGAGGAAACCTGATAACATAACAGACTTAAAGCTGTTTTGTATGAAGGAATGGGGTAAAATTCCTCCAAGATGATGTTCAGGGCTAATCAACAATTAACAGAAATATTTCCATGCAGTTATTGCTGCATAAGGGGGTCATACCAGATATTGAAAGCAAAGGTTCACATACTTTTGCCACTCACGGATATGTGATTTTGGATCATTTTCCTCAATAAAAAAAATAGCAAGTCTAATTTGTTTGTCTCATTTGTATGATTTGGTTCTCTTTATCTACTTTTAGGACTTGTATGAAAATCTGAGGTAGTTTTAGGTCAAATTTCAGCAGAAATATAGAAAATTCTGAAGGGTTCACAAACTTTCAAGCACCACTATATACAGTAAATATATATTTATTTGTAGGATCAGAGATCATGGGCCTGGTGCCCTCACATACCCATAGGAATAAATAGCATACTCCATACTCCAGGTATGGCACTGACTGGCTTATACAGTAACAAGCACCACAATGATTTGCTGATATTTCATTTTTGTCATTGTTAACCCTGGAGTATGCTATATACTGTGTATATAGCACACCTTCTTACGGGTATATGCTGATTTTTACAGCAGTGTTATACTACAATATTTAATATATTGTAATTTGACAAATCATTTCTTATCCCAACGTATTGTTAGGAAGGACAGGAATCATAGTAACATAGTAACATAGTATCTGAGGTTGAAAAAAGACAATTTGTCCATCGAGTTCAACCTATTTGTGGTCTCCTATGCAGTATTATTTTTTGACTAATTTTGCCTGAATCACAGAAACCCAACACAGTTCATCTCTAAATGAGACTTCATCAGGGGTATATTCTGATATCAGAATAGCAGGAGACACGGGAGGAACACTATAGCCTTTGGAAAAGGTGGAAATTCACTTGTTTGGACTACTCTCTAACCAGTGTGATCTGTGTTCTGGTATTTTTTCCACTAACTTGAGTAGTCAGGATTTTTTAATTTTGGATAAGGGATTCCCAGGTTTGACAGACCAGTTCTAAATGCTCATTGTGCACACATGAATAGATGTTCAGTTCCTTCACATTTGAATATATACCCCTGATGAAGTCTCATTTAGAGGTGAAACGCGTTGGTTTTTCGTATATCTGTGATTTCTGTCCTTCCTAACAATAAGTTGGGAAAATAAACTATTTGTCAAATTACAGACACTGTGATACAACATTTCCTATATGTATGGTTTTATATAAAATGGACTTTTAATAAATGTGTAAACTTGGAACATGTGTCTATCTGAATGGATGTAAAGAAATTACATTAAATCTTGTAATATAACACTTTGGTAAAAATCAGCATATACCAGCAAGAAGGTGATGCTCTCTCACTATTGTTGTGTGTGTGTGTGTGTGTGTGTGTGTGTATGTATATATATATATATATATATATATAATGTGTGAACACATCATATTGGGGGTCATTCAGATTCAGTTTACAGAGTTGCTACGTCAGTAGCAAAGTACTAATTATTTTTACTGGTTTGCCACTACTTTACGCATGTGCAAGGCCCATTCTGTGCATGCGCGGATGGGTCCTGAGATGACGGATGTATAGCGGCATGAGCCTATCAGTGATTGACAGTCTGATGCCATTTAGGGGCAGGCAAGGGGCAACGATCATCCCCTTTTCTCAATACTCAAGCATGCCACCGCTGTTGCAGGGGAGAGGAGAGGCCAGGATCTCCTTCAAAGCTTGGAGATTTCCTGGCCTCTAGGTTGCAGCTGTGGTGGCCGGCTTGCGTGACCCCATGGGTCAGGCAGCCAGATGATAGTGTCAGAGATGATCCGATTCTGTGTCCTAGGATGCAGCTCGGCTCAGTAATGCATGCAGGAGTCGTGACGCCTCCTGCTGCATTACCATATTACTGCTATCACTGCTGCTTCTGTGTAAGCAGCTCCAACTGCAACTGAATGGCCCCCATTATATGGAAATTTTGCCCAATGAAGGAGAAGACTTACAACACTATAGGTGCCACCTTATTGTTAGTATTGTGTATTATTTGTCCTACAGTATCTCTGCATAGAATGCTGATGCAAGGTAAAGGTAAATGTCAGGATGCTTACTTGTTCTTTCCCCTGGACCATATATTACAAATGACCATGTTTACCTGCTACATGTGGTCCTGAGGAAAGGGTTGATGTTACAAAGACTGAAGACATGGAACTAACTGCCTTGAGTGGTGCAGTTATCGGGCAGATGATCAGGTTAATACAGGTTATAAGCAACAAGAGGGTTATTCAACATGCAGAGAGGATTCCAGTTAGACAATCTATGATATGTGAGTTGTTGTTAATTCAAAGTATATTCATTTCTGTTGTCCATTAAAATGAATGTAAGCGTACTTCATGACCATGCGCCCCTTTTTTATATTTTTAATTATGCAGATGCTGTTGTTACACTGAGGAATGGAGAATGGAGGGGTGCTGAGTGAAAGATTATTCTACTAACATGCATATTGAACTAACTCTGTACATGGTAATATAACTTTTCTGTGATAATATATAATATGGGGAACACACACACACACACACACACACACACACACACACACACACACACACACACACACACACACACACACACACACAAACATCCCATATAATGTTAAAATCTTTGCAGCTGTCACGACAGAGCCCACAGAGATAGCTAATGGAGGAGTAGGGATGGCAGCAGCAATGACAATTGAACTCACTGGGTCCAGCAGCAGAACTGAGATGATTTCAGTAGATGCCCCAAATCACAGGGGAAGATGTATTAAGCCTGGAGAAGTGATAAAGCAGTGATAAGTGCAAGGTGATAACGCACCAGCCAGTCAGATCCTAACTGTTAATTTACATATTGGAGCTGATTGGCTGGTGCATTATCACCTTGCACTTATCAGTGCTTTATCACTTCTCCAGGCTTAATGCATCGGCCCCTGTTCTTGGTGTAATGACTCCTCAGCACTAACATGTAATTTCCCACTGATGTCCCACTAATTTCCCACATATATCTCTGTGTAATATCAGTGGGAAGATGCTGCTGATATGAAGCACGGCCATCACCAACTGCCATTACCAACTGCCGCCCACATGCCACATTTGAATTCTCCATAGCATAAAACCTCAGTACACTGCAGTATCACTGGCATTTCTTGAGTTGAAGCTGTTGCTGATGCATGAGAAAGAGCCTCTCAAGAGAGATCACGTTTGTTCACTAGAATTTGCTGCCAGCGATTTACCTCTGACTGGATCTCAGCGCACAATCACATCTGTGTTTTATTTCCCTTTCCTTTCTTTTTTTTTCCAATGTGTGTAGGTATTGTCATCAGCTACAATGAGCCGAAGGGAGTTAGCCCAGCTGCTTGGAAATGGAGGAACAAACCATAACATCAGTGAGACATGGCTGAGGTCAGGATGCCACAGACCATCCAATGGTGGACCATCATCAGGAAGAGGAAAAGCTGGACCATCATCTGGAAGAGGAAGAGCTGGCACATTATCAAGAAGAACGGCACCATCAGCGGGAAGAGAAAGAGCTGTACCATCACTGGGAAGAGAAAGAGCCGGACCATCTGGAAGAGGAATAGCTGGACCATCATCAGAAAGAGGAAGCAATGAGCCCAGGGCCAGTGAAAATCAGGCAGCTGCACTGAGGGTAGCACTCCTGAGGCTGGAGAACATCCCGAGCCCAATTCTGTCTACAGTACCTACAGCAGATGCACTGTTCCAGAAGTAGAGGACGTAGAGAACTGTACTTTTTGCATGTCTAATAAGTTGTAATGGAAATGGCTGTATCATCCTGCCAACATACCTTCCATGTCCCTTATCTGACAGATGAACAGTGTGTGTCCTGTGTGCTACGAGCTGGACATTTTTTTCCCATCTTATCTGAAAGACACCAAATATTAAATTATATAAGATCCAGCTTCAAACATAGTTAGTTTTCTGGACAATAAATAAGAACATGGTAGATACATTTTCCTGTGAACAAATCTGTAAATTTACACTTACAGTCACTGTTTTCTCCCTTACATATATACATCAGAACTGGCAAGATTACAGCCGGCACTTTTTGTGCAGGCCCTTTGTGGGACTACATAAAGGGCCTGACTCATGTTTGCAAGTTAAGCAAAAAAGCAAGCAAGTGGGCTAAACCATGTTACATTGCAGGTGGGGCAGATATAACATGTTCGGACAGATTTAGATTTGGGTGGGGTGTGTTCAAACTGAAATCTAAATTGCAGTATAAAAATAAAGCTATTTAACGTTTGTGGGTTACATGCAAAAGCAGCTAGTATTTACCCTGCACAGAAAAAAAATAACCCAATACAGGTTGAGTATCCCTTATCCAAAATGCTCGGGACCAGAGGTATTTTGGATATCGGATTTTTCCGTATTTTGGAATAATTGCATACCATAATGATATATCATGGCGATGGGACCTAAGTCTAAGCACAGAATGCATTTATGTTTCATATACACCTTATACACACAGCCTGAAGGTAATTTTAGCCAATATTTTTAATAACTGTGTGTATTAAACAAAGTTTGTGTACATTGAGCCATCAAAAAACAAAAGTTTCACTATCTCACTCTCACTCAAAAAGTCCGTATTTCGGAATATTCCGTATTTCGGAATATTTGGATATAGGATACTCAACCTGTATAACTAAACAAGAAAGGAAAACTAGGGATTAGGGCTGCTGGCGACACCCCGAATGAAAAACCCCCCACAACATTAGGCAGCCACCTCATGGGTGTGTTGGAAAAGCTGCTAAGCTGATAACTGCTATTTAAAATATTGACAATTACATCCAACTCATTGACTTAAGTACTCAAAAATTTAAACCCAGGTGAGCACTATGTTATATGTGAACTGGGGGTTGTGTGTGCAACCTACCCCTATATATTATACACACACATTTACAGAAAACTGAAAGAAAATGGATTTGGACACCAATCTTCATACCAATTTCAAGCACTTAACTTGAGACAAAACCTAACATACCCAGGATTCAAACCTATAACATGTTTCATTCCAGTCAAACACCCATTTTTTTCTCAAAGTACAAGGTAAGCTTCAAATAGTTAGAATTCTCTAGCTTAGAATTATCTACCTTTTTATGCAAGGGCAGATAGCTCAATGAATAGGTTGTCTGACTGTAATGCCACAGGTAATGGGTTTGAATCCCGGGTATGTCAGCATCTTGGACCTTGAGACTGAATAACAAAGAGATATTAAGTTAATGAATGTTGAATAGGTATTAGCGATGGTAGGAGTGGGGGTAGGAGACAGCTGTGATCAGGAGCTTCAAGTCAAAATAATTAAAACAGATAATTGACAAGTACTGCCAACAGTGTCCCCTACCATGCAGTGAAACCTGTATGTTTTCGATGTCCACTGCCCCATTTTCGTATGACAACGAGGCTGCTTGGTTTTGCCTGTCTGAGGCAGGTGCAACAAAATCCCCTGTAAGTTGTGCCTTGCACCGGCTTATCAGGCCAAATTGCATAGCCCCTGATGCACCAATTACTGCGGGTAATAGGATACCGCCCTTAGGCTCAAAATAATCAAGGGCCTAGTGGGAGAAGCTGTGACCAGTGCTTTGTGGGTATGTACACCCCTATATTATCAGTCCCAATGTCATGTAACCGACACCAGAATCCCGACACAACTCAGGACACCGGGGCTGGAACACCAACAGCCGGCATCCCAAAGGTAAGTATCGGGGTATGGGTTAGGGCCCCGGGGGGTTATAGATAGGTGCACGGGGGGGGGGGTTTGTGTTAATTCTTAGGCACTAGGAGGGTGGTTGGCCATAGGCACCATCCCCAGAGTGCTAGCCATAGCTGCGACCCCCCGAGGGTTAGAGTTGGGATAAGGGAGTGAGGAAGGTAAAACTACTTACCCCGTCCAGTGTCAGTATTTTCAGTGTTGGGATGCTGCTGTCGGTCATGTGACTGCTGGCATCCCGACCGCCAGTATTACTTACCGAACCTGGCTGGTCATCATCACTGCTGTTATTAAGATGGGCCTCTTTTATGTGGAGGTCTGGAGTTGTAGTCCCATTTGTCCATTGTTAATTTGATCCTGTTTCCTATGCTAATGTAGCCAGGCTGCTCAGCAAAGAGGATCCGTCGCCGCCGTGATCTGTTTACTGAGGCCTGAGTCTGAATGGATTCAGGCTCCACC
Source organism: Pseudophryne corroboree (assembly GCF_028390025.1). NCBI lineage: Eukaryota > Metazoa > Chordata > Amphibia > Anura > Myobatrachidae > Pseudophryne > Pseudophryne corroboree. The sequence continues at coordinate 999,059,287 of NC_086444.1, read as the reverse complement.
AAATTAAAACAGTCAGCTTAAAAAAGGTGCCACTAGTGCACAATCATGGCTGTAAGTGCAACTATACATTGTTTATTTAATACAGGGGTGGGGAACCTTTTTTCTACCAAGGGCCATTTGGATATTTAGAAAATCCTTCGGGGGCCATATAAAAATTTAAACTTAAAATTAGCCTGCCCCTTATAGATATGCCACCAGTATGTTTCCCCCCCTGTAGATATGCCCCCTAGTAGTGAAGCTTGGAGGGAGTGACAGTGCTGCTGGGCTGTGTAGCATACAGGACACTCTGCACTAGAGCTGTAACTAGACATTTTGGTGCTTTTCATCAGAAAGTGAATTGGTGCTCCTCCTCCCATACCGCAGAGCACGGATAGTGCGCGCCGTAGGTGCGCAGCAAAAATTTAGGGGCATGGCTTAGGGCAGGGCATTCACATTACACCACACAGTATGAGCCGAAATTCACATTGCGCCACACAGTATGAGCCACATTAACATTACGCCACACAGTATGAGCCGAAATTCACATTACACCACACAGTATGAGCCACATTCACATTACGCCATACAATCATTGCAGCGTGGCTCAGTCTTGGTGCTGCAGTGTTGTTCCTCCTAGCCGCGATCGCACTGCCTCCCCCTCAACACTCATCCAGTCCTCTGAGGATGAGAGGAACAAGGCTGTACCAACACACTCCTCCTGCACATCTCTTGCACACTAACGTTAACATCAAAGCAATATCCCCCTGCACACCAACAATACTCTACCAAACACAGTAGTATGATCCCCTGCACACCATCCCCTGTAGTGTACATCAACATTATCTTCCTGCACATTGAAATGTCCCCTCTGCACAGCAATATGATCCCCCTTGCACACCAACAGGCTTCCCCCCAACAGCAGGCTAGTCCCCACATCTTTAATTTATATACCTTTTTTCTTTCAGCGTTGACTGCCACACATGGCAGTGTCTAACGCTGCGGAATCTCCCCTTCTCTGTGCTCCCGCTCTCCACAATTCTCCCCCTCTGCTCTCCAATCTCCATCCCTCTCCTCACCGCGTTGTCTCAGCCACGCTCCCCCCAATTCTCCTGCGCAGGACTCAGAGGTAGAGCGGGAAGGGATGAGCAGGTGACAGCCTCCCATCGTCCCTCCTCCTCTATGCGTCCCCTCGCAGCGCCGCCGCCCGACCCCCCCCCCCCCCCGCGCACGCAACACGATTGCCAGGTTACCCAGCGTCCCCCTCTGTTAAATGCCGTCTCTCCCTCCTCACTCCTCTTCTGCGGCTGCGGTACTGTGGGCGGGCCGGGTGAAGTTTCTTTGCGGGCCGTATACTGCCCGCGGGCCGGACGTTCCCCACCCCTGATTTAATACATTATTTATGATAATATGCTAAGATTGCAACTAACATTTCTGAAGATACATCAAGATCTGTGTGAAACTTCATAACACAACAGCAGCAGCGGCTGCAGACCCTGAGCTGCACCTCTGACTATCTAGAGTCAGTCAGGTTGTCTCCGGTAACTTTCACTGCTACTTCTGTTAGGGGCCGTGCGGACAGCTGCTTTTTGAAGCGGCTGCCCCTGCTGCCCTGGTGTTAAGTATCCCCATTGTAACTCGCTGCAACTTGGATGCTTACCTACTTATGGCCCCCGAGAATGGATAGGCCCCTTAGTATTTTACATTGTTCTTTCTTTCTATAGTAAAGGCAGGGGACTGAATATAATGTAAAGGGTAGTCAGGGCCACTGAGATGGGGCTTGGGCGGGTACTGATTACCTGGACACGGATTGTCTAGGTGGATCCGCAGAAGCCGGCCTTAGCCAGTAAGGTGTGGAATCTGATAGAGTTGATTATTACCTTTGAACATAAGCTATATACTTATTATGGACTAAGTACGCTATTGGCGTACGGAGTACCGTAAGGGTACGCACTTAGCGTATCAGACGCTTATCGCGGGTGCGACGCACGAGCGACACGTACGCTTACCGACTGACACACTGTAAACCTTGTTAACAACACACTGTAAAGGTATGCTTATACTGTAAACCTTAGTACTGTAATATTACCACAATGTAACACTTATTGACCTTGATAATATGAAAGCTGTTTGAGCGATTGAGACGCTCAGAAACCCTATTCAATAACTGGTGAAACACACAAGACCTGGTAAGGTTCCAACACCTTCGTAGAAGATACTTTAGTATAAAAATGGGAAAAACAGTTACAGCTTATACACTACAGACCTAACATCAATATCTAAACAGAATAACAAGAAATAAATGTGAACAATAGCGAACGATCGCAAACAGAATATACACAAAGAGAATAAAATGGCAAACACTTAAAGGATAACAAAATGAGAACGAATGGCGTACATAAAGAATAACAAAATGGCTACAGAGAAACTTACACACGTGGGAATGATTCGCAAGCGCGTCCTGGACCAGCCCTCAGCCTTCAGTGTGAAAACCTTTGTAGAGAGAGTGAGTGCTGGTCCAGCAATGGTGGCCTTTATATACACAACATACAGTAACAATACAATGGTCCCTATAATCTTATAGTTCATTGGACACAGGAATGTGTCTCCGCATTATAACAAAAGGTCATAGGTGGGTTCGAACAGGTGGGCTGTGTCTATTTCCAACTGCTCAGGTGGGAGGTATCCTCAGGATTCCCGCCGCATGGATAATGAACAGCAAATACAGTAAATGTCTCTAAATTACTTTTAAACATAACTATACGCAGGAGCGAACAATCTCTTCCTAACCAACACCAAAATGTTTCTATTAAAATACTCTACAGCTGGATACTAAACATGACCGTTCTACCTTTATCAGACCCTTCATATCATGCAAAGAGGAATTTCTCCGTCCAATAACCGTTTACACTAAACATACTTTCTAACATTGTTAAGGGGAATATTTACTATAAAACACGCTATGTGGGTAAAATATGTTATGATCGAGTCGCCCGCTAGACGCTCACAAACTCTACCGTCAATGCGCATATACCGCGCGTGATCGCCGGAGCGATCTTACGCAATTTGCGGATATGTGCACGCACGGCAAAGCTCATGCACGGGCAGCGGGCATGTGCATGAGGGGTTAGTACAAGGCATATGAATCAGAATATTTTTCGACTTTGACAGTCCACCCTTTGGCAGTCAAAAATAACTGCCACTTTCTAAACAATTCAAGCAGAAAAATATATTACCATGAAATACCTCATTATGATTGGGAGTAGGGAGGAGAGGAGGAGGTGGGAAATGTATGACCTAGTGGGATAGTAAAAGCATGTGTGTATGAAATCCATGTCTGAGGGGTCATGTATCATCGTGCCGTACGTGTTCTAAAATAAGCTTCGAGGTATTGCGAAGTATACATTGAATCCTTCTCATCCCGTATTAAGGTTCTGTAAGTGGGCTAACAAACTCTACCGAGCTCTTTTCGGCTTTTAGTTCCAACAAATGGGGGTGCACATTAGTTGATGATACATGAAGGGGGGGAATATGTGAGTGCTAATATATGTGCCTATATTACCTGTCGACTATGTGTATCACTACCTGAAGATAGTAGAGATGAAGATAAGAAACATGCGTTATAAATGCAGTCGTATGGTTATGTATGTGGTCGTCTTTGGGTGTCTTGTTGACGTCTTGTCTGATGTCTTGTCTGATGTCTTGTCTCTTTACTGTATCTTTGCTGTAAGTGCCAAGCAAAGCTCTTCAAGTGTCCATAAAAATTTACAGTCTCTAAAAGCTAATTAGGTGTCTGTGACACAGTTCATTAGTGGTCTGTATAAAGGGTCATCAAATTCTTCTTCCAGGTGGATGTCTTTGTACCTTGGAGAAAACCAAAGGAGAAACGGGTGAAAGAAACAGACCATGGAATCACATTTTATCACAACATTGTCTCGATTGACGGGTCATAAATTAAACTAGTTGTTGTTACAATGCCCTCGCTCCTCAAACTCATCAATTTGGTACTACGCTTGCAATTCATTAAAATCCAAACACATCTGAATATCAGACCAATCATTATGACAACTCCTAGGATACATAAGAGGAACTTCCCTACAGTAACGACAACATTTTGAGCCCATTCTCCTAAACCTGGGAACCAATTACGTGGGTTCAACCATGATACCCAGCCGGTTAGTTCATTACCCACAGAAGCAAGGGTAAGGTTGTGTCTCCTTCGGAACTCCCACTTCAATTGCAAGATATCGTCCATCTTTTGATCTATGACCTCTGTTGGGTCCTCAGTGTTGTTTGTGATATACGTACAACACTTCACTCCATACTGAGTTGCTAGGGTGACACAATACCCTCCTGTCACTGCTGTGAGGTAATTGAGAACCATCCTGTGCTGGATCAATTCCGTTTTGTAAGCTTGCAATTCTCTCCCAGTATATCTAAAGGTGTCATCATACATCTCGGTGACATTGTCTATCAGGTTCGCTAGCGCGGTAATATACCTAAAATTTGTAACTCCTCTGGCGGTACGGGTGATATCTAACGCGAGTAGGAATTAAATCCCGGTGGATTCGTGAATCAAATCAGAGGCTGCATGCTCTTGATGTGGGTTGCATGTGCCACAGGTGTGCCAGCTGCCGTCATGAAATTTCTGAGGCGCCATAGGGCCCCAAAATCATGCACTACTCCAAAGGCATACCTAGAATCCGTGTAGATATTGGCTGACTTACCTTTAACCAATTCACAAGCTCTGGTAAGGGCAACCAGCTCAGCAACTTGTGCTGAGTGAGGTGGGCCCAGGGGTTCCGCTTCTATGGTGCCTTTGTCATCTACGACTGCGTATCCAGTACACAAGTCTCCCGAGTCCATCTGTCTGTGGCAACTACCGTCAGTGTAGAAAGTAAAATCTACACCGTCCAGTGGGTTGTCACTGATGTCAGGCCTTGCAGTGAAATTTTGGGTCAAATATTCCATACAATCATGTGTGTCAGTGTCTGTACTAAATCCTCCTTCACCATTACTCTCATCCCCCACCCTTTGTGCCTGTCCAGGCACACCTGGGAGATACGTTGCAGGATTTAGTGCGCTGCATCTCTTTATGGTGATGTTTACAGGGGCCATTAGTGCTAATTCCCACCTTGTAAACCGTGCGGATGAGACGTGTCTGGTTTGGGCAGAATTCAGTAAGGCTGACACTGCATGCGGTGTGTGTATGGTCAGGTTGTGTCCTAGCACTACATCTTCACTTTTACTCACTAGCAATGCTCTCGCTGCAACACTTCGCAAGCATGTGGGGAGGGATCGCGCTACCGTGTCTAACTGAGCGCTGTAGTAGGCTACCGGCCTGCTGGCATCACCATGTTTCTGGGTTAAGACACCTGCCGCACATCCAGCACTTTCCGTACCATACAGTTCAAAGGGTTTCCCATAATACGGGTGATATCTAACGCGAGTAGGAATTGAATCCCGGTGGATTCGTGAATCAAATCAGAGGCTGCATGCTCTGTCCTATCTATAAGGTGTCTTTTTACAATGTGTTCGTAATGGGTGTGAGTGTAAGGAGCTTGAGCATTGCGGTGAACATCTTTCATCTTTTCATGGGTAATGGTCATTACTTCTGGTAACACTCTTCCAATGTAACACAATCCCTCTGAGGTTGGGGCAAGCCACTTATACGCCTTCCTCCCACATATGAAATATGCATCATCGGGGAGGACATATGGGACAGACTATGACATCACCATATTACAAACCTTCCAGCTGAAAACTCCTTTCCCTAACTCTCTCATCTGGCTAGTACACGTATCAGGTTGTATGATATGCGCACAGTATCCTGGTGATACTTCTCCAACTCGCATGGGCCTATTTCCTAGAGTGTACCTATATTGGAAATATCTTCCACTGTTGGCTATTTGGCGTATAAGTTCTGAGTCGATGGGCATTCTATCGGCTCTGTGTGAGAATGTCATGGTTCGGTTGTTCCATGTCACTTCCCAAGTTCCCGGCTTTCGGGAATTGGAAATGTTAAAACATATTAGGGACCTATCTAAATGGTATTGGTGGAGCTTCAAACTAGGAGGGATAGAAATATTAAATTTCTTGTCCACCGGTCTCCCACCCCTTAATTCAAGTACCTCATCTATCGTTAAAGAGTATGGCACTAGTCCTGACTTTCTATGACCTTGAGGTACTTGTGAGCACACCCAGCATTCCGTTTGGTTTAAAACTTTACCCACTAATGAGTGATAGTCACTCAATGGATGACGGTCCATATTGATATTAATGCTGGACTGACATCTCTGGATGCACCCGTCCTCAACTATGTTATCACAATTTCTACATATACAATTCTCTTCAGCTAACAATCCTTCACAATGTCTATTAATGTCATGGCTACCAGATCGTTTTCTGATACTCGCCTTTACTCGGTGATTGTGTTGCTCTTGGAATTCTACGAATCCATCCTGATCATCAGAACCCATTCCAGATCCTTTCTCGACCTCACTGGTACTCTCACCGAAACAGACTGCTCTGGTCAACAACAGGGTCAACAGGAAAACACGAACTGCAGTCTCTTGGAGCGAGTCCATCTTACAGGAGGAGAAAGAGAAAGTTGTAATGGGGGAAAGAAAACTTGTCGCGACAACCGCCTCCGATCTTGTAATTCTCTGTGCTCAGGTGCCGTGACAACAGTCCTGCCTCTCAGCCTTCCCGGAACAGACACTCCAATGATATGGTTTCCTCCACACTCTGTTCTATGTCACGGGCTTTCTCTGGGTCAGCGACCTTCTTACAGTGGGACGAGTGGACCCAAGTCTCTCTCTCGGCAATCTTCAATGCTGTTGTGCTGGTCAGTAAGACTTGGTACGGTCCTTCCCAACGGTCAATCAGGCAACCTGAGCGTAGAAAATTCCGAATTATTACATAATCCCCAGGTTCAATGTCATGACAATTACTGTCTGGCAGATCAGGAATCACCAGCTTTAGGTTGCTATTCTGATTCCTCAACTGCTTGCTCATCTTAACCAAATACTTTATGGTTACTTCATTGTTACATTTCAAATCATCCTGGGGGTCAATCATAACATGGGGTTGTCGACCAAAAAGAATTTCAAAATGGGACAGATTAAGAGGGGACCTGGGAGTGGTTCTGATGCTGTACAATACAAGTGGCAAAGCTTCTGGCCACAACAATCCAGTTTCAGCCATTACTTTGCTCAACTTGTTCTTAATAGTGCTGTTTACTCTTTCCACTTTCGCACTCGCCTGTGGGCGGTACGGAGTATGCAGCTTACTATTAATTCCCATTAATTTGCACATTACCTGAAAGACTTCACCTGTAAAATGGGTACCCCTATCACTTTCAATTATCCTAGGGATACCATACCTGCACACAAATTCATGCACAATTTTCTGTGCAGTAAACGTAGCGGTATTTGTGGCAGCGGGGAACGCTTCAACCCAATTTGAAAACACATCAATACAAACCAATACATACTTCAAATTTCTACAAGGTGGCAATTGTATGAAATCAATCTGTATTACCTGAAAAGGGCCGTCCGTTGGTGGAATATGGGATGGTTCTGTTGGTATTGCCTTTCCAATGTTCTTCCTCAAACAGGTAAGGCATGTCATTGCCCTCTTGCTCGCATGAGAAGAAAATCATGGTGCGCACCAGTAGGCTCTTACCAACTTGCACATACCTTCTTTACCTAGATGAGTCAGCCCATGTTCCACCTCCGCTAAACTCGGAAGGTATGCTCTGGGTGCCACTGGCTTACCCTGTCCATCTGTCCAGAGTCCTGAGGACTCCTGGCCATATCCTTTTGACCTCCAGACTGCCTTTTCCTGTGGCAAACACAAATTTTGCATTTCACTCAATTTTTGTGTGTTTACGGTATTGAATACCATCAGTTGTGTGATGTCTGTCTGTCTGGGGGTATTGGCTGCTGATTTAGCAGCTTCGTCTGCTCGGCTGTTACCAAGTGACACTGGGTCTTGACTGTACGTGTGGGCTTTACACTTGATAACAGCCATTCTGTCAGGTTCCTGTATCGCTGCTAAAAGTCTTTTGATGTGGGTTGCATGTGCCACAGGTGTGCCAGCTGCCGTCATGAAATTTCTGAGGCGCCATAGGGCCCCAAAATCATGCACTACTCCAAAGGCATACCTAGAATCCGTGTAGATATTGGCTGACTTACCTTTAACCAATTCACACGCTCTGGTTAGGGCAACCAGCTCAGCAACTTGTGCTGAGTGAGGTGGGCCCAGGGGTTCCGCTTCTATGGTGCCTTTGTCATCTACGACTGCGTATCCAGTACACAAGTCTCCCGAGTCCGTCTGTCCGTGGCAACTACCGTCAGTGTAGAAAGTAAAATCTACACCGTCCAGTGGGTTGTCACTGATGTCAGGCCTTGCAGTGAAATTTTGGGTCAAATATTCCATACAATCATGTGTGTCAGTGTCTGTACTAAATCCTCCTTCACCATTACTCTCATCCCCCACCCTTTGTGCCTGTCCAGGCACACCTGGGAGATACGTTGCAGGATTTAGTGCGCTGCATCTCTTTATGGTGATGTTTACAGGGGCCATTAGTGCTAATTCCCACCTTGTAAACCGTGCGGATGAGACGTGTCTGGTTTGGGCAGAATTCAGTAAGGCTGACACTGCATGCGGTGTGTGTATGGTCAGGTTGTGTCCTAACACTAAATCTTCGCTTTTACTCACTAGCAATGCTATCGCTGCAACACTTCGCAAGCATGTGGGGAGGGATCGCGCTACCGTGTCTAGCTGAGCGCTGTAGTAGGCTACCGGCCTGCTGGCATCACCATGTTTCTGGGTTAAGACACCTGCCGCACATCCAGCACTTTCCGTACCGTACAGTTCAAAGGATTTCCCATAATCTGGCATACCTAATGCTGGTGCCTGCGTTAGGCACTGTTTGAGTCTCTCAAATGCCAGTTCAGACTCATCTGTGTGTGAAATCCGATCTGGTTTGTTTGATGAGACCATCTCTTGCAAAGGTGAGGCCAGTTTGGAAAATCCTGGGATCCAGTTACGACAGTACCCACACATTCCTAGGAACGTGCGAATCTGTTGCTGAGTCTGTGGCAGAGTCATGTTGCGAATTGCCTGTACTCTATCAGTGGTAAGGTGTCTCAGTCCTTGTGTCAAACAATGCCCCAAATATTTTACCATGGTCTGGCATAATTGCAACTTATCCTTTGAAACCTTGTGTCCCGTATCAGAAAGATGAAACAGAAGCTGTTTCGTGTCCTCAAGGACGATTCGAGTGAATCAGAACACAGTAGTAAGTCGTCTACATACTGTATTAATATTGATCCGCTCTCAGGTTGAAAGGATTGTAAACAATCATGCAAACCTGCGAGAAAATACTTGGGCTGTCAATGAAACCTTGTGGTAAGCGAGTCCAGGTGTACTGTACTCCTCTGTATGTGAATGCAAACAAATATTGACTGTCAGGGTGCAGAGGTACCGAGAAGAAGGCGGAGCAGAGGTCAATTACAGTGAAAAATTTCGCAGTGGGAGGGATTTGCACAAGGATGACAGCTGGATTTGGCACTACGGGGAATTGGCTCTCAACTATTTTGTTGATCCCCCTTAGATTCTGCACTAGCCTGTAACCCCTCCCCCCGCTCTTCTTCACAGGGAAGATGGGACTATTGGCAGTGCTGGACGTCCTAACCATAATGCCCTGTTGTAGCAAGCGCTCTATTACTGGGTAAACTCCAGTCCTAACTCCACCTCTGGCTTTAGAGGATACTGTGGGATTTTTGGAGCTATCCTACCATCTTTTACTTGGACTACTACAGGAGCTACATTTGCCATTAATCCAGTGTCTTGTCCATCCTTGGTCCAAAGTGACTCCGGTATTTGGGAAATCATTTTCTCTACCTTGGACGGACACCTATCTGTAACAGCAGTATGCGTCATTAACCTTTGTGGGGAATCTAGCATATCCTGTACTTCCTGAGCGTTGTTCTCGGGTATATCTAAGAACACACCTCCAGGAGTACAATATATGACACACCCCATCTTGCACAGTAAGTCTCTCCCAAGTAGATTAGTCGGAGCCGATGCAGCTAGCAAAAAGGAATGCTTGGTCTGCAAAGGCCCTATCGTAATCTCTGCTGGTTTGCTTAAAGGGTAGTGTTGTACTACTCCCGTTACTCCCATGGCTGGAATTGTTCTACCAGTGGTCTTCATACCCACTGTTGAATTTATCACTGACTTGGCCGCCCCCGTGTCTACAAGGAAAGGTAGAGATCTACCAGCTACATCAATTGTGACCTCGGGTTCACTTCCAAGGCTCGCAATTAATTTCACTGTCTGCAGACTACAGGTGTGGCCCCACCCCTATTGTGTGTGGTGACCTCCCCGCAGCGCGCTGGCAGCTACTACATGTGAGGGGTGTAACTGGGAATTTTCAGAGACTTGCCAGTCTCTTCTTGGGGGGTACCTTTTTGTTTCCCCTGCATGTGGCTCATAACTCCGTCTCTGCGGTCCCTGATCCCAATTACATGTGTCTTGTCGTTGTCTAGGGGGTTGGTATACCTTATATGGGTCATTAAACATACAATTCCGTGCAATATGTCCTTCTCTGCTACAGTTATAACATTTTATCACATTTGACTTACCCACAGGGGTATGGGGCTTTGGCTGAGGTGGCTTTGTTGTAAGGGCTTGTATACTTACTGCCATCAGCTTATAGCCCTGTGACTCCCTGTGTCTCATGATGTTCCGATCATGTTCAATAGCGGTCTCTCTCAAAGCAGCCACCGACAGACCTCGCCAACTTGGTTGAGTGGTCTGTACCCTTGTTCTTAACACTTCCTTTAAACCATCCATTAACACAGAAACTGCTACTTCCCTATGATGCACATTTGTCTTAATGTCTTCTATTCCAGTATACTTAGCCATTTCCTGCAGTGCCCGATGGAAATACTCAGAAGCAGTTTCCCCTTCCTTTTGTCTTATGGAGAAGATTTTGTTCCACTTGACAACAGTTGGGAAATATACTCCTAATTGCGTGTTGATCTGCTTAACATTTTCCTGATTGTATGCATCTGTGAGAGGCATCTCTTCATCTAACCTACAATCAGTGATAAATCTCGCAGAGTCGATATTGGGGGGCAAACATGCCCTCAGCACTGTCCGCCAATCTTTGTTATTGGGTTCTGCGGAGTTACCTAGTTCTCTAACGAACCTTTGGCTTGCAACTAGATCTTTCCTAGGATCAGGGAATTCAGACATAATTGCTCTTAATTCTGTCCGGGAAAAGGGACAATGCATTGCAATGTTCCTGACGGGAGTGACTCCCGAAGTGTCAGTTTTCCCATTTGGGACTGCAATTACCCTGACAGGATTAAGTTCAATGACATCACTCTGGGTTGATTCTACAATATGTGGTGTAATTGTTTCTGCGTAGTGTACAGTGCCGTACTTACCTGCCGACACGACCTCACCTGTCCCTCCACTAGGGGCCTTTGCTACTCCTCTTACTGGTTGGGCCGTGCCCACTGTAGTCTCTGCTATGGTGGCTGCTAGAGAGAGTGCCGATATTGTGGTAGGCTCATCTTCCTGCTCGCAATCCTGGGGGAGGTTTAAGACGGGATACAACTTGCACGGGTTAGTATGAACATCAATACACTTATCTACTTTACTCTTATCACTAATACATTTATTAAGTGCATTTTTATCATATACCAGTGTGCCATTCTCTGCAGCCATTTTCTCTCCTGTTATGTATGGTGGTGGTGGTGCGGTAGCTATCAGTTTCCTGATAGGATTGGAACCAGCTGCTTGAGCTAATCCTCTTTGTATCTCACCTTCCTGTTGCCATAACTGTAAATAATCATAATGTCTAATTCGTTGCTTGCCGGACTTTATTAGACATATCCTTCTCCTTAAATTTTGCAAAACCTCAGGATTAAAACTGCCTACCCTGGGAAACTTCTCCCCATCGTTCACAGTCATACGTTCCCACTCATTGCATAAAACCTCGGCGTGTGATCCATATTTCTCACACATTATATACCTGGCCGACCCAACTGGTCGCGGTACTGAATCAACCTGAACCTTGGTTGATCGCCCCTTACTTGAGCAACTGGCCCCCATTATTTGCAGGTATTGCTTTCTCAGCGAATTCCTACAAAAAAACCAAGTTCCCAGAGGTAAGGCGACGGTGAAAGTTCAACGAGTGCCTTCACTCACTCTCGCCCACGTCGACCAATACGCCCACACACTGCCTTAGCGCTGGCGTACTCAACCCAGGGCCCCTGCAACCTGAACCTCTATTTACTGGGGCGTGTGGGAGTATGCTACCCTCCCCAGTAAATATCAGTTGCTGGAGAATTCCTGAGTGATCAGCGAACCTCCCTTAAAATAAAAAAAAACCTACACAAATCATGTTAGAATGTACAAATAGCGTTTATGATCCCGCAAAGAATGGGTGTCAAGGTAACAAACTAATGCACACAATTACATGCGGTACAGTAGCAATGCGTATAAGTAACTATTACTTATCCGCAGAACGACCAGCGGAATCGGTTGTTTAGGCTGCGAAACCTTCAGCAGGAGCGTATTCTCAAAACGGGCCTATATGGGTATTGCGCCAACTCCAATGGGTTGCGCTCACTACCTCTGACCTTTCTTAAGTCAGGGTTTTCAGAACTTCATATATGTACTTTTAACGGATTTCTGACTTTCGCGGACCTCCTGGTCTGCTGTAACACTAATTGCTCCTCTTACCTTATGGACTTTTAACGTGAGATGGCCTTCTCCCACGCCACCACGTGTTCCCTTCACGGGTATCCTTCTACGAGATCTCGATTTTTCTCAAGGTTCACACCCAAAAAAAAAACTTTACTTGCATACGCACGCTCTTTCACTTCATATATACTTTGATTTTTCTGTACAGAAAATTTCTTTCATTCAGGTAACACAGGCTAATCACAGAGGTAATGCAATGAGAGAAGGACCTTTTTAAACTAGTTTTAGGAAACTGAAAGAAATTGTGCTATTATCTCGTGGCTTCCATATCTACTACCAAAACAATGCTATCGTGTGATTTGTATTTAGTGGGCGTATCCGTACGCACGTTGCGTAATTACGCCACGTGTGTAGGCCTTTGCGTTGCGTACGCTGTCTCACACTCGGTGAGAGACACGTGTACACAGACCAGATACGTCCGCAGTAACACAAATAACACGCTTCTATAAATGTAAAAGATATTTAACTATGATCGTTTACTAAACACCACACAGTTTCATCTGTATCAACCCTTACAACTAGGCCAGGCTGTGTGCGTGCTTTACAATTACTCCCTTAAGTATTACTCTTTACTTTTAACTAAAATAGCAACAAATTTTCTCAGCACGTTATCAATGCAAATGGCAAACAGGAAAGTTAGATATGTGAAAGTACACAAATGAAAATACAGGTGCGTTGCGTGTGTTGCGTGCGCAATGTGCGCCAAACAGAAAATTAACAGTTTTAAAAGACAATAACTTAGCGTTCTTACCTTTCGGTTCCGGATCCCACCAGCATCCCTACAAACCAAGCGGAGCAGACGCTTATCTGATCAGCACTACCGTATCCCCAACCATAAACACGGATACAGGGGATACTACCTTCCCGCCCTTTGCTGATGGATAAAAGTCTGCCTGGTTCCGCTTGGCTGCGGGTATGAGGAGTACCGGACGATGCCCCCAATTGATAGAGGCCCTCATTCCGAGTTGATCGGTCGCAAGGCGAATTTAGCAGAGTTACACACGCTAAGCCGCCGCCTACTGGGAGTGAATCTTAGCTTCTTAAAATTGCGACCGATGTATTCGCAATAATGCGATTACTAACTACTTAGCAGTTTCAGAGTAGCTCCAGACTTACTCTGCCTGTGCGATCATTTCAGTGCTTGTCGTTCCTGGTTGACGTCACAAACACACCCAGCGTTCGCCCAGGCACTCCCACCGTTTCTCTGGCCACTCCTGCGTTTTTTCCGGAAACGGTAGCGTTTTCAGCCACACGCCCCTGAAACGCCGTGTTTCCGCCCAGTAACACCCATTTCCTGTCAATCACATTACGATCGCCGGAGCGAAGAAAAAGCCGTGAGTAAAAATACTTTCTTCATAGTAAAGTTACTTGTCGCAGTCGCAGTGCGAACATTGCGCATGCGTACTAAGCGGATTTTCACTGCGATGCGATGAAAAATACCGAGCGAACAACTCGGAATGAGGGCCAGAGTCAATTATTACCTTTGAACATAAGCTATATACTTATTATGGACTAAGTACGCTATTGGCGTACGGAGTACCGTAAGGGTACGCACTTAGCGTATCAGACGCTTATCGCGGGTGCGACGCACGAGCGACACGTACGCTTACCGACTGACACACTGTAAACCTTGTTAACAACACACTGTAAAGGTATGCTTATACTGTAAACCTTAGTACTGTAATATTACCACAATGTAACACTTATTGACCTTGATAATATGAAAGCTGTTTGAGCGATTGAGACGCTCAGAAACCCTATTCAATAACTGGTGAAACACACAAGACCTGGTAAGGTTCCAACACCTTCGTAGAAGATACTTTAGTATAAAAAGGGAAAAAACAGTTACAGCTTATACACTACAGACCTAACATCAATATCTAAACAGAATAACAAGAAATAAATGTGAACAATAGCGAACGATCGCAAACAGAATATACACAAAGAGAATAAAATGGCAAACACTTAAAGGATAACAAAATGAGAACGAATGGCGTACATAAAGAATAACAAAATGGCTACAGAGAAACTTACACACATGGGAATGATTCGCAAGCACGTCCTGGACCAGCCCTCAGCCTTCAGTGTGAAAACCTTTGTAGAGAGAGTGAGTGCTGGTCCAGCAATGGTGGCCTTTATATACACAACATACAGTAACAATACAATGGTCCCTATAATCTTATAGTTCATTGGACACAGGAATGTGTCTCCGCATTATAACAAAAGGTCATAGGTGGGTTCGAACAGGTGGGCTGTGTCTATTTCCAACTGCTCAGGTGGGAGGTATCCTCAGGATTCCCGCCGCATGGATAATGAACAGCAAATACAGTAAATGTCTCTAAAATACTTTTAAACATAACTATACGCAGGAGCGAACAATCTCTTCCTAATCAACACCGAAATGTTTCTATTAAAATACTCTACAGCTGGATACTAAACATCACCGTTCTACCTTTATCAGACCCTTCATGCAAAGAGGAATTTCTCCGTCCAAGAACCGTTTACACTAAACATACTTTCTAACATTGTTAAGGGGAATATTCACTATAAAACACGCTATGTGGGTAAAATATGTTATGATCGAGTCGCCCGCTAGACGCTCACAAACTCTACCGTCAATGCACATATACCGCGCGTGATCGGAGCGATCTTACGCAATTTGCGGATATGTGCACGCACGGCAGAGCTCATGCACGGGCAGCGGGCATGTGCATGAGGGGTTAGTACAAGGCATATGAATCAGGATATTTTTCGACTTTGACAAATCTATACACAGTAACTAGTCTTTTGAGCAGGCATGGCCATGCCCCCTCTATCAACAGCACCTGCCAGAAGTTTTGGTGGCCCTAATGGGAATATTCCATTTGAAGGACACTGCCCCATTTTTACGAGACTACATGTAAAAGCTTAGGGGCTTAAGTTGGGAGCAAAGTTAAAAAAAGCAAGTCATTTTCAGTGGGATGCCTTGTAAATGACTGCCGCTTAAAAAAAACCCATCCCAGTTTGACCGGCACCCCACACCTCAGTTGCCATTACATCTTGACCTAATTCAAACCCGATCTCAGCAGCAACATAGTTCTCTAATGGGCAAAACCATGTGCACTGCAGGGGGCAGATGTAACATGTGCAGAGAGAGTTAGATTTGAGTGGGTTATATTGTTTCTGTGCAGGGTAAATACTGGCTGCTTTATTTTTACACTGCAATTTAGATTTCAGTTTTAACACACCCCACCCAAATCTAACTCTCTCTGCACATGTTACACCCCCCCCCTGCAGTGCACATAGTTTTGCCCATCTGCTAACAAAGGGGGTCATTCCGAGTTGATCGTAGCTGTGCTAAACACAGTTACGATCATTTTCCCTGACATGCGGGGGGACGCCCAGCACAGGGCTAGTCCGCCCCGTATGTCAGTCCGCCCCTTCCCGCACAAATACAAAAGCAATGCACAGCGGCGATGCCTTTGTACTTGAGGAGTAACTCCCGGCCAGCGCAGCTCCTGCGGCTGGTCGGGAGTGAACTGTCGCTGCCACTGGCCGCAGCCCAGCCAATGGTCCGGCCACTCCTGCGTTGGTTGGCCCGCTCCCCCTAAACGTCGGCTTAACGCCACCATTCAGCCTCCTCCCGTTCAGCGACCGCCTCTGTCTCAGAGGCGATCGCTAGGTAACGAAAGCTGACATGCGCCGGCGCACTGCAGCGCCAGCGCATGCGCAGTTCCGACCCAATCGCTGCGACAAACTGCAGCGAGCGATCGGGTCGGAATAACCCCCAAAGTTGCTGCTACGATCAGGTCTGAATTAGGCCCTAGGTTTTGCTCATTAGAGAACAATTTTGCTGCCGCGATCAGATCTGAATTAGGCCCCTTGCTGTTTGCACCTTGAACAAATACATTTATAATTTTTGCATGCAGGGTACATACTGGCTGATTTTGTGTGTAACCCACATATGCTGGACAGCTTTATTATTACACTGCAATTTAAATTTGGGTAAGAAAACTCCTCTCCTAAACCTAAATCTCTGCACATTTTACATCTGCCCCCACCTGTAGTGCCACATGGTTTTCGTGTCGCTATAGCACTTCCTGCTTTGCCTCATTACCACTGTTCTTATATTGCCCCGCACAGCGGCGCCCTATTTTAAAGCTAGCAGCATTGAACATGACAGTCACTGAGCACACACCGCCGCAGTAATACATGGGGGAGACGCAGTATCAGAGCACATAACATGTGCTGCTACCACCTCTTCCCCATAATGTTGTTTCTTACATCTACCCCTAAGTTACTTGCTCTTTTTGCTTTTGCTCCCAACTCGGAATTAGCTCTAAAACCAGACGCATTACAGCTGTCTGAGGTCACTAATTTCCTGTTTTCCCATCCACCCCTGCATATCTTATTTTCTATCTCATGATATTAAAATGTTTGCATTAGTGTTTTTGTCCTTCTTTTAATACTTATATGTTAATTGCAATTTTTTATGCTTTACAGTTGAAGACTCTTCGCTCTGTGAGCTGATAGCATGCCCTCAGTCCCTTTGTCTCCCATGAATAGACGACAGCGCAGGGGATTTTCTGCATTGTGCCGGAGTCTACTGCGCATGCGCAGGTCTCCAGACACATGGCGCCCACCATGATCCGGAGACCAGTTTGGCTACTGCGCATGCGCAGCGGCCATTTTGGTGATGATTTCCACCACAAACGCTGCGCCCGCTGTTGGACTCCGGTAAGGTATTTAAATGGGTGCAATTGCACCCATTATATAAACGCCAATGTGACAGCGTCTATTTACCAGTGTTGCATCGAGTGACAAGAGCCTCCCAACTCTACCTCAGGGGACACTGCGGCCCGCAGGTGGGACAGCGGGACGGTCCAAAAAAAAGGCACTGTCCCACGAAAATCAGGACATTTGGGAGGTATGCAGAATGTGTCAGGTACAGTTCCCTCTACCTGAAATTCTGCGGACTTATAAAAGATCATAACGAACAGACAATTCACTGTCTCCGTTGCTTTCATCCCCTCTATAAGAAAGAATACAAGGAAAAGTGAGACAAGAACCTGAGATTGTATTTTTTATACATCACCATGAATTGCACCAAAATGTCAGGTTAATACATGAACAAGAAATCACAGTAGCTATAACTTGGCTAAAGACTACACATAACCTCTGTTGATCTGTAATCTCACATCACAATCAGACCACTAGCAGATGCCTTCTCATTATCCCCATGATATTATACTTCTGGAAACAGACTGTGCCATGCGGCATTACATTACGCATTAGGATTGTCAACGATGACATGTTTGATGTGTTATGTTTTTGGAAAGGTCAAATATGACTCATATGGCAAAAACAGAAATAAAATAAATAATGTATGATAAAATGTGTGCAAGTCCTTCCTTCTGCTAAGAATTAGAAAAATGAAGGTTATTAAAAAGGGACTAAACATAAATACATTATTTGTGTAAGTATAACTTTACGTATATATGTATATATGTGTGTATACTGTATAGAAAATCTTCTTCAAGAATTTGTTGCTGCAGATTCCAAATTTGAAAAAGATTAAACATTTAGGCTGTTTTTTTATTTTAAACTGGTGTGAGATGTACTGAGTATCACGTCACATCAATAAAACTGCAAGTAGTTTGTCCAAATTTCAAAAACAAATAATGTAATGGTCCACACCACCACCCGGGAATATAATAGTGTGGCGGACGTAATGAGCGAACGAGGGGACACACTGCCGGGATTCTGGCTGTTGGGTTCCTGGCATCGGTCTCCTGACTGCCGGGATTCCACACTACATTCATTTACTCAGCTTATGTAGGAAATGAGTGTATTACTTGTTTTCACTTCTTTGGTCACTATAAATATCCTTTTCTGTGCAGTCCTAAAGAAAACCTGCTGTCACTTATTTTGTAACTATAAATACCCCTCTCTCTGTGAGGTCACTTACTGTGGTAGAGACTTTCCAAAAGAAAAGTTTCAAAATGAACACAATAGAGCATTTTGATGTGATTTTAGAGAGGGAAAGGTTCACTGCAAATGCATTAGACCCAGTCCACTGTAGACAGGTAGAGGTACGCAGAGGTGTAGCTAGGTGCCATGGTGCCCGGAGCATGGTATGTTTCGGCACCCCCTACCCTGCACTAAATTGGGGGTCTAGCCAACATGTGGTGGCATGTTACATTTGAAAATAAAAAATATTTAAAAACTCTAAATTGGTGATAAGGGCCGGTTCGAGAACTTGTAGAGCTCAGGGTGAAGTTTCCTCTGGACACCCCCCCCCCCCAATACCCCAGGCAAACAAAAAATGTATAGGGTCATGGCTTCATGGGGAAGGGGTGTGACCACAGAATAGTACCAATTCACATCACACTGCACAGTAGTTTCCGTTAATCACTTTATACCACACAGTAGAAACCGTTATTCATGTTACACCACACAGTAGAGCCCCTTATACACGTTACACCACAGAAGAGCTGTTTATACACGTTATACCACAGTAGAGCCCCTTATACACATTAAGCCACACAGTAGAGCCGCTTATATACGTTACACCACAGTAGAGCTGCTTATATATGTTACACCACAGTAGAGTCGCTTATACACGTTACACCACTAAAGAGCCATTTATACATGTTATATTGCAGGTTTTAATGCAGAGAGAGGTGCTGCACAGCAGCTGGGGCATAGAGAGATGCTGCAGCATCAATGTAGAGAGAGGTACAGTAGCAGCTGGGGCAGAGAGAGCTGTGCAGCAGCCGGGGCAGAGAGAGGTGCTACAGCATCTGGGGCAGAGAGGTGTGCTGCAGCAGCCAGGGCAGAAAGAAGTGCTGAAGCAGTGAGGGATGCAGGACAAAAGTAACCCTGCTGCACAGCTACAAGCAGACAGTGAGACATATAAAGAGGGTGGGCAGAGCTCCGGCAGGTGCTGGATGTCAGTTTCTCCTGCTATCACCACTGGCCTGACCTGTTCCCTACCTAGTCTCTGAGTCCGAGTCAGTGTGCGCCTCATCTGCGCCCTCTAACTTTTTTGGCGCCCGAAGCTCGTGCTCCACTGGAGCCACCCTCTTTTTACCCCAGGAGGTATGCAGCTACAGGGACTAACAAACGAAGATACCGTGAGGCCAACTATGAAATGAACAAGCTGTATAAGTATGCAATGACAGATATTATATATTGGTAAAAAAAACACCAGTACCACAAAAATAGCCTTATGGGTGAAACACAGTTGTCAATCCCAAGAGGCATTGCAGGGGTTTGCAATAGGGATGGCAATCAGAATGGTGGTATCGAATTAGGGCCATGTAGTGCCATCAGTTTATGCCTAACAATGGCATGTAACCGTATAATTATCATTAGTAAACCATTTGTCAGTTTTAACCATCGATGGTACACTCATGTGACAATAAGAGAGTGATAATGCCGATATTATCCTACACCAAAAAGCTATACCTTTAAACACACTCTTACCATGGAGCCGCTATGGCCGCAATAATATACACTCTACGTACTTTGTACGCTATTTGCGTACAGAGTCCCGTATGTTGTGCAGACGGTGGATTCGTGGTGGATTCGTGGATCAAATCAGAGGCTACGTGCTCTGTCCTATCTATAAGGTGTCTCTTAACGATGTGTTCATAATGAGTATGAGTATAAGGAGCTTGAGCACTGCGGTGAACGTCTTTCATCTTATCATGGGTTATGGTCATGACCTCTGGCAACACTCTTCCAATGTAACACAATCCCTCTGAGTTTGTGGCAAGCCACTTATACGCCTTCCTCCCACATATGAATTAGGCATCATCGGGGAGAACATATGGGACAGAATATGACATTACCATATTGCAAACTTTCCAAGTGAAAAATCCTATCCCTAACTCTCTCATCTGTTCAGTACAAGTATCAGGCTGTATGATATGCGCACAGTACCCTGGTGATACTTCTCCAACCTGCATGGTCTTACTTCCTTGGGTATACCTATACCGAATATACCTTCCACTATTGGCTATTTGGCGTATAAGTTCAGAGTCTACCGGTATCCTAGCAGCTCTGTGCGAAAATGCCATGGTTTGATTATTCCATGTCACCTCCCAATTTCCCGGCTTTCGGGAATTGGAAATGTTGAAACACACTAAGAATCTATCTACATGATACTGGTGGAGCTTCAAACTAGGGGGCCAAGAAATATTAAATTTCTTGTCCACCGGTCTCCCACCCCGTAATTCGAGTACCTCATCTATTGCTAAAGGGTACGGTACTAATTCTGACTTGCTCTGACCTTGAGGTACTTGTGAACACACCCAGCATTCTGTCTGGTTTAAGACCTTACCCACTAGTGAGTGGTAATCACTCAATGGATGACGGTCCATGTTGATATTAAGGCTGGACTGACATCTCTGGATTCACCCATCCTCAACTATGTTTTCACAATTCCTACAAATGCAATTTTCCTCAGCCAATAACCCTTCACAGTGCCGCCTAGTTTCCTGACTACCAGATCGTTTTCTGATACTCGCCTTTGCTCGATTGATGTGTTGCTCTTGGAATTCTACAAATCCGTCCTCGCCATCAGAACCCATTCCAGATCCTTTCTCGACCTCTCTGGTACTCTCACCGAAACAGACTGCTCTGGTCAACAACAGGGTTAACAGGAAAACCCGGAACGCAGTCTCTTGAGGTAAGTCCATCTTGTTAAGGTAAGAGAAAGGGAACAAGAAGGGGTAGGAAAGGAGGGTAATGGGAGATGGAGAAAATAATAATAAGGGAAAAAGAAAACTGGTGCGACAACCGCCTCTGGTCTTGTTGTTCTCCGTGTTCAGGTGCCGTCTCAACAGTACTGCCTCTCAGCCTTCCCGGAACAGACACTGCAGTGATACGATGTTCTCGACACTCTGCTCCTTGTCACGGGCTCTCTCTGGGTCAGTGACCTTCTTACAGTGGGACGAGTGGACCCAAGTCTCTCTTTCGGCAACCTTTAATGCTGTCGTGCTGGTTAGTAAGACTTGGTACGGTCCTTCCCACCTGTCAATGAGGCAACCTGAGCGTAGAAAATTTCGAATCATTACATAATCCCCAGGTTCAATGTCATGACAATTACTGTTCGGTAGGTCAGGAATCACCAGCTTTAGATTTCTGTTTTGATTCCTCAGCTGCTGGCTCATCCTAACCAAATATTTTACAGTCACTTCGTTATTGCATTTCAAATCATCCTGGGGGTCAATCATTACATGGGGTTGTCGACCAAAAAGAATCTCAAAGGGTGATAGGTTAAGTGGGGACCTGGGAATGGTTCTGATGCTGTACAATACAAGTGGCAAAGCTTCCGGCCACAACAATCCAGTTTCAGCCATCACTTTGCTCAACTTGTTCTTAATAGTGCTGTTTACTCTCTCCACCTTCGCACTCGCCTGTGGGCGGTACGGAGTATGCAGCTTGCTATTAATTCCCATCAGTTTGCACATAACCTGAAAGACTTCACCTGTAAAATGGGTACCCCTATCGCTTTCAATTATTCTAGGGATACCATATCTGCACACGAATTCCTGCACAATTTTCTTTGCAGTGAACGTAGCAGTATTTGTGGCAGCAGGGAACGCTTCTACCCAATTAGAAAACACATCAATACAGACTAACACATATTTTAAATTTCTGCAGGGTGGTAACTGTATGAAATCAATCTGTATTACCTGGAAAGGGCAGTCTGTCGGCGGGATATGGGATGGTTCTGTTGGTATTGACTTTCCAATATTCTTCCTCAAGCAGATAAGACATGTCATTGCTCTTTTACCCGCATGAGAAGAGAATCCTGGTGCACACCAGTAGGCTCTCACCAGCTTACACATACCCTATTTACCCAGATGAGTCAGACCGTGTGCCGCCTCAGCTAAGCTTGGAAGATATGCTCTGGGGGCTACTGGCTTACCATGTCCATCTGTCCAGAGTCCTGAGGACTCCTGGCCATATCCTTTTGACCTCCAGACTGCCTTTTCCTGTGGAGAACACAAATTGTGCATTTCACTTAATTTTTGTGTGTTGACGGTGTTGAGTATCATCAGGGATGTGATATCTGTTTGCATGGGGGTGCTGGCTGCTGATTTAGCAGCTTCGTCTGCTCGGCTGTTACCAAGTGACACTGGGTCTTGACTGTAAGTATGGGCTTTGCACTTGATAACAGCCACTCTGTCTGGTTCTTGTATCGCTGTTAGAAGCCTTTTTATGTGGGATGCATGTGCAACAGGTGTGCCAGCTGCCGTCATGAAATTTCTGAGGTGCCATAGGGCCCCGAAATCATGCACTACTCTAAAGGCATACCTAGAATCTGTATATATATTGACTGACTTACCCTTGGCCAATTCACACGCTCTGGTTAGGGCGACCAGCTCAGCAACTTGTGCTGAGTGCGGTGGGCCCAGGGGCTCAGCTTCTTTGATACCTCTGTCATCTACGACTGCGTATCCAGTACACAAGTCTCCCGAGTCCGTCTGTCTGTGGCAACTACCATCAGTGTAAAAAGTAAAATCTACGCCTTCCAGTGGATTGTCACTAATGTCGGGTCTTGCAGTGAAAGTTTGGTTCAGATATTCCATACAATCATGTGTGTCAGTGTCTGTACTAAATCCTCCTTCACCATCATTCTCATCCTCCACCCTTTGTGCCTGTCCAGGCACACCTGGCAGATAAGTTGCAGGATTTAGTGCGCTGCATCTCTTTATGGTGATGTTTACAGGGGCCATTAGTGCTAATTCCCACCTTGTAAACCGTGCAGATGAGACATGTCTGGTTTGGGTAGAGTTCAGTAAGGCTGACACTGCATGAGGTGTATGGATGGTCAGGTTGTGTCCTAACACTACGTCTTCGCTTTTACTCACTAGCAAAGCTATCGCTGCAACACTTGCAAGCATGTGGGGAGAGACCGCGCTACGGTGTCCAACTGTGCACTGTAGTTAGCTACCGGCCTGCTGGCATCACCATGTCTCTGGGTTAGGACACCTGCCGCGCACCCAGCACTTTCCGTACCGTACAACTCAAAGGGTTTCCCATAATCTGGCATGCCTAGTGCAGGTGCCTGTGATAGGCACTGTTTAAGTCTCTCAAATGCCAGTTCGGACTCATCTGTGTGAGAGATCCGATCTGGTTTGTTCGAGGAGACCATTTCCTGCAAAGGTAAAGCCAGTATGGAGAACCCTGGGATCCAGTTTCGGCAGTACCCACACATTCCAAGAAAAGTGCGGATCTGTTGCTGGGTTTGTGGCAGAGTCATGTCGCGAATCGCCTATATTCTATCAGCGGTGAGGTGTCTAAGTCCTTGTGTCAAGCAATGTCCCAAATATTTTACCTTGGTCTGGCACAACTGCAACTTGTCCCTTGAAACCTTGTGTCCCGTATTAGAAAGGTGAAACAGAAGCTGTTTCGTGTCTTTCAAGGACGATTCGAGTGAATCAGAACACAGCAGTAAGTCATCTACATACTGTATTAATACTGATCCGCTCTCAGGTTGAAAGGATTGTCAACAGTCATGCAAAGCCTGGGAGAAAATACTTGGGCTGTCAATGAAACCTTGGGGTAGGCGAGTCCAGGTGTACTGTACTCCCCTGTATGTGAATGCAAACAAGTATTGGCTGTCAGGGTGCAGAGGGACCGAAAAGAAAGCAGAACAGAGGTCAATGACAGTGAAAAATTTTGCAGTAGGGGGAGTTTGCATGAGAATGACAGCTGGATTTGGCACTACGGGGAATTGGCTCTCAACTATCTTGTTTATCCCCCTTAGATCCTGCACTAGCCTGTAACCCCTCCCCCCACTCTTTTTCACAGGGAAGATGGGACTATTGGCAGTGCTGGACGTCCTAACTAGGATGCCCTGTTGTAGCAAGCGCTCTATGACTGGGTACACTCCTAATTCCACCTCTGGCTTCAGAGGATACTGTGGGATTTTTGGAGCTATCCTACCATCTTTTACTTGCACTACTACAGGAGCTACATTTGCCATCAATCCAGTGTCTTGTCCATCTTTGGTCCAGAGGGATTCCGGTATCTGGGAGATCATTGCCTCTACCTTGGATGGACACTTGTCTATAACAGCAGAGTGTGACATTAACCTTTGTGGGGTGTCTAACATATCCTGCATTTCCTGAACATGATTCTCGGGTATATCTAAGAAGACACCCTCAGGAGTACAATATATGACACACCTCATTTTACACAATAAATCTCTACCAAGTAGATTAGTCGGAGCAGATGCAGCTAGCAAAAAGGAATGCTTGGTCTGCAAAGGCCCTATCGTAATCTCCGCTGGTCTACTTAAAGGGTAGTGTTGCACTATTCCTGTTACTCCCATTGCTGAAATTGTTTTACCCGTGGTTTTCATACCTACCGTTGAATTTAACACTGACCTGGCCGCCCCTGTATCTACAAGAAAGGGTAGTGATCTACCAGCTACAGCAACTGTGACCTCAGGTTCACTACCTAGGCTAGCAATCAACTTCACTGGCTGCAGACTACAGGTGTGGCCTAACCCCTATTGTATATTGTGTCCCTCCCGCAGCGCGCTGGCAGCTACAATATGTGAGGGGGGTAGCTGAGAATTTTCAGAGGTCTGCCAGTCCCTCCTAGGTGGGTACCTCCTTGTTTCCCCTGCATGCGGCTCATAACTCCTCCTATGCGATCCCTGATCCCAATTACGTTATCATAATGTGGTTCATATCCTGGTCTAGGGAGTCGGTATACCCTATGTGTGTCCTTATACCTACAATTCCGTGCATAGTGTCCTTCCTTCTTACAGTTATAACATACTACTACATGTGACTTACCATCAGGGGTCTGGGGTTTTGGCTGATGCGGCTTCGTTGCAAGGGGTTTTATACTTACTGTCATCAGCTTATCCCCCTGTGACTCCCTGTGCTTAATGATGTTCCGATCGTGCTCGATAGCGGACTCTCTTAATGCAGCCACCGAGATACCTCTCCAGTTAGGTTGAGTGGTTTGTACCCTTGTTCTCAATGTTTCTTTTAACCCGTCCATTAATACTGACACAGCTACCTCCCTGTGGTGTACATTTTCCTTAATGTCCTCGACCCCAGTGTATCTAGCCATTTCCTGCAGTGCTCGATGGAAATATTCAGATGCTGTTTCACCTTCTTTTTGTCTTATGGAAAAGATTTTATTCCATTTGACAACAGTAGGGAAATATACTCCTAATTGCAGATTGATCTGTCGTACATTCTCCTGAGTGTATTCATCAGTGAGAGGTACTTCTGCGTCTAATTTACAATCAGTAATGAATTTCGCGGGGTCAATATTGGAGGGTAAACATCCCCGTAGCACTGTTCGCCAATCTTTGTTTGTGGGTTCGGTGGCATTACCTAATTCTTTAATAAACCTCTGGCATGCGGCTAGATCCTTTCTGGGATCGGGAAATTCAGACATAATTGTCCTCAATTCTGTCCGGGACCAAGGACAATGCATAGCAATGTTCCTGATGGGAGTGACTCCCTGAGCGTCAGTACTCCCATTGGGGACTGCGATCACCCTGACAGGATTTAGTTCAATTACATAATTTTGAGGTGACTCTACAATCTGAGGTGCTATTGTCTCTGCATAATGTACGGTACCGTACTTACATGTGGACACGACCTCACCTATCCCTCCGCTAGGGGCCTTTGCTACTGCTCTTACTGGTTGGGCCGTGCCCACCTGGGTGTCTTTTATGGTGGCTGCTAGAGAGAGTGCCGATATCGTGCTGGGCTAATCTTCTTGCTCGCAGTCCTGAGGGAAGTTTAAGATAGGATACAACTTGCACGGGTTAGCATTAGTACATTTATCAACTTTACTCTTATCATATACCAGTATGCCATTGTCTGTAGCCACTTTCTCCCCTACAATATACGGTGGTGGTGGTGCGGTTGCCATCAGTTTCCTGCTAGGTTTGGAACCGGCTGCGTGAGCTAGTTCTCTCTGCATATCGCCCTCTTGCTGCCATAAATTTAAACAGTTTGTGTGTCTGACTCTTTGTTTTCGGGATTTTATCAGACATATCCTAACCCTTAAATTCTGCAATACCTCTGGTTCAAAACTGCCTACCTTAGGGAATGGTTCCCTATCTTCCGCAGTCATACATTCCCATTCATTGCAAAAAACTTCAGTGTGTGATCCATGCTTCTCACACATTATGTACCTCGCTGACCCCCTGGGCCGTGGAATATCAACCTGAACCCTGGTTGAACGTCCCTTACTTGAGCAACTAGCCCCCATATTTTGCAGGTATTGCCTTCTCAGCTAATTCCCACAAAAAAACAAAATACTCAATATAAGGCAGCTGTGAAAGTTCAACGAGTGCTTTCACCCACTCACCGCCCACGTTGGCCAATACTACCAAATACTGTTGTCAGCGAAGTTAGTACCCAACCTAGGGCCCCTATGTAACCTCTATTCACTGGAAGTATATGGGAGTGACTTACCCTTTCCAGTAAATATTGGTTGTTGGAGATTTCCTGAGTGACCAGCGAAACTCCCTTAAAACAAAAATATTTTTTACACAAATCACGCTTGTGTATGCTACACCCAGCGCTAATGATCCCGCGATTTTACGCAAAGCTCGTAAAAAGGGTATCACCTTGCGCTAAGTATTGCACTCACGAACGCGCGGTCCAATCGCACAGCGTATAGGTAACTGTTACTTATCCGCCGTACGACCAATGGAATCGATTTTTCAGGCTGCGAAACCTCAGCCGGAGCGTATCAATCAAATGGCCTATATGGGTTTCTTCGCTAACCCGCTGGGCTGCGGCACCTAAACAAAAACCTCGCTGACCTTTTGGTCTGCGGTACTCTAAACCTTCGCTGACCTTTTGGTCTGCGGTATCTGCTACCTTGCTCCTTTGTACTTTAATCTATGTTAACGTGAGCAAGCCACTCTCACGCCACCAAGTCTCCACTCACCTGGTGTGGTCTCCTACGGGATCCCGAATTCCCTGGGTCCACAAAACCTTTATTGTTTGCACACTCACGCTTGTTCACTCAAATACACTTTAGTTTTTTCTGTACAGAAAATTAACTTTCATTCAGATAAACAGCCTTAGTACCAGAGGTAATACAGTAAAAAAGGTTTTATTTAAACTAAATCTTGGACACTGAGCAATTTGTGCTATTATCGCGTGGCTACCATCCCGCGCCTAAACTAAACAATGCTATTGTGTAATTTGTACTTAGCGCCCGTACCCTTTACGCACGTTGCGTAAACACGCGACCATGCGTATGTCCTCACGTTGCGTACGCAGTCCCGTACTTTACCCGAGACACGTATACAAAGATCGTACGTCCGCAGTAGTACAAATCCCACACTTCTCTAAATGTAAGCGATATTACCTATAATCGTTTACTTAACACAACACAGTATCTTTCTGTATAAACCTGTTTAACTAGGCCAGACTGGATTTGTGTTTTACGTTTTACTCCCTTAATATCTAGTCTATGTTTTAACTAAATAGCAACAAATTTCTCAGCACAGGTCAAAATGAATCTAATAATCAATACTTATGGCAACAATGCGAGCAGGTATACAAAGTACAAAGTACAGGTGTATGCGTGTGTTGTGTGCGCATTTGGCGCCAAACAGAAATTCACAGACTTTAAAACAATAGCTTTGCGTATTTACTTTACGGGTCCCACCAGCATCCCTACAAACCATGCAGAGCAGACGCTTATCTTATCAGCAATTGAGATAGGGTTTACCAGTGTATCCACCAACCAGGAGAAGGCTTACGTGGATACCTGTCCGCCCTTTGCTGATAGATAAAGTCTGCTGTAACCTGCTAGGCTGCGGGTATGAGGAAAAACCGGACGATGCCCCCAATTGATAATGTCGATATTATCCTACACCAAAAAGCTATACCTTTAAACACACTCTTACCATGGAGCCGCTACGGCCGCAATAATATACACTCTACGTACTTTGTACGCTATTTGCGTACAGAGTCCCGTATGTTGTGCGGACTTAGCGTACCCACGCCGCGCTGGGTGTACAAAGTACGCACAGCGCGCGCACACACTCTTGATAAACTTTAAACCTTGTTAGTAAATGCAATGCAATGATGTTAACCTTAAACCTTACGCAGCGCTGATGGTATAAAGTACCCGCAGTGCGTACACACCTTATCAATACACTCTTAAACCTTATACAGTTAAATACACTTTAAACCTTAGCAGGGAAATGAGGACACAACACCGATATGTAGTTAACCGCTGGGTTCTAACGCCACAGTGGATTATTTGAAAGGGTATAACAGTACAAATTATACACTACAAGGCTAACAAGATAAATCTATAACAGAATAATGGCTACAGTCAATGTACATACGTGAGAATGTTCGCTTGCGCAACCTGGACCAGTCCTCCGCTCATCAGGTAGATAGCGTTCAGAGTCTTCTGACCAGCCAGGCAGCAACAGGCTTTTTATACACTACTTCCATATACAATACAATGGTCACTGTAATCCCTTTGTCTATTGGACACAGAGATGCATCTTTACATTACAGGAGAGGTCATAGGTTGATTTGAAAAGGTGGGCGATGTCTTTCCCAACTGCTCTTGTGGGTGGTGAATCCCTTAGCCCTGGAATCATTTAAACTGTTGATACTTGCTGATGTGGTGCAGGGGAGCTATGTCTACAAAGTGCACTATTTGGCTTAAATATGTAGTGTTCTGATAACCCTCTATGAGCTCACAAACTCCGCCGTAAATACCCATACCACGCGCAGGAACGCGGGAGCGATCATACGCAAATTGCGGATATGTGCACGCACGGCGGAACAAGTGCACGCGCAGCGGGCATGTGTGTGTGGTTAGTACATGATGTATGCATTACAATATTTTTCGACTTTGACAAGAGCTAGTTGGCGCATGTGGAATGGAGAGCTATCAGAGAGTCAGTGTTGGTCTTAGATCACCAAATTTTGTTCAATTACACGTTGGAATGAAGTAAGCTATGGTGGCAACGGCAACACTCTCAATCTAATAGAAAATCATATGGATGAGAACACTGATGTTACAAACCATAATTTACCAAAGGCCATCCCTAGTTTGCAAGGATCTCTAGGGGCAGTGGCAGGAAGATCCTTGTATGCTCCACCATGTTCACCTCCACAAGCAGCATGCAGAGATTGCAATAAAGATAATCTGTACATGCAATTACATTATTACAGCCAAGTGTTGTGCAGCCTTATTTCATACACATATATAGGAGGCTCACAAGACAGAAGTCTAGGCTGAACATCCTTGCCCAAATGTTTTGCACAATGCCATTAAAAGTTTTGATGTGTTTGTTGATGCTACTAAAGTGGGACTTTTTGGCTTGAATGGATAGTAGTATGTATTGACCGGTATCCGGATGATAGGTTGACACTGAATAAGATGACAGTGAATAAGTCGACACCATGAGGTCAACATGTATTAGGTCAACAGGTTCAAAAGGGTAACATGGTCAAAAGGTTGACATATAAAGGGTAGACAGTACAAAAGGACGACAGATTCAAAAGGTTTGCTTGACAATGGTCAACACAGATATGGGCAACACATTTTTGGGGGGTTTCTTTCACGTTGTTACATTTTTGGCTTGAGTTACTATCGTCGTGGACTACGAATGGGAGTAGTAACCTTGCCTAAAGCGTAGCGAGCACGCGGGGGTACGTGATTCCACTAATTGAGGTCACATATGGTTAAATATACAAAATTACCACCAAAAATTCAAAAAAGTTGTGGGTCGACCATTTCCATGTTGACCTTTTGCATGTCGATCATATGGGCTTGACCTAATCACTGTAGACCAATCTACCATTGATTTACAATTGACCATTGAACACTGGAGCCATGTGTGAAGTATTGTATGGTAGGGATAGCATTATCTTATTATATGCCACTGCTTCTCAGTTGTTGGTACTGGCAATCTTATTAGTATTAGTGATAAATGGTTTATGTTACAGACTATACTCTGCCAAAAAAAAAAAAATTTTTAAACAGGACAACCATCTACTGTATGTATCTACGTGTTGTGCACTGCTATAGTAACACAGGAAATCAGAATGTCCCGCAGAACGTCCCGCACCTCCAGCAACTCGCAGGCTATTACATTGAGCCCATAATGTTTAATCTCTTACATATACTTGTTATCAAGTGTATGCTAATGTTTATTAAACCATTTTCTTTTACGGTAAATACAATATATGAACGCAAAATTCATTTTCATGTATTATCGCTCAGAGTAAGATATCTGTGTTACAGTAATAGGGATAGTGTCTGCATTCAGTCCTCCTGGTAATGTCAGAGTTGAGAAAAAGTTCAATCAATTACTGTCAGCTCATATACATCGTGCAGATGTTTCAGTGCATTTAAAATTGGTCTGATATTATTTATAACTATTATCATTATGTGAAATCAGTGTGTAATTAACAATGGGTTAATGTATGTCAGAGGCCTCAGTTTGGTGACATAGCGTGGATTGCTTATGTAGGGATGCATGATGTCACATACACTACAATAAGATTAGCATGTCAGCTATGGTTTATTGCAAAGCGCACACATGTTTTGACTACAACTAAATAGCCCTTGTACGTCCAGAAAAATTCTTTATAAAGAAAAACATGAAAATAATACCTGTCATGACCCATGTTTGTGGAGACTGCTGTGCCTACTGGTGAGCAGTGGAAACAGCCACATAAAACGTCTCATGCACAGGGTACCAACCCCATACAGAAGTGCCAGAGATAATGTGGCTGGTGCAGAGCTGAATTATGGCTGTAAACATTAAAGATACATTCCCTATACAAGTATACATGGTCTTTATTGTCGTTTACTACTTGATGGGTTGGGTACGAATGCCAGGATCCTGACCGCATCGCCATTAGATGATACATTGCCATCATTCTGTGAAGAAGTAATTATGAATGATTATGTGATACCTCATATATATCAACTGGATGCAGGGCCGGTGCAAGGTCTCTCTGCACCCCAGGCAAAGCTTCATCCTAGCACCCCCTAACCTACAAACCCCACCGCCACCACCTCTTGGAGGGGAGATGCAGGTGATCAATAGGTGGGCAGGAGTGAATTGCATCATTATACATATACAGACAAAAGGGACAACATTCAAGCACTTTTAAAGTGAAAAAGTATATTGTAAACAAAGTCACAAAAATTAGTGACTGTTCACAAAATACTTTAACTTTCAAATTACTATATATATATATATATATATATATCTATCTATCAGGGATGTGCAGTCAGGGGAGGCAGTGCCTCCCCTGAAATGAATGATTGAAACAATACAAAGAAGATATTCTGTGTCATAACTATATGCTTTAGCCTTTATATTATTTTAATCATTGTTACTTTTGTAAAAAGGTACTTTAAAAGTGTTTCGGAGGCATCGAGCTGTTAGTGTGTAAGGGCTGGAAGCAGGGGGCGGGGCCAGGCATTGGGCAGCAAAAACCCATTGACAAAAGCCCTATAAGCGGCACCTAGTTGAAGTGCTGCTTTGACAGGGGCATGCTTTCAGCTCATTTTGGAAAGCACGCCCCTGTCACTGAGGAAGCTATGATAGGGCAGTGGTCGATTCGGGGAGGGGGCACCAAGTTTTTTATATTAAATTTACATTATACTATTTGCAGCCGTCCCCGTCCGCCTGTCCCCCAGCCCATCCCGCAGCCCGTCCCCCTGCACCATGACAACCCCGGTAGAGGGGGGCAGGGGCGTATCTACCTGGTGGTGCTACCCGTGGCCAAGGGGTAGTAAATCTGCTTGTGTCCCGTCCAGTGAGTCGAGCCACATGAATAAGCTGCCGCCGCGACCGCTGCCATGAGAGTCATCCAGGATTCTGCATGGTCAGTCTGGGAGAGTCAGGGGCAGAACTCTGAGTCCTGGTGGTGCTGGCGGTGCATTGCACCGGTGCCTGCCCACTGCAATGTGTCCCGAAGGCGGCAGCATTAGCAGTACCAATAATGAGTCACATGGACTCATTAAAGTACACCAGCTGGCCGCGGGCAGCACTATGGGAGGATACTTTCCGGCCAGAGGAGAGGAGGGGAACTCTCTCCTCTCCACCCTTCTTCACCTCCGGCTCCTCCTATCTATGACTGCTATTGTCGCCGGGGACTGTCAGGAGATTGTGGAATTCGATCCCCGGTGGCGAGCTAAGCTGACACTGCAAGACCTGAGCCGGCCCAGGTAGTGACCACACTCTCACTCACACATGACGTTTATATATATAAGTGCACCTCACTGCTGCTTCAGCTTATGGTGCGAGTGCGGGACTCTGGAGGACTATCTCTCTCTCTATATATATAAATATAGATATATATATATACCTGCGGTGGATGGGCATACACACATACTGTATATTACACACACAGCTGTTATCTGGCACTCACTGATATTTTATGTATATATGCATTTTCATTGTTTATCATTCTCTTTTTTCCCATCTCCATGATTTTCCCCATTTTCCTCTGGTCTCCGCCTGTTGTTCCCCCTATGTTCATCCCAGCCCCCTGTGGTCTCCTCATGTTTTTCTCCGTTCCAGACGGATATTATATGTATTTTTTTATGTGACACTTATACCCTTTTCAGACAGAAATCCCGGCAATTACCCGCCATTTTAGTGCCGGGTCATTTTGCATGGCTCTGCCTGTCACACAGAAGAGCAATTACCAGGTCAAGAATTTCGACCCGGCAATTGCAGATCAAAACGTGTATTTCGTCTGTGTAAAATGGTCAACCCGGGTCAAAATTTCAGTGTCTCCAACCCTGGTAAATTCCTGGGTTGAAGTCCCGGTAATTTCAACCTGGGTTGACCCTTTCATACAGAAAAAGGACCAGTGTTTTTGGGGCAAATTACTGGGTAGAACTTCTTCATCTGGTAATTTCACTTTCTGTGCGAAAGGGGTATTGCCAGTTGTTCTTGTGGAGAAGCCTCCAATGTACACTGTCTTCCTACCAGCTCCACAAGTTCTTCTAGTCAAGCCTTGTCTTCCTACTTTTTACCCGTTTCCTCCTACCATCTCGCCATCTTCCTCCCATTTCCCCCTATTCTTCCAGTCTCCTCTTGTCTTACTCCTATTTCCTGATTAATGGCACTATTGTGTGGTGTGATGTGAACAATGGACACTAATGTGAATAAGGGGTACTACCATGCGGTGTAATATGAATAATGTTGCACTACTTTGTGTTGTAATTTGAATTGGTACTGTGTGGCCATGCCCTGTCCCCATGAGACCACACCCTTTTATTTTTGGCACGGGTCGAAGGCGCATACCATCCATATTTTATTATAGGGGGGGCCTGTCACCCACTACTGTCAACCTCTACTTTCACCCTCTCCTTGGTGACACTCCCTGCCACACACTGCTGTCACTTTCTCGCTGGCATCACTCCCGGTCACCCACTACTGTCACCCTCTCCCTGGCGTCACTCCCTGTCACCCACTACTGTCACTTTCTCCCTGGCGTCACTCCCTGTCACCCACTACTGCCTCACCAGCCACTGACCTCACCGCACGTCACTGATATATATATGTTAGAGATGTGCTGCGGGCACTTTTCCTTATGTTGCAAAAACAGGACATGCACACTTTAAAAAAACAATAATTTCAGCGACAGTGCCTGCCACACGACTGTGGCTTAAATTATTGGTTTGTTTGGGCACCCACAAAAAAAGACGCATTTGTGTTTAATGCTCTGCAGGATCGACCGGAACGCAGGATGAGATTGTTGTTATTATTAATTATTGAATTTTTTATATTGTATTAATAAAGGTACATATCTTTTTAACAAGCGCTGTAATTTGTGTTTTTAGTTTTTGTCATTCAAGGGTGGAGTACTCTCCCTTTCAACAGCTGCTATTGATTAGTGTGTTCCTTTATGTTGATTTTAATTCATGTGTACTTATCTATACCCAGCAAATAGCGCCGAGACATCTTGTTGTGTAAGACGCAGTTAACCCCCCACCAAAAAAGAAGCAATTAATCTCTACTTGCACAAACTGGCTCTACAGAGGCAAGATGTCGTCCTCATCCTCCGATTCTTTGCCCCTTTCAGTGTGTTCATCCTCCTCCTCACAGAGTATTAATTCGTCCCCACTGGAATCCACCATCACAGGTCCCTGTGTACTTTCTGGAGACAATTTCTGGTAAATGTCTCCCTGGAAGAATTTATAATTCATTTTGATGAACATCATCTTCACCACATTTTGTGGAAGTAACCCCCTACGCCGATAGCTGACAAGGATACCCGCTGAACTAAACACTCTTTTGGAGTACACACTGCTGGATGAGGGGTGGGGGCAACTTAGATAAAATAAAGCCAGTTTGTGTAAGGGCCTCCAAATTGCCTCTTTATCCTGCCAGTATATATACGGGCTGTCTGACATGCCTACTTGGATGCTGTCACCGATATAATCCTCCACCATTCTTTCAATGGTGACAGCATCATGTGAATTGACAGTCAGTAATCGTTGGCAGGTCCTTCAGTCCGGACCAGATGTCAACACTTGCTCCTGACTGCCCTGCATCACCGCCAGCAGGTGGGCTAGAAAATGTTATCCTTTTTCTCGTAGCCCCAGTTGCGGGAGAAAATGAAGGAGTAGCTGTTGACGGGCCACGTTCCGCTTGAGTTGACAATTTTCTCACCAGCAGGTCTTTGCACCTCTGCAGACTTGTGTCTGCGGGAAAGAGAGATACAACGTAGGCCTGAAACCCAGGATTGAGCATGGTGGCCAAAATGTGGTGCTCAGATTTCACCAGATTGACCACCCTTGAATCCTGACAAAGCGAATGAAGGGCTCCATCCACAAGTCCCACATACTTAGCGGAATCTCTCCATCTTAGCTCCTCCTTCAATTTCTCTATCTACTTCTGCAAAAACCTGATGAGGGAATGACCTGACTCAAGCTGGCAGTGTCTGAACTGACTTCACGTGTGGCAAGTTCGAAGGTTTGGAGAACCTTGCACAACATGGAGAGAGGCAGGTTCAGGGGAAATTTAAGGAAAAATTACTTCACAGAAAGGGTAGTGGATAAGTGGAATAGCCTCCCATCAGAGGTGGTAGAGGCTAAGACTGTAGAGCAATCTAAACACGCTTGGGATAGGCATATGAATATCCTTACAAAGAATTAAGGTTCAAAAAGGGTTGAGATGACCTAAAGGATAAAAAGTAAAAGGGGCAGACTAAATGGGCCAAGTGGTTCTTATCTGCCGTCAAATTCTATGTTTCTATGTTTCTATGTAACATGGAAACCATTCTCCACTGCGCTTGAGTCAGGTGCATTCCCCCTCAATTGAATTTGACCTCATTACCACCTCTTGCTTCAGGTGATAGCAGGGCAGGTTCAGGAGTGTTTGCTGGCGCTCCAGTCTTTGGCACGCAGTGGCTGAATGTCAAACGTGGCCCGCAATTTTTCGGGCCACCGACAGCATCTCCTGCATGTCATTTTTTTTTAAAATTCTGCACCATCAAATTAATTATATGTGCAAAACATGGGACGTGGTAGAATTTGCCCAGATGTAATGCACGTGTAAGAGGGCGGCGGTGCGTGTAGTGCGTGCTGCCGTGCAGGTGTAGGTTCACCACTTACCAGGCACTGCACCCTCTCACCTTCAGGTACCGGAACCTTCAACGGACCTGGAAATCTTCAGTCGGATCCGGACACGGCAATCCCCTCTCGGAGCTGACGGACGAATGAACTGAGGAGAAAATAGACTACCTTAAGTGGGGGGGGGGGGGTATCAACCCTTCTTCCACCGGAAAAGGGGATACCCCAGGGGTGGCGGCGACCTTCACCGGTTGGGTGTACGGATATCACTGGCACAAAGCCTCAGCCACCCAGATTTCACACACTCGCACTCTTGCGCGTAGTGTGATGAAGGGGTTCTCACGTCCGTGAGCAACCCCTATTCCGGCGCTCGGGGACAGACAAAGGGACAAACGTACACAGATGCTACTCACCGTCAGTTCCGCACTGCGAACGTCTTCTCCTCTTACAGGTCCCTGTAAGGAGGCAAACAAACAAACAGCCGTGCAGGGCCTAACTCTAACCTAGTGTAACACCCCTATACTAACTACAACGGCAGAGCCCTCAAACTAGCTCTGTGGGTGTGGTGCAACAAAACTAGACACAAACTTAACAAACTTACACTTTGCCCTGCACGGTAACACACATACAGTATCCAATCACAATCGCAGTGCAAGCAACTACCACGGTGCTGTCCCTTTGATCACTTATATACCTTCTCTCTGGGGAGTGGGCGCCATACAGCTCACCCACCTCCCGTACACCTACTTGGGCCTACTGCCCACTATCTGCACACAGGCCAGAGGCCTGACTTTACCCTTGGGCCTAGCGTCCGCCTATCTTGGTGCCCGTTGGGTGACCTGGGCCTGATGCCCAGGGCCACCTTATGGAGTGGGGATCAGACTTACTGGCCTGCCTACTCTGCGCATGTTGGGGTGG
Organism: Pseudophryne corroboree; assembly: GCF_028390025.1. Taxonomy (NCBI): domain Eukaryota; kingdom Metazoa; phylum Chordata; class Amphibia; order Anura; family Myobatrachidae; genus Pseudophryne; species Pseudophryne corroboree. Next base: position 999,022,036 of record NC_086444.1, on the reverse strand, counting down.
CCTGGGCCTAGCGCCCAGTACTACCCTTATTCGTCTGGGGGGCCGCACCTATCAACTGGGCCTAATGCACACTATATGCCCTCGGGCCTAATGCCCGCCTAAAAGGCCAGTTACCGTGGCTTGGGCCTAATGCCCAAACCACTAAGTCAGGGGGTGACTGAAACTCCTATCTGCGCCACAGGCCTAGTGCCTGAACTGTGCCCCCGGGCCTAATGCACATCCCTGATGGTCTAGGGAGGAAAGGGGAGGGGGTGGAAGTAGCCTCACTGAGGCCTCACCTGCTCAGGGGGTCTCCGGCGCCCTCTTCTACCGCTGACCCGTCCTGGCCAGCGGCGCCGACTCCGCTCTTCAGCGTCCAGCCGCCGCTGGACATCTTCCTTCTTCAGCCTGATGTCTTCTGGCCTCTTCAGCGGCCACCGGAGCTCTTCTCCCCGCGTCCGATGTCTTCTCCCTCCGTCCAGCTCTTCTCCGCTCTTCCACGCGGCCTCCTTCTCCGCGGTCCGGGCGGCGACATCCTCCTCTTCAGCGCTCCTGCGTGCGGCTCTCCTCTTCGGCTCCCGCCCGGCGTCTGATGGCGCCAAATTTGAAACACTGCCATGCCGCTGCCCGTCGTCGTAGACAATCTGGTGCAGGGAAACGTCTGATCCCTGCACCAGATACCCGCCGCTGCTGTACGCCGACAGGCGCTGGGGACAGACAAGCTGCCCCAGCGCTGCCCACAGCTAGGGTCTGCACCTCTGATGTGTCCTGGGACACAGGGCACATCTTTACACACGCACAATATTGGTGGCGTTGTCCGATATCACAAATCCCCAGGAGAGTCTAAGAGGGGTAAGCCATTGTGCGATGATGTCCCTTAGTTTCTGTCAGAGGTTGTCAGCGGTGTACCTCTTATGGAAACCGGTGATACACAGCGTAGCCTGCTTAGGAACGATCTGGCATTTGTGAGATGCTGATACTGGTGCCACTGCTGTTGTTGCTGCGGGAGGCAATACATCTACCTAGTGGGCTGTCACAGTCATGTAGTCCTTAGTTTGCCCTGCTCCACTTGTCCACATGTCCGTGGTTAAGAGGACAGTGGCTACAACCTTATTTTTCAGGACTCTGAGGACACTTTTCTTAATGTCCCTGTACAGTCCGGTAATCGCTTTCCTAGTGAAGTGGAATCTAGACGGGATTTGGTACCGGGGACACAGTATGTCCATCAACTGGCTAAATCCCACTGCACTAATGGCGGATAGCGGACGCACGTCTAACACCAGCATAGTTGTTATGGCCTCAGTAATTCGCTTTGCAACAGGGTGACTGCTGACATATTTCATCTTCCTCGCAAAGTACTGTTGGACAGTCAATTGCTTAGTTGAAGTGGTCTTCCGACTTCCGACTTCCCCTCTAGGATGATGATCGACTCCCAGCAGCAACAACTGCAGCGGTAGCAGCAGCAGCAGTAGGCGTACCACTCAACTCCCTCAACGTCAATTTCCTCCTCAGTCAGGCAGCGGCAGCAGCAGCAGCAGTAGGCGTTACACTCAAGGATCCACCGGAGGAATCCCGGTTAGGAGAGGACTCATCAGCCATGCCAGTGTCATGGCCTGCAGGACTACTGACGTTCCTGACTGAGGAGGAAATTGACATTGAGGGAGTTGGTGGTGTGGCTTGCAGGAGCTTGGGTACAAGACGAAGAAGGGGTTTAGGTGTCAGTGGACTGCTTACACTCTTACATAAAGTTTCTGAACTTGACAATGACTTCTGATGAATGGGCTGCAGGTGAAGTATAAGAGAGGATGTTGCTAGATGGTTAACGTCCTTACCCCTATTTATTACGGATTGACAATGGCAACACATGGCTTGACATCTGTTGTCCGGATTTGTGGAGAAATAATTACACACCAAAGAGGTGGCTTTTTTGGTATTTTGCCCAGGCATGACAATGGGCTTTCTCATCCCATGGACATAAACTGTCTCCACTGGTGCCTTATTTAAACAAACCACATCACCCTCAGAATCCTCATCGTCAACTTCCTCTTCAGCGCCAGCTACACCTATATCCTGTTCATCCTGGTTACGTCTACAGTGACATCCTCAATCTCAATATCAGCAACTGGACTGGTGGTGCTCTTCCCAGCACTTGCAGGGAACGTGCAAATGGTGGTAGGAGCCTCCTCTTTTCATACAGTCTTGGGAAGGTCAGACCTAGACATCACAACCGTGGACACACTTGGACTCTCCTTGGGGATTTGTGATATCTCTGAATGCACAGTTGTATTTTCCTGTGCTTTAACAAGCTTAATTTGTTTTAATTTTTTGAGAGGGAGGAGGGCTTCCATCCTCATGAGAAGCTGAGCCACCAGTCATGAACATAGGCCAAGACCTTAGCCTTTCCTTGCCATTTCGTGTCGTGAATGGCATATTGCCAATTTTACGTTTCTCGTCAGATAATTTCTTTTTTTTCTGATTATTAATTTTTGTTTCTTGGATTTTACGTGCCCTCTATGACATTGGGCATTAGCAGACGACGTTGATAGAATTGCATCATCAATGTCATCACTGGTGGCAGCAGTAGCTTCAGCACTAGTACTAGGAACTGGAAGTGGGTCCTGATCTACCAAATTGTTGTTCTTCATTTCACAGGACAGCACCCCTTTATTATTACAGCACACAGAACAGTGCCCCTTTATTTTCACAGCACCCTTGTATACTTCCTGCATACAGGGCCAGTGTAATGTTATTTGAACAGCAGCACCCCGATATTTTACAGGATACAGCAGTATGCTTTTCATTTTTAACAACTGCGCCTCTGAATTTTTACAACATACAGGGCCAGCAGCACCCCTATATTTTACAGCATACAGCAGTGTGCTTTTAATTTTTAACAACTGTGCCTCTGAATTTTTACAACAAACAGGGCCAGTGTAATGTTATTTGAACAGCAGCAGCACCCCTATATTTTACAGCATACAGCAGTGTGCTTTTGATTTTTAACAACTGCACCTCTGACTTTTTACAACATACAGGGCCAGCTTCACCCCTATATTTTACAGTATACAGCAGTGTGCTTTTAATGTTTAACAAGTGCACCTCTGATTTTTTACAACATACAGGGCCAGCGGCACCCCTATATTTTACAGCATACAGGAGGACAGTGCCCCTGCACCCTGTACAACACAGTGACAGCCAGGACAGCAAAACCCATGAACAGCAGCAGAACATGAAACACCAGTGACAGCCAGGACAGCAGCCCTAACACAGCGCAGGTACACCACAGTGACTGCAGCAGCACCCCTACAGAGTATACACTAAGCCCACCCGACACCACCACCCACAGAGAGAGACAGAGGTCCGTCTCCCTTGCTCTCCAAGTCCGGAGTGAAAATGGCGGCAACGTGCAGCTGTTTATATGGGCTCCAAATCCCGTGAGAATCTGACAGCGGGATGATGATGTTTTGCCTTGTTCTGGTTTCCAAGTCTGGCGGGAAGTCCCGAGCCGGACTCGGATCCGGGCTCGGGACATGATGTTCGGGGGGGTTCGGTTCTCAGGAAACCAAACCCGCTCATCTCTAATATATATATATATATATATATATCTATGGGGTCTGGTGGGGATATTTAATTGTATGTGTATACATACATATATACACACATACATATATTTGTATGCTCCTTATTGTGTTCCATCCCCCCCGGGCTGTACGGTCTGTACTGTCTGTGGTCCCCATGGGTTGCTTACTTAAAAAAACGTTGTTTCCTTGTTTTTCCTTGTAACTGGCATGGTTCCTCTTACAGGTGGCCGCAGCATTACTGCAACACTGCTGGGTGCAGACATGTAGTCAGGTGTTGCTTACTGCTGGAGAGCCAGAATCCAGGGTCAAGGAGGAGGTGCATCAGGGCTATGAGGAGCGGCCATGGGGGTGCCCCTCGGTAGCCATAGTTACATCCACCTCCTATGTGCCTTCACATGACTTGATATTACACGTGTCAGCACAGAGGAAGCGCTTAGGCACTATGTGGTACAGTCTGATAGTGGCAGCTGCACCTGATTAGACCCGCAGCAGCATCCAGTGCAGTGTTAACGGAGGAGGCTACATACAGAGAAATTCTTGCGTTTTTTGCTAGAGGAATTCAGTGGGGCCCTCCAGAGGCCGTCGCCCCTGGCAGCCACCTAAAGCTGCCTAAGGATAGAGCTGATTTGATGTTTATTATTACTGTTTATGTCTTCTGAGGAACAACAGAATGATGATACCATGATGATACCATGTACATTTTTTGAGGTCCAAGTTGTGATGGGTCCTAAATAGATGCATAGGACCTCTTGGTGCATGTATAGTTGTCTGATTGAGCAGCATAGCTGAATATGTTGGCACTCCATAAATAAAAGATGTTACTAATCATAAAATGTGTTTATAATAGAGCATTATATTGCCACACAAATATGTAGGTGAAAACTATAAAGAAGTAACTATAAAAATGTGAAAGGTTATGGGATACTGTTGACTGAGTAAGATGTGATTTCAGGATTTTACATGCCTGCTATGTTTTGTAGGATTTTTTTCCCAGAGACGGAAACTGATCTTGAAGCTGCTCTTTTATTTTTTTTATTTCAACAAAAGCTGTATCTGGAAGAGCTTTTACAATGGAGCCGTATTAAGTGTGAGAAAGCGAGTGTGAGATTTCACAGCTTTGTAAAAGCCTAAATCGTAATATGTTCCTTTAACTCAAAGATAAAAATCTTCCTAGACAACTATCCTCTAATTACTTCCATATTTTCTTTATGTCTGTGTTTAACATTACTTCTTACTTCAGTTGTCCGGAAAATCTTTGATGAAATCCTTGCTTTCTGCGCAGAACAATGTGCACACCATATTTCCCCTTCCATTGTGAATAAGAGGCTAGACGTTATGTAAAACATCAATCTACTCTGCAGTAAGTACATGCTTGTATTTTTTATTCCATTTACCAGATACTGGACAAGTATTAAAGCCTTAACCCAACACATAAAGCATAATATGTTTAAATACTTTAGTTCACAGGATCCTAATCATCAAACATAATGAACAAAATATACATTTTCCCTTCTACAAGCATAACATATGAAATTTCCATGGGGTCCAAGATTTCTTGCCGTAGGTTACACTTGTACAGTAACAGTTTTTCTTCTCTTGTGTTATGATGCTGAGAACCTGCTTAGTGTCTGATCTCTCAAAGATGTTCCAGAGGTTGGCGAATATATCCAGTCTTGTCTGGAAGTGGCTAGCCTGTATTTTCCTGCCAAAAAGATCAGGTTTAGCCAGTGGTCTCCATATGTTCTTGTAGTTGTAATTCATAGTTATATTATGGTTGTCCTCTAATCTAATCACTCATGAGTCTATTCATGAAGCAGTGAAAAGAAAGGAGAAGTGAGTCAATGGAGAAGTTGCCCATGGCAACCAATCAGCATTGAAGTAACATTTAGAATTTGCATACTATAAAATTACACAGAGCAGCTGATTGGTTGCCATGGGCAACTTTTCCACTGGCTCACCTCTACACTCTTTTCACTGCTTCATGAAATACCCCTCTGTCTTTTATCCATTTACAGAAAAGGTAGGTTTCTGATTGACACCCTTCCTGGGATGAATGTCCAAGTTGGGCAGGATGGTGCTGCAGTGGATACTGTAGCTTTGCTGCCTAACAGCACTAAGATTGTGGGTTTGATTCCAACCAGTGCCCTGTGTGTGTGGAGTTTGTATGTTCTGTGTTTGTATGGGTTTCCTCCAGATGCATCAGGTTCCTCATGCAATCTAAAAACGTACCATGGATTACTTGACTTCGGAGAAAAAATAAACCATAGTATCTATGTGTGTCCATGTGTTAGGAAATGTAGATTGTAAACTCTACTGTGAAATAAACTGTTAATAAATGAATAATGGGGGTAATTTCAAGTTGATCGCAGCAGGATTTTTGATAGCAATTGGGCAAAACCACGGGGGTCATTCCGAGTTGTTCGCTCGTTTTATTTTTCTCGCAACGGAGCGATTAGTCGCTAATGCGCATGCGCAATGTCCGCAGTGCGACTGCGCCAAGTAAATTTGCTATGCAGTTAGGTATTTTACTCACGGCATTACGAGGTTTTTTCTTGTTCTGGTGATCGTAATGTGATTGACAGGAAGTGGGTGTTTCTGGGCGGAAACTGGCCGTTTTATGGGTGTGTGCGAAAAAACGCTACCGTTTCTGGGAAAAACGCGGGAGTGGCTGGAGAAACGGAGGAGTGTCTGGCCGAACGCTGGGAGTGTTTGTGACGTCAAACCAGGAACGAAACTGACTGAACTGATCGCAGTTGCCGAGTAAGTGTGGAGCTACTCAGAAACTGCTAAGAAGTGTCTATTCGCAATTCTGCTAATCTTTCGTTCGCAATTTTGATAAGCTAAGATTAACTCCCAGTAGGCGGCGGCTTAGCGTGTGCAAAGCTGCTAAAAGCAGCTTGCGAGCGAACAACTCGGAATGAGGGCCCATGTGCACTGCAGGGGAGGCAGATATAACATGTGCAGAGAGAGTTAGATTTGGGTGGGGTGTGTTCAATCTGCAATCTAATTTGCAGTGTAAAAATAAAGCAGCCAGTATTTACCCTGCACAGAAATAAAATAATAACCCACCCAAATCTAACTCTTTCTGCACATGTTATATCTGCCTCCCCTGCAGTGCACATGGTTTTGCCCAATTGCTATCGAAAATCCTGCTGCGATCAACTTAGAATTACCCCCATTGTTATATAGTATAACTAGCCGGAGTACCCGGCATTACCCGGGATTTTAAGAATGTCTGTTTACCAAAATAAATGTAAATATTAAACACACAGTATAAATAACATTGTAGATAGATGAATACCCGTGCTTCGCTAGGGGATGAGGATGGTAAATTAGAATGATAGTTGTTCGTTAGTTTACGTTGGTTGGAGATCTAGTATATAGGCATATCTAGCTTCCCTGACTCACTTTGTGTAGTGGATGGACCCTTTTTTGGTCCCCCAAGTGACCCTGCTCTTCCCAGTATACAATTCAATTTTTTTTAGTTGCCTCGGCTGTGTTTTAATACGCTCGTATGTAAAATTTCACGATCTTCGCTTGTAAACTGTGGATTTGTATAGAAAGACAGAAGGACAGAAGTCCAAATTTTCGCTGTTATATATTAGATAAGTACCTAGATAGATCCTCCTCCCCCAAACACTCCACATTTTCTTATATAGCACAGCACATTATGTATCTCCTGATATACTCTGTGCTGCTGGGGGACCATGCTACTTCCACTATATAACTCTCTGTGTGTGGGTTCGTGCTACCTCCATTCCCCTCCTCACATCATGTCACTGCCCCTCTCACATGCAGCCCTGTCATCACTGACATATCATGCATGTCCTGATATAGTCTGTGCTGCTGTCCCACCCCTAGGGGTGCTAGTGTTTGTTCCCAGAATGTAAGTAATACGTGTAGCAAGATTGGTGTAAATTGCTCCAGGCATTCCAGAGTTATGCTGTCTGCTGAAAATCTCTGTGCTGCTGCCTCAACCCTAGGGGTGCTAGGGGTGTCTTACCTCCACAGTGTTTGTTCCCAGCTTGTAAGTCATATGTGTACCAAGTTTGTTGTAAATTGGTCTAGGCATTCTGGAGTTATGCTGTCTCCTGAAATACTCTGTGCTGCTGTCCTACCCCTAGGGGTGCTAGGGGTGTCTAACCCCCACAGAGTTTGTTCCCAGATTGTAAGTCAGATGTGTACCAAGTTTGGTGTAAATTGCTCCAGGCCTTCCACAGTTTTGCTGTCTGCTGACATACTCTGTGCTGCTGTCCCACCCCTAGGGGTGCTAGGGGTGTCTGACCCCCACAATGTTTGTTTCCAGAGTGAAAGTCATATGTATACCAAGTTTGTTGTAAATTACTGCAGGCATTCCAGAGTTATGCTGTCTGCTGAAATACTCAGTGCTGCTGCCTCACCCCTAAGGGTGCTAGGGGTGTCTTCCTCCCCGAGTGTTCGTTGCCAGAGTGTAAGGCATATGTGTACCAATTTTTGAGTACATTGCTCCAGCAATTCCAGAGTTATGCTATCTCCTGATATACTTTGTGCTGCTGTCTGCCCCCCTAGGGGTTCTAGGGATTTCAAATTGTTTTAGTTGCCTCCGCCATGTTTTAATACGCTTGTATGTGAAATTTCATGATCTTCGCTTGTAAACTGTGGATTTGTATAGAAAGACAGACTGAAGTGACAGAAGGATAGAATGACAGATTTTCATATTTATGTATTAGATAAGGGCTTTAAGGTCACCTGTTTAAAGCATGAGTAAAATGAATAAAAAACTATATAAATATTAGGCAAGTTTCTATGCTGAACACAAATTGGCAGCTCTTACATTATACTTGAGTGTTACCTAAAGTAATAAGTAAGGCACTGCTGGTACATAACAAGCTCTACACTTGCAGAGAACTGATTATTTAAGTGGTGATCTGCATTACTTAAATAATCAGTTCTGTTGCATATTTAGAACTTGTTATGTAATGCACAGAATGGAAGTTGCTCTATCGATTCCATTCTGTGTTTCACTGTTCTCAGAGGGATGTATGGGATCCCTAGCTGGAGGGTATTTTGGGTCTGTGGTGGGTGCAGTTCATATCACTGCTGCGTCATTGGGCACAGCAGCAATGTGAGAATATGCTAACGCTGCAGGAGGAGTCTGAGTGAAAAGACGCCCTTTGCCGGCATCGCAGATCTGAGTGCTGCATCCTAAGATGCAGCATCGGATCATCTGCTCAGACCTACAAGCTAGCCAGTGTAGAAGAATGCAGTGGCGTAAGTTCGTCCCAGTTGCCCGGAGGCAAGATAAATATTGGTGCCCCCATATTTCCCATAGGCAAACGCAGGGGGGTTTCTGGTTGCCTGGAAACCCCACTCCTCTTGGCAAGTGGCTCAGATTATGACAACAATAGCAATGGTATATAATACGATTTCAAGGGCTGCCGCCATATCATGCAGTGTAAGGGACAGAGCAGAGCTGCTGCACATGCCCAGTGGTAGCAGCTTCTTCTACCAAGTTTGCTGAGTGTATGAACCTGAGTCCTCAAACAGTGCACTGGACCAGAGAGAGGCTACCAGGAAGAAGAGAGAGGAGCCTTACCATGAAGTGGGAGAATGTGTGGTTAGAAAGTGCAGTACTGGTTCTGTTTGTGTATTTATTTATTTATTTATTTATTTATTTTTAACCTTTTTCCTGACCACTTATCTTATTTACTGTATATGATTTAATACAGCCTATACTATATGTTTGATACAGCCTATACTATAGCCAATCTATAGTGTTAAATATTGATACTGTATTCAATACAGTTTCCAGTGTACAAAAGGACCATTGTTTACATTAATGTCCAGGGTTGTTACTGGGTTCTTCTACCGCTCCCCCAGACACCCGTACTTGCTCCAATGTTCCGCATTGTTCTGCATTTGGAAACCCCCCTCTAGAAATCCTGCGTTTGCCACTGTTTCCTATATCAAGATAAGTGTGTGTGTGTGTGTGTGTGTGTGTGTGTGTGTGTGTGACAGCAGACACTTTACTGATGGAGTTATTTGCTCCTGTATAGGAAGCATGAGAATGCTAACTATATGAAGTTACGTGTAATTGTCAGAGAAGTATCTTCATATAGTTAGAATTCTGATATTTTCTATACAGGAGCAAACACCTTCATCAGGTAGGTGTCTGCTTCCAGTGTAATAGGTTGTGGGTTCTAATCCTGGGTGTGACACTTGTAAAATGTGTATAATAAAGAGGGTGTGATTTGTAAGGTGCAGGGACCAGTGAGGAAGTTGGCCACTGAAAAGATAGCGGCAGTTATCAAATAACTTAATTCAGTGGTGTCACAGAATGGGAGGAGAGGTGCCCCCTTCAGAGCAGGAGCCCGGCAGCAGATGACTCCGTTGCCTCCCAGAGTTCTGCCTCTGGAAGAATGCATTGGAGAGAAGGTGATCAGTCTACTCATTCATGTCTTACCAACTACAATTATGGCTAAATTCTACAAGGCTAAAGGACCTTTGATGTTACTACAATGTGACCCATGACAAGAGAGGGAGGAGCAAGGTTGGAACATGGGGCCCTAAATTTACACTCGCAGGCTCACTTCACTCGCCATGCTTTGGGCCCAGTGTCTTGCTCCAGGTTACTATTCCAAACAGTTGGTGGCATTGATCCAATGCATTCTGGGAAAGGTCCTCCAGGCAAAGGGGATCTATGAGCTACTATGGTGGCCACACTGTACCCCTGCTGATGACTCCAGTATGTGCTCTCTCCTCACGGCTCCGCACCCCACTTGTCCAGCAAGAGGAGCACGACTGGGATGGTGCACGCTGTCGGCACCATCCTGCACTCCAGCAGCAACTCCCAGCCAGCTGCATCCTGCACTCTATGCCATCACTCCACCAAGTCCGGCCCGCAGTCCTGCACTCTACCGTCTCTGCTGTTACCCTCCAACCACCGCCAACACACTTGACCTGGAGCCGATCTTCTGCACCCCACTTCTCAGGAACACCGCCATCACTCTTGGCCATAAATTTGTTGTTCTAACCCCCTTCACTGCCTTCTTGACCCCTGGACGTTGCACCTACCCTCCACACTGACTCCTGGGCCATGCTCAGCACCGATAACCTCTGGCCTATTTGCTGTCTGCCCACCCCCAGCACTCCCAGCCACTGTACCCCTGCTGCACTGTACCTTCTTTTCCCCCAATCTAATCCCTACCCCTATGTTGGTCACCATGTCTCCTTGCACCTCTGGAGGAGATGTTTTTTTTTTTTATTTGTGGGGGGGGGGGGGGGGGGGGATTAATATATGTAATCTGGTGGTGTCATTCTGGATTCTACTTATATAGGCAATTTCGCTGGCTTTGTTAACTTTAAACGCAACCTCATTTGTAGTTTTGCGATCAGCACAGAAAGGTCTGTAGGGAACATTTCTCTACAGCTTTAAGTTAATTTACATAATTATGTTACAGTTTTGTGTTAATATGTTTATGACTGCCTCCATAGTTTATACCATATGAGTGGAAACTCACTTAATGTGGTCTTCACTTCACTATCACGTTGTGATATTTCTGACTTCTCCAACTGTCTGACCATCACCTGCTCTCTTTTTACTTATTCCTTTCTGCTTCTCCATCTCTTCCTCCCAAGGCCACCATCACTAAGCGTAACCTTGATGTTTTCCCAACATTTGCTTGATTACCTATCCACGTGGACTACGATTTTAAATAGTAATCTGTGGCGAGCAAAGCAGTAACGGATCGAGCCACCTTGCCCGAAGCTTGGCAAGCAAAGGGAGCCTGCGAGGGCATACATTTTTACTGATGACAGTCACATATTACCAAACATACAAGATTTGACCCAAAAAACTTGTGTTGAACATTGTCATGTTGATACACAACATATAAAAATATGAAAATAATTAAAAACCAGTATTATTAGGATTGACTAGAGCAATATAACATGAATGTTGGAAACACTCAATATACAGGTTGAGTCTCCCTTATCCAAATGCTTGGGACCAGAGGTATTTTGGATATGGGATTTTTCCGTATTTTGGAATAATTGCATACCATAATGAGATATCATGGTGATGGGACCTAAATCTAAGCACAGAATGCATTTATGTTACATATACACCTTATACACACAGCCTGAAGGTCATTTTAGACAATATTTTTTTATAACTTTGTGCATTAAACAAAGTGTGTGTACATTCACACAATTCATTTATGTTTCATATACACCTTATACACACAGCCTGAAGGTCATTTAATACAATATTTTTAATAACTTTGTGTATTAAACAAAGTTTGTGTAGATTGAGCCATCAGAAAACAAAGGTTTCACTATCTCACTCTCACTCAAAAAAGTCCGTATTTCGGAATATTCCGTATTTTGGAATATTTGGATATGGGATACTCAACCTGTAGTAAGTTTCAAGCTCATATTGTAAGGTGAAAAAAAATTCTTGTGGAACCTTATGGAGTGTTTGTAGTGAATCCTTTTCCACGTGAGCATTGCCACACCCCATGTACTTGGTCACACGCCTCTCTAGCAATAAGTTGTTTTGGCAGCAATATGGATTGCAACTGTGACCATCCATTGTCAAATATATATATATATATATATATATATATATATATAATTTTTATTTTTTGCCTTTGAATACAAAGTAAATAATTTTCTTTGTAAATTTCTGAATACACTGACAGCACTATGTCTCATCACTGTGTAACTTGATAATGAGTTGAAGCACAGCTCGAAATATTGACAGCTGTTGACTTCCACGTTTACCACGTAAGTACATCACTGCCATATGAGAGCCTTCACAGCTTGAACTCATTCATCAATCACTAAGACTCTTTGTTGTGCCATTTTTATTTATCTATTGTCTATTTGGGGTTCATAAATTCCCCATTTTCCTGATGAACAGCTATATGTAGTATGCAAAATTCTGTAGGAACAACTTTAATTAGCATCTGAGGTTTATTTGTTATTATGAAAACCAAAGGTGACTAAGTTAAAGAGCATTTAAAAGCTTTTCTACTTATTGCAACAGAATGTAATGGTCTGGCCACAGAACTTGTATATTTTATTTCACTAATTAATAAAATTCAAGTATTATTCAAGTTTTACTATTCTTGTTTCTTGTAATTGTCAGAACTCTGGTATTTTGTGAACCCAAGTTTGAATCTATGTGTGGTTCCATGATAGGCACACGGTACAGGAAACCCAGTGGATATAGGTACGTCTTGCGCTTGAGGAACACAGAGAGATGATAATATCTTTAGGAATATTTATTGAATATTTGCATGGATGAAATTTTGCAATGAGACTAAACTTAAAACAGTCCAGATTGTCCAAAATCTGTGCTTAGGAAATAACTGAAACAGATGACAGCATGAAGAAGTATAAACTTGAACCGGACTGGTACCGGTCGGGCAACTGGGATTGGAGTTTGCTTGGAAGTTGTTTAACTTGAACTGGAGATGGAGAAACAACTGGAACTGGAGTCAGAACTTGGAAACAGATATACTTGAACCGTACTGGAACCGGAGAGACAGCTGGAACTGAAGTCAGAACTTGGAAACAGATATACTTGAACCGGACTAGAACCGGATAGACAGCTGGAACTGGAGTCAGCCTTGAAGCTGATATACTTGAACCCGACTGGAACTGGAGAGACATCTGGAACTGGAGTCTGCATGGAAGCTGATGTACTTGAACCAGAGAGACAACTGGAACTGGAGTCAGAACTTGGAAACAGATATACTTGATCCAGACTCGAACCGAAGAGACAACTGGAACTGGAGTCAGAACTTGGAAACAGATATACTTGAACCGGACTGGAACCGGTGAGACAGCTGGAACTGAAGTTAGAATTGGGAAACAAATATGCTTGAACCGGACTGGAATTGGATAGACAGCTGGAACTGGAGTCAGCCTGGAAGCTGATGTACTTGTACCAAACTGGAACCGGAGAGACATCTGGAACTGGAGTCAACCTGGAAGCTGATGTACTTGAACCAGACTGGAATTGGAGAGACAGGTGGAACTGCAGTACACACAAGTAGACACGGGATGGATTGGTCTGGGACTGGAATAGCAACCTATTCTAGAGAAAACGTAGCTCCTCGAATCACAGTACATGTGCAAGTACTTAGTACTGGAAACACTGAACTGGCAATACTGCTGGAATCACAATACAGGTGCAAGTGCTTAGTGCTGGAAACACTGAGCTGGCAATGCTGCTGGAATCACAGTAGATGTGCAAGTACTTAGTGCTGGAAACACAGTACTGGTAATGCTGCTGGAATCTTAGTGAAGGTGTGCAAAGAGGAAAAGTAGCAGGTGCACAATCTCACACTAGCTCAACCTGTAGTAACCAGAGGCATTTAGCATATTCCTGGCCAGGGCTATGAGCTTACCCACCGCATCAAGGTAGCCTCTCATTGGGTAAGTCCCTAACACTAACTATAGGGGTTCAGGTCCGGGGGGCAGGACACCCCAGAGCCACCCAGCCAGACAACCCCAGGGCATCGCAGGAGTGATAAAATTATAGGGTTAAAGTGGTAGGAGCAGCTGTTGCTGCATGTGTGAATAATGTGAGCAGTAAAAGAAAATTATGTGAAGGTGTTACATATATATAAAACAAACTAAGTGCCATGGAGTGATGAAATAATGTTAAATTGCGATGCCCCAGGGACACCCAGCCACGGCAGGCACAGGGAGCCCCGCACCCCAGAGAATTCCCCCCATTATGGACTGCCATATTAAACAAAATGTAGGAGTCTTACCACAGTGTGCTCATTCCAAATGTAAAGGCTAGAGTGTTGGACTATTTAAAATCAGAGGGGTGGGTGGGGCAGGGTGCTAAATTAGGATGAAGGCGTCTCCTACCTTCAAAAATGTATGAATACATCGGTTACAGAAGGAAAAGGGCCCTAATTTGCACACCATAATTAGGTAGTGAGGTGCTACTCTGCTTGAGACTTAGTAAAGTGTACAAAGAGGAAAAGTAGCAGGTGCACAATCTCACACTAGCTCAACCTGTAGTAACCAGAGGCATTTAGCATATTCCTGGCCAGGGCTATGAGCTTACCCACCGCATCAAGGTAGCCTCTCATTGGGTAAGTCCCTAACACTAACTATAGGGGTTCAGGTCCGGGGGGCAGGACACCCCAGAGCCACCCAGCCAGACAACCCCAGTCTCAAGTCTCAAGCAGAGTAGCACCTCACTACCTAATTATGGTGTGCAAATTAGGGCCCTTTTCCATCTTAGTGAAGGTGAAATACTTGGAGCGGAATCACATTGCTGGTAATGCTGCTGAATTTGTAGTGTAGGTGAAATACTTGCAGCTGGATCACAGTGCTGGTAATACTGCTGGGACTTGGAATCGCTGGTAATAAACAGGACAACCAGAACATAAGATGAACACTGGAGTCTGAACTTGAACACAGCTGAGATAACGACATTGTTCTGGGCGATTTGCTAAAGCTCTGTCTAGCCCATTTATCCCCCTTGCTGGTTTAGTCATGTGACTAAACGATGCTTGTGGTTGGAAGACTTGCGATCAGCTGATCCACAGCAACATGGCGGCATCCGTGACAACAGGGGGCCGGAACAAGGTTCAGGGGTATCGGAGCCAGTGCATCAGGAGGCAGAATGAATGGCACATTGAAAAGGCATAAAACGCTAAGTCATGTCAAACTAACTTAATAGGCGTTTATGAAACAGTTAGCGCGAGCCTAGATCAGGGTAAAGAGGTGGACGTAATCTTTTTAGACTTTTCTAAAGCTTTCGATACATTACCTCACATGAGACTAATCTACAAATTAAGAGAACTTGGGATAGGGAGCACAATATGCACTTGGGTTAGAAATTTGTTGGATAAAAGGGAGCAGTGACTGGTGGTAAATGGAACTTTTTCAAATTTGACTGAAGTACTAAGTGGTGTCCCACAAGGGTCTGTACTTGGACCACTGTTGTTCAACATTTTCATAAACAATCTAGCAGTAGATCTAGAGAGCATGGTGTCATTTGTTGCAGATGATACCAAACTGTGTAAGGTTATAAATTCAGAGGGGGTTGCTAAGTCTCTTTAGAACGACTTATTTAAACTGGGAGCATGGGCAGCAAAATGGAGAATGAAGTTCAACACAGACAAATGTAAGGTAATGCACTTTGGTAGCAAGAACATAAATACTACCTACATCCTAAATGGGGAAAAATTAGGGGATTCTGTACTGGAAAAAGATTTAGGTGTGCACATAGATAGCAAACTGAGCAGTAGTACCCAAAGTAGGAATGCAGCAAAAAAAAAAAAAAGAAAAGCAAACAAGGCATTAGCTTGCATAAAGGGGGGAATTGATGAAAGGGATGAGAGTGTTATACTCTCATTATATAAATCACTAGTGAGGCCACATCTCGAATACTGTGCACAATTATGAGCACCATACTACAAAAAGGACATCCTGGAACTAGAAAAGGTTGAGTGATGGGCGACCAAATTGATTAAGGGGATGGAGATGCTAGAATACGAGGAAAGGCTTGCGAGGCTAGGCATCTCTACATTGGAAAAAAGGAAATTAAGAGGGTATATGATTAACATTTACAAATAAATAAAGGGTCAATACACAGAGCTAGCGGGGAAATTGTTTTTGGTAAGATCATCATAAAGGACACGTGGACACCCACTTAGGTTAGAGGAGAGGAGATTTTGCACACAGAGACGGAAAGGTTTCTTCACAGTAAGGACAATATGTATTTGGAATTCCCTGCCTGAGAGAGTAGTAATAGTGGATTCGGTCATTACTTTTAAGAATGAGCTAGATAAATTCCTAATGGATAAGAATATACAGGGTTATGGTGGGTAAACCATGCACTATAGTATTAAAATAACATAATTAAAAGAGGGAATTGACATAATGGCTAAACATTTTCCACAGTTAAATTAGTCCTAAAATTATTACAGTGTAGGAGATCACTAACAGGTTGAACTTGATGGACAAATTGTCTTTTTTTAACCTTAGAAACTATGTTACTATGTTATCCATCGATATTGAAATATAAGTGACTATTAAAGATTTTTCAATACAACTAAGAAATCATTCCAATGAATGATGAAAACTCGCCTAAGCCAGGGTGGCAGCCCAAATAAAGTTATTTAAAGACTTGGAATGAAAAAAAGTAGTGCTCAGAAATTATGTTTCTTAAAGGATAGTCAATTAAATTGCATACCAAAGAGTAATAAAAGAATGGTTATCTGTATGTCATGGTAGAGCTGTATTATTCTTAAGATGTTGAATGAAGAGCAGAGGTTCCATGTCTTGAAAAGGTGGTAAAGGTGATTTTTTTTTTCCTCCAGTTGCTTGCTGCCAGTTCACATGCATCCTTAAAATGTTTACAACAGTGGTTCTCAACAGTAATGGTAATGTAATAAGTCTATGCTTACAGTTCTTGGTCAGTAAAATTTGTTTTATTAAATAAGTACAAAATAATTTTGGCAAAATAGAAATTTGCCACTAAGAATGTATAATATATACAATCAGCAATACCTTGATAATAAATTATAATCCCCTTCAAATTGCATTTACATTTTTTGGCAAAATGCAAATTTTTTCTTCTTCTATTTTTTAAACCTTTTATTTATTACCATTTTATTTTGCTACAAAAGTGCCCTGGGCAGCAGTGGAGTCTTTACAGATTTCCGCATTTGGACATCAGTGTATCTGCATTGCAGCCATGAGGAGGTAGGAGTTATTCGTTTTATTTGAGAAAAGTCTGTGTGTGGATGTTGGGGGGAGAAAAAGTGGTTGGCTGAAACTTTGCCTAGGATGCCAAAATTCCTGCACTTGCCCTATTAATTCCTGTTAATATACATTGTAAATCATTGGTTTGAACACAGAATTCAACTGGAAAAATCCTGTCATACTCACTTATTTCTGATCAGTTAGATCTATGTCCAATTAGCTACACAAGCAGTCAAGGTGATGTCAGAATTTTATGGAGCTGTCCACCATTAAGCTTACACAGTCAGTGACTTGCAGTCATTGGCTGAAAACATTTTCAGCCATTTCCAGTAAAAATCTGGAACCCGAACAAAAATGTCACCTGTTTCTTTGAGCCCACATGTGGCGTGATGATCAAAACTGTCACATTGCCCAGTAAGCTATACTTACCTTACAGTGAGGTCCAAGAACGGCATACTAGAGGTAAAAAAATAAATACAAAATAATGCACACTGAAAATAATTTACCAGTGAAAATAATCAATATTAACTAAACTAATATATATATTAATGAATTCATTTTGTTATATATGTCTTAAAGGGTCAGATGTATGAAAGTGCGCTGTGGTTTCTGCTGACCACAGCGCACCTAAAGCCTTCATTTAGCGCTTCCCAATAATGTATGAATGGCGTGTTAACGCTGTGTGCACTGACAGCCGCGCGCCCCGCCGCTTCCCGCTTCCCGCAAGTGGAGAATGAGAGACGAAGGGCAGAGACAATGTATGAGTACCTCTGCTGTCACTTTTTGCCTCCTAAGTCCGCCGGCCCGGAACACCTCCCTCGAGCAGGCGATGTCTGGCTAAAGCATTCGGAGAAGTTTTTTGTTTGTTTGTGTTATTGACATTTGTACAATAAAGCTTTACTCCCCACTCGCCACAGTCCCGGTCGCACCTTCTGCTCTCTGAGGCTGAGCTTCTTGTCTCACATCCGGCGGCGGCGAGCACCCAGCCTGTTCGCACATGCGACTCTGGCTGCCAGCAGCGCAAGCAGGGCTAAAGGGCAAGTGGGCGCATGCGCAGAAAGCCAGCGGCAGCGATCCCAGACTAGGCGATGTGGGAGAAGCGCCCTCCCACATCGGCAGGCACACATATCATACATTGTGGCAAAATGTCCGGACGTATCACCATGATAATGTGGTGATACGCCCCCAGGCGTTAGGACGTTTTTCATACATCTCCCCCATTGTTCCTTTTTTTCCCCCACACAAAGACAGTGTTATGAATCTTGAATAGAATCTCCTATTTAGGGGTCTATTTACTAAGCTTTGGATGGAGATAATGTGGACAGAGATAACAGTCCCAACCAACCAGCTCCTAACTGTCATTTTTCAAACACAGCCTGTGACATGTCAGTTAGGAGCTGATTGGCTGGTGCTTTATCTCTGTCTACTGTATCTCCTCCATCCAAGGCTTACTAAATAGACCACTAAGGTTGAGCAGACAGGCCAGGACTTACAACTTTGCCCCACAAATCCATTATTTCTATGGGATATATTCAATTACTGTTGGGTCCTTTCCGATGAAAAGGACCCGACAGCACTCTATTCAATGCCGGGCCAAACCCGACAGGTTTGGTCCATTCCCAACAGTGTCAATCCGACTTTTTTAAAAGTCGGATTGACATTGTCGGAAACGGTGCTAAAACCTGTTGGGTTTGACCCCGCTTCCGACAATACACGCAGCTCGGCAGCTGTAGCCGCCGATCCGCGTGTATTCCGACAGCATTCCGACAAGTCGGATTTCCCAACTTGTCGGAAAACTGAGCTCAGATTCAATATGTCGGAACCCTTTCCGACCTATTCCAGTCAGAAACTGACGTCTTTCCGACAAGACGGCAGTTTCCGACTCTGAATACACTCCTATGGCTCCATAAAGTTACCCCCATTTAAATCCTGTCTCTGTAAAGTACATTCATGGTTATGCAATCTCTCAAATTGATATGTAAATAAATGAATACATGAAATATATTTTTTGTTGACATGCAAAGAGCAGAATACAACTTTCCCAAAATCCAGGCCTGTAAGCAGAAAATGGATGTTAATTTAACTTAAAGTATATAATTTTTTACATTGTTAAACAACTGAATCACCAAATACTTCAGCGATACTTTAGTGTAATGTCTCATAATTGTAATTGGCCTTCTGAGTTTCAATCACCATTATGCACAAAATGAGCTTTTCAAATTTTATTCAGCCTGCAAGATAGAACAATAATTGTCCTCCGCCATCAGCTGTTTGCATTGTTCAGGTCACTTTAACATCAATTTCTGTGTAAGAAAGTAAAACATTATTATCAGTCATTTACTAATAATGGAATTGAGATGTGTGTAAGCTCTTTAAGATAATTTTGATGCCCAAATGTGGCGATTGAGAAAAGAAATAGCCCTTTATTTCAGTATTGTGACACATGCAGCATGGAGCTATGGACTTGTGCACACCTGTTCTCTTGATGTGATGGCAGACGTATTCTCCTGTGTTGTGCTTATACTCAGGGCCAGATTAAGGGCCTCATAGGCCTTGGGCTGAAAATGTTAAAGGGCCTATTATGAAAAGGAAAGAGGTGAGGCCAATGCCATGTAGGCATGTAGACCCTGTACAGTAGAAGTACCAATGTCTCCATATATATGTATAAGTACAAAAATTGCATAATTTTGTGTGGAAAAATTAGTTTTATGGTAAGAACGTACCTTTGTTAAAACTGCGAGGTACACTGGGCTCCACAAGCAATGGACAATGGGGTGTAGAGTAGGATCTTGATCCGAGGCACCAACAGGCTCAAAGCTTTGACTGTTCCCAGAATGCATAGCGCCGCCTCCTATATCACCCCGCCTCCCTGCACAGGAGCTCAGTTTGTAGTTAACCAGCCCAATGCAGTAGCAGAAAAAGAGACGACAACGGTTAGTAGCCACATACACCACCCTTTCACGACAGGAGAAGTGTCAGCGGCTAATGCCATACCAACACAAAAAAGCTAAGTGCGTCAGGGTGGGCGCCTTGTGGAGCCCAGTGTACCTTGCAGAAAGAGTTTTAACAAAGGTAAGTTCTTACCATAAAACTCGTTTTCTGCTGCGGGGTACACTGGGCTCCACAAGGAATGGACAATGGGGATGTCCTAAAGCAGTTCCTTATGGGAGGGGACGCACTGTAGCGGGCACAAGAACCCGGCGTCCAAAGGAAGCATCCTGGGAAGCGGCAGTATTGAAGGCATAGAACCTTATGAACGTGTTCACAGAGGACCACGTAGCCACCTTGCACAATTGTTCAAGGGTCACACCACGTTGGGCCGCCCAAGAAGGTCCAACAGACCGAGTAGAATGGGCCTTAATGTGATCAGGAGCAGAGAGACCAGCCTTCACATAAGCATGCACAATCACCATTCTAATCCATCTGGCCAGAGTTTGCTTGTGAGCAGGCCAACCCCGTTTGTGAAACCCAAACACAACAAAAAGAGACTCAGATTTCCTAATAGGAGCAGTTATCTTCACGTAGATACGGAGAGCCCGTACCACATCCAAAGACCGTTCTTTGGAAGATAGCTCAGGAGAAACAAGTGCCGGAACTACAATCTCCTGATTAAGGTGGAACGAGGAAACCACCTTAGGCAGATAGCCGGGACGAGTCCTAAGAACTGCCCGGTCACGGTGAAATATCAGATATGGGGAACTACAGGACAAGGCACCCAAATCCGACACTCTTCTAGCTGAAGCAATAGCCAGCAGAAACACCACCTTAAGGGAAAGCCACTTAAGGTCAGCTGAACCAAGAGGTTCAAACGGAGACTCTTGTAACGCCTCCAAAACCACCGACAAGTCCCAAGGAGCCACAGGTGGGACATAGGGAGGTTGGATACGCAACACGCCCTGAGTAAAGGTATGCACATCAGGTAAGGTCGCAATTTTTCTCTGAAACCACACCGACAAGGCAGATATTTGAACCTTGAGGGAGGCCAGACGCAGGGCCTAAGTCCAGGCCCTGCTGCAGAAAAGCCAACAACTTGGCTATACTAAGCTTGGAAGCGTCATAATTGTTATATGCGCACCAAATAAAGTAAGAATGCCAGACCCTATAGTAAATCTGAGCCGAAGCCGGTTTCCAGGCCCGCAACATAGTTTGAATGACCGCCTCAGAAAACCCTTTAGCCCTTAAGACGGAAGCTTCAAGAGCCACGCCGTCAAAGACAGCCGGGCTAGGTCCTGTTAGACACAGGGGCCCTGAACGAGGAGGTCTGGGCGTTGTGGAAGTAAAATTGGACGCTCTGACGATAGGCCTTGCAGGTCTGAGAACCAGTGCCGTCTGGGCCACGCTGGAGCTATGAGAAGCAGAATTCCTTTTTCTTGCTTGAACTTCCGAATTACCCTGGGCAGGAGTGACACCGGAGGGAACACGTACGGCAGCCGAAACCTCCACGGTACCGCCAGAGCATCCACGAATGCTACTTGAGGATCCCTTGTCCTTGCTCCGTAGACCGGAACCTTGTGATTGTGTCGAGACGCCATCAGATCTACGTCTGGAAGGCCCCACCTTTCCACTAGCAGTTAAAACACTTCTGGATAGAGGCCCCACTCGCCGGCATGCACGTCCTGACGACTGAGAAAGTCCGCTTCCCAATTCAGGACTCCCGGAATGAATATTGCCGATATGGCAAGCAGATTGCGTTCTGCCCACTGTAGAATCCGTGAGAATTCCCTCATTGCTAGTCGGCTTCGAGTGCCGCCTTGATGATTTATGTAAGCCACTGTGGTGGCGTTGTCCGACTGTATTTGAACAGGACGGTTCTGAATTAAATGCTGGGCTAGGTTCAAGGCATTGAAGACCGCTCGCAACTCCAGAATATTGATCGAGAGGAGGGACTCCTCCTTGGTCCACTGCCCCTGAAGGGAGTGTTGCTCCAGCACCGCGCCCCAACCTCTTAGACTGGCATCTGTCGTCAACAGGACCCAGTCAGATATCCAGAACGGACGGCCCCTGCACAGTTGTTGGTCCCGGAGCCACCAGTGTAGCGACAGAAGTTCTGGGGAATTTGCCAGGATTAACAAGTCGTCCAAATACGGCAGTATCCTGACCCCTTGACGGCGGAGTACCACCGTCATCACCGCCATGACTTTTGTAAAGACTCACGGAGCCGTTGTTAAACCAAAAGGTAACGCCCGAAACTGGTAATGGCAGTTGCCAATCGCAAATCTCAGGTATTGCTGATGAGACCCTGCTATAGGAATATGCAGGTAAGCATCCTGTATATCCAGGGAGACCATGAAGTCCCCAGGTTCCAAGGCCAGAACTATAGAGCGAAGGGTTTCCATTCGGAACTTGGAAACCTTCACAAACCTGTTCAATGCCTTGAGGTTGAGAATGGGCCAGGAGGACTCATTCGGTTTTGGGACTAGAAACAGCGGAGAATAGTACCCTCGGCCCCTCTGTGTAAGAGGCACCTGTACTACGACTCCTGTATCCAGGAGGGTCTGTACCACCGAATGTAGAGTGTTTGCCTTTGTCTTGTCCAACGGGACATCTGTCTGGCAAAATCGATGAGGGTGTCGGTTTTTGAAGGCTATGGCGTAACCTCGAGTGACGACTTCCCGTACCCAGGCATCTGAAGTGGTCATCAACCATTCCTGGGTATACCTTAGAAGCCGGCCCCCCACTCTGGGATCCCCCAGAGGGGGGCTCGCCCCGTCATGCGGCAGGCTTATCGGTCTTGGAAGCTGGCTGACGGGCCGCCCATGCTCTTTTGGGCTTAGGCTTACCAGGTTTGGAAGTGCGGGCCTGCTTGTTGTACGCCTGACCTTTTGCTTTACCTGAAGGATGAAAGGGGCGAAAGGAAGTACCTTTAGCCTTCGACACAGAAGAAGCAGTACTTGGCAGACAGGCCGTTTTGGCAGTAGCCAAGTCAGCCACAATCTTATTTAAATCCTCCCCAAACAGAGTATCTTCCTTAAAAGGGAGTACCTCCAGGGTTTTTCTAGAGTCCAGATCCACAGACCAGGATCTCAGCCACAATATCCGGCGAGCCAGGACTGATGTAGTAGAGGCCTTGGCTGCCAGGATACCGGCATCAGAAGCAGCCTCTTTAATATAACGAGAAGCTGTGACAATATAAGACAAGCATTGTCTAGCATGGTCAGAGGAGATTTCAGCATCTAACTCCAAGGCCCATGCTTCAATGGCCTCTGCAGCCCAAGTAGCTGCAATAGTGGGCCTTTGTGCAGCACCCGTGAGGGTGTAAATCACTTTCAGACAACCCTCCACACGTTTATCTGTAGGCTCTTTTAGAGACGTGACGGTGGTGACCGGTAGAGCTGAGGAAACCACCATCCTAGCCACATGTGAGTCCACTGGAGTAGGCGTTTCCCAATTCTTAGACCGCTCCGGCGCGAGGGGATAGCGAGCCAGCATCCTCTTTTGAGGCACAAACTTTGTACCCTGATTTTCCCAGGGTTCCTGACGTATGTCTATGAGGTGGTCAGAGTGAGGTAAAACTTGTTTAATCACTTTCTGACGCTTGAACCTATCTGGTTTCTTTGGAGGAACGGATGGCTCGGGATCATCCGTAATCTGTAAAATTAATTTAATAGCCTCCAAAAGATCAGGAACATCCACATGTGAACCACCCTCCCCATCAGCCGTATCTGAGTCAGAACCTGTGGGGTCAGTGTAAGTGCCGTCTTCATCAGGCGAGGTGTCAGTGACAGCAGTGGATTGGGAGGAGACAAGCGCTCGCTTAGAGGACCCTTTGGACGTAGGCGAGCGACGGTCAGACTTTTTAGTAGTCAGGGACTGGTTCAACTTCTTTATTTGAGCAGATAAATCGTCTGCCCACGGCGGGTTAGCTGCAGGGACCACAAACGGTTGCACCGGCATTGGGGGTGTTAGTTTATGAACTAGCGTATGCAGAAGCGTGGAAAAAGCGGCCGGCGGCGGGTCATTATTTGCCCCCGTTGCCACAGTCCCACTGGGGGGCAAGGAGTCCCCAGAACCAGAGCCCAAAGCTGCTACATTCTCCTCATAGGTATCTGCGGCTTCAGCAACACCTGCAGTGTGTTCAGCCCCAGAACCGTTACCCTTATAAGCAGACATGATATAACTTGCAGTATCAAGTAACACAGTACAATTTGTCAGCAGCATAATACCCCTAGCCCAAACCCCTGCGCAGTGTAGTCAGCACCAGCAGAGATAAAGGAGAGATATGGTGACTAAATCACAGAGAAAAATACGTAATACAGTATATCTTTGTGAAAATCCTATATTTGATAAAACCTGACGCACCAAGCCCCCTCAGGTTATAGAATATAGGGATAGCAGGTTGAGTGAAAGACACGAAATGGACACCACTCAGCTATCAAATGCACACACAAATAGTCACAGTCTGTACAATGCAGAGGTTATTACTAACAATAATACTGCACTGGACTAGCTTACACAGCTATATAACAATAGATATAACAGTACACAGTAAGAACTGGATGTATATCACAGGGTAATTGTACTAGGAAACCCTGACTAAGTGCACTCTTTCTTACTAACACTGACTAAAAAAGGCAGGTAGAATACTTAAGTGTCTTGTAAAGACACAGCACTGACAACCAGGCGGCTTTACATAGGAGGATTTGCCCAAGCATTCCCAGGAACAGTGAACTGAGGGATAATGGCGCCGCAGACACTGCCAGGGAGTGAGGGAGAGACAGATATGCAGCTCCAGGGCGGGAACATTTGCGGAAAATGGCGCCCTGGGGTTGGGGGAGGGGCTTCAGGTCCAAGCCTTATCCCCCTGCTGGCAAAACCACCGGGTACTGCGGGCTCTAATAAAGAGGTTTATAGAGAAAACCTGACCTGTCCCATGCCCTGGTGATCTAGTGGGATCGCCTGTACTGCCACAGTGTCCACCGCCAGCGTGCGCGGCCCGCCTCCCACTGACAGCGCCGGATTGCGATAAAGACCGGGTCCCGCAAGCGGGACCCACTTGCCACCTCCCGAAGCGCGGCCACGTGATCCCGGAGAGCCCCCGTCGTGTGTGCCTGACAAAGAAGAAAACTGGAGCCTCCTGCTGTAGGTACCCGGCAACCAGGGCTCGGGAGTGTACAGCGCCGCTGGGGAGATCCGGAGCCGCAGCCGTGAATGTCCACTGACATGTAACACTGCTGCTGCCCTTGAAGTCTTCACTTTTTTCCTCAGAAAAAAAGCTCTTCTTAGGGCTGCCTGGAGAAGCCCCTCTGTTAAGTGCCTGCTACTGCAGCACCAACTTACAAAACTGATCTCCTGTGCAGGGAGGCGGGGTGATATAGGAGGCGGCGCTATGCATTCTGGGAACAGTCAAAGCTTTGAGCCTGTTGGTGCCTCAGATCAAGATCCTACTCTACACCCCATTGTCCATTCCTTGTGGAGCCCAGTGTACACCGCAGCAGAAATAGAAATGCTATTTTAATACTTAGGATTTATGGCCGACTATATAGGGCCAGCTGGTGACTGGCCATCAGCATGCTGTCATGATGAATGGCCTATTGTTATGTGGAGGCCTGGAGTTGCGGCTCCATCTGCCCCATTGTTATCTGGCCCTGCTTATACTATATAAAATAACTGTAGGTCTCTGTTTGGGTGTGTACCGGGATGCCAGCGGTCGGCAACCTGGCGGTCAGCATCTCAACGCCGGGATCCTGGCCGCAGAATGACTGCGCGGGGGGGGGGGGGGGGAGCGTAACAAGCCCCTTGTGGGCTCGCTGCACACGCCACGCTGCGGGCTCGGTATGGCTGACTGGCACTGGGGATCCTGGCGGTCAGCATACCGACTGCGGGTTCCCGGCAGCAGAATGCCGGAAGGGGGGAGTGTAAGGAAGCACCTTGCAGGAGCGATGCGCTCACCACGCTGCGAGCTTGGTGGCTAGCTGCGGTTGCCACGATTCTATTCCCACTCTATGGGGGTGTTGTGGGAATAGTCCCTGCTATTCGGCATGCCAACCGTCGGGATTCTAAGCGGGCGGGATGTAGGGGGAGGTAATGTGACCGCCGATCTCCTGACCACCGGTCACATAACTACATCCCCTCTGTTTCCTTAAAATGTCTTAAAATGTGTGATTTTTTTTCATATATTTTTTATTTGGATTCACTGATAATAATTATTTTATATAACCCCTTGTCAAGGTGTAGATGGTAGTCAGTAGGTAGGTGGCACAGTCTAATGGGCTAAAGGACCTCTGATGTCATGGGGAGGAGCTAAATCGGGGAGTTACCACTTTTGTATCCACTTCAACATCTATTCACTTTAGTAACCAAGTGGTGAGCAAAGTGGAGCGATCCACCAAGCCCGAAGCGTGGCAAGCAAAGTGAGCCCGCAAGGATAAATTTAGGTCCCCATGTTCCGACCTTGCTCCTCCCCCCCTCTTGTCGCGGGTCACGTGGTAGTGAAGTCAGAGGTCCTTTAGCCTTGTAGTTGGTATGAAGTGCATGAGTAAACTGATCACCTTCTCTCCAATGCATTCTTCTAGACTGGCTAGCTTGTGGGTCTGAGCACTTAGTGATGAAGGGATAAGTGCTTATGCCAGGCTTTTTCAACCAGTGTGTCGTGGCACACTAGTGTGCCGCGACCAGTTGCAAGGTGTGCCGCGGAGCCAGATCAGCTTCCTGTACCTTCATAATGAACTGTTAGCCCGGGATCTTCTTAGAGGATCAGTCATGCTCCGGCTGTGACCTATGCCTTGATGACACGGCAGTGTGATATCATAGGTCACGGCCGCCACGTCTCACCACCCAGCCAGCCCACCCGCCTGTATACATATCTTCCAGTTCCCGCTTGCATTCACAGCTTTCCTTGCCCACCCAGATCCACACCTGCCTGACCGCCCGCTGCTCAGTATTCGCAGCACTCCACTATGAACAACCCCCGCCACTGAGGGACAGGGAGGAGGACAGCTGACAGGAAGGGGCTAATGTTTGTTATGTTATTTCTCCTGTGGGGAGCAAAAGGATTTATGGATTTATGGGGGGAACAATGTGAATAATTCACGTGGAGAGCAATAGGGTTTATGTGGGGAGAAATGTGATT
Source organism: Pseudophryne corroboree (assembly GCF_028390025.1). Classification (NCBI taxonomy): domain Eukaryota; kingdom Metazoa; phylum Chordata; class Amphibia; order Anura; family Myobatrachidae; genus Pseudophryne; species Pseudophryne corroboree. Next base: position 998,994,685 of record NC_086444.1, on the reverse strand, counting down.
GATTTATGTGTGAGCAACATAATTTATGTGGGGAGCAATGTGATTGTTTTTCCTGTGTAGGCCAATGTATGTGTGGATTATTTTTTTACTGTGAGGGCCAATGTGTGGTTTTTTTTTTTTTCTGTGGGGAACTGATGGTGTGCCTTGGCAATTTTAAAATATTGTTCGGTGTGCCGCGAGTAAAAAAAGGTTGAAAATCACTGGCTCTTTAATGTTGGGAATGTGTGATAAGCAGAGTACTGTACGCACCAGCAGTTATGACATAGGCAATGACCATTTCAGTAATTTAACCAGGATTGTGTTTTGCATGGAGTTTGTACTCCAACTACTTCCTCATGCTTAAACACCCTTGGCTCTTCTTATTGTGTTTTTAGTTCTAATTGTGCCTAAGTGGTTGTTGTAACATCAATATGTGAACCATGCTATATAACCAGCTCTTTGATTATTGAATACTAGTTACCAGCCAGTCAAAATGATGGAACAACATAGCAGTAATGTCGACACTGGCGGCGGTGAACGGTCGAACGGAGCAACAATTGAATTGCTTCATCGGGTACCATCTAGTGGCCGCCGGTGCGCAAAGCACTTAAATTCCCCACATAGAGGTGAAGAGCAGCATTAGCCTTTAGTTATATAGGAGCACTTGATATAAATGATAAAAAATGAATTTGTTGTTTTTGAGTAGGTGTAAATGTCACATTTGTGGCCAAATTATTATAAACTATTAGGCAAATGCTAGCATATTGGACCTAGCAAATGGCAGGTAGAGGGGTCTTTCCTCTCCTCACCTCTCTACCTCCACACTCACTACCATCTTAACAGGCTCATACCTAGGGTGGTGTGGCCTGTGCAATCGCACATAGCGCAGATGCTCTGTGGGCAGAACCGGCCACCACTGCGATCTGTAAGTGCCCACTGCCAAGAGTCTGCTGCAATGTATAATTGTCCTTATGAAAAGGGATATGTATATTGAGGAGATTTTAAGACAGCTTAATGATGGGGTCACTTACAGGAAATTGAAAGGTGATCCGACGATTAATAAGTAAAGCTTTGTTGGAATTAAGTACTGATGTATTGAATAAGAAAGTAATCACCAAGAGTAAATTTGATTTCTTGAATATAAAGAACCCCTCTATTCCTTCTATATACATTCTCCTGAAGATCTATAAGGACCCCCTCCACCCTCCTAGCAGGCCCATAATTTCTGGATGCAACAGCCTCACTTGCAACCTTTCGGCTATGGTGGACTTTTACTTGCAGGCTTTGGTTGTACAAAGATTTACTTGAAAGACACAGGAGATGTGATAAGAAAGATTTAAAACTATATATGGCAGGAGAATGATCTTCTATGTAGTGCCGATGTTAGCACTCTTTATATGATAACCAATAAAGATATGGGTCTAATGGCAGTATCCTACTTTTTAAATATGCGCACTTTAAGAAGTTCATTTCGGTATGAGTGACGGTGCTTGGGATCCTACCAGTCACCTTACCGACACCGGGATCCTGGGAATTAGAATGCTGGCAGGGTGGGGGAGGCGAGTGCAATGAAGACCCCTGCAGGGCTTTATTCAAATTCTATGGGTGTCGTGGACACCCATTAGTGGGAATAGTCCCTGTTAGTCAGCATGCCGACTGTCAGGATGTCGAGGGTGCAGGATGTAGGCGTCGGTATTGTGACCGGCAGTCACATAACTACGTCCCCATTTTGAATAGTTTTTCCTTCGTTTTAACTTATAACTATTTTTATTTTGAGGGGACATTCTATCTACAGTGTGTTGGCACTGCCATGGGCACCAGGTTCACCCCCAGTTACACAAAGTTACATGGAGTACTGGGAAGACTGCCATGTATGGCATGATTGGGTCTTGATAGCAAGCCCGGTGTCTTGTCAGTGCTTTATTGATGATGTCCTGTTTATATGGAGGTGGATTGAGGACACTTTTACTCAGGTTTGTACTGAGCTTAATCATAATACTTTTCCAATAATTTTAGCTTTTCTCATAGTTTTTAAGAGGTCTCTTTTTTAGAATTGAATATTTATATTGAATAAGGTGTTGCAAAAACACAAACTTTAGGATACTAACAGACTCTAACAGCTTTTTAGATATGTCCCCAGCCAACATCATTCCAGCTAGCTGGATGCCATTCCTTTTGATCAATTTTCTAGGATCAAAAGGAATTGTACCGATCCATCAGTCTGCAAACAACAAATGGAGGAAATTTCGCAGAGGTTCGGTGCAAAAGTATATCCTGCTGGTCTACTACAAAAAGCTAAAGATAGGATAGATGTTATAGATAAAATAGATCTATTGCAGGAAAAGAATAGGCATATAATACTGATGATAGATATCAGTGGGCTTTCATTAGTCAATTTGATAATCGTCATTTGGAAATTGAAAGTGCTTTTAATAGGAACGGGAAACAAGATCCTATAATTGGTGACATAATACTATCTAAACCAGTCTTTATTTATAGAAAGGCACTATATTTGAAAGACTATCTTGTAAAAAGTAGCCTTGAAGTGGAAACGAGACATTAGAATTAAAGGCTTCCACCATTGTGGTAGCTGTCTTATCTGTTCCACGCTCTCTATGTACCCCATCTGTGTCACCCCTGTCTGTCTACCCCTCCCCTTTAGAATGTAAGCTCTCACGAGTAGGGCCTTCTTCCCTCATGTGCTTATCCATTTTCTTACTTTAATAATAATCTTCAACTGCACCAAATCCAGCAGTCTTCTGCCACCTGATACTTATTACAGTGTCATCTGCTGATGTAGCTATGTTTATTTGCCCTGCTGTACTTGTCCTATATTGTCCTCAACTGTAAGTTGCTGTTTTCCTGTTTTGATTATTTGTTTATGTACTCTGTAATTGGGCGCTGCGGAACCCTTGTGGCGCCATATAAATAAAGAATAATAATAATGTGTAAGGTAGTTAAATCTAAAGATAGGAAGATTACCAGTATTACCATCAACAATAAAATCTATATGATTCATTAATTCATCACATGCCACTCCATGAATGTTATATACATTCTGGTGTGTGCATGTGGTTTATTGTATGTAGATAAGACTTCTAGACAATTGAAAGATAGACTTGCGGAACATATTTACAATAGCCGCAAGTCTTTAGAAACACACGTGGTTTCAGATCATTTTAAATTAAGGCATAATTCAAATTGGTGTCACCTTATTCATTTTTGGGGGATTCAATAGATCCTCTCTACATTAAGAACAAGGGACATTGATAATCGCCTCTCACAGACGGAGATGCGATGGATTCATCAGTTGGGACCCTTGCACCCAAGAAGCTCAACAGTAAGTTTGAGTTAAAATGCTTTTTGACTAACAATAATACAATACCTCCATTAAAAGTGCAATAGTCATTGATTTTAGGTATGATTTTTTTTTTCCTGATTTTATCTCTATTACTCCAGTACTTAATTTCAATGCTGCCGTTTCTTATTATTCTCTTATGCGTGTTTTTTAGATGTACTATGATATTTTTATGAATTAATTGTATAATTAATTATGCTTTTTTTGTCTTGTATATATACCCAATTATGAACTCTATATATGGTGTTGTTCCGATACTGGATTTAATTTCCTCGATAAAATATCATAATGGTGGATATGGGAGTTTCATCTTTACCATTTACGTTGAAGTCCGGCTTCCTGTATAATGTGGAGCGCTCCTGGAACGCAAATATGACCACTTCCGGGATGGTGGAACGCAGACACCTTCTTACTTCCGGCTTTTGGTATTCGTGCATGCGCAGGAAGCGGATTTGCCGTTTAGCATTAAGCCATACAGGTGTACCTAGTTAAGTTAGGGTATATACAGTATGGACTATTTGTAGGGGTGGTCTTCAGGTTGCCGGTGGCCAGGCTCCCGATGACCACCATACCAGCGCCGGAATCCCGACCGCTGGCATACCGACCGCCGGCATACTGACCGCCAGAATACCGACCGCCAGCATACCGACCGCCAGCATACCGCCAACTTTTCTCCCTCTTGGGGGTCCACGACCGCCCTGGAGGGAGAATAGATAGCGTGGCGCGTGTAGCACGACACTGCACCTGCAGCGTGGCGAGCGCAGCGAGCCCGCAAGGGGCTCATTTGCGCTTGCCCAGCTGTTGGTATAACGGCAGTCGGGATTCTGGCGCCGGTATGCTGGTCGCCGGAAGCCTGACCGCTGGCAACACATACTACACCCTATTTGTAGAGCCTAAACCACGCTTCTGATGAAGGACCATCGCGCCTCAAATGCGTTAACTGTGGCTCTATCACGTTTGGATTCCCTCTGGCTAAATTACTGTATGCTGTTGTGTTGCTGGTGTTGGTCTCACTGTCCAGAACTGAGACTTACTTTTTCCATTTTACAGCATGGAATTCCAGGACTGATCCTAGCTGCGGCTGTTTGCCATTGTGGGAAATTCTATATGCTGTTATTTATCATCTATATTAAGTGCAAACCTGTTATTAAAAGCATCTGTTTTTAAAGGATAATTTGCAATATCTGCTCTACTCTTTGTGTTCTCCCTATATATGTTACTGTGAAGTTCATATGATTAGGAATGCACTTATTTTAGATTAATCCACAAGAAGTGGGAAGAATTTCCTATCTCCCTAAGAGATCTGCATGAAATCCATTTACTGGGATTTACTTTCTACCAATCCTGTATAAGATTGTCAAGCTGTCATCTGCTTCTTTGGTGATATAAATTGTTATAATTTATGTGTTAATTCACAATTTTATACACACTATGGTTTGTTGTTGTTGTTTTTTTTAATTTTTAATATGGTAACCTCACATGCGCTTTGATTTGTGTGCAATTCACTTGTTCAATTTTCTGTTCTGAGTATTTTGGATGTACACTCATTTTGCACATTTTCTTCTGCGTGTGTGGTTTAATTGTGCACTATTATAAGGTTTTCAGCTGCGGGGTACATTGGGCTCCACAGGGAATAACATCAGGGGGTGTAGAGTAGGATCTTGAGCTGAGGCACCAACAGGCTTTGACTGTTCCCAGAATGCATAGCACCGCCTCCTCTATAACCCCGCCTCTGTGTACGTACAGGAGCTCAGTTTTGTAGTTTGTGCCATGCAGTGCAGGCATACAACAGGTAGGGCTGCTCCAGCAGCCCTCAGAAGAGCTTTTTTAAAGAGAAATCTGAAGACTTCAAGGGCTGCAGCAGAGACAGTGTGTGTGTGTTAGATGTCAGTCAGACATCGCCTGCTGTAGCTCCATCACCTCCCCTAGCGGTGCTGTATACTTCCGCGCCCTGGTTGCCGGGTACTTACAGCTGAGGCTCCAGTTTGCTCCAGTCAGTCACACACCCCGCCGAAGCTCTCCAGGATTGCGTGGCCGCACTTTGGGAGGAGGTAAGAGGGTCCCTCAGGCAGGACCCGCTGGAAACCGCGATCCGGTGCGGCTGGTGGGAGGCGGGCCGCGCCCGCTGGTGTGGACACTGTGGTAGTACAGGGACCCCACTAGACCACCAGGGCAAGGGCACAGGTCGGTTTTACTAAAAACCATTTTTTACATAGCCCATAGTACCCGGTGGTGAAGTCGAGCAAGGGTATAAGGCCTTGACCTGTAGCCCCTCCCCCAGCCCCAGGGCACCATTTAGAGTAAATGTTCCCGCCCTGGAGCTGCATCTCTTTCTCTCCCTCACTCCCTGTCAGCATTTGGGCGCCATTACCTCAAGCTGAGCTGATCCTGGGACTGTTTGGGCAAATCCTCCTCTGTAAAGCTGCCTGCATATCAGCGCTGTGCATTTTACAGGACACTTAAGTATTCTACATGTCTGCTGACAGTGTTAGTTAAGAAAATAAGAATTTACTCACCGGTAATTCTATTTCTCGTAGTCCGTAGTGGATGCTGGGTACTCCGTAAGGACCATGGGGTATAGACGGGCTCCGCAGGAGACTGGGCACTCTTAAAAGAAAGATTAGATACTATATCTGGTGTGCACTGGCTCCTCCCTCTATGCCCCTCCTCCAGACCTCAGTTAGGGAAACAGTGCCCGGAAGAGCTGACATTACTAGGAAAGGATTTGGAATCCAGGGTAAGACTCATACCAGCCACACCAATCACACCGTACAACTCGTGATAACTATACCCAGTTAACAGTATGAACAATAACTGAGCCTCTCTCAACAGATGGCTCATACAATAACCCTTTAGTTAAGCAATAACTATATACATGTATTGCAGAGAGTCCGCACTTGGGATGGGCTCCCAGCATCCACTACGGACTACGAGAAATAGAATTACCGGTGAGTAAATTCTTATTTTCTCTGACGTCCTAGTGGATGCTGGGTACTCCGTAAGGACCATGGGGATTATACCAAAGCTCCCAAACGGGCGGGAGAGTGCGGATGACTCTGCAGCACCGAATGAGCAAATTCAAGGTCCTCCTCAGCCAGGGTATCAAACTTGTAGAATTTTGCAAAAGTGTTTGAACCCGACCAAGTAGCAGCTCGGCAAAGTTGTAAAGCCGAGACCCCTCGGGCAGCCGCCCAAGAAGAGCCCCCTTCCTCGTGGAATGGGCTTTTACTAATTTAGGATGCGGTAGTCCAGCCGCAGAATGTGCAAGCTGAATCGTGCTACAGATACAGCGAGCAATAGTCTGCTTTGAAGCAGGAGCACCCAGCTTGTTGGGTGCATGCAGGATAAATAGCGAGTCAGTTTTTCTGACTCTAGCCGTCCTGGAAACATAAAGTTTCAGGGCCCGGACTACGTCCAGCAACTTGGACTCCTCCAAGTCCCTAGTAGCCGCAGGCACCACAATAGGTTGGTTCAAATGAAACGATGATACCACCTTAGGGAGAAATTGGGGACGAGTCCTCCATTCTGCCCTTTCCATATGGAAGATCAGATATGGGCTTTTACATGACAAAGCCGCCAATTCTGACACACGCCTAGTCCAAGCTAAGGCCAAAAGCATGACCACTTCCACGTAAGATATTTTAGCTCCACGGTCTTAAGTGGCTCAAACCAGTGGGATTTTAGGAATCCAACACACGTTAAGATCCCAAGGTGCCACTGGGGGCACAAAAGGGGCTGAATATGCAGCACCCCTGTAACAACGTCCGAATTTCAGGCAGTGAAGCCAGTTCTTTTTGAGAGAAAAAGGGATAGGGACGAAATCTTGGCCTTTATGGATCCTAATTTTAGGCCCATAGTCACTCCTGACTGTAGGAAGTGCAGGAATCGACCCCCCTGGAATTCCTCTGTAGGGCCTTCCCGGCCACACACCAAGCAACCTATTTTCGCCATATACAGTGAAAAAGTCTTGCTGTCACGTCTTTCCTAGCCTTTATCAGCGTAGGAATAACTGCATCCGGAATGCCCTTTTCCGCTAGGATCCGGCGTTCAACCGCCATGCCGTCCAACGCAGCCGCGGTAAGTCTTGGATCAGACAGGGTCCCTGTTGCAACATGTCCTGACTGAGAAGGCAGAGGCCATGGGTCCTCTGAGAGCATTTCTTGCAGTTCCGGGTACCGAGTCCTTCTTGGCCAATCCGGAGCAAAGAATATTGTTCACACTCCTCCGTTTATTACAATTCTCAGCCCTTGGGTCTGAGAGGAAGAGGAGGGAATATATAGACCGACTGGAACACCCATGGTGTTACTAGTGCGACCACAGCTATCGCCTGAGAGTCCCTTGACCCAGCGTAAAACCTTTTTTTATCTTTTTATTGAGGTGGGACGCCATGTAGTCCACCTGAGGCAGTTTCCATCAATTTGCAAAACTGCGTGAAGACTTCCTGATGAAGTCACCACTTTCTCGGGTAGAGGTCGTGTCCACTCCCGGAATGAACACTGCTGACAGTGCGCTTACTTGATTCTCCGCCCAGCGAAGAATTCTGGTGGCTTCTACCATCGCCACCCTGCTCCTTGTGCCGCCCTGGCGGTTTGCATGAGCCCCTGCGGTCTGACTCGATCAGAACCGGTTGGTCGCGAAGCAGGAACTCCGCTTGACTTAGGGCGTTGTATATGGCCCTTAGTTCCAGGATATTGATGTGAAGGCAAGTCTGTTGGCTTGACCACAAACCTTGGAATTTTCTTCCCTGTGTAACTGCCCCCCACCCTCGGAGGCTTGCATCCGTGGTCACCAGGACCCAGTCCTGAATGCCGAATCTGCGGCCCTCGAGAAGGTGAGCACTCCGCAGCCACCACAGGAGAGACACCCTGGCCCTGGGGGATAGGGTGTTAACCGATGCATCTGAAGATGTGATCCGGACCACTTGTCCAGTAAGTTCCATTGTCCTTGCATGGAACCAGCCGAAAGGGGATGGCCTCGTATGATGCCATCATCCTTCCCAGGACTCGAGTGCAGTGATGCACTGACACCTGTTTTGGTTTTCAATGGATTCCTGACCAGTGTCATGAGCTCCTGAGCTCTCTCTATCGGGAGATAAACCCTCTTCTGGTCTGTGTCTAGGATCATGCCTAGACGAGGCAGATGAGCTGTAGGAACCAACTGCGACTTCGGAATATATAGAATCCAGTCGTGTTGCCGTATCACTTCCAGAGAAGGTGATACGCTGTCCAGCAACTGCTCTCTTGATCTCACTTTTATGAGGAGATCATCCAAGTATGTGATAATAGTGACACCTTGCTTCCGCAGGAGCATCATCATATCCGCCATTACCTTGGTGAAATTGGTAATGACAATCCCGTACCGCAATTCTGAGGTACGCCTGATGAGGTGGATAAATGGGGACACGAAGGTATGCATCCCTTATGTCCCGATTCATTTCAGGCTTGCAATGACCGCTCTTAGCGATTCCATCTTGAACCTGAACCTTTTCAGGTATATGTTCAGGGATTTTAATACAATATGGGTCTAACCGAACCGTCTGGTTTCGGGATTATAACATGGTCGAATAATAACACCCTCTTGTTGAAGGAGGGGACCCTTGACCACCACCTGTTGAAGATACAATTTACGAATTGCAGTTAACACTGACTCCCTCTCTTGGGGGGAAGCCCGCCGGGTCCTCGGTGAGGGGGCATCTTCTTACAGTCCAGCCTGTATCCCTGCGATACAATTTCTATTGCCCAGGGATCTAACAGGGAGTGAACCCACTTGTGGCTGAACTTACGAAGGCGTGTCCCCACCGGGCCTAGCTCCGCCTGTGGAGCCCCAGCGACATGCGGTGGATTTTTGTAGAGGCCGGGGAGGATTCTGTTCCTGGGGACTAGCTGTGTTGTACAGCTTCTTTCCTCTGCCCCCGGATCTGACAAGAAAGGACGCACCGCAGACTTTCTTGTTTCTTTATCAGAAAAGCTGCATTTAATAATGTCGTGCTTTCCTAGGCTGTGTAGGAATATAAGGCAAAATATCAGAATTACCAGCTATAGCTGTGGAGACCAGGCCCGAGAACCTTTCTCCACACAATCCTCAGCCTTCCATATGCCTCTTAAGCCGGCATCATCTGTCCAATGTATATTCTACAGGACACGTCAAGCAGAAATCGACATAGCTTTTGTCTCTAGGACCCAGTATACTCATGTCCCTTTGGGCATGCTTTATAATTATATATCTATCACTTAAGACAGCATCTTAAAAGATTTATATGCATACTAGGGTCTCAATCTCTGCTGATAAGGTACCTGTCCACGCTGCCACAGCGCTATAAACCCATGCCGACACAATCGCCGGTCTGGGTAGTATACTAGAATGTGCACACTATCTGCAGGATCCCTGAGAATAGCTAGTGCAAACAGGACACCCAAGGGGAAGATTCTCAACACATCCTGGCCCTAGTGGGGAAAGGATACAGCCTGAGAATTCTCTTGTGGGAAGCTGCCGTCTCTTGTCTGGAGATTCCCGCTCTTTTTCCTCATGAGAGGAGGGAAATTTACCTCAGCATTCTTCCCCTTAACATGTGTACTCTCGTGTCAGGGACAGATGAGTCATCAGTGATATGCAAATCATCTTTTATTCCAATAATCATATATTGAATATCTTTTAGCCCTCTTGGCTGTAACTTTGCATTATCGTAGTCGACAGTGGAGTTAAACTCCGTGTCGATACTTTGTTATTTTGGATAGTGAACATAGAGAGACTCTGAAGGACTCTTGTGACATAGGGACAGACCAGGGTAGATTTCCTTTCTGTTCCCTAACCTTTTGTGCAATAATTTTACCTCAGCACTTACACATATCCAAACAGGTGTCGGCGTTGTCGACGGAGACACCCTCCCACACACATATCCGCTCTATCACCTCCTTAGAGGAGCCTTTTACCTCAGACATGTCGACACACGCGTACCGACACACCACACACACAGGGGATGCTCTATTTGAAGACCATTCCCCCACCAGGCCCTTTGGAGAGACAGAGAGAGAGTATGCCAGCACACACCACAGCGCTATATAATACAGGAATGTACACTATACTGAGTGATTTTTCCCCTATAGCAGCTTATATACACAGTTTTGCACCTAAATTTATGTGCCCCCCCTCTCTTTTTTACCCTTTGTGTACCAGGATACTGCAGGGGAGAGCGTGGGGAGCTTCCTTCCAGCTGAGCTGTGAAGAGAAAATGGCGCCGGTGTGCTGAGGAAGAAGGCCCGGCCCCCTCAGCGGCGGGCTTCTGTCCTTTTATGTACTTTAATGGCGGGGGTTAATGCACATATACAGTTTATCAGACTGTATTATGTGCTTTTCGCCAAGTAAGGTAATCTAATTGCTGCCCAGGGCGCCCCCCCCCCCCAGCGCCCTGCACCCATCAGTGACCGGAGTGTGTGGTGTGCTAAGGGAGCAATGGCGCACAGCTGCAGTGCTGTGCGCTACCTTAATGAAGACCGGAGTTTTCAGCCACCGATTTTCAACTTCTCTTCGTTCTTCTGGCTCTGCAAGGGGGGCGGCGGCGCGGCTCCGGGACCGGACGACCGAGGACTGGGCCTGTGTTCGATCCCTCTGGAGCTAATGGTGTCCAGTAGCCTTAGAAGCCCAAGCTAGCTGCAAGCAGGTAGGTTCGCTTCTCTCCCCTCAGTCCCACGTAGCAGTGAGTCTGTTGCCAGCAGATCTCACTGAGAATAAAAAACCTAACAAATACTTTCTTTTCTAGGAAGCTCAGGAGAGCCCCTAGGGTGCATCCAGCTCTGGCCGGGCACAGATACTAACTGAGGTCTGGAGGAGGGGCATAGAGGGAGGAGCCAGTGCACACCAGATATAGTACCTAATCTTTCTTTTAAGAGTGCCCAGTCTCCTGCGGAGCCCGTCTATACCCCATGGTCCTTACGGAGTACCCAGCATCCACTAGGACGTCAGAGAAATAGTGCATTTAGTCAGGGTTATTTAGTACAAGTACCCTGTGATATACATCCAGTCTTTACCAGTGACGTGCGGTGAGGGCAGTGACTGGTGAGGCACTGGCGCCACCTCTCTCTTCCCCCCCCCTCAGAAAAAAAAAAGCATAGGGTTCCCCTTCTTTTATAAAGACCAGCACTAGGCTGAACCAGCCAGGGGGAGTAATACCATAGCAGGGGAGTCACTCAGTGTGGGGTCCCCCTGCCATAGCATTAAACACCCCCCCCCCCCCCCCAAACCAGTCAGCCCAGGGTTGGAATGCCTCAGGAAGTGGGGACCCTAAAAATTTAAATGGGGTCCCCCCTCCTGAGCAACAACCAGCACTTGGCTGAAAGCCCAGTGCTATGCCCCGCACCCCTGGTGGCGATGGGTGCGGGGTTTATGGCATACTAATATTGTTCTTTACAGTCGGCCTACAGGTCCCAGCAAGCGTGCCCAAGCATGTCGCCACTTGGAGAACCACAAGTGCCAGCATGCCTGGACATTAAGGGCCCGCTGGCACCCGTAGTCCGCCTGTAAAGAAAATATTAAAACAAAAACACAACACCTGATGTTTTAGTATTTTATTGTGCAGAACCTTCACCTGGGGGAGGCGGCCTTTAAGCTCTTTTGCATGGCCGCCCCCTCTCCAGGACTTCCGGCATCTTCAGCTGGGGGGTGGCGGCATTTAAGCTCTTTTGCATGGCCGCCGCCTCCTCAGGGCTTCCGGCGTCTTCGGGAGCTCTTGACTGCTCCCTCCCCTCTGCCGGTCTGGCCACCGCTACCTCGCTGCTGGCTTATATAAGCCAGTGGAGGAAGGGGGGGAGGGAGCTCGCTGCGGCCATCTTGAATTTAAAAAATGATGCTGAGGCGCCATTTTTGAAATTGGAAGCCGCTCTCCGCTGCCGAACTCTGCAGAGTGGCTGGCAGGGGCTGGATCCTCTCGGAACCAGGTCTGCCGCCAGCCACCCTTTACCCGCCGGGTCCCGCCGCCACGATGTCCGCCGATTGTGCCCGATGGCCAGCGGATCCAGTGGCCCAATCACATCTGGGGGACTTACAGGGGCGTGTATTCTTGTGGGCTGAATGCACGCCCCTGTCATTGAGGCACCTGTAGTGGTGCCGCTTCCCCATACAATTTCAATGGGCTTTTATAGCCCATTGCTTCGCCCTGCACCCTGCCCGCCCCCCGCTGCCCGGACTTTAATGTTAGCAGCGGGAGGCACCTCTCCCGCTGCCTCCAACCCTACGATGAAGGGATTTTCTATTTTTGGGAGGGGGAGGGGGGGGGGGGTTGTTAAAAGAATAAAAGAAGATATTTATAACAGACTCTGTGTTATAAATATCTTCTTTTTATTATTTTAATCATTATGACAGGGGAGGCACTGCCTCCCCTGACTGCACGTTCCTGGTCTTTACTGTGCATTGTTATATCTATTGATTATATAGCTGTACTTAGTATTACTTTATATCGCTAGTCCAGTGCAGTTTTATTGCATGTCATAATTTCTGCATTGTACATGTGACTCTGTGTGTGTGCATATAGCTGCTGCGTGACTTCCATTTCGTGTATCTCACTCAGATTGCTATCCCTATATTCTGTAACCTGAGGGGGCTAAGTGCATCAGGGTTATTGTTTAATATAGGTGTTTCACAGGATATACTTACTGTGTATTTTTCTCTGTGATTTTCAGTCACCATATACCTCTTGAATCCTCTTTTTGTACTAATACACTGCACAGGGGGTTCTTGTTAAGGTAGTGGGCTGCTGATATTGTACTGGGTTGCCTGTGAATTGAGCTTTCAAACATAGCTACAAGGGGCGACGGAGCTGGGGCTGATCCCACATTGCGTGGTGGTGACGCTGCAGACATATTAGAGGAAAACATAGCAGCAGAGGGTTCAGGTTCTGGGGGTTCTCTACCCCCCAGTGGAACTGTAGCACTTCCAAAACCGCTAAGCCCAAAGGCAAAAAGGACAAGCCTGCTGCACGATGGGGCAGGCCTCCCTCTGGGGGATCCCAGGGTGGGGGGCCGACTTCCTGGGTTTACCCAGGAATGGTTGAAGATCACTTCCGATGCCTGGGTACGGGAAGCCGTCACTCGAGGTTGCGCCGTATCCTTCAAGAATCGTCCCCCTCACCGATTTTGCCTGACAGACGTCCCTTCGGATCAGGTGAAGGCAAAAACTCTTCATTCGGTGGTACAGTCCCTCCTGGACACAGGAGTGGTAGTACAGGTGCCTCTGGATCAGAGAGGCAAGGGGTACTATTCACCGCTGTTCCTAGTCCCGAAACCGAATGGGTCCTCTTGGACCATTCTCAACCTCAAGTCCTTGAACAAATTTGTGAGAGTCTCCAAGTTTCGTATGGAAACCCTTCGCTCTATTGTTCTGGCTTTGGAACCATGGGATTATATGGTCTCCCTGGACATACAGGATGCTTACCTGCATATTCCTATTGCAATGTCGCATCAGCAATATGTGAGGTTTGCTTTTGGCAACCTCCATTACCAATTTCAGGCATTACATTTTGGTTTGACCATGGCCCCCACGAGTCTTCACCAGGGTCATGGCGGTCATGACGGCTGTACTCCGCCGTCAAGGGGTCAGGATCCTCCCATATCTGGACGACTTGTTGATCCTGGCGAATTCCCCAGAAATTCTCCTACGCCATCTGGATATGACGCTCCGGTTTCTGCAAGCCCATGGGTGGCTCATTAACTGGAAGAAATCTTCCCTGGTCCCTGCGCAGAGCATGGCGCACCTGGGGGTGTTGTTGGACACCCACAACCAGCGGTTGTTCTTGTCCCAGGAGAAGGTTCTGAAACTTCAGGACAGGTTTCGATGCTTCCTATCTCGTCCGCAAGTGTCGATACATTTGGCGATGCAAATGCTAGGTCTCATGGTGTCGGCCTTCGACATGGTGGAGTACACTTTATTCCATTCCCACCCTCTACAGAAATTGATTCTTGCCAAGTGGGATGGCCTGCCTCACCAGATCAGGTCTCACATGATCGATCTCCTTGTCTCCAGAGGTCCGTCTGTCACTGAGCTGGTGGCTTCAGGACCAACGATTGAGCAGGGGTGGTCCCTTCTGGATCTCCAACTGGGTCCTTCTAACAACGGATGCCAGTCTGAGAGGTTGGGGCGCAGTGTTGGAGCAACACTCCCTTCAGGTTTGGTGGACCAAGTAGGAGTCTCTCCTCCCGATAAACATTCTGGAACTGCGGGCGGTGTTTAATGCTCTGAACTTGGCCCAGCATTTAATACAGAACAGACCTGTTCAAGTACAGTCGGACAACACCACCACCGTGGTGTACATAAATCATCAAGGCGGCACTCGAAGCCGCATGGCATTGAGGGAAGTATCCGGAATTCTTCAGTGGGCGGAATGCCATCTGCTAGCCATATTGGCAGTGTTCATCCCGGGAGTCCTAAACTGGGAAGCGGATTTCCTCAATCGTCAGGACGTACACGCCGGAGAGTGGAGCCTCCATCCAGACGTATTTCAACTCCTAGTGGACAAGTGGGGCCTCCCAGATGTGGACCTGATGTCGGAGCATCATCTTCTGCTTCCACAACGACCAGACCTCCTCGTTCAGGGCCCTTGTGATTGCCAGGATTTGGCCCGTCTGGCTTTGACGGCGTGGCTCTTGAAGCTTCCGTACTAAGGGCCAAGGGTTTTTCTGAAGCGGTCATTCAGACGATGTTGAAGTCCCGTAAGCCGGCTTCTGCTCGTATTTACCATAGGGTCTGGAATTCTTACTTTGCTTGGTGCGCATCTAATAATCATGACGTTTACAAGTTTAGTACGGCCAAACTTTTGGCCTTTCTGCAACAGGGCCTGGACTTAAGCCTTCATCTGGCCTCCATCAAGGTTCATATTTCTGCCTTGTCGGTTTGGTTTCAGAGAAAAATTGCCACTCTGCCTGATGTTCATACGTTCACTCGGCGTGTTACGGATTCAACCTTCTTACTTCCCGCCTGTGTCTCCTTGGGATTTGTCGGTGGTTCTGGAGGCTTTACAAGAGTCTCCGTTTGAGCCTCTTGAATCTGCAGACCTTAAGTGGCTTTCCCTTAAGGTATTGTTTCTGCTGGCTATTGCCTCTGCTAGACGGGTGTCGGATTTGGGTGCCTTGTCTTGTAGGTTCCCCTATCTAATTTTTCACCACGACCGGGCGGTTCTTAGAACATGGTACGCACAGGGTACCTACCTAAGGTGGTGTCTTCTTTCCACCTTAATCAGGAGATTGTGGTTCTGGCCCTTGTCTCTCCTGAATTGTCTTCCAAAGAGCGGTCTTTGGATGTGGTACGGGCTCTCTGTATCTATGTGAAGAGGACAGCTCCTATCAGGAAGTCTGATTCTCTCTTTGTACTGTTTGGTTTTCACAAACGTGGCTGGCCTGCTCACAAGCAGGCCCTGGCCAGATGGATTAGAATGGTAATTGCACATGCTTATATACAGGCTGGCCTTCCAGCTCCTGCTACCATCAAGGCCCATTCTATTCTGTCGGTTGGACCTTCTTGGGTGGTCCGCCATGGTGCGACGCTTGAACAATTGTGCAAGGCAGCTACGTGGTACTCAGTGAACACGTTCATAAGGTTCATACATCCGACTCCCAGGATGCTTACTTTGGACGCCGGGTTCTTGTGCCCACTACGGTGCATCCCCTCCCATGAGGTACTGCTTTAGGACATCCCCGATGTTATTCCCTGTGGAGCCCAGTGTACCCCGCAGCAGAAAACGAGATTTATAGTAAGAACTTACCGTTGTTAAATCTCTTTCTGCGAGGTACACTGGGCTCCACAGGACACCCACCCTGACGCACTTAGCGTCTTTGGGTTTGTATGGCATTAGCTGCTGACACCTTCTCCTGTCGTGAGAATGTGGTGCATGTGGCTACTAACGGTTGTCGTCTCTTTTTGCCTGCTACTGCATTGGGCTGGTTAACAAAACTGAGCTCCTGTGCACGGAGGTGAGGTTAAAGAGGAGGCGGCGCTATGCATTCTGGGAACAGTCAAAGCTTTTAGCCTGTTGGTGCCTCAGATCAAGATCCTACTCTACACCCCCTGATGTTATTCCCTGTGGAGCCCAGTGTACCTTGCAGAAAGAGATTTAACAACAGTAAGTTCTTACCATAAATCTTGTTTTTCTACTATAGCAATGTATAACAGTAGCATCGTTCTCTCACCTGAGCTTTGGCGCCTCTCTCCTGCTGGCCCCCTCTCCTACCCCAATCTGCTGCTGCTGCTACGGCGACATGCCCAAGTTGACAGATATAGCACAGCTGTGTGCAATCTTCTTGATGTTCGATGTGGCCCCTGGCATCCATGCTGGCATGAATGAATCTATTTACTCTTCGTCGAAAGGAGCCAGATGTGACATCAGGTGAAGGTGGCTCCCTTGTACTCTCGCGTGCTCCCTTCTCTCGCCATGCTTCGGGCCCAGTGTCTCACTTCTTTTGCCACAGGTTACTGTTTTAAATAGATGGTTATGTTGACCCAGTGCATTATGGGAAAGGTCCACTCGGTGCCTTGGAACTAGGCGCCACTATGCTGGGCACACTCCTTCAGGCTCTGGATCCCACTTGTCCAGTGAGAGTAACCTGGCTAGGATCATAGGTGTGCGCAGGGGGGGTGCCTGGTGCGCACAGGCACCCCCTAATGTCTGTAACCCCCTCACACGCACCTGCTGCTGCAGTATCGGCGATCGCCGAGTGTGCTCATTTCTGTCCTCCCGCCCATTGCGCCCGCCACCCCCTCCGCTCAGTCTGGCTGTCATTCATTTGTATGGTGCAATATCACTGACGTAATCCTACTCCCAGTTCCTCTAACCTGTGGGATGTGTCATGATGATGTCATGCTGCGTGCATGCCCGCTCATGCTCCCACCCATGCTCTCTCTCTCCTCATCATGTGCCAACGCCACAGAATACAGCGTTCCTCTTGGAGGAGGACAAGTTCAAATTCAATATCAATATATATTTCGAGAGATTAGGATATAATCTATCGTAATAAAATATACAAATTGAACATATATTAAACAGATTTTATATATCTATATATATAAATATATATGTATGTATGTATATATATATATATATATATATATATATATCTGTGCATCAATTCTCTATATTATATAGTTTGCATTGAGTGCCAATATGAGGTGGTAGACACGCCCATTAGGTGGTGTTAGACATACCCAATAGGCGGGGCTAAACATGCCCTTCTATTCGTGCACCCCCTAATAAAATGTCCTGCGCACGCCTATGGCTAGGATAGTGCACACTGTGCACCATCCTGCACTCCAGCAGCAGCTCCCGTCCCCTGCACTATATGCTGCCACTCCACTGAGCTTGGCCGCACCCCTGCACTCTACTGCCTCTGTTGTCACCCTCCAACAACCGTCATCACATCTGGCCTGGAGTCGACCTCCTGCATTCTGCTGCCACGGACCAGCACCATCACCTTTGGCCATGAATTTGTACTTCTACCCCCCTCCACTGCCTTCTTGACCCCTGGATATCTCACCTAACCTCCATGCTGACTCCTGGGCCCTGCTCGGCACCGATAACCTCTGGGCTATTTACTGTCTGCCCGCCCCTAGCACTTCTGGCCACTATACCCCTGCTGCACTTTATCTTCTTTCTGCTGCGGGGTACACTGGGCTCCACAAGGAATGGACAATGGGGTGTAGAGTAGGATCTTAATCCGAGGCACCAACAGGCTCAAAGCTTTGACTGTTCCCAGAATGCATAGCGCCGCCTCCTCTATAACCCCGCCTCCCTGCACAGGAGCTCAGTTTTGTAAGTTGGTGCTGCAGTAGCAGGCACTTAACAGAGGGGCTGCTCCAGGCAGCCCTAAGAAAAGCTTTTTTTCTGAGGAAAAAAGTGAAGACTTCAAGGGCAGCAGCAGCAGTGTTATATGTCAGTGGACATTCACGGCTGCGGCTCCGGATCTCCCCAGCGGTGCTGTACACTCCCGAGCCCTGGTTGCCGGGTACCTACAGCAGGAGGCACCGGTTTGTCAGGCACACACGACGGGGGCTCTCCGGGATCGCGTGGCCGCGCTTCAAGAGGTGGCACTGGCAAGTGGGTCCCGCTTGCGGGACCCTGTCTTTATCGCGATCCGGCGCGGTCAGTGGGAGGCGGGCCGCGCGCGCTGGCGGTGGACACTGTGGCAGTACAGGCGATCCCACTAGATCACCAGTGCATGGGACAGGTCAGGTTTTCTCTATTAACCTCTTTATTAGAGCCCGCAGTACCCGGTGGTTTTGCCAGCAGGGGGATAAGGCTTGGACCTGAAGCCCCTCCCCCAGCCACAGGGCGCCATTTTCCGCAAATGTTCCCGCCCTGGAGCTGCATATCTGTCTCTCTCTCACTCCCTGGCAGTGTCTGTGGCACCATTATCCCTCAGTTCACTGTTCCTGGGAATGCTTGGGCAAATCCTCCTATGTAAAGCAGCCTGGTTGTCAGTGCTGTGTCTTTACAAGACACTTAAGTATTCTACCTGCCTTTTTTAGTCAGTGTTAGTAAGAAAGAGTGCACTTAGTCCGGGTTTCCTAGTACAATTACCCTGTGATATACATCCAGTTCTTACTGTGTACTGTTATATCTATTGTTATATAGCTGTGTAAGCTAGTCCAGTGCAGTATTATTGTTAGTAATAACCTCTGCATTGTACAGACTGTGACTATTTGTGTGTGCATTTGATAGCTGAGTGGTGTCCATTTTGTGTCTTTCACTCAACCTGCTATCCCTATATTCTATAACCTGAGGAGGCTTGGTGCGTCAGGTTTTATCAAATATTGGATTTTCACAAAGATATACTGTATTACGTATTTTTCTCTGTGATTTAGTCACCATATCTCTCTTTTATCTCTGCTGGTGCTGACTACACTGTGCAGGGGTTTGAGCTAGAGGTATTGTGCTGCTGATAATTGTACTGTGTTACCTGATATTGCAAGTTATATCATGTCTGCTTATAAGGGTAACGGTTCTGGGGCTGAACACACTGCAGGTGTTGCTGAAGCCGCAGATACCTAGTGATGTGCACCTGAAATTTTTCGGGTTTTGTGTTTTGGTTTTGGGTTCGGTTCGGTTCCGTGGCCGTGTTTTGGGTTCGGACGCGTTTTGGCAAAACCTCACCGAATTTTTTTTGTCGGATTCGGGTGTGTTTTGGATTCGGGTGTTTTTTTCAAAAAACCCTAAAAAACAGCTTAAATCATAGAATTTGGGGGTCATTTTGATCCCATAGTATTATTAACCTCAATAACCATAATTTCCACTAATTTTCAGTCTATTCTGAACACCTCACACCTCACAATATTATTTTTAGTCCTAAAATTTGCACCGAGGTCGCTGGATGGCTAAGCTAAGCGACCCTAGTGGCCGACACAAACACCTGGCCCATCTAGGAGTGGCACTGCAGTGTCACGCAGGATGTGTTATGATTCCAGTACTCCTGACCGGAGGAGATCTCATGGCAATGGTCAGAGTACTGGAAGGGAATGCTGGTTATGGGAGCGGGAATAGAAAATAGCCCCTGGCGCCCTAACTCCGTTGTCTCGCCCGTGCTGTCAGAAATCCCCTGCGAGACTATGGTTGCTTGAGCCCATGGCAGCCGCGTTTGAAGGGCGGATTAAGTCTGCCCAACTCCGATGCCTCCTCAGGTCTTAATGGGAGACAAAGGGAAATCCGAGACAGGGTGATAACAAGGGGCCCTCTGACTAAACAACCAGGCCAGGGGCTACAAGCTAACTGACAAAACCTAAAGTATGTGCGGAAACCCGCCAGGGAAAAGGACAACCAAAATCCACTTGTCCAATACTCCTACCCGGCACCGCCGGATACCAGAGTGGACCTGTGGAAGCGGAACCCTCCGCAAAATGCACCAAAACATAAATAATAAATAATAAAGCGGACAAGCCGCAACACACGGCAAGGCCGTGACTCACCAACACCACTGGATGTTATAAGGTGATTAGTCAGGACTCCAGGAATTAGATGACAAACTTCCGAGTTCAGAGCTTCCAATACTGGAATGACCGGATACAGCAAGACTGGAACAGACTCTCAGCAAACAAAGACAGCATGCAGGAAGCTATTACCGGCGTCTGTGAGAAGCCCTGGGAGTGTATTTAACAAGGAGTCCTCCAATCAGCTGCCAAAAGGCTGATTAGAATAAATGCCGTGCAGCTGCCTTGCTGCCCGGCCAGAGAGCAGGAGAAAACATTAACCCTTAAAGCCTAGCAACGGGGAACACGGTCCGCCAGTGGCGTCCCCGTTGCTAGGGTCCGTGCGGCTCAGCGCGCCCGGCGTTGCCAGGGAGCCGGCGGCTGTTCGCGTACGGCGTCCCTGGTTGCTAGGCGCCGGGCCTCACCGACGAGCGGACCCCGCGCCTAACAGTACCCCCCCCTTGAGGAGGGGTCAAGGAACCCCTAAAGCCAGGCTTCCAAGGAAACTCCCGAAAAAATGCCCTCTTGAGCCTTGGGGCATGAAGATCCTTATCCAGGACCCAGGACCTTTCCTCTGGACCATAACCTCTCCAGTGAACCAGAAAATAGAGCCGGCCCCTGGACAACTTGGAATCGAGAACCTTCTCCACCAGGAACTCCTGTTGCCCCTGTACATCCACTGGAGATCTTCCCTGAGAGATCTTCCGAGGAAATTTATTGGAAGAAATGTATGGCTTCAACAGGGAGCAATGAAACGTATTACCAATCCGAAGAGATTTTGGTAAACGTAACCGGAAAGCAACTGGGTTAACTTTTTTAATGATATGAAATGGTCCAATAAATTTGGGTCCCAACCTAGCTGAAGATTGTCGAAGTCTAATGTTACGAGTCGACAACCATACCCTATCTCCCACCTTAAAACTGCAAGGACGTCGGAGCCGGTCAGAAAATTTTTTCTCTCGAAAGGCCGCTTTTCTGAGAGCAAGGTGCACTTTTTTCCAAATGGCTCTGAGATGGGAGGTTAAGGTTAGCGAGGAAACTGAGGAATGTTGAAAAAAAGAATTAGCTCTGGGGTGAAAACCAAAAACTGAAAAGAATGGAGACACGTTGGTGGAGGAATGACAAGAATTATTGTAAGCAAACTCCGCCAATGGAAGAAACTCGGACCAATCATTCTGGAGTTTAGCTGAATACAAACGCAAATACTGTTTCAATGATTGGTTAACTCGCTCGGTTTGCCCGTTGGACTGTGGGTGGTAACCAGATGTTAATGATAATCTCATCTTTAATGAAGCACAGAAACACTTCCAGAATTGTGCAATGAATTGTGGACCCCGATCAGAAACAATATCAGTGGGCAACCCATGAAGTCTGAAAACATGGCGGAGAAACAACACTGCCAATCCTTGGGCAGATGGCAGTCGGGGAAGGTCAATGAAATGAGCCATCTTGCTAAAACGGTCTACTACCACCCAAATGACTCTGCACCCAGCTGAAAGGGGAAGGTCCACCACAAAATCCATGGAAATATGAGACCATGGCCTGAGAGGGACATTCAAGGGCATAAGTTGCCCGATAGGCAAGGAACGGGGAACCTTATGCTGTGCACAAACCTGACATGAAGAAACAAACTCCTTAACGTCTTTAGAAAGACCAGGCCACCATACTGAGCGGGAGACTAACTCCAATGTCTTAGAGATCTCCGGATGCCCGGAAACTTTGTTATCATGGAACTCAGTCAAAACAGTTGCTCTCAAGAACTCAGGGACGTAAAGACGACCAGCAGGAGTATTTCCAGGAGCTTGGTGTTGAAGCTGTTTTAACTGGGTAAATAAATCTTGTGTGAGGCCTGCCCAAATGACTGAAGATGGAAGTATGGGAGTAACAGGACTGTTATCATGAACCGGAAGAAAACTGCGTGACAGAGCATCTGCCTTGGTATTCTTGGAACCTGGCCTGAAAGTTATAATAAATTTGAAACGAGTAAAGAACAAAGCCCAACGAGCCTGCCGGGCATTCAGCCGCTTAGCTGATTCGATGTATTGCAGATTCTTATGGTCAGTCAATACTGAAATGGTATGTGTTGCTCCCTCAAGCCAATGCCTCCACTCCTCGAAAGCCCATTTAATAGCCAGTAACTCCCGGTTACCAACATCGTAGTTGGATTCAGCGGATGAGAATTTCCTGGACATAAAGGCACAAGGATGTAGTTCCAGAGTGTCCGGATCCTTCTGAGATAGGATAGCCCCCACTCCAACCTCCGAGGCATCAACCTCAACAATGAAGGGCAATTCTGGGTTGGGATGTCTGAGGACTGGAGCTGAGACAAAAGCTTGTTTCAAGGCCTGAAAGGATAACTCGGCTTCATGTGACCAGTTGGTAGGATCCGCTCCCTTCTTAGTCAGTGCAACAATGGGAGCAACCAGGTCGGAAAAAGAATGAATACATTTTCTATAATAATTCGCAAACCCTAAAAAGCGCTGAATTGCTTTTAAGTTGGTGGGTTGCGCCCAGCTAAGGATGGCTTGGAGCTTCTTAGGTTCCATGCAGAATCCCCGAGGGGAAATAATGTACCCTAAAAAGGATACCTCCGTGACATGAAACTCGCACTTCTCCAGCTTGGCATATAGATGATTTTCACGTAATTTTTGAAGAACCTGACGCACCTGGGTAACATGTTGTTCAATTGATTCAGAATAGATCAGGATGTCGTCTAAGTAAACGACCACGAATCTTCCTAGAAAATCACGGAGCACATCGTTAATGAGATCCTGGAATACTGCCGGAGCGTTAGACAAGCCGAACGGCATCACCAGATACTCGTAGTGACCCGACTGAGTACTGAAAGCCGTCTTCCACTCATCTCCCGACTTGATTCGGATGAGGTTATACGCTCCCCTCAGGTCAATTTTAGAAAAAATCACAGCCGAACGCAGCTGATCAAAGAGGACAGAAATCAGCGGCAGAGGGTAAGTATTTTTAACTGAGATCTTATTCAGGGCTCTAAAGTCAATGCAAGGTCTGAGTGATCCGTCTTTTTTCTCCACAAAGAAGAAGCCTGCACTTAAAGGGGATTTAGATGGCCTGATAAATCCTTTCCCTAGGCTCTCCTTAACATACTCATTCATGGCCGCAGTTTCTGGCCCGGATAATGCATATAACCTTCCCTTTGGCAATGTGGCACCAGGAATTAGCTCAATAGCACAATCATAAGGCCGATGGGGAGGCAGAATGTCTGCATTGCCCTTGGAAAACACATCAACAAAGTCCTGGTATTCCACGGGAATGAGTTCGGGAATGGCAGCAGCTATTCTGACGGGAAACGTAATACATTCCTTATTACAGATGGTACCCCATTGTGAAATCTCCCCCGACTGCCAATCAATGGTGGGATTATGAAAGGCCAGCCAAGGGTGACCCAGAACCACTGGAACTGCTGGGCAATGGGTAAGGAAAAACTCGATTTTTTCGGAATGAAGAGCTCCTACCGTAAGTAGTACAGGGGGTGTACAGAGGGAAATAACCCCATTGGACAAGCGACTCCCATCTAAACCATGCATGGTGATACACCTACCCAAGGCTAACTGAGGAATACCTAAGGCCTTGGCCCACGTTAAGTCCATAAAGTTCCCTGCAGCTCCACTGTCAACAAAAGCCGACACTGAGGAACAGAGGCTGCCAAAGGAAACTTTAGCTGGGACTAAAAGGGAGTTCTTCGAGGAGATAAGCTGCAGACCAAAGTGAACCCCCTCACAATTCACTTGGTCGAGGCGTTTTCCTGACTTGATCGGACAATTACGGGCAAAATGTCCCTTACCCCCACAGTACAAACAAAGACCAGAGTTTTGCCTTCTGGCTCTTTCTTCTGGAGACAGCCGGGAGAGACCCATCTGCATGGGCTTCTCTACGTCCTCAGGAATGGAAAATACACATGGAGTAGACCTGACAGGTGCTCCTTTTTCAGCCCTCCGCTCTCTGAGACGACGATCAATCTTAATAGAAAGCTCCATGAGTTTATCGAGAGTCTCAGGAGCGGGATACTGAAGGAGACTGTCTTTTATAGACTCTGATAAGCCGAGGCGAAACTGACTGCGCAGGGCTGGGTCATTCCAGCCACAGTCGTTCGACCAACGGCGAAACTCTGTACGAAAAACTTCTGCAGGATTTCTACCCTGTCTGAGAGTGCGTAACTGACTCTCAGCGGATGCCTCTCTATCAGGGTCATCATACAAAAGCCCTAAAGACCCAAAAAAGGCGTCTACTGATGACAACGCCGGATCCTCTACTTTTAAACCGAATGCCCAGGTCTGAGGATCTCGCTGGAGCAAAGAAATAATAATTCCGACCCGCTGAGATTCAGTACCTGAGGAGATCGGTCTTAAACGAAAATAAAGTTTACAGGATTCTTTAAAATTAAAAAACTCCTTCCTATCACCAGAAAAACGGTCAGGCAAGTGCATTTTTGGTTCAGGGACTACCCTCGGGGAAGTTCGTAAAAGATCTTCCTGCGACTTCACCCGAAGGGAAAGATCCTGAAACATCTGAGTAAGTTCTTGAATCTGGCTGACTAGGAGCTGACCAGGATTTGGCCCTAAACCTGTGGGATTCATGAGGCCGATAACTCTTACAAAACTGAATAAGGAAAAAATTAAACCCAGTTTAATTTTAGGTTTTGGTATGGCCGGTAATAATGTTATGATTCCAGTACTCCTGACCGGAGGAGATCTCATGGCAATGGTCAGAGTACTGGAAGGGAATGCTGGTTATGGGAGCGGGAATAGAAAATATCCCCTGGCGCCCTAACTCCGTTGTCTCGCCCGTGCTGTCAGAAATCCCCTGCGAGACTATGGTTGCTTGAGCCCATGGCAGCCGCGTTTGAAGGGCGGATTAAGTCTGCCCAACTCCGATGCCCCCTCAGGTCTTAATGGGAGACAAAGGGAAATCCGAGACAGGGTGATAACAAGGGGCCCTCTGACTAAACAACCAGGCCAGGGGCTACAAGCTAACTGACAAAACCTAAAGTATGTGCGGAAACCCGCCAGGGAAAAGGACAACCAAAATCCACTTGTCCAATACTCCTACCCGGCACCGCCGGATACCAGAGTGGACCTGTGGAAGCGGAACCCTCCGCAAAATGCACCAAAACATAAATAATAAATAATAAAGCGGACAAGCCGCAACACACGGCAAGGCCGTGACTCACGAACACCACTGGATGTTATAAGGTGATTAGTCAGGACTCCAGGAATTAGATGACAAACTTCCGAGTTCAGAGCTTCCAATACTGGAATGACCGGATACAGCAAGACTGGAACAGACTCTCAGCAAACAAAGACAGCATGCAGGAAGCTATTACCGGCGTCTGTGAGAAGCCCTGGGAGTGTATTTAACAAGGAGTCCTCCAATCAGCTGCCAAAAGGCTGATTAGAATAAATGCCGTGCAGCTGCCTTGCTGCCCGGCCAGAGAGCAGGAGAAAACATTAACCCTTAAAGCCTAGCAACGGGGAACACGGTCCGCCAGTGGCGTCCCCGTTGCTAGGGTCCGTGCGGCTCAGCGCGCCCGGCGTCCAGCGTTGCCAGGGAGCCGGCGGCTGTTCGCGTACGGCGTCCCTGGTTGCTAGGCGCCGGGCCGCACCGACGAGCGGACCCCGGCGCCTAACAGGATGGCCCTTCAAAAAAATACTCCCCAAACAGCACATGACACAAAGAAAAAAAGAGGCGCAATGAGGTAGCTGTGTGACTAAGCTAAGCGACCCTAGTGGCCGACACAAACACCTGGCCCATCTAGGAGTGGCACTGCAGTGTCACGCAGGATGGCCCTTCAAAAAAATACTCCCCAAACAGCACATGACGCAAAGAAAAAAAGAGGTGCAATGAGGTAGCTGTGTGACTAAGCTAAGCGACCCTAGTGGCTGACACAAACACCTGGCCCATCTAGGAGTGGCACTGCAGTGTCACGCAGGATGGCCCTTCAAAAAAATACTCCACAAACAGCACATGACGCAAAGAAAAATGAAAGAAAAAAGAGGTGCAAGATGGAATTGTCCTTGGGCCCTCCCACCCACCCTTATGTTGTAAAAACAGGACATGCACACTTTAACGAACCCATCATTTCAGCGGGTTCACTACGGCTGGCCGGCGGTCGGGCTCCCGGCGCCCAGCATACCGGCGCCGGGAGCCCGACCGCCGGCTGACCGACAGTGTGGCGAGCGCAAATGAGCCCCTTGTGGGCTCGCTGCGCTCGCCACGCTACGGGCACGGTGGCGCGCTACACTATTTTATTCTCCCTCTATGGGGGTCGTGGACCCCCACGAGGGAAAATAAGTGTCGGTATGCCGGCGGTCGGGCTCCCGGCGCCGGTATACTGAGCGCCGGGAGCCCGACCGCCGGTATACAGAAGACCACCCATTTCAGCGACAGGGTCTGCCACACGACTGTGACTGAAATGACTGGTTGGTTTGGGCCCCCACCAAAAAAGAAGCAATCAATCTCTCCTTGCACAAACTGGCTCTACGGAGGCAAGATGTCCACCTCATCATCATCGTCCGATTCATCACCCCTTTCACTGTGTACATCCCCCTCCTCACAGATTATTAATTCGTTCCCACTGGAATCCACCATCTCAGGTCCCCGTGTACTTTCTGGAGGCAATTGCTGCTGGTGAATGTCTCCATGGAGGAATTGATTATAATTCATTTTAATGAACATCATCTTCTCCACATTTTCTGGAAGTAACCTTGTACGCCGATTGCTGACAAGGTGAGCGGCGGCACTAAACACTCTTTCGGAGTACACACTGGAGGGAGGGCAACTTAGGTAGAATAAAGCCAGTTTGTGCAAGGGCCTCCAAATTGCCTCTTTTTCCTGCCAGTATACGTACGGACTGTCTGACGTGCCTACTTGGATGCGGTCACTCATATAATCCTCCACCATTCTTTCAATGGTGAGAGAATCATATGCAGTGACAGTAGACGACTTGTCAGTAATCGTTGGCAGGTCCTTCAGTCCGGACCAGATGTCAGCATCAGCAGTCGCTCCAGACTGCCCTGCATCACCGCCAGCGGGTGGGCTCGGAATTCGTAGATGGATGGATAGTATAGTATTATATTACTTATGGACGACGAGTGACGACACAGAGGTAGGTACAGCCGTGGCCTACCGTACTGCTGCTTATATATATAATACACTGTATAACGGACCTGGTGGACACTGTCAGCAGACTGCTAAACTAGTATGAAGAAAAAAACAACAACACAGGTATACAATGTAGATGGATGGATAGTATAGTATTATATTACTTATGGACGACAAGTGCACTGACGACACAGAGGTAGGTACAGCCGTGGCCTACCGTACTGCTGCTTATATATATATTATACTGTATAACGGACCTGGTGGACACTGTCAGCAGACTGCTAAACTAGTATGAAGAAAAAAACAACAACACAGGTATACAATGTAGATGGATGGATAGTATAGTATTATATTACTTGTGGACGACAAGTGACGACACAGAGGTAGGTACAGCCGTGGCCTACCGTACTGCTGCTTATATATATAATATACTGTATAACGGACCTGGTGGACACTGTCAGCAGACTGCTAAACTAGTATGAAGAAAAAAACAACAACACAGGTATACAATGTAGATGGATGGATAGTATAGTATTATATTACTTATGGACGACGAGTGACTGACGACACAGAGGTAGGTACAGCCGTGGCCTACCGTACTGCTGCTTATATATATAATATACTGTATAACGGACCTGGTGGACACTGTCAGCAGACTGCTAAACTAGTATGAAGAAAAAAAAACAACACAGGTATACAATGTAGATGGATGGATAGTATAGTATTATATTACTTATGGACGACGAGTGCACTGACGACACAGAGGTAGGTACAGCCGTGGCCTACCGTACTGCTGCTTATATATATAATATACTGTATAACGGACCTGGTGGACACTGTCAGCAGACTGCTAAACTAGTATGAAGAAAAAAACAACAACACAGGTATACAATGTAGATGGATGGATAGTATAGTATTATATTACTTATGGACGACGAGTGCACTGACGACACAGAGGTAGGTACAGCCGTGGCCTACCGTACTGCTGCTTATATATATAATATACTGTATAACGGACCTGGTGGACACTGTCAGCAGACTGCTAAACTAGTATGAAGAAGAAAAAAAACACCACAGGTATACAATGTAGATGGATGGATAGTATAGTATTATATTACTTATGGACGACGAGTGCACTGACGACACAGAGGTAGGTACAGCCGTGGCCTACCGTACTGCTGCTTATATATATAATATACTGTATAACGGACCTGGTGGACACTGTCAGCAGACTGCTAAACTAGTATGAAGAAAAAAAAAAACACAGGAGTGTTTTTCAGGCAGACAAACGTATACTGGACTGGTGGTCACTGTCAGCAAAACTGTGCACTGTACTCCTGCTATAACTGCTCCCCAGTCCCCACAATTAGGCAGTGTGAGCAGAGCAGTGCACTCAGCACAGATATATCATGCAGCAGTGCAGCACACTGAGTGAGCACAGATATGGTGGAGCGTTTTTTTTTCAGGCAGAGAAACAAACAAAGGATTAAACTCACTGGTGGTATAATCAAAACCCTGCACTGTACTCCCTAACAGCTGCTCCCCGTCCCCAACCCTCCCCACAATTATAAGTAAGTCACTCAGTCTTTATACTCAGTCTTTTTCTACTATAACGGAGAGGACGCCAGCCACGTCCTCTCCCTATCAATCTCAATGCACGTGTGAAAATGGCGGCGACGCGCGGCTCCTTATATAGAATCCGAATCTCTCGAGAATCCGACAGCGGGATGATGACGTTCGGGCGCGCTCGGGTTAACCAAGCAAGGCGGGAGGATCCGAGTCGCTCGGACCCGTGTAAAAAAAAGGTGAAGTTCGGGCGGGTCGGATTCCGAGGATCCGAACCCGCTCATCACTAATACCTATGAGGAGAATGTAGCAGCTTTGGGCTCTGGTTCTGGGGACTCCTTGCCCCCCCAGTGGGACTGTGGCAACGGGGGCAAATAATGACCCGCAGTGGGGCGCTTTTTCCACGCTTCTGCATACGCTAGTTCATAAACTAACAACCGTTTGTGGTCCCTGCAGCTAACCCGCCGTGAGCACACGATTTATCTGCTCAAATAAAGAAGTTGAACCAGTCCCTGACTACTAAAAAGTCTGACCGTCGCTCGCCTATGTCCAAGGGGTCCTCTAAGCGAGCGCTTGTCTCCTCCCAATCCACTGCTGTCACTGATACCTCGTCTGATGAAGACGGCACTTACACTGACCCCACAGGTTCTGACTCAGATACGGCTGATGGGGACGGTGGTTCACATGTGGATGTTCCTGATATTTTGGAGGCTATTAGGTTAATTTTACAGATTAAGGATGATCCCGAGCCATCCGTTCCTCCAAAGAAACCAGATAGGTTCAAGCGTCAGAAAGTGATTAAACAAGTTTTACCTCACACTGACCACCTCATAGACATACGTCAGGAACCCTGGGAAAACCCGGGTACGAAGTTTGTGCCTCAAAAGAGGATGCTGGCTCGCTATCCCCTCGCGCCGGAGCGGTCTAAGAATTTGGAAATGCCTACTCCAGTGGACTCACATGTGGCTAGGATGGTGGTTTCCTCAGCTCTACTGGTCACCACCGTCACGTCTCTAAAAGAGCCTACGGATAAACGTGTGGAGGGTTGTCTGAAAGCGATTTACACCCTCACGGGTACTGCACAAAGGCCCACTATTGCAGCTACTTGGGCTGCAGAGGCCATTGAAGCATGGGCCTTGGAGTTAGATGCTGAAATCTCCTCTGACCATGCTAGACAATGCTTGTCTTATATTGTCACAGCTTCTCGTTATATTAAAGAGGCTGCTTCTGATGCCGGTATCCTGGCAGCCAAGGCCTCTACTACGTCAGTCCTGGCTCGCCGGATATTGTGGCTGAGATCCTGGTCTGTGGATCTGGACTCTAGAAAAACCCTGGAGGTACTCCCTTTTAAGGGAGATATTCTGTTTGAGGAGGATTTAAATAAGATTGTGGCTGACTTGGCTACTGCCAAAATTGCCTGTCTGCCAAGTACTGCTCCTTCTGTGTCGAAGGCTAAAGGTACTTCCTTTCTCCCTTTTCGTCCTTCAGGTAAAGCAAAAGGTCAGGCGTACAACCAGCAGGCCCGCACTTCCAAACCTGGTAAGCCTAAGCCCAAAAGCCAGCTTCCAAGACAGATAAGCCTGCCGCATTATGGGGCGAGCCTCCCTCTGGGGGATCCCAGAGTGGGGGGGCCGGCTTCTAAGGTATACCCAGGAATGGTGATGACCACTTCAGATGCCTGGGTACGGGAAGTCGTCACTCGAGGTTACGCCATAGCCTTCAAAAACCGACACCCTCATCGATTTTGCCAGACAGATGTCCCGTTGGACAAGACAAAGACAAACACTCTACATTCGGTGGTCCAGACCCTCCTGGATACAGGAGTCGTAGTACAGGTGCCTCCCTCTTACGCAGAGGGGCCGAGGGTACTATTCTCCGCTGTTTCTAGTCCCAAAACCGAATGGGTCCTCCTGGCCCATTCTCAACCTCAAGGCATTGAACAGGTTTGTGAAGGTTTCCAAGTTCCGAATGGAAACCCTTCGCTCTATAGTTCTGGCCTTGGAACCTGGGGACTTCATGGTCTCCCTGGATATACAGGATGCTTACCTGCATATTCCTATAGCAGTGTCTCATCAGCAATACCTGAGATTTGCGATTGGCAACTGCCATTACCAGTTTCGGGCGTTACCTTTTGGTTTAACAACGGCTCCGTGAGTCTTTACAAAAGTCATGGCGGTGATGACGGTGGTACTCCGCCGTCAAGGGGTCAGGATACTGCCGTATTTGGACGACTTGTTAATCCTGGCAAATTCCCCAGAACTTCTCCTGCGTCATCTAGATGTGACGGTCCAGTTTCTGCAAGCCCATAGATGGCTCATCAACTGGAAGAAGTCATCCCTGATCCCTGCTCATAGCATGGTGCATCTAGGAGCACTATTGGACACTCACAACCAGCGGTTGTTCCTGTCTCAGGAGAAAGTCCTGAAGCTTCAGGACAGGATTCGTTGCTTCCTATCTCGTCCGCAAGTGTCGATACATTCGGCGATGCAGGTGCTGGGCCTCATGGTGTCAGCATTCGACATGGTGGAGTATGCTCAATTTCACTCTCGCCCTCTCCAGAGGCTGATTCTAGCCAAATGGGACGGCCTGCCTCACCTGATCAGGTCTCAAATGATCTCATTGACTCCGGAGGTCCGTCTGTCGCTACACTGGTGGCTCCAGGACCAACAACTGTGCAGGGGCCGTCCGTTCTGGATATCTGACTGGGTCCTGTTGACGACAGATGCCAGTCTAAGAGGTTGGGGCGTGGTGCTGGAGCAACACTCCCTTCAGGTAGTGGACCAAGGAGAAGTCCCTCCTCTCGATCAATATTCTGGAGTTGCGGGCGGTCTTCAATGCCTTGAACCTAGCCCAGCATTTAATTCAGAACCGTCCTGTTCAAATACAGTCGGACAACGTCACCACAGTGGCTTACATAAATCATCAAGGCGGCACTCGAAGCCGACTAGCAATGAGGGAAGTCTCACGGATTCTACAGTGGGCAGAACGCCATCTGCCGGCCATATCGGCAATATTCATTCCGGGAGTCCTGAATTGGGAAGCGGACTTTCTCAGTCGTCAGGACGTGCATGCCGGCGAGTGGGGCCTCTATCCAGAAGTGTTTCAACTGCTAGTGGAAAGGTGGGGCCTTCCAGACGTAGATCTGATGGCGTCTCGACACAATCACAAGGTTCCGGTCTTCGGAGCAAGGACAAGGGATCCTCAAGTAGCATTCGTGGATGCTCTGGCGGTACCGTGGAGGTTTCGGCTGCCGTACGTGTTCCCTCCGGTGTCACTCCTGCCCAGGGTAATTCGGAAGTTCAAGCAAGAAAAAGGAATTCTGCTTCTCATAGCTCCAGCGTGGCCCAGACGGCACTGGTTCTCAGACCTGCAAGGCCTATCGTCAGAGCGTCCAATTCTACTTCCACAACGCCCAGACCTCCTCGTTCAGGGCCCCTGTGTCTAACAGGACCTAGCCCGGCTGTCTTTGACGGCGTGGCTCTTGAAGCTTCCGTCTTAAGGGCTAAAGGGTTTTCTGAGGCGGTCATTCAAACTATGTTGCGGGCCCGGAAACCGGCTTCGGCTCAGATTTACTATAGGGTCTGGCATTCTTACTTTATTTGGTGCGCATCTAACAATTATGACGCTTCCAAGCTTAGTATAGCCAAGTTGTTGGCTTTTCTGCAGCAGGGCCTGGACTTAGGCCTGCGTCTGGCCTCCCTCAAGGTTCAAATATCTGCCTTGTCGGTGTGGTTTCAGAGAAAAATTGCGACCTTACCTGATGTGCATACCTTTACTCAGGGCGTGTTGCGTATCCAACCTCCCTATGTCCCACCTGTGGCTCCTTGGGACTTGTCGGTGGTTTTGGAGGCGTTACAAGTAGAGATGAGCGCCGGAAATTTTTCGGGTTTTGTGTTTTGGTTTTGGGTTCGGTTCCGCGGCCGTGTTTTGGGTTCGACCGCGTTTTGGCAAAACCTCACCGAATTTTTTTTGTCGGATTCGGGTGTGTTTTGGATTCGGGTGTTTTTTTCAAAAAACCCTAAAAAACAGCTTAAATCATAGAATTTGGGGGTAATTTTGATCCCAAAGTATTATTAACCTCAAAAAACATAATTTACACTCATTTTCAGCCTATTCTGAACACATCACACCTCACAATATTATTTTTAGTCCTAAAATTTGCACCGAGGTCGCTGTGTGAGTAAGATAAGCGACCCTAGTGGCCGACACAAACACCGGGCCCATCTAGGAGTGGCACTGCAGTGTCACGCAGGATGGCCCTTCCAAAAAACCCTCCCCAAACAGCACATGACGCAAAGAAAAAAAGAGGCGCAATGAGGTAGCTGACTGTGTGAGTAAGATTAGCGACCCTAGTGGCCGACACAAACACCGGGCACATCTAGGAGTGGCACTGCAGTGTCACGCAGGATGTCCCTTCCAAAAAACCCTCCCCAAACAGCACATGACGCAAAGAAAAAAAGAGGCGCAATGAGGTAGCTGACTGTGTGAGTAAGATTAGCGACCCTAGTGGCCGACACAAACACCGGGCCCATCTAGGAGTGGCACTGCAGTGTCACGCAGGATGTCCCTTCCAAAAAACCCTCCCCAAACAGCACATGACGCAAAGAAAAAAAGAGGCGCAATGAGGTAGCTGACTGTGTGAGTAAGATTAGCGACCCTAGTGGCCGACACAAACACCGGGCCCATCTAGGAGTGGCACTGCAGTGTCACGCAGGATGTCCCTTCCAAAAAACCCTCCCCAATCAGCACATGATGCAAAGAAAAAGAAAAGAAAAAAGAGGTGCAAGATGGAATTATCCTTGGGCCCTCCCACCCACCCTTATGTTGTATAAACAAAACAGGACATGCACACTTTAACCAACCCATCATTTCAGTGACAGGGTCTGCCACACGACTGTGACTGATATGACGGGTTGGTTTGGACCCCCCCCAAAAAAGAAGCAATTAATCTCTCCTTGCACAAACTGGCTCTACAGAGGCAAGATGTCCACCTCATCTTCACCCTCCGATATATCACCGTGTACATCCCCCTCCTCACAGATTATCAATTCGTCCCCACTGGAATCCACCATCTCAGCTCCCTGTGTACTTTGTGGAGGCAATTGCTGCTGGTCAATGTCTCCGCGGAGGAATTGATTATAATTCATTTTAATGAACATCATCTTCTCCACATTTTCTGGATGTAACCTCGTACGCCGATTGCTGACAAGGTGAGCGGCGGCACTAAACACTCTTTCGGAGTACACACTTGTGGGAGGGCAACTTAGGTAGAATAAAGCCAGTTTGTGCAAGGGCCTCCAAATTGCCTCTTTTTCCTGCCAGTATAAGTACGGACTGTGTGACGTGCCTACTTGGATGCGGTCACTCATATAATCCTCCACCATTCTATCAATGTTGAGAGAATCATATGCAGTGACAGTAGACGACATGTCCGTAATCGTTGTCAGGTCCTTCAGTCCGGACCAGATGTCAGCATCAGCAGTCGCTCCAGACTGCCCTGCATCACCGCCAGCGGGTGGGCTCGGAATTCTGAGCCTTTTCCTCGCACCCCCAGTTGCGGGAGAATGTGAAGGAGGAGATGTTGACAGGTCGCGTTCCGCTTGACTTGACAATTTTGTCACCAGCAGGTCTTTCAACCCCAGCAGACCTGTGTCTGCCGGAAAGAGAGATCCAAGGTAGGCTTTAAATCTAGGATCGAGCACGGTGGCCAAAATGTAGTGCTCTGATTTCAACAGATTGACCACCCGTGAATCCTTGTTAAGCGAATTAAGGGCTGCATCCACAAGTCCCACATGCCTAGCGGAATCGCTCCGTGTTAGCTCCTTCTTCAATGCCTCCAGCTTCTTCTGCAAAAGCCTGATGAGGGGAATGACCTGACTCAGGCTGGCAGTGTCTGAACTGACTTCACGTGTGGCAAGTTCAAAGGGCATCAGAACCTTGCACAACGTTGAAATCATTCTCCACTGCACTTGAGACAGGTGCATTCCATCTCCTATATCGTGCTCAATTGTATAGGCTTGAATGGCCTTTTGCTGCTCCTCCAACCTCTGAAGCATATAGAGGGTTGAATTCCACCTCGTTACCACTTCTTGCTTCAGATGATGGCAGGGCAGGTTCAGTAGTTTTTGGTGGTGCTCCAGTCTTCTGTACGTGGTGCCTGTACGCCGAAAGTGTCCCGCAATTTTTCTGGCCACCGACAGCATCTCTTGCACGCCCCTGTCGTTTTTTAAAAAATTCTGCACCACCAAATTCAAGGTATGTGCAAAACATGGGACGTGCTGGAATTTGCCCATATTTAATGCACACACAATATTGCTGGCGTTGTCCGATGCCACAAATCCACAGGAGAGTCCAATTGGGGTAAGCCATTCCGCGATGATCTTCCTCAGTTGCCGTAAGAGGTTTTCAGCTGTGTGCGTATTCTGGAAAGCGGTGATACAAAGCGTAGCCTGCCTAGGAAAGAGTTGGCGTTTGCGAGATGCTGCTACTGGTGCCGCCGCTGCTGTTCTTGCGGCGGGAGTCCATACATCTACCCAGTGGGCTGTCACAGTCATATAGTCCTGACCCTGCCCTGCTCCACTTGTCCACATGTCCGTGGTTAAGTGGACATTGGGTACAACTGCATTTTTTAGGACACTGGTGAGTCTTTTTCTGACGTCCGTGTACATTCTCGGTATCGCCTGCCTAGAGAAGTGGAACCTAGATGGTATTTGGTAACGGGGGCACACAGCCTCAATAAATTGTCTAGTTCCCTGTGAACTAACGGCGGATACCGGACGCACGTCTAACACCAACATAGTTGTCAAGGACTCAGTTATCCGCTTTGCAGTAGGATGACTGCTGTGATATTTCATCTTCCTCGCAAAGGACTGTTGAACAGTCAATTGCTTACTGGAAGTAGTACAAGTGGGCTTACGACTTCCCCTCTGGGATGACCATCGACTCCCAGCGGCAACAACAGCAGCGCCAGCAGCAGTAGGCGTTACACGCAAGGATGCATCGGAGGAATCCCAGGCAGGAAAGGACTCGTCAGACTTGCCAGTGACATGGCCTGCAGGACTATTGGCATTCCTGGGGAAGGAGGAAATTGACACTGAGGGAGTTGGTGGGGTGGTTTGCGTGAGCTTGGTTACAAGAGGAAGGGATTTACTGGTCAGTGGACTGCTTCCGCTGTCACCCAAAGTTTTTGAACTTGTCACTGACTTATTATGAATGCGCTGCAGGTGACGTATAAGGGAGGATGTTCCGAGGTGGTTAACGTCCTTACCCCTACTTATTACAGCTTGACAAAGGGAACACACGGCTTGACACCTGTTGTCCGCATTTCTGGTGAAATACCTCCACACCGAAGAGCTGATTTTTTTGGTATTTTCACCTGGCATGTCAACGGCCATATTCCTCCCACGGACAACAGGTGTCTCCCCGGGTGCCTGACTTAAACAAACCACCTCACCATCAGAATCCTCCTGGTCAATTTCCTCCCCAGCGCCAGCAACACCCATATCCTCCTCATCCTGGTGTACTTCAACACTGACATCTTCAATCTGACTATCAGGAACTGGACTGCGGGTGCTCCTTCCAGCACTTGCAGGGGGCATGCAAATAGTGGAAGGCGCATGCTCTTCACGTCCAGTGTTGGGAAGGTCAGGCATCGCAAACGACACAATTGGACTCTCCTTGTGGATTTGGGATTTCAAAGAACGCACAGTTCTTTGCGGTGCTTTTGCCAGCTTGAGTCTTTTCAGTTTTCTAGCGAGAGGCTGAGTGCTTCCATCCTCATGTGAAGCTGAACCACTAGCCATGAACATAGGCCAGGGCCTCAGCCGTTCCTTGCCACTCCGTGTGGTAAATGGCATATTGGCAAGTTTACGCTTCTCCTCCGACAATTTTATTTTAGGTTTTGGAGTCCTTTTTTTTCTGATATTTGGTGTTTTGGATTTGACATGCTCTGTACTATGACATTGGGCATCGGCCTTGGCAGACGACGTTGCTGGCATTTCATCGTCTCGGCCATGACTAGTGGCAGCAGCTTCAGCACGAGGTGAAAGTGGATCTTGATCTTTCCCTAATTTTGGAACCTCAACTTTTTTGTTCTCCATATTTTATAGGCAGAACTAAAAGGCACCTCAGGTAAACAATGGAGATGGATGGATTGGATACTAGTATACAATTATGGACGGACTGCCACGGTTAGGTGGTATAAAAAAACCACGGTTAGGTGGTATATATTATAATAATAATACAATTATGGATGGACGGACTGCCTGCCGACTGCCGACACAGAGGTAGCCACAGCCGTGAACTACCGCACTGTACACTGGTTGATAAAGAGATAGTAGTATACTCGTAACAACTAGTATGACACTATGACGACGGTATAAAGAATGAAAAAAAAACCACGGTTAGGTGGTATATATTATAATAATAATACAATTATGGATGGACGGACTGCCTGCCGACTGCCGACACAGAGGTAGCCACAGCCGTGAACTACCGCACTGTACACTGGTTGATAAAGAGATAGTAGTATACTCGTAACAACTAGTATGACACTATGACGACGGTATAAAGAATGAAAAAAAAACCACGGTTAGGTGGTATATATTATAATAATAATACAATTATGGATGGACGGACTGCCTGCCGACTGCCGACACAGAGGTAGCCACAGCCGTGAACTACCGCACTGTACACTGGTTGATAAAGAGATAGTAGTATACTCGTAACAATTAGGATGACACTATGACGGTATAAAGAATGAAAAAAAAAACCACGGTTAGGTGGTAGGTATATAATAATAAATAATACAATTCTGGTCGGACGGACTGCCTGCCGTGTGCCGACACAGAGGTAGCCACAGCCGTGAACTACCGCACTGTACACTGGTTGATAAAGAGATAGTAGTATACTCGTAACAATTAGGATGACACTATGACGGTATAAAGAATGAAAAAAAAAACCACGGTTAGGTGGTAGGTATATAATAATAAATAATACAATTCTGGTCGGACGGACTGCCTGCCGTGTGCCGACACAGAGGTAGCCACAGCCGTGAACTACCGCACTGTACACTGGTTGATAAAGAGATAGTAGTATACTCGTAACAATTAGGATGACACTATGACGGTATAAAGAATGAAAAAAAAAACCACGGTTAGGTGGTAGGTATATAATAATAAATAATACAATTCTGGTCGGACGGACTGCCTGCCGTGTGCCGACACAGAGGTAGCCACAGCCGTGAACTACCGCACTGTACACTGGTTGATAAAGAGATAGTAGTATACTCGTAACAATTAGGATGACACTATGACGGTATAAAGAATGAAAAAAAAAACCACGGTTAGGTGGTAGGTATATAATAATAAATAATACAATTCTGGTCGGACGGACTGCCTGCCGTGTGCCGACACAGAGGTAGCCACAGCCGTGAACTACCGCACTGTACACTGGTTGATAAAGAGATAGTAGTATACTCGTAACAATTAGGATGACACTATGACGGTATAAAGAATGAAAAAAAAAACCACGGTTAGGTGGTAGGTATATAATAATAAATAATACAATTCTGGTCGGACGGACTGCCTGCCGTGTGCCGACACAGAGGTAGCCACAGCCGTGAACTACCGCACTGTACACTGGTTGATAAAGAGATAGTAGTATACTCGTAACAATTAGGATGACACTATGACGGTATAAAGAATGAAAAAAAAACCACGGTTAGGTGGTAGGTATATAATAATAAATAATACAATTCTGGTCGGACGGACTGCCTGCCGTGTGCCGACACAGAGGTAGCCACAGCCGTGAACTACCGCACTGTACACTGGTTGATAAAGAGATAGTAGTATACTCGTAACAATTAGGATGACACTATGACGGTATAAAGAATGAAAAAAAAAACCACGGTTAGGTGGTAGGTATATAATAATAAATAATACAATTCTGGTCGGACGGACTGCCTGCCGTGTGCCGACACAGAGGTAGCCACAGCCGTGAACTACCGCACTGTACACTGGTTGATAAAGAGATAGTAGTATACTCGTAACAATTAGGATGACACTATGACGGTATAAAGAATGAAAAAAAAACCACGGTTAGGTGGTAGGTATATAATAATAAATAATACAATTCTGGTCGGACGGACTGCCTGCCGTGTGCCGACACAGAGGTAGCCACAGCCGTGAACTACCGCACTGTACACTGGTTGATAAAGAGATAGTAGTATACTCGTAACAATTAGGATGACACTATGACGGTATAAAGAATGAAAAAAAAACCACGGTTAGGTGGTAGGTATATAATAATAAATAATACAATTCTGGTCGGACGGACTGCCTGCCGTGTGCCGACACAGAGGTAGCCACAGCCGTGAACTACCGCACTGTACACTGGTTGATAAAGAGATAGTAGTATACTCGTAACAATTAGGATGACACTATGACGGTATAAAGAATGAAAAAAAAAACCACGGTTAGGTGGTAGGTATATAATAATAAATAATACAATTCTGGTCGGACGGACTGCCTGCCGTGTGCCGACACAGAGGTAGCCACAGCCGTGAACTACCGCACTGTACACTGGTTGATAAAGAGATAGTAGTATACTCGTAACAATTAGGATGACACTATGACGGTATAAAGAATGAAAAAAAAACCACGGTTAGGTGGTAGGTATATAATAATAAATAATACAATTCTGGTCGGACGGACTGCCTGCCGTGTGCCGACACAGAGGTAGCCACAGCCGTGAACTACCGCACTGTACACTGGTTGATAAAGAGATAGTAGTATACTCGTAACAATTAGGATGACACTATGACGGTATAAAGAATGAAAAAAAAACCACGGTTAGGTGGTAGGTATATAATAATAAATAATACAATTCTGGTCGGACGGACTGCCTGCCGTGTGCCGACACAGAGGTAGCCACAGCCGTGAACTACCGCACTGTACACTGGTTGATAAAGAGATAGTAGTATACTCGTAACAATTAGGATGACACTATGACGGTATAAAGAATGAAAAAAAAAACCACGGTTAGGTGGTAGGTATATAATAATAAATAATACAATTCTGGTCGGACGGACTGCCTGCCGTGTGCCGACACAGAGGTAGCCACAGCCGTGAACTACCGCACTGTACACTGGTTGATAAAGAGATAGTAGTATACTCGTAACAATTAGGATGACACTATGACGGTATAAAGAATGAAAAAAAAAACCACGGTTAGGTGGTAGGTATATAATAATAAATAATACAATTCTGGTCGGACGGACTGCCTGCCGTGTGCCGACACAGAGGTAGCCACAGCCGTGAACTACCGCACTGTACACTGGTTGATAAAGAGATAGTAGTATACTCGTAACAATTAGGATGACACTATGACGGTATAAAGAATGAAAAAAAAACCACGGTTAGGTGGTAGGTATATAATAATAAATAATACAATTCTGGTCGGACGGACTGCCTGCCGTGTGCCGACACAGAGGTAGCCACAGCCGTGAACTACCGCACTGTACTGTGTCTGCTGCTAATATAGACTGGTTGATATTTAAAGAGATATTAGTAGTATACAACAATACTATACTGGTGGTCAGGCACTGGTCACCACTCCTGCAGCAAAAGTGTGCACTGTTAATTAATATAATTGTACTCCTGGCTCCTGCTAACAACCTGCAGTGCTCCCCAGTCTCCCCCACAATTAATTATAAGCTTTTAATTTATACATTGATGACTGTGCAGCACACTGGGCTGAGCTGAGTGCACACAGACTGAGTCACACTGTGTGACTGACTGTGCTGTGTATCGTTTTTTTTTTCAGGCAGAGAACGGATATAGCAGAGAGAAGTGAACGGATATATTATATTAAATAAAAGTTAACTAGCAACTGCACTGGTCACTGACTGTGGTAAACTAACTCTGTCTGCGACTCTGCACAATCTCTCTCTCTCTATCTAATCTATCTCTATTCTAATGGAGAGGACGCCAGACACGTCCTCTCCCTATCAATCTCAATGCACGAGTGAAAATGGCGGCGACGCGCGGCTCCTTATATAGAATCCGAGTCTCGCGATAGAATCCGAGCCTCGCGAGAATCCGACAGCGTCATGATGACGTTCGGGCGCGCTCGGGTTAACCGAGCAAGGCGGGAAGATCCGAGTCGCTCGGACCCGTGAAAAAAAACATGAAGTTCGGGCGGGTTCGGATTCCGAGGAACCGAACCCGCTCATCTCTAGTTACAAGAGTCTCCGTTTGAACCTCTTGGTTCAGCTGACCTTAAGTGGCTTTCCCTTAAGGTGGTGTTTCTGCTGGCTATTGCTTCAGCTAGAAGAGTGTCGGATTTGGGTGCCTTGTCCTGTAGTTCCCCATATCTGATATTTCACCGTGACCGGGCGGTTCTTAGGACTCGTCCCGGCTATCTGCCTAAGGTGGTTTCCTCGTTCCACCTTAATCAGGAGATTGTAGTTCCGGCACTTGTTTGACCTGAGCTATCTTCCAAAGAGCGGTCTTTGGATGTGGTACGGGCTCTCCATATCTACGTGAAGAGAACTGCTCCTATTAGGAAATCTGATTCTCTTTTTGTTGTGTTTGGGTTTCACAAACGGGGCTGGCCTGCTCACAAGCAAACTCTGGCCAGATGGATTAGAATGGTGATTGCGCATGCTTATGTGAAGGCTGGTCTCTCTGCTCCTGATCACATTAAGGCCCATTCTACTCGGTCTGTTGGACCTTCTTGGGTGGCCCAATGCGGTGCGACCCTTGAACAATTATGCAAGGCGGCTACGTGGTCCTCTGTGAACACGTTCATAAGGTTCTTTGCCTTCGATACTGCCGCTTCCCAGGATGCTTCCTTTGGACGCCGGGTTCTTGTGCCCGCTACAGTGCGTCCCCTCCCATAAGGAACTGCTTTAGGACATCCCCATTGTCCATTCCTTGTGGAGCCCAGTGTACCCCGCAGCAGAAAACGAGTTTTATGGTAAGAACTTACCTTTGTTAAAACTCTTTCTGCGAGGTACACTGGGCTCCACAAGGCGCCCACCCTGACGCACTTAGCTTCTTTGGGTTGGTATGGCATTAGCCGCTGACATTTCTCCTGTCGTGAGAGTGTGGTGTATGTGGCTACTAACCATTGTCGTCTCTTTTCCTGCTACTGCATTGGGCTGGTTAACTAAAAACTGAGCTCCTGTGCAGGGAGGCGGGGTGATATAGGAGGCGGCGCTATGCATTCTGGGAACAGTCAAAGCTTTGAGCCTGTTGGTGCCTCGGATCAAGATCCTACTCTACACCCCATTGTCCATTCCTTGTGGAGCCCAGTGTACCCCGCAGAAAGGTAAGTTCTTACCATAAAACTTATTTTCCCCCCACTCTAATCACTCACCCTCAGTTGGTCACCATGTATCCTCGCACCTCTCCCAGGCAGATTATAAATGAGAGAAAGAGGTATAGGGATGGTATTTTTTTTTTGAGTGGGGCAAGGTAGGATAATTAATGGCCAAATAATAATAAATGAGAGAGAGATAGAGGAATAGGGAGGGATTTTTGGCAGGTGCTCTTTCTTGCACATGGCACCAAAATGTCTAGTTACTGCATTGCATCTTACATCCACCTCCTGGCTCACCCACTTCATTTTCTAGCCCCGTTGGCAGGAAAGAGGGCAGGTGTACCCTTCATGTCTGTCTCAGAAAAAACCATCCACCATAATTATTATATATATATACTATCACCATAATGTTATGTGTATGAATCATGTTATTTCTATTTGTGCTCATTTAAAAAAAATAATCATTCATTATTATTCCATGAATCTCAAACAATATTCATGTAATCTTGTGGTTTCATTCTTAATTCTACTTATATAGACAATTCCGTTGCCTTTGGGCACTTTAAACACAACTTCATTTGTATTCATGCGATCAGCACAGAAAGGTCTGTACGGAACATTTCTCTAGAGCAGACATGGCCAACCTGTGGCTCTCCAGATGTTGTGAAACTACACATTATTATTAATTATTATTATTATTATTATTAGCATTCCCTAATAGCAAAACTGTGGCAAAGCATGATGGGACTTGTAGTTTTACAACAGCTGGAGAGCCACAGGTTGGCCAGGCCTGCTCTAGAGCTATAAGTGATTTTACATTATGTTACAGTTTGTGTTAATATGTTTTATGACTGTCTCCACAGATAGTTTATGCCATGTTAGTGGGAACTCACTTGATGTGGTCTTCACGTCACTATCACGTTGTGATATTTCTGACTTCTCCAACCCCCCGTTCCCCCTCTCTGACCATCACCTGTGTTCTTTTAACTTATTCCTCTGCTGCTTCTCCAGCTCTTCCTCCCAAGGCTACCATCACGAAGCATAACATTGAGGCCATTGACACTGTTTTCTTATTCTCCCTGCTTAACTCGCTTCTCTCTCCTATTCTCTCTGTACTGTCCTGTACAAGCCACTTGCCTATACAATGCCTCCCTTAATTCTGCTCTTGATTTTGT
Organism: Pseudophryne corroboree; assembly: GCF_028390025.1. Classification (NCBI taxonomy): domain Eukaryota; kingdom Metazoa; phylum Chordata; class Amphibia; order Anura; family Myobatrachidae; genus Pseudophryne; species Pseudophryne corroboree. The sequence continues at coordinate 998,951,215 of NC_086444.1, read as the reverse complement.
CCCTCAAGCAACCACTATTCACCCTTGCAGATCAACACCGCAATCCTGCCATTCCAAATTCACCAGATAGCTGCAAAAATTTTCAAGTACTGCTGAGCGGCAGTGGAGGAAATCATGCTCCAAAGCAGACTTCCTCCATTTAAAATTCATGTTCTCATCCTATAGTGCTGCCCTTTCTGTCTCTAAACAGTCATACTTCAAGAACCACATCTCCCCCAATCTTCAATCCCCCAGTGTCTCTTTGCCACCATCAACTCATTCCTCATCTTTCCTCCTCACTATTTGCCCTTGACTTTGCCACTTCACATTCACAATTGACTCCATACGTCAAGACATCACATCCGAAAAGACCCTCAACAACCTGCACCCTCCTTTCCCTGACCACCCCTGATTATCCAGCTCACTAAGTCTGTTTTCTTTTTCCTCTGTATCTGGAGATGAAGAAATAGCCCTCATCAGGTCCTCCACCCCCACCACCACCTCTTCACTTGACCCTACACTAGGAGTGGGCAACATGCGGCCCGCGGGCCGGATGCGGCCCGCGGACCGATCGTGCCTGGCCCGCTGTGCCCCACCAGAGTGCAATGACAAGTGGCCCGACAGGCCGCTTGTCATTGCACTGCTCTCAGACGCGGCGCCGCTGAGGAAATCCCGGTCACGTCACAGGGTCAGCTGACCGGGATTTCCTCTGTTACCATGCGCGCGCTGGGCGGCACGGAGGGCGGGCACTGCAGTGAGCAGGAGCGGCGGCTGAGTGAGGAGAAGAAGCGGTGGCCAGCGAGCGGGAGCAGGAGAGGCCACATCAGCAGCGACTCCAGGCGGCAGCAGCAGCAGCAGCGCGGATCATCGGACAGTGGGGACCGTCTGCCACTGTGACAAACAGGTAAACCCCCTGTCCAGCCAGCCCCTGGATCAGCACTTCAGCTGCCATATAGGTTTAGGGGTGGGGAGGCCGCGGAGTTAAAATCTGCAATATGGGTTTAGGGGAGGGGGGAAGGGACTGTCTGCCATAATATGTAAAAAAGTGGGACGCTGTCTGCCGTAATGTGTAAAAAGGGGGACGATGTCTGCCGTAATGTGTAAAAAGGGGGACGATGTCTGCCGTAATGTGTAAAAAGGGGGACGATGTCTGCCGTAATGTGTAAAAAGGGGGACGATGTCTGCCGTAATGTGTAAAAACGGGGGCACTGTCTGCTGTAATGTGTAAAAAGGGGGACGATGTCCGTCGTAATGTGTAAAAAGGGGGACGATGTCTGCCGTAATGTGTAAAAACGGGGGCACTGTCTGCTGTAATGTGTAAAAAGGGGGACGATGTCCGCCGTAATGTGTAAAAAGGGGGACGATGTCTGCCGTAATGTGTAAAAAGGGGGACGATGTCTGCCGTAATGTGTAAAAAGGGGGACAATGTCTGCCGTAATGTGTAAAAACGGGGGCACTGTCTGCCGTAATGTGTAAAAAAGTGGGACGCTGTCTGCCGTAATGTGTAAAAAGGGGGACGATGTCTGCCGTAATGTGTAAAAAGGGGGACGATGTCTGCCGTAATGTGTAAAAAGGGGGACAATGTCTGCCGTAATGTGTAAAAAGGGGGACGATGTCTGCCGTAATGTGTAAAAACGGGGGCACTGTCTGCTGTAATGTGTAAAAACGGGGGACGATGTCTGCCGTAATGTGTAAAAAGGGGGACGATGTCTGCCGTAATGTGTAAAAAGGGGGACGTTGTCTGCCGTAATGTGTAAAAAGGGGGACGATGTCTGCCGTAATGTGTAAAAAGGGGGACGATGTCTGCCGTAATGTGTAAAAAGGGGGACGATGTCTGCCGTAATGTGTAAAAACGGGGGCGCTGTCTGCTGTAATGTGTAAAAAGGGGACGCTGTCTGCTGTAATGTGTAAAAAGGGGACGCTGTCTTCCGTAATGTGTAAAAAGGGGGACGCTATCTGCCGTAATGTGTAAAAAAAAGGGCACGCTGTCTGCCGTAATGTGTAAAAAGGGGACTCTTTTTGAGTATTTTGTGTGTGGCCCTCGAATATTCGCTGGAAGTGTTAAGCGGCCCCCCAGCTGAAATAATTGCCCACCCCTGCCCTTCACCCTCCCGCCTCCTCCACTACCTCTCTTCTACTGCATGTTCCCATCTTGCCCACCTCCTCAATCTCTCCCTCTGAACAGGCACTGTCCCCTCTGCCTTCCAGTATGCCCTTGTCTACCCTATTCTTAAAAAAGCTACACTTGATCCTAACACTCTCTCCAACTACAGACCCATCTGGCTCCTTTCCTTTACCGCCAAACTCCTTAAGCTCATTGTCTACAACTGCCTTACTGTCTTTCTTTCCTCCCACTCCCTACTGCACCCATTTCAGTCTGGCTTCCGTTCTCTCCACTCCACTGAGACTGCACTCATGAAAGTCTGCAATGACCTCCATGCTGCCAAATGTAAGGACCACATCTCTCTGTTTATTCTCCTTGACCTCTCTGCTGCTTTTCACACTGTGGACCACCCTTTCCTCCTGCATATCTTTCACTCCATTGGTCTGCGTGATACTGCCCTCTCCTAACTATACTTCTACCTCTCTGATAGCCCCTCTCTGTCTTCTCTCACAACTCCACCTCCACCCTGCATTTCCACTAACAGTAGGTGTCCCCCAAGGCTCTGTTCTTGGACCTCTTCTTTTTTCCTCTATATGTCCTCTTTAGGAGCGCTCATTTGACTTCCATTATCACCTCTGTGCTGATGATACTCAAATCTACCTTTCTGCCCCTGACCTCTCTCCCTCTTTTCTCACTTTCTCACATCTTAAGAGGTGCTGCAAAGAGAAATGGTTGAAACTGGCCAAAGATAGGCGTACCAAGCTTGTGGCATCATATTCAAAAAGGCTTGTGGCTGTAATTGCTGCCAAAGGTGCATCAACAAAGTATTGAGCAAAGGCTGTGAATACTTATGTACATTTGATTTCTTAGTTTTTTATTTTTAATAAATTTGTCATTATGGGTTTTTGTGTGTAAAATTTTGAGGGGAAAAAATAATTTATTTCATTTTGGAATAAGGCTGTAACATAACAAAATGTGAAGTGCTGTGAATACATTCCGGATGCACTATAAACTAGAAAAGTGTACAGTTTGGGATATGTTTTGATCTGTATGCAAACCAAACAAAACACAAGGGCCAAGTCATAAACCCTAATATTTCTATTGTAAAATACAATGGATTGTTGCGCTCTGTCCTGGTGTTGGGTCTGTTAGTAATTGAGCGCCATTTACCTGTTGATTTTTCCGATATTGCACCTGTTAGTAATGATTGTGACCGAGATGTCAATGGTGTAAAACACTTTACTTATAATTAGTGATGTGCACCCGACATTTTTCGGGTTTTGTGTTTTGGTTTTGGATTCGGTTCCGCGGCCGTGTTTTGGATTCGGACGCGTTTTGGCAAAACCTCACCGAAATTTTTTTGTCGGATTCGGGTGTGTTTTGGATTCGGGTGTTTTTTACAAAAAACCCTAAAAAACTGCTTAAATCATAGAATTTGGGGGTCATTTGATCCCATAGTATTATTAACCTCAATAACCATAATTTCCACTAATTTCCAGTGTATTCTGAACACCTCACACCTCACAATATTATTTTTAGTCCTAAAATTCGCACCAAGGTTGCTGGATGGCTAAGCTAAGCGACACAAGTGGCCGACACAAACACCTGGCCCATCTAGGAGTGGCACTGCAGTGTCAGGCAGAATGGCACTTCAAAAATATTGTCCCCAAACAGCACATGATGCAAAGAAAAATGAAAGAAAAAAGAGGTGCAAGATGGAATTGTCCTTAGGCCCTCCCACCCACCCTTATGTTGTATAAACAGGACATGCACACTTTAACGAACCCATCATTTCAGCGACAGGGTCTGCCACACGACTGTGACTGAAATGACTGGTTGGTTTGTGCCCCCACCAAAAAAGAAGCAATCAATCTCTCCTTGCACAAACTGGCTCTACAGAGGCAAGATGTCCACCTCATCATCATCCTCCGATTCCTCACCCCTTTCACTATGTACATCCCCCTCCTCACAGATTATTAATTTGTCCCCACTGGAATCCACCATCTCAGGTCCCCGTGTACTTTCTGGAGGCAATTGCTGCTGGTGAATGTCTCCACGGAGGAATTGATTATAATTCATTTTGATGAACATCATCTTCTCCACATTTTCTGGAAGTAGCCTCGTACACCGAAGCTGCACTAAACACTCTTTCGGAGTACACACTGGAGGGAGGGCAACTTAGGTAGAATAAAGCCAGTTTGTGCAAGGGCCTCCAAATTGCCTCTTTTTCCTGCCAGTATACGTACGGACTGTCTGACGTGCCTACTTGGATGCGGTCACTCATATAATCCTCCACCATTCTTTCCATGGTGAGAGAATCATATGCAGTGACAGTAGACGACATGTCAGTAATCATTGGCAGGTCCTTCAGTCCGGACCAGATGTCAGCACTCGCTCCAGACTGCCAGGCATCACCGCCAGCGGGTGGGCTAGGAATTCTTAGCCTTTTCCTCGCACCCCCAGTTGCGGGAGAATGTGAAGGAGGAGATGTTGACGGGTCACGTTCCGCTTGACTTGACAATTTTCTCACCAGCAGGTCTTTGAACCTCTGCAGACTTGTGTCTGCCGCAAAGAGAGATACAACGTAGGTTTTAAATCTAGGATCGAGCACGGTGGCCAAAATGTAGTGCTCTGATTTCAACAGATTGACCACCCGCGAATCCTGGTTAAGCGAATTAAGGGCTCCATCCACAAGTCCCACATGCCTATCGGAATCGCTCTCTTTTAGCTCCTCCTTCAATGTCTCCAGCTTCTTCTGCAAAAGCCTGATGAGGGGAATGACCTGACTCAGGCTGGCAGTGTCTGAACTGACTTCACGTGTGGCAAGTTCAAAGGGCTGCAGAACCTTGCACAACGTTGAAATCATTCTCCACTGCGCTTGAGTCAGGTGCATTCCCCCTCCTTTGCCTATATCGTGGGCAGATGTATAGGCTTGAATGGCCTTTTGCTGCTCCTCCATCCTCTGAAGCATATAGAGGGTTGAATTCCACCTCGTTACCACCTATTGCTTCAGATGATGGCAGGGCAGGTTCAGGAATGTTTGGTGGTGCTCCAGTCTTCTGTACGCGGTGGCTGAATGCCGAAAATGGCCCGCAATTCTTCGGGCCACCGACAGCATCTCTTGCACACCCCTGTCATTTTTTAAATAATTCTGCACCACCAAATTCAATGTATGTGCAAAACATGGGACGTGCTGGAATTTGCCCAGATGTAATGCACGCACAATATTGCTGGCGTTGTCCGATGTCACAAATCCCCAGGAGAGTCCAATTGGGGTAAGCCATTCTGCGATGATGTTCCTCAGTTTCCGTAAGAGGTTGTCAGCTGTGTGCCTCTTCTGGAAAGCGGTGATACAAAGCGTAGCCTGCCTAGGAATGAGTTGGCGTTTGCGAGATGCTGCTACTGGTGCCGCCGCTGCTGTTCTTGCTGCGGGAGGCAATACATCTACCCAGTGGGCTGTCACAGTCATATAGTCCTGAGTCTGCCCTGCTCCACTTGTCCACATGTCCGTGGTTAAGTGGACATTGGGTACAAGTGCATTTTTTAGGACACTGGTGAGTCTTTTTCTGAGGTCTGTGTACATTTTCGGTAGCGCCTGCCTAGAGAAATGGAACCTAGATGGTATTTGGTACCGGGGACACAGTACCTCAATCAAGTCTCTAGTTGGCTCTGAATTAACGGTGGATACCGGAACCACGTTTCTCACCGCCCAGGCTGCCAAGGCCTGAGTTATCTGCTTTGCAGCAGGATGACTGCTGTGATATTTCATCTTCCTCGCAAAGGACTGTTGGACAGTCAATTGCTTACTGGAAGTAGTACAAGTGGTCTTCCGACTTCCCCTCTGGGATGACGATCGACTCCCAGCAGCTACAACAGCAGCACCAGCAGCAGTAGGCGTTACACTCAAGGATGCATCGGAGGAATCCCAGGCAGGAGAGGACTCGTCAGACTTGCCAGTGACATGGCCTGCAGGACTATTGGCTTTCCTGGGTAAGAAGGAAATTGACACTGAGGGAGTTGGTGGTGTGGTTTGTAGGAGCTTGGTTACAAGCGGAAGGGATTTAGTGGTCAGTGGACTGCTTCCGCTGTCACCCAAAGTTTTTGAACTTGTCACTGACTTATGATGAATGCGCTGCAGGTGACGTATAAGGGAGGATGTTCCAAGGTGATTAACGTCCTTACCCCTACTTATTACAGCTTGACAAAGGCAACACACGGCTTGACACCTGTTGTCCGCATTTGTGTTGAAATAATTCCACACCGAAGAGCTGATTTTTTTTGTATTTTGACCAGGCATGTTAATGGCCATATTCGTCCCACGGACAACAGGTGTCTCCCCGGGTGCCTGACTTAAACAAACCACCTCACCATCAGAATCCTCCTTGTCAATTTCCTCCCCAGTGCCAGCAACACCCATATCCTCATCCTGGTGTACTTCAACAGTGACATCTTCAATTTGACTATCAGGAACTGGACTGCGGGTGCTCCTTCCAGCACTTGCAGGGGGCGTGCAAATGGTGGAAGGCGCAAGCTCTTCCCGTCCAGTGTTGGGAAGGTCAGGCATCGCAACCGACACAATTGGACTCTCCTTGGGGATTTGTGATTTAGAAGAACGCACAGTTCTTTGCTGTGCTTTTGCCAGCTTAAGTCTTTTAATTTTTCTAGCGAGAGGATGAGTGCTTCCATCCTCATGTGAAGCTGAACCACTAGCCATGAACATAGGCCAGGGCCTCAGCCGTTCCTTGCCACTCCGTGTCATAAATGGCATATTGGCAAGTTTACGCTTCTCCTCAGATGCTTTTAATTTTGATTTTTGGGTCATTTTACTGAACTTTTGTTTTTTGGATTTTACATGCTCTCTACTATGACATTGGGCATCGGCCTTGGCAGACGACGTTGATGGCATTTCATCATCTCGGCCATGACTAGTGGCAGCAGCTTCAGCACGAGGTGGAAGTGGATCTTGATCTTTCCCTATTTTAACCTCCACATTTTTGTTCTCCATTTTTTAATGTGTGGAATTATATGCCAGTAACTATCAATAGCAATGGCCTACTACTATATATACTGCGCACAACTGAAATGCACCACAGGTATGGATGGATAGTATACTTGACGACACAGAGGTAGGTAGAGCAGTGGCCTTCCGTACCGTACTGCTATATATACTGGTGGTCACTGTCAGCAATCTGCAAAACTAAAATGCACCACAGGTATAGAATGTAGATGGATAGTATACTTAATGACGACACAGAGGTAGGTACAGCAGTGGCCTTCCGTACCGTACTGCTGTATATAGTATACTGGTGGTCACTGTGTCAGCAAACTGCAAAACTAAAATGCACCACAGGTATAGAATGTAGATGGATAGTATACTTAATGACGACACAAAGGTAGGTACAGCAGTGGCCTTCCGTACTGCTATATATAGTATACTGGTGGTCACTGTGTCAGCAAACTGCAAAACTAAAATGCACCACAGGTATAGAATGTAGATGGATAGTATACTTAATGACGACACAGAGGTAGGTACAGCAGTGGCCTTCCGTACCGTACTGCTATATATAGTATACTGGTGGTCACTGTGTCAGCAAACTGCAAAACTAAAATGCACCACAGGTATAGAATGTAGATGGATAGTATACTTAATGACGACACAGAGGTAGGTACAGCAGTGGCCTTCCGTACTGCTATATATAGTATACTGGTGGTCACTGTGTCAGCAAACTGCAAAACTAAAATGCACCACAGGTATAGAATGTAGATGGATAGTATACTTAATGACGACACAGAGGCAGGTACAGCAGTGGCCTTCCGTACTGCTATATATAGTATACTGGTGGTCACTGTGTCAGCAAACTGCAAAACTAAAATGCACCACAGGTATAGAATGTAGATGGATAGTATACTTAATGACGACACAGAGGTAGGTACAGCAGTGGCCTTCCGTACCGTACTGCTATATATAGTATACTGGTGGTCACTGTGTCTGCAAACTGCACAACTGAAATGCACCACAGGTATAGAATGTAGATGGATAGTATACTTAATGACGACACAGAGGTAGGTACAGCAGTGGCCTTCCGTACCGTACTGCTATATATAGTATACTGGTGGTCACTGTGTCAGCAAACTGCAAAACTAAAATGCACCACAGGTATAGAATGTAGATGGATAGTATACTTAATGACGACACAGAGGTAGGTACAGCAGTGGCCTTCCGTACTGCTATATATAGTATACTGGTGGTCACTGTGTCAGCAAACTGCAAAACTAAAATGCACAACAGGTATAGAATGTAGATGGATAGTATACTTAATGACGACACAGAGGTAGGTACAGCAGTGGCCTTCCGTACCGTACTGCTATATATAGTATACTGGTGGTCACTGTGTCAGCAAACTGCACAACTGAAATGCACCACAGGTATAGAATGTAGATGGATAGTATACTTAATGACGACACAGAGGTAGGTACAGCAGTGGCCTACTGTACCGTAATGCTATATATTATATACTGGTGGTCACTGGTCAGCAAAACTCTGCACTGTACTCCTCCTATATAATATTATACTGGTGGTCCCCAGTCCCCACAATAAAGCAGCACACTGAGCACAGATATGGAGTGTTTTTCAGGCAGACAACGTATACTGGTGGTCACTGTCAGCAAAACTCTGCACTGTACTCCTGCTATATGATACAGCTGCTCCCCAGTCCCCACAATTAAGCAGTGTGAGCACAGATATATGTAGCACACTGAGCACAGATATGGAGCGTTTTTTTCAGGCAGAGAACGGATAACTGGTGGTCACTGATCAGCAAAACTCTGCACTGTACTCCTCCAATATTATACAGCTGCTCCCCAGCCCTCCCCACAATTAAGTAATAGTGCACAATCAAGTTCAACAATAACGGAGAGGACGCCAGCCACGTCCTCTCCCTAACATTTCCAATGCACGAGTGAAAATGGCGGCGACGCGCGGCTGCTTATATAGAATCCGAATCTCGCGAGAATCCGACAGCGGGATGATGAAGTTCGGGTGCGCTCGGGTTAACCGAGCCATACGGGAGAATCCAAATATGCCTCGGACCCGTGTAAAAAGGGTAAAGTTCGGGGGGGTTCGGTTTCCGAGAAACCGAACCCGCTCATTACTACTTATAATAGTGTCTCTGAGATGCCGTTCTGGAGTGCGGCATCCCACTACTCCAGAGACCCGGATACCGGAGTGGTGGATGGGTGGTGTGGACGCAGTGGGGGTATTGGGGGTAATTCCAAGTTGATCGCAGCAGGAAATTTTTTAGCACTTGGGCAAAACCATGTGCACTGCAGCGGGGGCAGATATAACATTTGCAGAGAGAGTTAGATTTGGGTGGGTTATTTTGTTTCTGTGCAGGGTAAATACTGGCTGCTTTAATTTTTACACTGCAATTTAGATTGCAGATTGAACACACCACACCCAAATCTCTCTCTCTCTGCACATGTTATATCTGCCTCCCCTGCAGTGCACATGGTTTTGTCCAACTGCTAACAAAGTTCCTGCTGCAATCAACTCAGAATTACTCCCATTGTGCGCCAGTGGGGGTGGAAGAGTGTGAGTCCTGGACTGTTTTACCTGCTGCGTTGGTGGGCGCTCAGGGTCTGCCTGGTTGGGACGTAACCTAAGGCTCCTTCTATTAGCGCAGCAGTGATTAGTCTGTAAGGAGGGAATGCGCCGGCTTGGGTCCTGTGAGATCTGTCACTGGGCACCCTTTTCACTTAATACAGGAGCTCGCCTCCTCACCTTTCTCTGTGCCTTAGCTTTCCTTTTCCTGTTGCCCCTTTCGCCTTCACCTAGCTTCCTGTCACGGGGTTGCGTCACGTGACTGATCGCGATGTGCGGCAAAGTCTGTGGCTGTAGCTCGGTTTCTCCTGGTGTATCTGTGTGGATGCTGATTTCAGGTTATCATTTCAGTTTGCTCTAATCAGTAGATTAGGTACTTTGCAAGTTTAGCCTTTGGTCCAAATAACATGGATACTGTTATCAGAGTTCAAACACTATAGTTTGTTATGAGCTGTCCATTGTTCCACCTAAGAGAAATCAGATTGCAGTACATTTTTGAGGTCAGAGAACTGTGTGCATACAAGATACTCAAATACGCTGATTGAGAGACTGTGGATAGGTCAATTCTAAATATGGAAAGCAGTAATGGCCCCAGAACAGATGGCAACTATAGAAGATGTCTTGGATGAAAAGACTGCTGAAGTAAGAGTGTGTTTCTGTTTGTCTGATTCTCAAGATTCATTGCCACAATGCCATCTGGAGTCCTAAAAAGTGTCATGTCAATACAATTGACTTGAATTTTGTAGGAATCAATCTTAAACCTGGGAGGTGGTAAAGTAATTTAATCTTGTCACAAAGGGCCTGATTCCGAGTTGGGAATAAAGTAAGAAGAAGCAAGTAACTGTGCACCATGGTTTACCATGCTGTACTGCTTGTAAGGCAGAAGTATCATGTGCAGAGAGAATTAGATACTGTATGAGAGGGGCATGTCCAACTGAAATCTAAATTGCAGTGTAAAATGAAGTTGCCTAAAACTGTATTTATGGGTTGAATGCAAAAGCAGGCAGTATTTACCCTTCATGCAAAATAATGTATTTATTTGCACCCATTGCAATGCAACTTGTTTTGTCCTAGTGCAAAGTTACTTGTTTCCTTATTACCAACTCAGAATAAGGCCCATAACCCTCAAAAGGTAGGTATCCTGTCATAAACAAATGGATACAAGGAAACCAATTATAGAAATATTTTCTTTCATATTTGGGATTCAATTTATATACAAGCAAAAATATAAATAAAAACACCTTCCTCCAGGTAGTGGCGTAACTTCATTCCAGTTGCCCGGAGGCAAGAAAAATTTTGATATTCCCCCCCCCCCCTTCCTGCCCATGCCGACTCTTTAACTTCATGATGACAGAAAAGAAAGGGGAGAGCAAGAGAGTGAGAGAGAGGGTGTCAGGGAGAGAGATAGATATGGGAGCAAAAGAAAGAGGGAAAGAGAAGAGCAAGAGAGCGAGGGGAGAGGCAGATGGTGTCAGGAAGAGAGAGCCTGAGACAGGGAGCAAGAGAAAGAGGGTGTTAGTGTGCAAGAGAGAGAGAGAGAGAGAATGTTAGGGAGCGAAAAAGGGAGAGACACAGAGGGTAGCAAGAGAGTGAAGGCGAGGTGGATCAAGCGGGAGAGAGATGGTGTTAGGGAGGGATAGAGAGACAGAGGGGAGCAAGAGTGTCATAGAGAGGGAGAGGAGCAAGAGAGATGGAGAAAAAGAAGTAAGAGAGAGAAGGGAGAGACTCAGAGAGTAGCAAGAGAGGGAGAGCAAGAGAGAGTGTCAGAGAGAGGAGCAAAAGAGTGGAGAGTGTCAGAGAGAGAGAAGGGGAGGCAATACAGAGTGTGTCAGAGAGAGAGAGAGAGAGAGAGAGAGAGAGAGAGAGAGCGAAATCTGGAAAAGAGAGAGTGTCAGAGAGAGAAGGGGGGCAAGATGTGTCAGAGAGAGAGGAGGAACAGAGTGGAGAGTGTCTGAGAGAGAAGGGGGCAAGACAGAGTGTGTCAGAGAGAGAGAGAGAGAGAGAGAGAGAGAGAGATAGCTGGGCAAGATAGAGTGTGAGAGAGAGAAAGGGGGGCAAGATGTGTCAGAGAGAGAGGATGAAGAGAGTGGAGAGTATCAGAGAGAGATAGAAAGGAAGGGTACGAGAGAATGTGTCAGAGAGAGAGGAGGGTGAGAGAGAAAGAGGGAGGCAAGAGAGTGTGTGTGAAAGAGGGGGTGCAAACAGGAGTCAGTACCTGTTACAGGTGCAGACCTGTGATGGGGGCGGGCCGTTCACGGCATTAGGACCCGCCCCCTTCCCCGTACACCTTGCTTATTGCGGCACTGCATTACGTAGTTTTCTGCTGCCGTGACTCCGGAGCCAGCCAGGTAGGGGCAACATGTGCCCACAGTGTGAGGCGCCCCAATGTGTGGGACTCCTGGACAGCTTCCTCGTCAGCCCCGCACTGTGCAACCCGGCTATGAGCCAAATCATCACAAGGTGTGGACGTACAGGGCTTCCGTAGGAGACGGCTGTACTAAGAACACGGGCCCATGCTGCTGGCACGGGCCGCAGAGTCAGTCCAGTCTGATCTTGGCTGTGGCTATTTCTGCAAATACCAATGGATCACCAGTATAATAATGCTGCTGCATTACAAAAATGAAAAAGAAAAGAGTGGCACGTACTTTGGAGACACCCCCACTCCCCACCCCCTGAATTTGCCACTGGCGAGGAAATCCCACCCACCCTCGTCTGACTCCTCAACCTTGCACTGTAACAGCTTCTCATTCATGTTTGGCTGTTCCTTTTTACAGTAGCAAGGACATGGGCCCTCATTCCGAGTTGTTCGCTCGCAAGCTGCTTTTAGCAGCTTTGCACACGCTAAGCCGCCGCCTACTGGGAGTGGATCTTAGCTTATCAAAATTGCGAACGAAAGATTAGCAAAATTGCGAATAGACACTTCTTAGCAGTTTCTGAGTAGCTCCACACTTACTCGGCAACTGCGATCAGTTCAGTCAGTTTCGTTCCTGGGCCCTCATTCCGAGTTGTTCGCTCGCAAGCTGCTTTTAGCAGCTTTGCACACACTAAGCCGCCGCCTACTGGGAGTGAATCTTAGCTTATCAAAATTGCGAACGAAAGATTAGCAAAATTGCGAATAGACACTTCTTAGCAGTTTCTGAGTAGCTCCACACTTACTCTGCAACTGCGATCAGTTCAGTCAGTTTCGTTCCTGGTTTGACGTCACAAACACTCCCAGCGTTCGGCCAGACACTCCTCCGTTTCTCCAGCCACTCCCGCGTTTTTCCCAGAAACTGTAGCGTTTTTTCGCACACACCCATAAAACGGCCAGTTTCCGCCCAGAAACACCCACTTCTTGTCAATCACATTACAATCACCAGAACGAAGAAAAAACCTCGTAATGCCGTGAGTAAAATACCTAACTGCATAGCAAATTTACTTGGCGCAGTCGCACTGCAGACATTGCGCATGCGCATTAGCGACTAATCGCTCCGTTGTGAGAAAAATATAACGAGCGAACAACTCGGAATGACCCCCCTGGTTTGACGTCACAAACACTCCCAGCGTTCGGCCAGACACTCCTCCGTTTCTCCAGCCACTCCCGCGTTTTTCCCGGAAACGGTAGCGTTTTTTCGCACACACCCATAAAACGGCCAGTTTCCGCCCAGAAACACCCACTTCCTGTCAATCACATTACGATCACCAGAACGAAGAAAAAACCTCGTAATGCCGTGAGTAAAATACCTAACTGCATAGCAAATTTACTTGGCGCAGTCGCACTGCGGACATTGCGCATGCGCATTAGCGACTAATCGCTCCGTTGCGAGAAAAATATAACGAGCAAACAACTCGGAATGACCCCCATGGAATGGGGGACAATGGAGGAAGTGCCCCCTTCAGACCTGGAGCCTGGGGGGCAAAAGACTCCATTGTCTCCCGGAGTTCCGCCTCTGCCTCCAGGGTTTTAGCTGGAGAACGCAAAAATGTTTCCTTAAAAGTGCATAGAAATCAACTATGTATAAGCCTTTTTGTTTTGCTTGTCACATACAGGTTGCAATGGGAGCTGTGCAGAGAAGGTATTTATGTAGCTTTGCTTCAGTTATGACCTGGTGATGGTCACTTACCACACGATAAAATCAGGCTATACAGTATTTGGATAGCCCACAATACTATTGGACTGTTTTAGCCCATTTTTGTCGTGCAGTAAATTAACGTTGGCAATAGGATACTTGCGTAAGGGATAGATTTACTAAATCTTCTAAAACAGACAAGTGGAGTGGTCCTATGAGTAACACTTTTATATTGCTTTAAAGTTAGCTGTATGAGAATCTACATTCTGAAATCTACATTTAGATTGTCGACCACTACAGACCACAGGGTCTATTCATGAATCAGTGAAAAGTATGGAGAAGTAAACCAGTGGAGAAGTTGTCCATGGCAACCAATTAGCTGCTACTTATAATTTTATAGAAAGCACTTTATACATGTTACCTCAACACTAATTGGCTCACTGGCTCACTTCTCCACTCTCTTCACTGCTTCATGAATTGACACCAAAGTGTGCACGATAAGGTCTATTTCTCAATTTTTTTTCTATCAGTATGACCCCCTTGGGATTAAAATACAGTAACTACACTCGTAAAATACATCAGCCCTCTTGGATATGTCCCAGTATCAGATTGTATAAAATAACTGTGCAACAAAATACCTGTAATTTTCATGACATACAAAACCTCTGGGATTAAATTGATTCATTGTGACAATAGTCAGGTCAGCTTCTTTGATTTGACAGTAAAATATCCAGATGGCATTGGAACAACAAATTTTGACAGACCAAGACATGCTTTTACATTGACAGTCCTATCATGCAAGTCAAGACATATTTTCAATAATGTGCCATACTGCTCTCACAGATTGTAACATGTTTGTTACTACTGTTTGTGGGGTAAATGTATAAAGGGAATATATACGTGATCCCGGCAGGCAGGATGCCGGCTGTCAGTATCCCTACAGCAGCATCCCGCCAGCCTGAATGCTGGCAGCTAGCACAGCGAGTCCACTCGCGGGCTCGCTGCGATCGCCACGCTTCACTTGCCACAGGTTATATTCCCACTTGGGTGGTGGTGTGGACCCACCAACCAAGTGGAAATACCAGGCTGCGGACGGTATTCCTGCCACCAGCATTTTACTGGCTGTCGGGATTCCGGCGTTGGTATCCTGAACGCTGGGATCTCGAACAATGGTATATTAACTGCATCCCGTACAAAGACCTGGAGAGTGATAAAGTGGAGAGAGGTAAGCTATCGACCAATCAGCTCCTAATAGCAATTTTTCAAACACAGCCTGTAACATGGCAATTAGGGACAGATTGGCTGATACTTTATCTCTCTCCCCTTTATCACTCTCCAATGCTTAGCAGATCTCTCCGAGTTTATATATTTAGTCCCATCAATTACGCAGAGATGTATGGTGAATATTTCTCATTCACATCAGCATCTGCACCATTAGAGCTTACAGTCTGAGGGATAAAAGGATATATACAAACTGCGCTGTATGTGTGTTAAAAAAGCTGCTCAATTTGTTTAGAATATACTATTAAAAATAGATAATGAGCGCTATGCATAAATTATGTGTAATAAACGTAAAAGTGTAGAGATTATAAGAGAGGCACCTGTAAAACAGAGAAAGTTGTTAATTGTTTACAGCTCCTCCTGGAGTGATGTAAAATGAGCTCAGTCCATCCCGGATTCCCAATGTGGCAATTGTGATGACCCTAACTATCCCTACCTTCTAGTCAGTTCGTGTATCGGCTGGAGGATAGATGTCCAAAGTCCTCACTTCCCGCTGCGTCCAGCGGTAGCGGATCGCGGCTTGGTGTCGGGTCGCGGCTCGATGACATCACTCTGCGACTATCGACGGGAAAGTTGGGCCGGGCAGAAGTTGCTGTCCTGTAGCTCATGTGCCTCCAACATGTTTTGTGCGTCACTGCGCACTTTGTCAAGGATGGCATGATGATTTCCTGGTCCCATATTTATACTTAAAAAAACGTTATTGTTCCTTTAGTTAAAAACAGAAATGCAGACAGGAAGTTGGGGCAAAATGGCGGCAACCATGTGCTCATGTGGTAATCCACTTTTTCAATGCCCAACTTCAATAAAAATTATTTCAAAATATTGTAATAGGTGCAACTTTAAATGAATATGTAATATATATGTTTATGTTAAAAATATATGTTTACACTATGTTAAAAAATAAACGTTTTTATATATTATATATATATATATATATATATATATATATAAACATAAGAATGCATTCAGTTCTATGTCTAAATTAAGCCCATGTGGTTGCAGTGTCTTCATCTCAAAGATCCATCTTGTCTCATTCTTTAATAGTTCTGTCACGATGTCTCCTCCTCTCCAATTTTTATGTATTTTTTATATCGCCATAAAGCTTAATCCACATGGATCTTTGTTGTGGAAATCCAGGAAGTGTTTGGAGATACTATGTGTAGCAAGCCCCTTTTTTATGTTATAAATACTGTATATTCGGCTAACCGAGTTTTGACCTTTCTTTTGGTCTGGCCAATGTATTGTAGCCCACAAGGGCATTCTAAGAGGTATATGGCTTGTTCCGTTTAGCAACTGGGATGGTCTTTGATTTTGTATATTTTTCCAGTTTTGTTTGATTTGAACTGTCCTTCTGGCTTTGTTGTGGTTGATTTATTGTTTTTGCATGCCTTACAATTGAGGCAGTAATGATAACCTTTAGTGTTTATTGGTTTTCTTTGTGTGGACGTTGTCTGAAAACTTGAAACCAATTCTTGTTTGATGTTCCTCGACTTTTTATAGATTATGTTTTGGTTTATCAGTCCTTTACTTTGTTGTCCAATTTCAAGATGTGCCAATGTTTATTTAACATGGGCCCTCATTCCGAGTTGTTCGCTCGCAAGCTGCTTTTAGCAGCTTTACACACGCTAAGCCGCCGCCTACTGGGAGTGAATCTTAGCTTCTTAAAATTGCGAACGAAAGATTCGCAATATTGCGAAAAGACGTCTCTGTGCAGTTTCTGAGTAGCTCGAGACTTACTCTGCCAGTGCGATCAGTTCAGTGCTTGTCGTTCCTGGTTTGACGTCACAAACACACCCAGCGTTCGCCCAGCCACTCCCGCGTTTTTCCCAGAAACGGTAGCGTTTTTTCCCACACGCCCATAAAACGGCCTGTTTCCGCCCAGAAACACCCACTTCCTGTCAATCACATTACGATCAGCAGAACGAAGAAAAAGCCGTGAGTAAAATTCCTAACTGCATAGCAAATTTACTTGGCGCAGTCGCAGTGCGAACATTGCGCATGCGCACTAAGCGGAAAATCGCTGCGATGCGAAGAAATTTACCGAGCGAACAACTCGGAATGACCCCCATGGTTTCTATAATTTTATGACTGCTGTTGTATTGGGTGATGAACCTAATTTGGTCTTTTTGTTCATCCGTTCTTCTTTCTTTGTACTTAATAAGATCTTCTTTGTCCATTTGGTTAGTTTTATGTCTCTGTCTATTCAGGTCCTGTTCTTTGTACTCTTTTTGGATGAAGTTCCGCATCATGTCTTCACTTTGTTTTTCGTATGTTTGGTATTCAGTGCAATTTCTTCTAATTCGCTCTTAGAATGCCCTTCTGGGCTACAATACATTGGCCAGACCAAAAGAAAGGTCAAAACTCGGTTACCCGAACATATTTATAACACAAAAAAGGGGCTGCTACATATAGTGTCTCCAAACACTTCCTGGATTTCCACAACAAAGATCCATGTGGATTAAGCTTTATGGCGATTCAAAAAGTACATAAAAATTTGAGAGGAGGAGACATTGTGGCAGAACTATTAAAGAATGAGACAAGATGGATCTTTGAGATGAAGACACTGCAACCACATGGGCTTAATTTAGACATAGAACTGAATGCATTCTTATGAAAATATATTTAAAAAAAAAAACTGTTTTTTTTAACATAAACATATATATTTTTAACTTAAACATATATATTACATATTCATTTATAGTGGCACCTACATTATTTTTAAATAATGTTTATTGAATTTGGGCATTGAAAAAGTGGATTACCACATGAGCACATGGTTGCCGCCATTTTGCCCCAACTTCCAGTCTGCATTTCCGTTTTTAACTAAATGAACAATTAATTTTTTTAAAGTATAAATATGGGATCATGAAATCATCATGCCATCCTTGACAAAGTGCGCAGTGACACACGAAACGCGTTGGCGGCACATGAGCTACAGGACAGCAACTTCTACCCAGCCCAACTTTCCCAACGCTAGTCGCAGAGTGATGTCATCGAGGTGAGACCCAACACCAAGCCACGATCTGCTACTGCTGGACGCAGCGGTAAGCGGGAAGTGAGGACTTTGGACATCTATCCTCCAGCCAATGCACAAACTGACTAGAAGGTAGGGATAGTTAGGGTCACCATATTGTGAATCCAGGATGGACTGAGCTCATTTTTACATCACTCCAGAAGAAGCTGTAAACAATTAACAACTTTTCTTTTTTAGAGATACCACTCTTATAATCTCTACACTTTTAAGTTTACAACACATAATTTATGCATAGCGATCATTATGTATTTTTAATATTACAGTCTGCGGGGTCTATGGGCCTAATTCAGACCTGATTGCTAGCAGGCGATTTTTGCACTGCTGCGATCAGATAGTCGCCGCCTACAGTGGGAGGGTATTTGAGCTGTGCAAGTGTGCGAACGCATGTGTAGCAGAGCTGTTCAAACTGATTTTGTGCAGTCTCTGCGCAGCCCAGGACTTACTAAGCCGCTGCAATCACTTCAGCCTGTTCGGGACCGGAATTGACGTCAGACACCCTCCCTGAAAACGGTTGGACACGCCTGCGTGTTTCCAGACACTCCCTGAAAACAGTCAGTTGCCACCCACAAACGCCCTCTCCCTGTCAATCTCCTTGCGATCGCCCACTCGATCGCTTTTTTCGCACCATTTCCCACCGCTTTTTCCCCACCGCTATGCACTGATGCCTGGTGCAGTCGCCCGACGCGCTTGCGCATTGCGGTGCATACGCATGCGCAGTTCGGACCTGATCGCAGGCTGTGAGAAAACGCAGCATAGCGATCAAGTCTGAATTATCCCCTATGTACTAAGCCTTGGAGGAGATAAAGTGGATGGAGATAAAGTACCATTTTTCAAAAACAGCCTGTAACATGGCAGTTAGGATCTGATTAGTAGGTACATTTTACTCCACTGCTATGTACATCCCACCAGAGGTAGTGAGGGAAATAATGGAATAATTGGAGATCAGTGGAGAAGCCTACACGCAAGCTTTGTTGCATGTGCTGCTAGAGGACATAGGGGGTAATTATGACCCATTCGCACACAGCAGTTCTTCGCTGCTGTGCGAACGGGTTGGAGCTGCGCATGCACGGTGCCTGCAATGCGCACACGCGTCGTTGCCCATCGCGTCGCCGGGCAACGACCAGATGAGAGAAGAAAGTGAGCGTTAGCACGATCGCAAGAAGATTAACAGCAGGGAGGCGTTCCGGGGCGGATACTCACCATTTTCTGGGTGTGGAGATCCGTACGTAGGCGTGTCCAGGCGCTTGGAGGGCGGATGTCTGACGTCAATCCCGGGATCTTCGTCGCTGGAGCCGTCGCACAGGGTAAGTAAGTCTGACCCTGGTATTGTTTTGCAGGAAACTTTTTTAGCATAGCAGGGCTGCACAAGCGATTGCAGCCCTGTTATGCTAAAATACACTCCCCCATAGGCGGCGTCAAGTTGATCGCACGAACAGCAAAAAGTTGCTACGTGCGATCAACTCGGAATGAGGGCCATAGGGGGTAATTCAGAGTTGATCGCAGCAGCAAATTTGTTAGCAGTTGGGCAATACCATGGGGGTCAGTCCGAGTTGATCGCACAAAGCTACATTTTGCAGCCCGTGCGATCAACTAGACGCCGCCTATGGTGAGGGATTTTTTTGCATAGCAAGGCTGTGAACACTTGTACAGCCCTGCTATGCAAAAAAAGTTTTGAGCAAAAGAAGACCAGGGTGCTGCTCCAGCAGCCCTGAGAAAAGCTTTTAAAGTGAAAAATGAAGACTTCAAGGGCTGCAGCAGAGGCACTGTAAGTGTTAGATGTCAGTCAGACATCTCCTGCTGCAGCTCCATCACCTCCCCCAGCGGCGCTGTACACACCCACGCCCTGGTTGCCGGGTACCTACCTACAGCGGAGGCTCCGGTTTCTCTCAAGTTAGTCACACACACCACCGCTGCTCTCCAGGATCGCGTGGCCGCACTCAGGAAGGAGGTAAGTGGGTCCCTCAGACGGGACCCGCTGGAAATCGCGATCCCACGTGGCCGGTGGGAGGCGGGCCGCACACGCTGGCGTGGATACTATGGCAGTACAGGGACCATACTAGACCACCAGGGCAAGGGCACAGGTCGGTTTTGATAAAAAAAGTTTATTATATAGCCCACAGTACCCGGTGGTGAAGTCCAGCAGGGGGATAAGGCTTTAACCTGTAGCCTCTCCCCCAGCCCCAGGGCACCATTTACAGTAAATGTTCCCGCCCTGGAGCTGCATATCTCTCTCTGTCTCCCTCACTCCCTGTCAGTATTTGGGCATCATTACCTCAAGCTGAGCTGATCCTGGGACTGTTTGGGCAAATCCTCCTCTGTAAAGCTGCCTGCATGTCAGCGCTGTGCATTTTACAGGACACTTAAGTATTCTACATGTCTGCTGACAGTGTTAGTTAAGAAAGAGTGCATTTAGTCAGGGTTATATAGTACAAGTACCCTGCGATATTCATCCAGTCTTTACTGTGCATTGTTATATCTATTGAGTGTATAGCTATACATAGTACTACTCTGTATTGCTAGTCCAGTGCAGTTTTATTGCATGTAATAATTTCTGCATTGTACAATGTGACTATTAGTGATGAGCGGGTTCGGTTTCTCGAAATCCGAACCCGCCGAACTTCAGCTTTTTTTACACGGGGCCGAGCAGGCTCGGATCCTCCCGCCTTGCTCGGTTAACCCGAGCGCGCCCGAACGTCATCATCCCGCTGTCGGATTCTCGCGAGGCTCGGATTCTATCGCGAGACTCGGATTCTATATAAGGAGCCGCGCGTCGCCGCCATTTTCACACGTGCATTGAGATTGATAGGGAGAGGACGTGGCTGGCGTCCTCTCCGTTTATAGAGAAGAGAGTAGAGAGTTAGAGACACTATTTACTAATTTTGGGGAGCATATTAGGACTGGAGTACTACTACTTGCTGATAGTGTGACCAGTGACCATTGACCACCAGTTTAATTAATCCGTTCTCTGCCTGAAAAAAAACGATACACAGTGTGACACAGTCACATACCATATCTGTGCTCAGCCTCAGTGTGCTGCATCATCATATGTAATACTGTATATCTGACTGTGCTGAGTGCTCACTGCTCACACAGCTTAATTGTGGGGGAGACTGGGGAGCAGTTAGAGCAGGAGTACATAAATAATATATTTTAAGTACAGTGCACACTTTTGCTGCCAGAGTGCCACACTGCCAGTGTGACTGACCAGTGACCACACTGACCACCAGTATATTGTGATTGTCTGCTTAGGACGGAGTACTACTTGCTGATAGTGTGACCAGTGACCAGTGACCACCACCAGTTTAATAAATCCGTTCTCTGCCTGAAAAAAAAACGATACACAGTGTGACACAGTCACATACCATATCTGTGCTCAGCCCAGTGTGCTGCATCATATGTAATACTGTATATCATTATCTGACTGTGCTGAGTGCTCACTGCTCACACAGCTTAATTGTGGGGGAGACTGGGGAGCAGTTATAGCAGGAGTACATATTTTAAGTACAGTGCACACTTTTGCTGCCAGAGTGCCACTGCCAGTGTGACTGACCAGTGACCACTGACCACCAGTATATTGTGATTGTCTGCTGACCACCAGTATATTGTGATTGTCTGCCTGAAAAAGTTAAACACTCGTCGTGTGGTGTTTTTATAAACGCATTCTGCAGACAGTGTCCAGCAGGTCCGTCATTACATAATATATACCTGTCCGGCTGCAGTACTAGTGTGATATATATATATTTTAATTTTATCTCATTATCATCCAGTCTATATTAGCAGCAGACACAGTACGGTAGTCCACGGCTGTAGCTACCTCTGTGTCTGCAGTCGCTCGTCCATCCATAATTGTATACCACCTACCCGTGGTTTTTTTTTTTTCTATCTTCTTGATACTAGTAGCTTACTTTAGGAGTCTGCAGTGCTGACAGACAGTGTCCAGCAGGTCCGTCATTACATAATATATACCTGTCCGGCTGCAGTACTAGTGTGATATATATATATATTTTAATTTTATCTCATTATCATCCAGTCTATATTAGCAGCAGACACAGTACGGTAGTCCACGGCTGTAGCTACCTCTGTGTCGGCAGTCGCTCGTCCATCCATAATTGTATACCACCTACCCGTGGTTTTTTTTTTTCTCTATCTTCTTGATACTAGTAGCTTACTTTAGGAGTCTGCAGTGCTGACAGACAGTGTCCAGCAGGTCCGTCATTACATAATATATACCTGTCCGGCTGCAGTACTAGTGTGATATATATATATATTTTAATTTTATCTCATTATCATCCAGTCTATATTAGCAGCAGACACAGTACGGTAGTCCACGGCTGTAGCTACCTCTGTGTCGGCAGTCGCTCGTCCATCCATAATTGTATACCACCTACCCGTGGTTTTTTTTTTTTCTCTATCTTCTTGATACTAGTAGCTTACTTTAGGAGTCTGCAGTGCTGACAGACAGTGTCCAGCAGGTCCGTCATTACATAATATATACCTGTCCGGCTGCAGTACTAGTGTGATATATATATATATATATTTTAATTTTATCTCATTATCATCCAGTCTATATTAGCAGCAGACACAGTACGGTAGTCCACGGCTGTAGCTACCTCTGTGTCGGCAGTCGCTCGTCCATCCATAATTGTATACCACCTACCCGTGGTTTTTTTTTTCTTCTATCTTCTTGATACTAGTAGCTTACTTTAGGAGTCTGCAGTGCTGACAGACAGTGTCCAGCAGGTCCGTCATTACATAATATATACCTGTCCGGCTGCAGTACTAGTGTGATATATATATATATTTTAATTTTATCTCATTATCATCCAGTCTATATTAGCAGCAGACACAGTACGGTAGTCCATGGCTGTAGCTACCTCTGTGTCGGCAGTCGCTCGTCCATCCATAATTGTATACCACCTACCCGTGGTTTTTTTTTTCTATCTTCTTGATACTAGTAGCTTACTTTAGGAGTCTGCAGTGCTGACAGACAGTGTCCAGCAGGTCCGTCATTACATAATATATACCTGTCCGGCTGCAGTACTAGTGTGATATATATATATATTTTAATTTTATCTCATTATCATCCAGTCTATATTAGCAGCAGACACAGTACGGTAGTCCACGGCTGTAGCTACCTCTGTGTCGGCAGTCGCTCGTCATCCATAAGTATACTAGTATCCATCCATCTCCATTGTTTACCTGAGGTGCCTTTTAGTTGTGCCTATTAAAATATGGAGAACAAAAATGTTGAGGTTCCAAAAATAGGGAAAGATCAAGATCCACTTCCACCTCGTGCTGAAGCTGCTGCCACTAGTCATGGCCGAGACGATGAAATTCCATCAACGTCGTCTGCCAAGGCCGATGCCCAATGTCATAGTACAGAGCATGTAAAATCCAAAACACCAAATATCAGTAAAAAAAGGACTCAAAAATCTAAAATAAAATTGTCGTCGGAGAAGCGTAAACTTGCCAATATGCCATTTACCACACGGAGTGGCAAGGAACGGCTGAGGCCCTGGCCTATGTTCATGGCTAGTGGTTCAGCTTCACATGAGGATGGAAGCACTCAGCCTCTCGCTAGAAAAATGAAAAGACTCAAGCTGGCAAAAGCACAGCAAAGAACTGTGCGTTCTTCGAAATCTTAAATCCACAAGGAGAGTCCAATTGTGTCGGTTGCGATGCCTGACCTTCCCAACACTGGACGTGAAGAGCATGCGCCTTCCACCATTTGCACGCCCCCGGCAAGTGCTGGAAGGAGCACCCGCAGTCCAGTTCCTGATAGTCAGATTGAAGATGTCAGTGTTGAAGTACACCAGGATGAGGAGGATATGGGTGTTGCTGGCGCTGGGGAGGAAATTGACAAGGAGGATTCTGATGGTGAGGTGGTTTGTTTAAGTCAGGCACCCGGGGAGACACCTGTTGTCCGTGGGAGGAATATGGCCATTGACATGCCTGGTGAAAATACCAAAAAAATCAGCTCTTCGGTGTGGAAGTATTTCAACAGAAATGCGGACAACATTTGTCAAGCCGTGTGTTGCCTTTGTCAAGCTGTAATAAGTAGGGGTAAGGACATTAACCACCTCGGAACATCCTCCCTTATACGTCACCTGCAGCGCATTCATCATAAGTCAGTGACAAGTTCAAAAACTTTGGGCGACAGCGGAAGCAGTCCACTGACCAGTAAATCCCTTCCTCTTGTAACCAAGCTCACGCAAACCACCCCACCAACTCCCTCAGTGTCAATTTCCTCCTTCCCCAGGAATGCCAATAGTCCTGCAGGCCATGTCACTGGCAATTATGACGAGTCCTCTCCTGCCTGGGATTCCTCCGATGCATCCTTGCGTGTAACGCCTACTGCTGCTGGCGCTGCTGTTGTTGCTGCTGGAAGTCGATGGTCATCCCAGAGGGGAAGTCGTAAGACCACTTTTACTACTTCCACCAAGCAATTGACTGTCCAACAGTCCTTTGCGAGGAAGATGAAATATCACAGCAGTCATCCTGCTGCAAAGCGGATAACTGAGGCCTTGGCATCCTGGGCGGTGAGAAACGTGGTTCCGGTATCCATCATTACTGCAGAGGCAACTAGAGACTTGTTGGAGGTACTGTGTCCCCGGTACCAAATACCATCTAGGTTCCATTTCTCTAGGCAGGCGATACCGAAAATGTACACAGACCTCAGAAAAAGACTCACCAGTGTCCTAAAAAATGCAGTTGTACCCAATGTCCACTTAACCACGGACATGTGGACAAGTGGAGCAGGGAAGGCTCAGGACTATATGACTGTGACAGCCCACTGGGTAGATGTATGGACTCCCGCCGCAAGAACAGCAGCGGCGGCACCAGTAGCAGCATCTCGCAAACGCCAACTCTTTCCTAGGCAGGCTACGCTTTGTATCACCGCTTTCCAGAATACGCACACAGCTAAAAACCTCTTACGGCAACTGAGGAAGATCATCGCAGAATGGCTTACCCCAATTGGACTCTCCTGTGGATTTGTGGCATCGGACAACGCCAGCAATATTGTGTGTGCCTTAAATATGGGCAAATTCCAGCACGTCCCATGTTTTGCACATACCTTGAATTTGGTGGTGCAGAATTATTTAAAAAATGAGAGGAGCGTGCAAGAGATGCTGTCGGTGGCCAGAAGAATTGCGGGACACTTTCGGCGTACAGGCACCACGTACAGAAGACTGGAGCACCACCAAAAACGCCTGAACCTGCCCTGCCATCATCTGAAGCAAGAAGTGGTAACGAGGTGGAATTCAACCCTCTATATGCTTCAGAGGTTGGAGGAGCAGCAAAAGGCCATTCAAGCCTATACAACTGAGCACGATATAGGAGGTGGAATGCACCTGTCTCAAGCGCAGTGGAGAATGATTTCAACGTTGTGCAAGGTTCTGCAACCTTTTGAACTTGCCACACGTGAAGTCAGTTCAGACACTGCCAGCCTGAGTCAGGTCATTCCCCTCATCAGGCTTTTGCAGAAGAAGCTGGAGACATTGAAGGAGGAGCTAACACAGAGCGATTCCGCTAGGCATGTGGGACTTGTGGATGGAGCCCTTAATTCGCTTAACAAGGATTCACGGGTGGTCAATCTGTTGAAATCAGAGCACTACATTTTGGCCACCGTGCTCGATCCTAGATTTAAAACCTACCTTGGATCTCTCTTTCCGGCAGACACAAGTCTGCTGGGGTTCAAAGAACTGCTGGTGAGAAAATTGTCAAGTCAAGCGGAACGCGACCTGTCAACATCTCCTCCTTCACATTCTCCCGCAACTGGGGGTGCGAGGAAAAGGCTCAGAATTCCGAGCCCACCCGCTGGCGGTGATGCAGGGCAGTCTGGAGCGACTGCTGATGCTGACATCTGGTCCGGACTGAAGGACCTGACAACGATTACGGACATGTCGTCTACTGTCACTGCATATGATTCTCTCCCCATTGAAAGAATGGTGGAGGATTATATGAGTGACCGCATCCAAGTAGGCACGTCAGACAGTCCGTACTTATACTGGCAGGAAAAAGAGGCAATTTGGAGGCCCTTGCACAAACTGGCTTTATTCTACCTAAGTTGCCCTCCCACAAGTGTGTACTCCGAAAGAGTGTTTAGTGCCGCCGCTCACCTTGTCAGCAATCGGCGTACGAGGTTACATCCAGAAAATGTGGAGAAGATGATGTTCATTAAAATGAATTATAATCAATTCCTCCGTGGAGACATTGACCAGCAGCAATTGCCTCCACAAAGTAGTACACAGGGAGCTGAGATGGTGGATTCCAGTGGGGACGAATTGATAATCTGTGAGGAGGAGGATGTACACGGTGATATATCGGAGGATGATGATGAGGTGGACATCTTGCCTCTGTAGAGCCAGTTTGTGCAAGGAGAGATTTATTGCTTCTTTTTTGGTGGGGGTCCAAACCAACCCGTCATTTCAGTCACAGTCGTGTGGCAGACCCTGTCACTGAAATGATGGGTTGGTTAAAGTGTGCATGTCCTGTTTATACAACATAAGGGTGGGTGGGAGGGCCCAAGGACAATTCCATCTTGCACCTCTTTTTTCTTTCATTTTTCTTTGCGTCATGTGCTGTTTGGGGAGTATTTTTTTGAAGGGCCATCCTGCGTGACACTGCAGTGCCACTCCTAGATGGGCCAGGTGTTTGTGTCGGCCACTAGGGTCGCTTAGCTAACTCACACAGCTACCTCATTGCGCCTCTTTTTTTTCTTCTTTGCGTCATGTGCTGTTTGGGGAGTGTTTTTTGAAGGGCCATCCTGCGTGACACTGCAGTGCCACTCCTAGATGGGCCAGGTGTTTGTGTCGGCCACTTGGGTCGCTGAGCTTAGTCACACAGCTACCTCATTGCGCCTCTTTTTTTCTTTGCATCATGTGCTGTTTGGGGAGTGTTTTTTGGAAGGGCCATCCTGCGTGACACTGCAGTGCCACTCCTAGATGGGCCAGGTGTTTGTGTCGGCCACTTGGGTCGCTGAGCTTAGTCACACAGCTACCTCATTGCGCCTCTTTTTTTCTTTGCGTCATGTGCTGTTTGGGGAGTGTTTTTTGGAAGTGCCATCCTGCGTGACACTGCAGTGCCACTCCTAGATGGGCCAGGTGTTTGTGTCGGCCACTTGGGTCGTTGAGCTTAGTCACACAGCTACCTCATTGCGCCTCTTTTTTTCTTTGCGTCATGTGCTGTTTGGGGAGTGTTTTTTGGAAGGGCCATCCTGCGTGACACTGCAGTGCCACTCCTAGATGGGCCAGGTGTTTGTGTCGGCCACTTGGGTCGTTGAGCTTAGTCACACAGCTACCTCATTGCGCCTCTTTTTTTCTTTGCGTCATGTGCTGTTTGGGGAGTGTTTTTTGGAAGGGCCATCCTGCGTGACACTGCAGTGCCACTCCTAGATGGGCCAGGTGTTTGTGTCGGCCACTTGGGTCGTTGAGCTTAGTCACACAGCTACCTCATTGCGCCTCTTTTTTTCTTTGCGTCATGTGCTGTTTGGGGAGTGTTTTTTGGAAGGGCCATCCTGCGTGACACTGCAGTGCCACTCCTAGATGGGCCAGGTGTTTGTGTCGGCCACTTGGGTCGCTTAGCTTAGTCATCCAGCGACCTCGGTGCAAATTTTAGGACTAAAAATAATATTGTGAGGTGTGAGGTGTTCAGAATAGACTGAAAATTAGTGGAAATTATGGTTTTTGAGGTTAATAATACTTTGGGATCAAAATGACCCCCAAATTCTATGATTTAAGCTGTTTTTTAGGGTTTTTTGAAAAAAACACCCGAATCCAAAACACACCCGAATCCGACAAAAAAAATTCGGTGAGGTTTTGCCAAAACGCGTTCGAACCCAAAACACGGCCGCGGAACCGAACCCAAAACCAAAACACAAAACCCGAAAAATTTCCGGTGCACATCTCTAGTGACTATGTGTGTGTGCATATAGCTGCTGTGTGACCTCCATTTCGTGTATCTCACTCAGATTGCTATCCCTATATTCTATAACCTGAGGGAGCTAATTGCGTCAGGTTTATCATTTAATATAGGTATTTCACAATATATACTGAGTGTGTATTTTTTTCTGTGAGTTTTAGTCACCAAATACCTCTTGAATTCCCTGTTTGTGCTGTTATACTGCACAGGGGGTTCTTGTCAGATATTGTGCTGCTGATATTGTACTGGGTTGCCCTGCATTGAGCTTTCGGATATGTCAGCTACAAAAGGCAATGGTGCTGGGGCTGATCCCACATTGTGTGGTGACGCTGCAGACACATTTGAGGAAAATATAGCAGCTGAGAGTTCAGGTTCTGGGGACTTCTTACCCCCCCAGTGGGATCGTAGCAACAGGGGTTCAAAATGACCCGCATTGTGCTACTTTCTCCACGCTATTGAATATGCTGGTAACTAGACTAACAACCCCTATGGAACCTCCTGTGCCGGTACAACCGCTTATGGTCCCCGCGGTTAACCCACCATGGGCAGATCAACTGTCTGCTCAGTTACAGCAATTGAACCAATCACTGACTACTCAGAAGTCTAACCCTCGCCCGCCTAAGACCAAGGGGTCCTCTAAGCGGACCATTACTTCCTCACAATCCACCAACGTCCCAGACACCTTGTCTGATGAGGATGGCGTTTATACTGACCCCACAGATTCTGATCCTGACGCTTCTGATGGGGAATCTGTTTCACAGGTGGATGTTCCTGACTTGTTGTAGGCTATCAGGCTCATTCTTCAAATTACTGATGACCCGAAGCCTGATGCTGCCCCTAAGAAACTGGACAGATTTAAACTTCAGAAAGTGGTTAAACAAGTTTTACATCATTCTGATCATTTAGTTGACATACGTCAGGAGTCCTGGGAAAATCCAGGAAAGAAATTCACGCCTCACAAGAAGATGCTGGCTCGCTATCCCCTCGCTGCGGAGCTAAGTAAAAATTGGAAAACACGCCTGCCAGTGGATTCGCAGGTGGCGCGGCTGGTGGTATCCTCAGCTCTGCCAGTAACTACCGTGACGTCTCTGAAAGAACCGATGGATAAGAGTGTGGAGGGTTGTTTAAAGGCGATTTACACCCTAGCAGGTGCTGCACATCGGCCCACCATTGCAGCGACATGGGCTTCAGGGGCTATTGAAGCATGGGCTCAGGAGTTGGAAGCTGAGATATCTTCCAACGCTTCTGATCATGCTAGACAATTCTTATCGTATATTGTCACAGCTTCTCATTACATTAAAGAGGAGGCTTCTGATGCCGGTATTCTGGCGGCCAAGGCTACTACTACGTCCATACTGGCTCGCCGAATTCTATGGTTGCGGTCCTGGTCCGTGGATCTGGACTCTAAGAAAACCCTGGAGGTACTCCCTTTTAAGGGAGAAATCCTTTTCGGAGAAGACTTCAACAAGATAGTGGCTGACTTAGCTTCTGCTAAAACAGCTTGTCTACCTAGTACTGCTCCTTCGGTACCGAAGGCTAAGAGTACTTCCTTTTACTCCTTTCATCCTTCAGGGAAAGCAAAGGGTCAGGCGTACCCGAAACAGGCTTGCACTTCCAAATCCAATAAGCCCAAACCCAAACGGGCCTGGGCTGTCCGTCAGCCTGCTTCCAAGACTGACAAGCCTACCGCATGACAGGGTGGGCCTCCCTCTGGGGGATCCCAGGGTGGGGAGCCGACTTCTAGGGTATACCCAGGAATGGTTAAAGACCACTTCCGATGCCTGGGTATGGGAAGTCGTCACTCGAGGTTACGCCGTATCCTTAAAAAATCGTCCCCCTCATCGATTTTGCCTGACAGACGTCCCTTCGGATCAGGTGAAGGCAAAAACTCTTCATTCGGTGGTACAGTCCCTCCTGGACAAAGGAGTGGTAGTACAGGTGCCTCTGGCTCAGAGAGGCAAGGGGTACTATTCACCGTTGTTCCAAGTCCCGAAACCGAATGGGTCCTCCCAGCCCATTCTCAATCTCAAGTCCTTGAACAAATTTGTGAGGGTCTCCAAGTTTTGTATGGAAATTATTCGCTCTATTCTGACATTGGATCCTGGGGATTATATGGTCTCCCTGGACATACAGGATGCTTACCTGCATATTCCCTTTGCAATGTCACATCAGCAATACCTGAGGTTTGCGGTTGGAAACCTCCATTACCATTTTCAGGCGTTACCTTTTGGTTTGACCACGGCTCTGCAAGTTTTCACCAATGTCATGGCGGTAATGACGGCTGTGCTCCACCGTCAAGGGGTCAGGATCCTACCGTACCTGGTTGACTTGTTGATCCTGGCAAATTCCCCAGAAATTCTCCTACGCCATCTGGATCTGACACTCCAGTTTCTGCAAGCCCACGGGTGGCTCATCAACTGGAAGAAATCTTCCCTGGTCCCTGCTCAGAGCATGGTACACCTGGGGGCGTTGTTGGACACCCACAACCAGCGGTTGTTCTTGTCTCAGGAGAAAGTCCTGAAGATTCAGGACAGGATTCGATGCTTCCTATCTCGTCCGCAAGTGTCGATACATTCGGCAATGCAAGTGTTAGGTCTCAAGGTGTCGGCTTTCGACATGGTGGAGTACGCTTAATTCCATTCCCGCCCTCTGCAGAAGCTGATTCTTGTCAAGTGGGACGGCCTGCCTCACTGGATCAGGTCTCAAATGATTTCCTTGTCTCCAGAGGTCCATCTCACTGAGCTGGTGGCTTCATGACCAACGATTGAGCAGGGGTCGTCCCTTCTAGATCTTCAACTGGGTCCTTCGGACAACGGACGCCAGTCTGAGAGGTTGGGGCGTGGTGTTGGAGCAATACTCCCTTCAGGGTCGGTGGACCAAGGAGGAGTCTCTCCTCCCGATACACATTCTGGAATTGCGGGTGGTGTTCAACTCATTGAACTTGGCCCAGCATTTAATATAGAATAGACCTGTTCAAGTACAGTCGGACAACGCCACCATGGTGGCATACATCAATCATCAAGGCAGCACTCGAAGCCGCATGGCAATGAGCGAAGTATCATGGATTCTTCAGAGGGTGGAACAGCCATATATGCATTCTGGGGGTCCTAAACAGTATTCATTCCGGGGGTCCTAAACTGGGAAGTGGACTTTCTAGGTCATCAGGACGTACACCCTGGAGAGTGGAGCCTCCATCCAGAAGTGTTTCAACTCCTCGTGGACAGGTGGGGGCTCCCAGATGTGGACCTGATGGCGTCTCAACACAATTGCAAGGTTCCTGTCTTCGGAGCACGGACAAGTATTCCTCTAGCAGCGTTTGTGGACGCACTGGCAATTCCATGGAACTTTCAGCTGCCATACGTGTTCCCTCCGGTGTCACTCTTGCCCAGAGTAATAAGGAAGTTCAAGCAAGAAGGAGGACTCCTGCTTCTGATCGCTCCCGCGTGGCCCAGTCGGCATTGGTTCTCAGACCTTCAGGGTCTCTTGATAGAGCGTCCCCTTCTACTTCCACAGCGCCCAGATCTCCTTGTTCAGGGCCCCTGTGTATATCAGGATTTAGCCCGGTTGGCTTTGACGGCGTGGCTCTTTAAGCTTCCGTCTTGAGGGCCAAGGGATTTTCTGAGACGGTCATTCAAACCATGTTGAGGGCCCGGAAACCGGCTTCTGCTCAGATTTACCATAGGGTCTGGAATTCTTACTTTGCTTGGTGCGAATCTAACAATCATGGGGCTTACAAGTTTAGTACGGCCAACCTTTTGGCTTTTCTACAACAGGGCCTGGACTTGGGCCTTCGTCTGGCCTCCACCAAGGTTCATATTTCTGCCTTGTCGGTTTGGTTCCAGAGAAAAATTGCGACGTTACTTGGTGTACATACGTTCACTCAGGGTGTGTTGTGGATTCAACCTCCCTGTGGCCCCTTGGGACTTGTCGGTGGTTTTGGAGGCGTTGCAAGGGTCTCCGTTTGATCCTCTTGAATCTGTGCACCTTTAGTGGTTTGCTCTTACGGTATTGTTTCTGCTGGCTATTGCCTCTGCTAGATGGGTGTCGGATTTGGGTGCCTTGTCTTGTGGGTCACCATATCTGGTTTTTCACCATGATCGGGCGGTTCTTAGAACACGTCCCGGGTATTTACCCAAGGTGGTATCTTCTATCCACCTTAATCAGGAGATTGTGGTTCCGCCCTTTGCCTCTCCTGATTTGTCTTCCAAAGAGTGGTCTTTGGATGTGGTACGGGCTCTCCGTATCTATGTGAAGAGAACTGCCTCCATCAGGAAGTCGGATTCCCTCTTTGTTCTGTTTGGTTTTCACAAACGTGACTGGCCTGCTCACAAGCAGACCCTGGCCAGATGGATTAAAATGGTGATTGCACATGCTTATGTGCAGGCTGGCCTTCCAGCTGCTGCTACCATTAAGGCTCATTCTACTCGGTCGGTTGGGCCTTTTGGGCGGCCCGCCGTGGTGCGACGCTTGAGCAATTGTGCAAGGCGGCTATGTGGTCCTCAGTGAACACGTTAATAAGGTTCTATGCCTTTGATACATCCGCCTCCCAGAATGCTTGCTTTGGACGCCGGGTTCTTGTGCCCGCTACAGTGCTTCCCCTTCCATAAGGAACTGCTTTAGGACATCCCCAATGTCATTCCCTGTGGAGCCCAGTGTACCCCGCAGCAGAAAACGAGATTTATGGTAAGAACTTACCATAGTTAAATCTCTTTCTGCGAGGTACACTGGGCTCCACAGGGTGCCCACCCTGACGCACTTAGCTTCTTTGGGTTAGTATTGCATTAGCCGCTGACACTTTCTCCTGTCGTGAGAGTGTGGTGTATGTGGCTACTAACAGTTGTTGTCTCTTTTGCCTGCTACTGCATGGACTGTTTAACAAAAACTGAGCTCCTGTGCACGGAGGCGGGGTTATAGAGGAGGCAGCGCTATGCATTCTGGGAACAGTCAAAGCTTTTAGCCTGTTGGTGCCTCGGATCAAGATCCTACTCTACACCCCAATGTCATTCCCTGTGGAGCTCAGTGTACCTCGCAGAAAGAGATTTAACGGTAAGTTCTTACCATAAATCTCATTTTTTTATCAGTGGCTCCGTGGTTTCTTGTTTTTTCCAGCTTGATACGCCGTTACCGGGTCGGCCGAATATCTGAATGTGGTCAAATACTTGCTCCTAGTTCACGAAATGTACTTAAACCCCAAGAGTTACGCTTGGCGTGATTACGATGAGAAGTTTCGTTGGAATCAGGACGGCAACCCGACCTTGCCTATGGGTTTTAAGGACGTGGAAGTGTGGCTAGAGGTTACTCAACACAGTAAGACTGCTGTTGACTTTCAGGGCAGTAAGCCGCCCCCGGGCGTCTGCCTAACTCTGGTCAAGTAAGGCGTTTTCCCCTGTTAAGGGTGACGAATTATCCAAGTGGGTGGGTTCTTATCCTGATTCCCTTTCCGGTCAGTTTTTATTGGACGGTTTCATTTCGGTTTCCGACTGCCCATTGCAGATTCCGTCCTCGTAGTTGCTCGCTGCAATATGAGATCTGCTCGCAATTTCCCCCAGGTGGTCTCCCGGAAGGTTGAGTCTGAGGTGCATTTGGGGCGCATGTGTGGCCCTTTCTCGTGTCCCCCCCCGTTGCCTGATCTCTGAGTTTCTCCCTTAGGGGTGGTTCCCAAGAAGGCCCAGGGGCAGTTCTGCCTCATCCAGCACTTGTCCCACCCTCACGGGGGTTCCGTCAACTACGCTATCCCATCGGACGCCTGCTGCGTTCGGTACCAATCTTTCGATGAGGCCATTCAGTTGGTTAAGGGGGTGGGCCCCGGTGCTCTGATGGCCAAGCTGGACATCGAGTCCGCTTTCCGCCTTCTTCCTATTCATCCCGATTCCCTCCGGTTTCTTGGTTTTCATTTATGGGGTACTTTCTACATCGATCGGTGCTTGCCTATGGGGTGTTCTGTTTCTTGTGCCTACTTTGAGAAGTTCATCTCTTTCTTACACTGGTGTATTCAAGCGGCCTCCGGTCCCCCGGGGGTTGCTCATTACTTGGATGATTTCTCTTTGTAGGCCCAAGGAATGGTTTGGTTTGCGGAATGTGTTAGGTCTCGTGCAATGTTTGTTCGGTCTCCTTGGGGTCCCTGTGGCCCCTATAAGACTGAGGGCCATACCTCTTGTTTGAGTTATTAAGGGATCGAAATCGATACGGCTTCTGGATGTTGCCGGCTTCCTGCCAGTAAGGTTCATAAGCTCCTGGGTCTTATAGATGAATGTCTGAGCAAACGTAGGGTCAGGCCCAGACAGGTCCAATCGTTGCTTGGTTCTTTCAACCTTGCTTGCAGGATCATCCCAATGGGGCGGGTTTTTTGCCGTAAGCTTGAGTGGTCCACGGCGGGTGTTTCTATGCCCCATCATACCGTATACCTGTCTCGCAAGATCAAAAATGATTTGCGGGTCTGGTCTACTTTCCTGGTTTCTTTTAATCGCGAGGTGTTATGGCCAGCCAGACACTGTTTTAATAGTTCCCAGCAACTTTTTACGGACGCTGCTGGTGGTACGGGCTTTAGTGCCTTTTTTAGGAACGAGTGGTGTCCTGCTCCCTGGCCTGTTCTTGGATTTTGCGCGGCTTTACCAAGAACTTGCTGCTTCTTGAATTGTTCACATTAATTGTGGCGGTCGAGTGCATGCGTTTAATAATAATCAGCGCTCCTCCTCTCCTCAGGCCTTGCGCTTGTTGCGGCATTTGGTGCTGAAATGCCTCCAGCACAATATTAATTTCACGACTAAACATGTCCCAGGTGTCGATAATAGGATAGCAGACTCACTTTCCCGTTTTGAATTTGCGAAGTTTCAGGAGATAGTTCCTGACACTGCAAAGTTTGGTTTGCCATGCCCGCCCTTCTTATGGTGGGTCATCGAGTCATTTCCTGGGTAAGTTACAGGTCCCATTTAGTTGCTTGCTTGTACACAGGTGATAGTAGGCCCGTTTGCAGTCCGCTATGGTCGACCTTTGCGAGCGGCCTTTTGCTTTCTCTGTCTTTTCTGTTTGGCGCGTGGTCGCCCACTGTGGGGGGGGGGGAGGGGGGCCATGCATCTTTGTAGTGATTTATTACAGGTTGTTCGGAATGTACCGGGTTGGGGCTCTATCTGTTTGCCTGGTGGTACTGTGGTGAGTGGGTCCTGTCCTTGCAGATTGGGATAGCTGCTCGGGCTGTGGCTTCGAGTCTTCCAGCGGAGGCTGTACGGAGCCTATTGTTGGAGTTTCGATGTTTCAAGTTCTATTATGTGGTTACATTTGTTGCGCCTGTTTACATTTTCCTCCGAGGGGGCCGAATTACAATGTGCATACTCACGGACCACAGGAGTTTTTTTGAGTTTTATCCTTCACTCTGGTTTTTTCCTTTCATTATTGTTGTGTTTGACTGTGTTTGATTTGTTGCTGATGTTAGGGTTTTTCTTTTTCAGCTGCATTGGATACCTGGGAACAGATTTGGCTAGTTGGCCATTCTTACATTTTTTGGACGGAGAGGCATCCTATGGTGGGACAAACGGCTGACTTTTTTGGTGACAGGGTAGTAAGATGGTTAGGTGTTAGGGGTTTACATTGGGTTGGTTTGTTTCGGCTTCTTTTCCGTCACGATCGAAGGTGGGGCTGGCCCGACTGCATCGTCATTCACCTTGGTGGGAATGACATGGGTCAAGTTAAAGGCATCGACCTCATCCTAAGTGTCAAGATGGATTTGGAGGATTTGCGAGCACTTGGCCTCGAGTGCAGGTGGTGTGGTCTGATATTGTGCCTCGTTTTCACTGGCGCGGTGCGGTTTATTTTTCTGCCATAGAAAAGGCTCATAAGAAGGTGAATTCTGCGGTGTCGGTGTATGTGAAAGCCATGGGTGGTGTGGTCGTACGGCATCTGCTGCTGGTACTTCGTAACTCACACTTTTATAGGGAGGACCGGCGTTCACCTTTCCCCTGCAGGCATTAGCGTGTTTTTGGAGAGTATTTTTAACTTTTTGTCTGTTTAGTTTGCGGTTTTGTTGTCTTAGTTGGATGGCGTTCTGCGGTTTAGGTAAACCTTGTTGTGGCGGAAAGTCGCTACCAGCCAGCGGTCAAAATTTACATAAGTGGTCATTGTGGGGCACCCCCTTTTGGGAAGACGGCGAGTGTGTCTTCCCCCTGCGGGTGGACTACGGACGTTCCCGTGTGGTTTCGTCGATTGCTCTGCTAGATTAAAGGGTGGTGAGTCCTGCACAATGCGGGTTATGTTATTAGGAGGCGGTAGTAAGTCCCCTCCTAGGTTATCTGGTTTTATTCTAGTTGACTAGTGCTGGTGAGTTGGTAGCTCCTTTCTTTGCCATCCTCCAATAAATAGTTAAATCTAGGTCACCAAACAATAAATAGCTGTTGACCTTTTAAATCTAGCAGTTGGTTTCCGTGTCGTTATTTCTTAGTGCTAAGCTAGATCAAGTATATATATATATGTTTAAGTGTGTCACAATAAAGTTATGGGCGACTTATTGAGTACATTGCATGCAGGGACAGAGCTTACTTCCATTTCACCACACACATCTGAATCAGTGACATGTGGTGGGGTGAGGCAGAGCCTTTCCTGTCATACTAACATATATGACAGAGTTTTGACTATATCAAGTATATGAAAAATACAAAGAATACATTACAAGTATCTTCTTTGTGTTATTCTAATCATTTTTATAGTCAAAACTCTGGAGTAAAACAGTCCATGACAAGTAAGGCAGTATCTCCACTGTCTATCTTTCTCGCACATCACTGATCAAAACTCACCAAATTTCCAGCAGTATATAGTAGTATATACTGCTCTTGACTCCAGCCATTGGCGTTTCTATAATGGGTGCAATGCGTGTGGTGCACACGGGCCACTGGGTCCAGGTGGGTCCAGACCGCACACACTGTACCCATATTTACCTTTCCTGGGTCCAGTGTCGGGCGCTGCAGTCGCGGTGAAATCACAGCCAAAATGGCCACCGCGCATGCGCAGTAGTCAAATTGGTCTCCGTAACATGGCGGGCGACATGTTTTCCAGAGATCTGCGCATGCGCAGTAGACTCTGGCATAATGTTGGAGACTACTGCGTCGTGCAGAGGAGGGGGCCCATCCAGAAGTGCACACGGGCCCTCTCCTCTGTTAAAACTAGAGATGATTGGGTTTGGTTCTCTGAGAACCGAACCCTACTGAACATCACGTCCCGAGCCCGGATCCGAATTCGGCTCGGGACTTCCCACCAGACTCAGAAACCAGAACGAGGCAAAACGTCATCATCCCGCTGTCGGATTCTCACGGGTTTTGGATTCCATATAAGGAGCCGCGCGTTGCCGCCATTTTCACTCCAGTCCTGGAGAGTATAGCGAGAGGATGTGTCTCTCTCCTCGCTGTCTGTCTGTGCGGGAAAGTGGTGTGGCGACCTGCTCTGACTTATGTGCGTCATTCCAGTGCTGTGTTGTGCTGCATCAGTCCAGTGGTAGTGTCTTGTGCTGCATCAGTCCAGTCACAGTGGTGGTGTCCTCTGCTGCTATATGTCCAGTGCTGCTGTATAAGTCCAGTCCAGTGGTGCTGTGTTGTGCTTCATTAGTCCAGTGGTGGTGTCTTGTGCTGCATCAGTCCAGTCACAGTGGTGATGTCCAGTGCTGCTGTATTAGACCAGTCCATTGCAGTGCTGCTGTGTTGTCCTGCATCAGTCCAGTGGTGGTGTCCCTGTGCTGCCGTATAAGTCCAGTGATACTGCTGTATAAATCCAGTCCAGTGGTACTGCCGTATAAATCCAGTGGTACTGCTGTATAAATCCAGTGGTACTGCCATATAAATCCAGTCCAGTGATACTGCCGTATACTGTATGTCCAGTGGTACTGCCATATAAGTCCAGTGATACTGCTGTATATATCCAATGATACTGCCGTATATGTTCAGTGGTACTGCTGTATATGTCCAGTGGTACTGCTGTATAAGTCCAGTGATACTGCCGTATAAGTCCAGTGATACTGCCGTATATGTCCACTGGTACTACCGTATAAGTCCAGTGATACTGCCGTATAAGTCCAGTAATACTGCCGTATAAGTCCAGTGATACTGCTGTATATGTCCACTGGTACTGCCGTATATATGTCCAGTGATACTGCCGTATAAATCCAGTCCAGTGGTACTGCCATATAAATCCAGTCCAGTGGTACTGCCGTATAAGTCCAGTGGTACTGACGTATAAGTCCAGTGGTACTGACGTATAAGTCCAGTGGTACTGCCGTATATGTCCAGTGGTACTGCTGAATAAGTCCAGTGATACTGCCGTATAAATCCAGTCCAGTGGTACTGCCGTATAAATCCAGTGGTACTGCCATATAAATCCAGTCAAGTGGTACTGCTATATAAATACAGACCAGTGGTACTGCCGTATAAGTCCAGTCCAGTTGTACTGCCATATAAGTTCAGTGGTGCTGTCCGATGCTGTATATTATTTACACCAAATAAAGGAGTTATTAATATTGAATCCAAATAATTTTTACAGGGTTTGCCCTGTGTGGTGTAGAGGTATGCTCTCCTGTGCTGCATTTTGTTATATAACTCCAGAAAAATAATGGAGAACAAAAATTTGGAGGATAAAATAGGGAAAGATCAAGAACCACTTCCTCCTACTGCTGCTGCTGCTGCTGCTGTTGTTGCTGCTGGGAGTCGATCTTCATCCCAGAAGGGAAGTTGGAAGACCACTTGTACTACCTCAACTAAGCAAATACTGTCCAACAGTCCTTTTCAAGGAAGATGAAATATGACAGCAGTCATCCTGTTGCAAAGTGGATAACTGAGGCCTTGACAGCTATGTTGGTGTTAGACGTGCGTCCGGTATCCACCATTAGTGCAGTGGGACTGCAGTGCCACTCCTAGATGGGCCAGGTGTTTGTGCCACACACTTGTGTCGCTTAGCTTAGTCATACAGCTACCTCATTGCACCTCTTTTACTTCTTTGCATGATGTGCTGTTTGGTGCCTAGTTTTTTTTAAGTGCCATCCTGTCTGCCACTGCAGTGTGACTCCTAGATGGGCCAGGTGTTTGTGCCGCACACTTGTGTCGCTTAGCTTAGTCATACAGCTACCTCATTGCACCTCTTTTACTTCTTTGCATGATGTGCTGTTTGAGGACTAGTTTTTTTGAGTGCCATCCTGTCTGCCTCTGCAGTGTTACTCCTAGAAGGGCCAGGTGTTTGTGCCGCACACTTGTGTCACTTACAATAGTCCTACAGCCACCTCGGTGCAACTTTTAGGCCTAAAAAATATTGTGAGGTGTTCAGAATAGACTGGAAATGAGTGGAAATGAATGTTATTGGGGTTAATAATACCGTAGGATCGAAATTACCCCCAAATTCTGTGATTTTAGCTATTTTTATGTTTTTTCCAAAAATCATCCAGATCCAAAACCAAAACCCGAAAGGGTGGTTTTGGCAAATCCTATCCAGATCCAAAACACGAGCGGGGATCCAGATCCAAAACACAAAACATGAAAAGTGCCCACCGCACATCTCTAGAAAACGCCCCTGGCTCCAGCAACAACTATTCACCCTCGCAGATCTACACCTCAGTCCTGGAATTCCAAATTCATATCTGCAAAAATGTTCATGTACCACTGAGCAACAGTGGAGGAAATAACTTTCTAAGGCGGATTTCCAGGCATATTTCAAGAACCTCATGTCCTTCCAGTCTTTAAACCCCTGGCATCTCATTGCCACTGTCAATGCCCTCCTCTACCCACCCCCATATCAATTCCCATCCTCACTTTCTGCCCTTTATTTTGCCACCTCCTTCACATCCAAAATTGACTCCATATCTCAGGACATTACATTCCTTCAAGCCTTCAGCAACCCTCCGCTCCTTTCTTTGATCATACTATCCTTATCAACTCTGACTTCTTTTCCCCCTGTATCTGGAGAGGAAGACATGGCGCTCATCCATTCCACTACCCCACCTCATACCTACTTGACCCTATCCCCTCCCACCTCCCCTGCTGCCTTTCTCCTACTACCTGTTCCTAACTTGCCCATCTCCTCAATCTCTCCCTCTCATCAGGCACTGTCCCCTCTGCCTTCAAGCATGCCCTTGTCTCCCTTATTGTTAAAAAACCTAACACTCTCTCCAACTACCGAATCATCTCTCTCCTCCCTCTTGCCTCCAAACTTCTTGAGTGTATTGTCTACAACTGCCTTAC
Source organism: Pseudophryne corroboree (assembly GCF_028390025.1). NCBI lineage: Eukaryota > Metazoa > Chordata > Amphibia > Anura > Myobatrachidae > Pseudophryne > Pseudophryne corroboree. Next base: position 998,911,044 of record NC_086444.1, on the reverse strand, counting down.
TATCTTTCTTTCCTAGGTAAGAAAAAACAATTTTTGTTCCCTAATGCACACTGAGTGAAAAATAATACTACATAATAATCAGAGAATACGGAGATCTTAGTTGCGTATATCTGCAGATATAGGGTTAAGCCCCCAGGCCGATCGGGAAGGCGTCTCCGTCACTGGGGGTCCCTAATACTAGGTATGGGTCCGGGGTGCAGGACCACATCACGTCGGCACAGGTCGGCTACCCCAGGTCAGCACACAGGTGAAAATTAATAAGGGTTAATAAGCACATAAGTGCTATGTACTGTAAGTGAAGTGTGATTAAAATACAAAAATATATACAAAGTGATAGGGAAAATCATAAACGTTAATAAAGTATTAGGGTGTGCCGACCTGAAGCCGCCCAGCCATACCGACATAGGGGCCACCGCACCCCACAAATAATTACACATATGTCTGGGTCTCAATGCCCAGTGTAAGGCCACATGGTAATGGCTCCTACAGCATCTGAGAGCCAGCTTACCTAGAGACACCCCTAACTTCTCCAATGGCACTCCGGATTCAGCAATCCCTCCTAATGCTGACCCATCCATGCCTCTCTAAATACAATGCACATATAGTGGCAAGCTTGCCACTATATGTGCATTGTATCTTTCTTTCCTCCAACTCCTTGCTTGCCCTATTTCAGTCTGGCTTTTATCCTCTCTACTCCACTGAAACTGCCCTCACGAAAGTCTGCAATGACCTCCTTGCTGCCAAATCCAAGGGCCATTAGTCTGTGGTTATTATCCTTGACTTCTCTGCTACTTCTGACACTGTGGACCACCCTCTTATCCTTCAAATCTTTCACTCCTTCGGTATACATCAGCAGTTCCCAACCTTTTTTCTCTCCCGTACCCCTTGATTAGGCTTTTCATTTATGAGTATCCCCTAATCTCATAAATCCCCCCCACCCATCCGTCCATGCCATAAAAGTTTGTTTTTGTTAGGTAGTAATGTTCTTAGGTTAGCTAAATAATCAAACAACTCTTTAATGGCATTTATAGGCCTCAAACTCCAATGCAATGCATACATACAGTAAAAAAAAATTTAATAAAAAAGAAGGCTACACGCCAATAAATTCTTCAGTTAAAACAAACTTCTTAGAGCTATTTAATTGAGCAAAACAGACATACTATACAGAGTGGTTTCTTAAAGGAAACAGATTCAGGGTTCAAAAAGAACAGGAAGATATGTACATGTTAAGATGCATAATTAAATAAAGGCAGCGGCGGATTGGCATGCCAGGACGCCGGCCCGTATTCCGTTTAGCCGGTCCAGTCATTCCCTCATTGGCTGCCCGCCACCCCCATGCAGGCCACCAGCCGCGATCACGGCAGCGTTCACTGAAAGCTTCTGCGCAAGGGCAGAAGCACAGAGAAGCACTTTGAAAATGGCCGCCGTCTGTGCAGCAACCCTTCTTCCCCATAATGCATAGTATTCGGAGCCGTCAGTCACTACTGACGGCTTTGCCTCCCTTCCAGTCGCACCATGTGTTCCGCCTCCCCTCCAGCCCATGCCGTCACAGCAAGGAGCTAGCACACTGCACAATGGACTCGTGGCTACTACAGTTAGTACTGCAGGCACAGCAGGAGCCAGCAACCAGCCACTTCTGACTGCGTCACACACCAGTTGTGTGACAGGCAGTAAGTAATGTACAACTAACTGGTGCAATATGTATAACAACTAACTAGTGCAATATGTATAATGTGCTTTACCTGGTGCAATGTGTATAATGGGGGTCATTCCAAGTTGATCGCTTGCTAGCTGTTTTTAGCAGCCGTGCGAACGCATAGTTGCCACCCACAGGGGAGTGTATATTTGCTGTGCAAGGGTGTGATCGCTTTTGCAGCCGACAGATGCAAACACAATTTGTTCAGTTTCTGAGTAGCTCAGAACTTACTTAGCCGCTGCGATCACTTCTGCCTGTTCAGTCCCGGAATTGACGTCAGACACTCACCCTGCAAACGCCTGGACACGGTTGCGTTTTTCCAAACACTCCCAGAAAATGGTCAGTTGACACCCACAAACGCCTTATTCCTGTCAATCTCCTTGCAATCAGCTGTGCGAATGGATTCTTTGTACAATCCATCGCCCAGCAATGATCTGCGTTGTAGCCGTATGACGTGCCTGCACATTGCGGTGCATACGCATGCGCAGTTCTGACCTGATCACAGCGCAGCGAAAAAATCTAGCGTGCGATCAGGTCGGAATGACCCCCAATGTGCTTTACCTGATGCAATGTGTATAATGTGCTTTACCTGGTCCAATGTGTATAATGTGTTCTGCCTGGCACAATGTGCATAACGTGCTCTACCTGGTGCAATGTGTATAATGTACTTTACCTGGTGCAATGTGTATAATGTGCTCTGCCTGGCACAATGTATATAACGTGCTCTACCTGGTGCAATGTGTATAATGTGCTTTACCTGGTCCAATGTGTATAATGTGTTCTGCCTGGCACAATGTGCATAACGTGCTCTACCTGGTGCAATGTGTATAATGTACTTTACCTGATGCAATGTGTATAATGTGCTCTGCCTGGTGCAAAGTGTATAATGTGCTCTGCCTGGCGCAAAGTGTATAACGTGCTCTACCTGGTGCAATGTGTATAATGTGCTTTACCTGGTCCAATGTGTATAATGTGTTCTGCCTGGCACAATGTGCATAACGTGCTCTACCTGGTGCAATGTGTATAATGTACTTTACCTGATGCAATGTGTATAATGTGCTCTGCCTGGTGCAAAGTGTATAATGTGCTCTGCCTGGCGCAAAGTGTATAACGTGCTCTACCTGGTGCAATGTGTATAATGTGCTTTACCTGATGCAAAGTGTCGAAGTCAAAAATATTACATAGAGAGAACATACAGACTCCACACATTATGAGTCGCTAAGCTTGCAAATACGCGCAGCGAGCACAGCAATATATGGTAACATACGCATTTACACAGACATGCCACAGAGATAGATTCGACACATATTTCATACAGCACATAATTATAACATATCAAGCGCCAGACATCATAATGATTTAAAATTATATAATGGAGTAACGTCATGTATGTGTATTATTGGAATGAAGCAAGATGGACATGTCGTATCTGGTATTAAAGCAACCAGATTAATGTGTATATCAATTTGATGCCTGTTATTAAGTTGTAGCTCATTGCAACAAGTAGATATGATTAAATGAAGGAATATGAAGCCAAAATTCTAAAGTGAACAAAAGATCTTTTGAAGACTTGAAACTAGCTCCACAGCATGGCCCTGGGGGCAGAAACATGTGCCAGCAACATAGGACATAAGCCCTCACTCTGACCAATGAGCCGTTGAGTTCTTGAGAGGTCTGGCCTCTGGACCAATAGAAGGAGACCGAAACCAACAGAGTGAAAACTCCCACTGAGTGATATAGGCAGTTTCTAGGACTTAGAGAGTTAGTTGCTGTTTTGTCCCAGACAATGGTGGAGATGCTGCCAGTCCGGTGCCTACATGATTTTACAGAGAGAGAGAGAGAGTGATATGGAGGGGAGACTTTATATGAGAAAGATATGGTGATGTATTTGCTGGCCTGTAACTGTATGTATTTGATTTAGTTTGTATTAACTGCTTACTGTATAAATTGTAACCATGTAACTATATATATATATATATATATATATATATATATATACACACTGTGCATTGTGATATATTGAATACATATCCTTTTAATAACAAATATATACATCAATGAGCTTTGGAACTCAGATAATGTGTGGGTGTATTGCTTTCTCTTAAGGGATGTAGTGTTTTGCGACGTACAGCGCACTTTTATCGTATATGTTAATAGGATGCGCCTGGCGTCCGCAGTATATATTATTAAATATTTGTTAGAAAGCAATTTGGTATTTACAGATGAGGGTTGCATCCGCGATATCACGGTCTTAATGATGTACTGTACATTACAAACGCGGCTGTGATCGACCGGCTAACGATGGACGCATTGCGGCGCTGGCGAATAACATCCACGTGTATTGTTGTGTTACCAGTAAGCCGCTGATATGAAATTCAAGGGACAATGTGTTTCTCATAATATTTAAGACGCTAAAATGTATTTTTATTGTTGCAAAACAAAGTTTAAATAAGTCATATTGTGTTTGATTCAGATTGAATTCTTTATCTGTTAAGTAAATTTAAAAGTACATTTAAAAGTTGCTGCATATCCATGTTATGGCTATGTTAGCATGCTGAGAAATTTTGTATACTTTTTTTTAAAACTCAGGCCTAAAGTAACTTTGGTGCCAGTGTGGAGTGTGATTTCCTTTGACAAGGAAGCCGCATGGTCTGTCCTCCGTTTTGGACTAACCACATGGCCTGTCCACCATCTTGAGTAAACCTCATGGATGTGGAAGGGGGAGGAGCAGTGGCCATTTTAGGAAGGTCACTTTCTAAATAGCTGATTTTCAGTCTGCTCAGAACAATCAGTTTCCTTTGTCACATTCATAGCACCATTTATGAGTTACCAATGAATTTATTTAACCCATGCCATAGTCAATTACAAATAGTTTCAATTGGGCCTAGTGAGAGTAAATGGTGAGATAAGTGTTTTTTTCCTTCTTGTCTGTGAAAAAAAAAAATTGTTTTTTTTCTTTCTTTTCTTCCAAGACTTGTGGAGTATAGCCATTGAAATGCAAATTAACCTGTGTAACTAATTTTTTTTTAGTAGTGAAAAGCAAATATCTTTGATATGCAAATTAGAGGTAAGGTGTCTCATAGGAGGCCAGTGAATGGTACATATATATAATATTATTGTAATTATGTGTATATTTATATCAGTGTATGTTCTGCAAGATGGCTATCCAATCTGAATCATATCATTTAAATTATAGATTATTGCAGTCATTATAGATCTGTGTGAAATCAGATACATTTGTTTGCTATACAGATAAATTTGAAATAAATGTATTTAAGGGAGTAATTATAAAAACACAAAACGCAGTTCTGGCCCAGTCGCAAAGGGTTATACAGAACAAGTGTGGGTTGTGTTTGTGGGCGATTATAGTTTGTATTGCTCACATTTATAGAGATTGTGTGATTTGTTTTATTGCGAAGCACGTTTGTACACATGGTCTGGACAAAGTATAGGAGAGCGCTCGTGGCGTAAAAGGCACGCTGGTCGCGTGTTTACACAAGGTTGCGTAGGAATACGAACGCTAAGTACAAAGCACACGATATATGTTCAATTAAAGGCGGGATAGTATACATTTAATACAACAGCACATAACTATCCGATTTCAAAAGCAGGTTACTCTAAATTTAATTTAAAAACTGTAATCACCTCTGAAGTAAAGCTGCTGACCCAAGGGAGTAAAAATGTTCTGTACAGAAAGGAAAACTAGGTGTATTTGAGTGAGTGAAAGTGAAGTGAGAGGATTTGAACCCCGGAATTCGGGATCCCGTCGTTGGTACACCAAGTAAGTGGAGACTTGGCGGCGTGAGGCGGCTGACTCACGTTAATATAGATAGAGATAATACGCAAATCGTGAGGAGATTTGTAGAGGGGCGTAATATAGAATTGTGCATTGTGCAGAAGTATAAAAATTGTGAATTGAAGTTTAAAGGTTTTGTATTACGCTCCGGCTGAGGTTTCGCAGCTTGTGATACGATTCCAGTGGTCGTAAGGCGGATAGGTTACAAGTACCTATACGCTGTGCGATTGGACCGCATGTTTGTGGGTGCGATACATAGAGCAACTTGATACCCCTTTACGAGCTTTTGCATAAAATCGCGGTATCATTAGTGCTGTGTAGAGCACATGCAAGCGTGATTTGTGTAAGTCAAAAAGGGAAGTTTTTGATGGTCTCTCTCAGGAAAATCTTCAACGGTGGATATTCACTGGAAAAGGTAAGTTATTCCTAAAACTTCCAGTGAATAGAAGCCAGTTAGGGCCTCACTGGGTACACGGTGGTCACTATTGGAGTGAGTCGTGGTACGTCAGCGGAGAAGGAGCGAGTGAAAGCGTTAGGTGTCTTTCACCGTCTATTAGCGGTGTGCATTGGGTATTGCGTTTATTGGCAAAAAGTCTGCGATGGGATCCAATTGCACAAGCAGTGGGCGTTTGGTAGCTAGGGTTCAGGCTGAAGAAGTGGGACCGAGAAGGTCAGAAGTCAGCCGAGAGGGTCAGCAAGGTTTATTATGTGTGAAAAATATGGTTCACACTAGAGATGACCGGGTTCGGTTCCTCGGGATCCAAAACCCCCCGAACTTCACCCATTTTACACGTTTCCGAGGCAGCCTCGGATCTTCCCCCCTTGCTCGGTTAACCAGAACGCACCCGAACGTCATCATCCCGCTGTCGGATTCTCACGAGATTCGTATTCTATATAAGGAGCCGCGCGTCGCTGCCATTTTCACTCGTGCTTTGGAGATTGAACGGAGAGGACGTGGCTGCGTTCTCTCCCTGAAAAGCTCCGTAATCTGTGCTCAGTGTGCTGAAAATATCTGTGCTCAGTGTGCTGCAAATAATCTGTGCACAGTGTGCTGAAAATATCTACGTTCTCAGCCTGAAAACGCTCCATATCTGTGCTCAGTGTGCTGCAAATATCTGATCAGTGTGCTGCATTGTGGGGACTGGGGACCAGCAGTATATAATAATATGTACTTTTCTATAGCTTCTATACTACTTGTCAGGACACATGGTCACAGTTACACTGCTCTGTACTGATATATACAATTATATATATACTTTTATATAGCTTCTATACTGCTTGTCATGACACATGTGTCACAGTTACACCGCTCTCTACTGATATATACAATAATATATATACTTTTATATAGCTTCTATACTGCTTGTCAGGACACATGGGTCACAGTTACACCGCTCTGTACTGATATATACAACAATATATATACTTTTCTTATTTTCTATAGCTTCTATACTGCTTGTCAGGACACATGTGTCACAGTTACACTGTTCTGTACTGATATATACAATAATATATATACTTTTCTATAGCTTCTATACTGCTTGTCAGGACACATGGGTCACAGTTACACCGCTCTGTACTGATATATACAGTAGTATATATACTTTTCTATAGCTTCTATACTGCTTGTCAGGACACATGGTCGCAGATACACCGCTCTGTACTGATATATACAATAATATATATACTTTCCTATAGCCTCTATACTGCTTGTCAGGACACATGGTCACAGTTACACTGCTCTGTACTGATATATACAATAATATAAATACTTTTCTATAGCTTCTATACTGCTTTTCAGGACACACATGGGTCACAGTTACACCGCTCTGTACTGATATATACAATAATATAAATACTTTTCTATAGCTTCTATACTGCTTTTCAGGACACATGTGTCACAGTTACACCGCTCTGTACTGATATATACAATAATATATATACTTTCCTATAGCCTCTATACTGCTTGTCAGGACACATGGTCACAGTTACACTGCTCTGTACTGATATATACAATAATATATATACTTTTCTATAGCCTCTAAACTGCTTGTCAGGACACATGGGTCACAGTTACATCGCTCTGTACTGATATATACAATAATATATATACTTTTATATAGCTTCTATACTGCTTGTCAGTACACATGGGTCACAGTTACACCGCTCTGTACTGATATATACAATAATATATATACTTTTATATAGCTTCTATACTGCTTGTCAGGACACATGGGTCACAGTTACACCGCTCTGTACTGATATATACAATAATATATATACTTTTCTTATTTTCTATAGCTTCTATACTGCTTGTCAGGACACATGTGTCACAGTTACACTGTTCTGTACTGATATATACAATAATATATATACTTTTCTATAGCTTCTATACTGCTTGTCAGGACACATGGGTCACAGTTACACCGCTCTGTACTGATATATACAATAATATATATACATTTTTTTATAACTTCTAGTATTACAGTGCAGCATTTTGGTGACCAACAGTATACATATATAGTACAGTACAGTAGGCCATTGCTATTGATATATTACTGGCATATAATTCCACACATTAAAAAATGGAGAACAAAAATGTGGAGGGTAAAATAGGGAAAGATCAAGATCCACTTCCACCTCGTGCTGAAGCTGCTGCCACTAGTCATGGCTGAGACGATGAAATGCCATCAACGTCATCTGCCAAGGCCGATGCCCAATGTCATAGTAGAGAGCATGTAAAATCCAAAAAACAAAAGTTCAGTAAAATTACCCAAAAATCAAAATTAAAAGCATCTGATGAGAAGCGTAAACTTGCCAATATGCCATTTACGACACGGAGTGGCAAGGAACGGCCGAGGCCCTGGCCTATGTTCATGGCTAGTGGTTCAGCTTCACATGAGGATGGAAGCACTCATCCTCCCGCTAGAAAAATGAAAAGACTTAAGCTGGCAAAAGCACAGCAAAGAACTGTACGTTCTTCTAAATCACAAATCCCCAAGGAGAGTCCAATTGTGTCGGTTGCGATGCCTGACCTTCCCAACACTGGACGGGAAGAGGTGGCGCCTTCCACCATTTGCATGCCCCCTGCAAGTTCTGGAAGGAGCACCCGCAGTCCAGTTCCTGATAGTCAAATTGAAGATGTCACTGTTGAAGTACACCAGGATGCGGATATGGGTGTTGCTGGCGCTGAGGAGGAAATTGACAATGAGGATTCTGATGGTGAGGTGGTTTGTTTAAGTCAGACACCCGGGAAGACACCTGTTGTCCGTGGGACGAATATGGCCATTGACATGCCTGGTCAAATTACAAAAAAAAATCACCTCTTCGGTGTGGAATTATTTTAACAGAAATGCGCACAACAGGTGTCAAGCCGTGTGTTGCCTTTGTCAAGCTGTAATAAGTAGGGGTAAGGACGTTAACCACCTAGGAACATCCTCCCTTATATGTCACCTGGAGCACATTCATCAGAAGTCATTGACAAGTTCAAAAACTTTGGGTGACAGCGGAAGCAGTCCACTGACAACTAAATCCCTTCCTCTTGTAACCAAGCTCCTGCAAACCACACCACCAACTCCCTCAGTGTCAATTTCCTCCTTACACAGGAAAGCCAATAGTCCTGCAGGCCATGTCACTGGCAAGTCTGACGAGTCCTCTCCTGCCTGGGGTTCCTCCGATGCATCCTTGAGTGTAACGCCTACTGCTGCTTGCGCTGCTGTTGTTGCTGCTGGGAGTCGATCGTCATCTTAGAGGGGAAGTCGGAAGACCACTTGTACTACTTCCAGTAAGCAATTGACTGTCCAACAGTCCTTTGCTAGGAAGATGAAATATCACAGCAGTCATCCTGCTGCAAAGCGGATAACTCAGGTCTTGGCAGCTGCGGTGGTGTTAAACGTGTGTCCGGTATCCACCGTTAATTCACAGGGAATTAGAGAATTGCTTGAGGTACTGTGTCCTCGGTACCAAATACCATCTAGGTTCCATTTCTCTAGGCAGGCGATACCGAGAATGTACACAGAAGTCAGAAAAAGAGTCACCAGTGTCCTAAAAAATGCAGTTGTACCCAATGTCCACTTAACCACGGACATGTGGACAAGTGGAGCAGGGCAGACTCAGGACTATATGACTGTGACAGCCAACTAGGTAGATGTATTGCCTCCCGCAGCAAGAACAGCAGCAGCGGCACCAGTAGCAGCATCTCGCAAACGCCAACTCGTTCCTAGGCAGGCTACGCTTTGTATCATCACTTTTCATAAGAGGCACACAGCTGACAACCTCTTATGGAAACTGAGGAACATCATCGCAGAATGGCTTACCCCAATTGGACTCTCCTGGGGATTTGTGACATCGGACAACGCCAGCAATATTGTGCGTGCATTACATGTGGGCAAATTCCAGCACGTCCCATGTTTTGCACATACATTGAATTTGGTGGTGCAGAATTTAAAAAAAAACGACAGGGGCGTGCAAGAGATGCTGTCAGTGGCCCGAAGAATTGCGGGCCACTTTCGGCATTCAGCCACCGCGTGCCGAAGACTGGAGCACCAGCAAACACTCCTGAACCTGCCCCGCCATCAGCTGAAGCAAGAGGTGGTAACGAGGTGGAATTCAACCCTCTATATGCTTCGATATAGGCAAAGGAGGGGGAATGCACCTGACTCAAGCGCAGTGGAGAATGAGTTCAACGTTGTGCAAGGTTCTGCAACCCTTTGAACTTGCCACATGTGAAGTCAGTTCAGACACTGCCAGCCTGAGTCAGGTCATTCCCCTCATCAGGCTTTTGCAGAAGAAGCTGGAGAGATTGAAGGAGGAGCTAAAACAGAGCAATTCCGCTAGGCATGTGGGACTTGTGGATGGAGCCCTTAATTCGCTTAACCAGGATTCACGGGTGGTCAATCTGTTGAAATCAGAGCACTACATTTTGGCCACCGTGCTCGATCCTAGGTTTAAAGCCTACGTTGTATCTCTCTTTCCGGCAGACACAAGTCTGCATATGTTCAAAGCCCTGCTAGTGAGACACTTGTCAAGTCAAGCGGAACGTGACCCGCCAACAGCTCCTCCTTCACAACTGGGGCTGCGAGGAAAAGGCTAAGAATTCAGAGCCCACCTGCTGGCGGTGATGCAGGGCAGTCTGGAGCGAGTGCTGACATCTGGTCCGGACTGAAGGACCTGCCAACGATTACTGACATGTCGTCTACTGTCACTGCATATGATTCTGTCACCTTTGAAAGAATGGTGGAGGATTATATGAGTGACAGCATCCAAGTAGGCACGTCAGACAGTCCGTACGTATACTGGCAGGAAAAAGAGGCAATTTGGAGGCCCTTGCACAAACTGGCTTTATTTTAACTAAGTTGCCCCCCCTCCAGTGTGTACTCCGAAAGAGTGTTTAGTGCAGCCGGTCACCTTGTCAGCAATCGGCGTACAAGGGTACTTCCAGAAAATGTGGAGAAGATTATGTTCATCAAAATTATGTTCATCAAAATTGCCTCCAGAAAGTACACAGGGACCTGAGATGGTGGATTCCAGTGGGGACGAATTAATAATCTGTGAGGAGGGGGATGTACACAGTGAAAGGGGTGAGGAATCGGATGATGAGGAGGAGGTGGACATCTTGCCTCTGTAGAGCCAGTTTGTGCAAGGAGAGATTGATTGCTTCTTTTTTGGTGGGGGCCCAAACCAACCAGTCATTTCAGTCACAGTCGTGTGGCAGACCCTGTCACTGAAATGATGGGTTTGTTAAAGTGTGCATGTCCTGTTTATACAACATAAGGGTGGGTGGTGATAAAGCTAAATATTTATCCTTTAACACAAGCTATTTACTAATACCGTGAAGCCGTAATGGCCGCTAAACCTCGTGCACGTGCTACGCACTTTGTACGCTATTTGCGTACAAAGACCTCGCACGTGGTACGCAAGTTACGTACACGCTACGCTGGGTGTACGGAATACACACAGCGAGCGTACACACAGACAATATCCTTTTTAAACCTTAAACACAGAGTATGCTTATACTATAAACCTTAGCATTGAGGTACTGTAATGATATAACACTGATTAACCTTAGTATTTAAGCCAGCTGTTTGAGCGATTGAGATGCTCAGAAACCCTTAGTAATAAATGGTGAAACACACAAACACTTGTTAAGGTTCCAACACCTTACTGGATGATTTTAGTATGTAAAAGGGACAAGAAAACAGTTTACAGCTTATACACTACAGACCTAACATTAATAACTAAACAGAATAACTAAACAGTAAGATACACAATAGCGAACGAACGCAAACACAAATACATAGAATAAGAATGAATGGCTTACATTAAACGGGTAACAAAGTGGCCACAGAGAAACATACCATACGGGGGAACACTCGCTAGCGCAACCGGATCCAGTCCTCCAATTATCCGACAGATAAATGTTGATGAGAGAGAGTACTGGCCGGTCAGGGGACAGTGGCCTTTATATACACAACATACAGCACACTACAATGGGCCCTACAATCTCATTGTTCATTGGACACAGGAATGTCTCTCTGCATTATAACAAAAGGTCATAGGTGGATTTGAACAGGTGGGCTGTGACTATTTCAAACTGCTCAGGTGGGAGGTATCCACAGGATTCCCGCCGCATGGATAATGAACTGCAAATACAGTAAATGTCCAAAAACTTCTTATAGACATAACTATATGCAGGAGCGATTAATCTCTTCCTAACCAACACCGGAATGTTTCTAATAAAATACTCTTCCGTTAGATACTAGACACCACCGTTCAGCCTTTGCCTGACCCTTCATATCATGCAAAGAGGAATTCCCAAGTCCCCGAACCATTTACACTAAACATACTTGCAGATATTATTAAGGGGAATACTATCTACAAAACACGCTATATGGGTTAACTATGCTATAAACGAGTCGCCAGCTACAGGCTCACAAACTCCGCCGTAAATACCCACATTATGCGCAATATCGCTGGAGCGATATTACGCAACTTGCGGATGTGTGCACGTACGGTGGACTGAGTGCACGCGCAGCGGGCATGTGCATGGGGTTAGTATATGGCAATGTGAAGCATGATATTTTTCGACTTTGACAGTCCACCCTTTGGCAGTCACCAATAACTGCCACTTTCTAAACAATTCAAACAGAAAAATATATGTCATCATGGAATACCTTTTTATGATTGGGTAGAGGGTGGAGAGGAGAAGGTGGGAAAGATATGACCTAATGAGATAGTGAAAGTATGTGTGTATGAAATCCATGTCTGAGGGGTCATGTATCATCGTGCCGTACGTGTTCTAAATCAAGCTTCGAGGTATTGCAAAGTATACATTGAATCCTTCTTATCCCGTATCAAGGGTCTGTGGATGGGCTGTCAAACTTTACCGAGCTCTTTCCGGCTTTTGGTTACAACAAATGGGGTGCACATTAGTTAATGATACATGAAGGGGGAGAATATGTGAGTGCTAATATATGAAAATCACCTGTCGACTATGTGGGGTACTACCTGGAGGTTGTAGAGATGAAGATAAGAAACATGCGTTATAAATGCATTCGTATAATGTTATGTGAGATTTAGTATGCAGTCGCCGATTGGGGTCTTGTTGATGTCTTGTCTGATGTCTTGTCCGGATTGTCGTATCTTTACTGTAGCTCTGCGGTTTGTCAGCAAACAAAGCTTCTTCAAGTGTCCATAAAAAGAATTACAGTCTCTAAAAGTGTCTGTGACACAGTTCATCATTGGTCTGTATAGGGGGTCATCAAATTCTTCTTCCAGGCGGATCTCTTGGTACCTCGGAGAAAATCAAAGGAGAAACGGGTGAAAGAAACAGACCGTGGAATCACATTTTATCACAACATTGTCTCGATTGATGGGTCATAAATTAAATTAGTTGTTGTTACAATGCCCTCACTCCTCAGACTCATCACCTTGGTACTACGCTTGCAATTCATTAGACTCCGAACACATCTGAATACCAGACCAATCAATATGATAACTCCCAGGATACACAAGAGGAATTTCCCTACGTCCATGATGACGCTCTGAGCCCATTCTCCTAAACCTGAAAACCAATTTTGTGGGTTCAACCATGACACCCAGCCAGTCAATTCATTACCCACAGCAGCGAGTGTAAGATTGTGCCTCCTTCAAAACTCCCACTTTAATTGCAATATATCATCCATTTTTCGATCTATAACCTCGGTTGGGTCCTCTGTGCTGTTAGTGATATATGTACAACATTTCACGCCATACTGAGTTGCTAGGGTGACACAATACCCGCCTGTTACCGCTGTGAGGTAATTGAGAACCATTCTATGCTGGACCAGCTCTGTTTTGTAGGCTTGCAGCTCTCTCCCAGTATACCTGAAGGTGTCATCATACATCTCGGTGATATTGTCTAACAGGTTCGCTAGCGCAGATATATACCTATAATTTATAACTCCTCTGGCGGTACGGGTGATATCTAACGCGAGTAGGAATTCAATCCCGGTGGATTCATGAATCAAATCAGAGGCCGCATGCTCTGTCCTATCTACAAGGTGTCTTTTAACGATGTGTTCGTAATGAGTGTGAGTGTAAGGAGCTTGGGCACTGCGGTGAATGTCTTTCATTTTGTTATGGGCAATGGTCATTACTTCAGGCAGTACTTTTCCAACGTAACACAATCCCTCTGAGTTTGGGGCAAGCCACTTATACGCCTTCCTCCCACATATGAAATATGCATCATCGGGGAGAACATATGGGATGGAAAATGACATAGCCATATTACAAACCTTCCATGAAAACAGTCCTATCCCTAACTCTTTCATTTGTCTAGCACACGTATCAGGCTGTATGACATATGCACAGTATCCTGGTGATACTTCTCCAACTCGCATGATCCTACTTCCTAGAGTGTACCTATACCGGAAATATTTTCCACTGTCGGCTATTTGGCGTATAAGTTCTGAGTCTAGGGGCATTTTGTCGGCTCTGTGTGAGAATGTTATGGTTTGGTTGTTCCATGACACTTCCCAATTTCCCGGCTTTCGGGGATTGGAAATGTTAAAACATATTAGGGACCTATCTACATGGTATTGGTGGAGCTTTAAACTAGGAGGACTAGAAATATTAAATCTCTTGTCCACCGGTCTCCCACCCTTTAACTCAAGTACCTCATCTACCGTTAAAGGATATGGCACTAGTCCTGACTTTCTATGGCCTTGAGGTACTTGTGAGCATACCCAACAGTCTGTCTGATTTAACACTTTACCCACCAATGAGTGATAGTCACTCAATGGATGCCGGTCCATGTTGATATTAAAACTGGACTGACATTCCTTGATGCAATCGTCCTCAACTATATTTTTACAATTTCTACAGATGCAGTTCTCTTCAGCTAACAATCCTTCACAATGTCTATTAATGTCATGGCTACCAGATCGTTTTCTGATACTCGCCTTTGCTCGGTGATTGTGTTGCTCTGGAAATTCTACGCCTCCATCCTGATCATCAGATCCCATTCCAGATCCCTCTTTGGCCTCTCTGGTACTCTCACCGAAACAGACTGCTCTGGTCAACAACAGGGTCAACAGGAAAATCCGGAACACAGTCTCTTGGGGTAAGTCCATCTTAGAGGAGGAAAAGGAGAAGAGTAAGAAGGGGGAAGAAGAATAGGAGGGAGATGGGAACTGGAAAAAATAACAAAAGGGAAAAAGAAATCTGGCTCGACAACTGCCTCCGATCTTATTGTTTTCAGCGCTCAGGTGCCGTCTCAACCTTCCTGGAACAGACACTCTAACGATACAATTTCCTCTACCGTCTGTTCTTTGTCACGGGACCTCTCTGGGTCAGTGACCTTCTTACAGTGAGACGAATGGACCCAAGTCTCTCTCTCGGCAACTTTTAACGCTGTCGTGCTGGTCAATAAGACTTGATATGGTCCTTCCCATCTGTCAATAAGGCAACCTGAGCGTAGAAAATTGCGAATCATTACATAATCCCCAGGTTCAATGTCATGACAATTACTGTCTGGCAGATCAGGAATCACTAGCTTTAGGTTGTCATTTTGATTCTTTAACTGCTTACTCATCTTAACCAGATACTTTACAGTTACTTCATTGTTACATTTCAAATCATCCTGGGGGTCAATCATTACATGAGGTTGTCGACCAAACAGAATCTCAAAGGGAGACAGATTAAGAGGGGACCTGGGAGTGGTTCTGATGCTGTACAATACAATTGGCAAAGCTTCCGGCCACAACAATCCTGTTTCAGCCATCACTTTGCTCAACTTGTTCTTAATAGTGCTGTTTACTCTTTCCACTTTCGCACTCGCCTGGGGGCGGTACGGAGTATGCAGCTTACTATTAATTCCCATCAATTTACACATTACTTGAAAGACTTCACCTGTAAAATGGGTACCCCTATCGCTTTCAATTATCCTAGGGATACCATACCTGCACACAAATTCCTGCACAATTTTCTTTGCGGTAAATGTAGCGGTATTTGTGGCAGCAGGGAATGCTTCTACCCAATTTGAAAATACATCAATACAAACCAATACATACTTAAGATTTCTACAAGGTGGTAATTGTATGAAATCAATCTGTATTACCTGGAAAGGACCATCTGTAGGAGGGATATGGGATGGTTCTGTTGGTATTGTCTTTCCGATATTTTTCCTCAAGCAGGTGAGACATGTCATCGCTCTTTTACCCGCATGGGAAGAAAATCCTGGCGCGCACCAATAAGCTCTTACCAACTTACACATTCCTTCTTTGCCTAGATGAATCAGCCCATGTGCCGCTTCTGCTAGACTTGGAAGATATGCTCTGGGTGCCACTGGCTTACCCTGTCCATCTGTCCAGAGTCCTGAGGACTCCTGGCCATATCCTTTTGACCTCCAAACTGCCTTTTCTTGTGGTGAACACAAATTTTGCATTTCACACAATCTCTGTGTGCTTACAGTATTAAATACCATCAGTTGAGTGGTGTCTGTCTGCATGGGGATACTGGCTGCTGATTTAGCAGCTTCGTCTGCTCGGCTGTTACCAAGTGACACTGGGTCTTGGCTGTACGTGTGGGCTTTACACTTGATAACAGCCACTCTGTCAGGTTCCTGTATTGCTGCTAAAAGTCTTTTGATGTGGGTTGCATGTGCCACGGGTGTGCCAGCTGCCGTCATGAAATTTCTAAGGCGCCATAGGGCCCCGAAATCATGAACTACTCCAAAGGCGTACCTAGAATCTGTGTAGATATTGGCTGATTTACCTTTAGCCAATTCACACGCTCTGGTTAGGGCGACCAGCTCAGCAACTTGTGCTGAGTGAGGTGGGCCCAGGGGTTCCGCTTCTATGGTACCTTTGTCATCTACGACTGCGTATCCAGTACACAAGTCTCCCGAGTCCGTCTGTCTGTGACAACTACCGTCAGTGTAGAAAGTAAAATCTACACATTCCAGTGGGTTGTCACTGATGTCAGGCCTTGCCGTGAAATTTTGGGTCAAATATTCCATACAATTATGTGAGTCAGTGTCTGTACTAAATCCTCCTTCACCATCATTCTCATCCCCCACCCTTTGTGCCTGTCCAGGCACACCTGGGAGATATGTTGCCGGATTTAGTGCACTGCATCTCTTTATGGTGATGTTTACAGGGGCCATTAGTGCTAATTCCCACCTTGTAAACCGTGCGGATGAGACGTGTCTGGTTTGGGCAGAATTTAATAAGGCTGACACTGCATGAGGTGTATGGATTGTGAGGTTGTGTCCTAGCACTACATCTTCGCTTTTACTCACTAGCAATGCTATTGCTGCAACACTTCGCAAGCATGTGGGGAGGGATCGCGCTACCGTGTCTAGCTGAGCGCTGTAGTAGGCTACCGGCCTGCTGGCATCACCGTGCTTCTGGGTTAAGACACCTGCCGCACATCCAGCATTTTCCGTACCGTACAGTTCAAAGGGTTTCCCATAATCTGGCATACCTAATGCTGGTGCCTGCGTTAGGCACTGCTTGAGTCTCTCAAACGCCAGCTCAGACTCATCTGTGTGCGAGATCCGATCTGGTTTGTTTGATGAGACCATCTCCTGCAAAGGTAGGGCCAGTATGGAAAATCCTGGGATCCAGTTATGACAGTACCCACACATTCCTAGGAACGTGCGAAT
The DNA here is from genome assembly GCF_028390025.1 of Pseudophryne corroboree. Classification (NCBI taxonomy): domain Eukaryota; kingdom Metazoa; phylum Chordata; class Amphibia; order Anura; family Myobatrachidae; genus Pseudophryne; species Pseudophryne corroboree. The sequence goes on along the minus strand of NC_086444.1, from coordinate 998,893,407 downwards.
CTGTTGCTGAGTCTGTGGCAGGGTCATGTCATGAATTGCCTGTACTCTATCAGTGGTGAGGTGTCTCAGTCCTTGTGTCAAACAATGCCCCAAATATTTTACCTGGCATAATTGCAACTTGTCCTTTGAAACCTTGTGTCCTGTATCAGAAAGATGAAACAGAAGCTGTTTCGTATCTCTCAAGGACGATTCGAGTGAATCAGAACACAGCAGTAAGTCGTCTACATACTGTATTAATATTGATCCACTCTCAGGTTGAAAGGATTGTAAACAATCATGCAAAGCCTGCGAGAAAATACTTGGGCTGTCGATTAAACCTTGTGGTAAACGAGTCCAGGTGTACTGTACTCCTCTATATGTAAATGCAAACAAATATTGGCTGTCAGGGTGCAGAGGTACCGAGAAGAAAGCGGAGCAGAGGTCAATTACAGTGAAAAATTTAGCAGTGGGAGGGATTTGCATAAGGATGACAGCTGGATTTGGTACTACGGGGAATTGGCTCTCAACTATTTTGTTGATCCCCCTTAGATCCTGCACTAGCCTGTAACCCCTCCCCCCACTCTTTTTAACAGGGAAGATGGGACTATTGGCAGTGCTGGACGTTCTAACCAGGATGCCCTGTTGTAGCAAACGCTCTATTACTGGGTAAACTCCTAACTCCACCTCTGGCTTCAGAGGATACTGTGGGATTTTTGGAGCTATCCTACCATCTTTTACTTGAACTACTACAGGAGCTACATTTGCCATCAATCCAGTGTCTTGTCCATCCTTGGTCCAAAGTGATTCCGGTATCTGAGAAATAATTTCCTCTACCTTGGACGGACATCTATGTGTAACAGCAGTATGCGTCATTAACTTTTGTGGGGTGTCTAACATATCCTGCACTTCCTGAGCGTGATTCTCAGGTATATCTAAGAATACACCTTCAGGAGTACAATATATGACACATCCCATCTTGCACAGTAAATCTCTACCAAGTAGATTAGTCGGAGCCGATGCAGCCAGCAGAAAGGAATGCTTAGTCTGTAAAGGCCCTATCGTAATCTCTGCTGGTTTGCTTAACGGGTAGTATTGTACTACTCCTGTTACTCCCATGGCTGGAATTGTCTTACCAGTGGTCTTCATACCCACTGTAGAATTTAACACTGACTTGGCCGCCCCCGTATCTACAAGGAAAGGTAGAGATCTACCAGCTACATCAATTGTGACCTCGGGTTCACTTCCAAAGCTCGCAATTAATTTCACTGGCAGCAAACTACAGGTGTGGCCCCACCCCTATTGTAAATTGTGACCTTCCCGCAGCGCATTGGTTGCTACAATATGTGAGGGAGGTAACTGGGAATTTTCAGAGATCTGACAGTCTCTTTTTGGTGGGTACCTCCTAGTTTCCCCTGCGTGTGGCTCATCACTCCTCCTCTGCGGTCCCTGCTCCCATCTACGTGCGCCATACTGTGTGTCATGCTCTGGTCTAGGGGGTCGATATACATTATGTGAGTTTCTATTGGTGCAGTTACGTGCAAAATGTCCTTCCCTATTACAATTGTAACATTTTACCATATACGGCTTACCACCAGGGTTCTGAGATTTAAACTGAGGCGGCCTTGTTGTAAGGGCTTGGATACTTATGGCCATCAGCTTATCACCCTGTGACTCCCTGCGTCTTGTGATGTTCCTGTCGTGCCCGACAGCAGTCTCTCTTAAGGCGGCCACCGACATACCTCTCCAGTTAGGTTGAGTGGTTTGTACCCTATTTCTTAATACTTCCTTTAAACCGTCCATCAATACGGACACCGCTACCTCTCTATGATGTACATTTGCCTCAATGTCCATGATCCCAGTATATCTAGCCATTTCCTTCAGTGCCCGGTGGAAATAAGCAGAAGCAGTTTCTCCTTTCATTTGTTTAATGGAGAAAATTTTGTTCCATTTTACAACGGCTGGGAAATATAATCCTAACTGCAGATTGATCTGTTTAACATTTTCCTGATTGTACTCGTCAGTGAGGGCTACCTCAGCATCCAATTTACAATCGGTAATGAATTTAACAGGGTCAATACTAGAGGGCAGACATGCCTGCAGTAGTGTCCGCCAATCTTTGTTGTTAGGTTCAGTGGAGTTACCTAGGTCCTTAATGAACCTTTGACATGCGGCTAGATCTTTTCTGGGATCGGGAAATTCAGACAAAATTGTTCTTAATTCTGCCCGGGACCAGGGACAATGCATTGCAATATTCCTGATGGGTGTGACTCCATTTGCATCGGTCTTCCCATTGGGGACCGCTATCACTCTAACAGGATTAAGATCAATTACCTCACTCTGGGTTGATTCTACAGTGTGTGGTGTAACAGTTTCAGCATATTGTACAGTACCGTACTTACCTGTAGACACAACCTCACCTGTCCCTGCACTATGGGCCTTCGATACCGCTCTTACTGGTTGGGCCGTGCCCACTGGAGTATCATTTATGGTGGCCGCTAGAGAGAGAGCTGAAATCGTAGTGGGCTCATCTTCCTGGTCGCATTCCTGAGGGAAGTTTAAAATGGGATACAACTTGCACGGGTTAGCATTAGCATCAACATTTGCATTAACATTCATTTTACTCTTATCACTACTATATTTGTTATGTGCACTCTTTTCGTACACCCGTATGCCATTCTCTGCAGCCACTTTTTCCCCTACTATGGCCCTCATTCCGAGTTGTTCGCTCGGTATTTTTCATCGCATCGCAGTGAAAATCCGCTTAGTACGCATGCGCAATGTTCGCACTGCGACTGCGCCAAGTAACTTTACTATGAAGAAAGTAATTTTACTCACGGCTTTTTCTTCGCTCCGGCGAACGTAATGTGATTGACAGGAAATGGGTGTTACTGGGCGGAAACACGGCGTTTCAGGGGCGTGTGGCTGAAAACGCTACCGTTTCCGGAAAAAACGCAGGAGTGGCCGGAGAAACGGTGGGAGTGCCTGGGCGAACGCTGGGTGTGTTTGTGACGTCAACCAGGAACGACAAGCACTGAAATGATCGCACAGGCAGAGTAAGTCTGGAGCTACTCTGAAACTGCTAAGTAGTTAGTAATCGCATTATTGCGAATACATCGGTCGCAATTTTAAGAAGCTAAGATTCACTCCCAGTAGGCGGCGGCTTAGCGTGTGTAACTCTGCTAAATTCGCCTTGCGACCGATCAACTCGGAATGAGGGCCTATATACGGTGGTGGTGCCGTTGCTATCAGACTTCTACCAGGATTTGAATTTGCTTTTTGAGCTAATTCCTGTTGTATTTCATTCTCCTGTTGCCATAACTGTAAACAATCATAATGTCTAATCCTCTGTTTTGCAGATTTTATTAAACATATCCTCTTTCTTAGATTTTGCAATACCTCAGGATTCAAACTGCCCACCCTGGGGAACTGTTCTTCATCACCCTCAATCATTCGTTCCCATTCTTTGCATAATACCTGTGTGTGTGATCCATATTTCTCACACATTATATACCGTGCTGACCCTTTGGGCCAACAACTACCAACGTGAACCCTTGTTGGTCGTCCCTTACTTGAGCAACTGGCCCCCATTGTTTGCAGATATTGTTGTCTCAGCGAATTCTTACAAAACAAACCAAGTTCCCAGAGATAAGGCGACGGTGAAAGTTCAACGAGTGCCTTCACTCACTCACGCCCCTATTGGCCAATACGAATTCCAGCAATGTGCCCACCACTGGTCGTACCCAATCTCGGGATCTTTTTGTAACCTCTATTTACTGGGGCGTGTGGGAGTATGCTACCCTTCCCAGTAAATATTAGTTGTTGGAGATTTCCTGAGTGAACAGCGAAACTCCCTTAAAATAACAAAAACCTACACAAATCACGTTAAAATGTACAAATAGCGTCTATGATCCCACAGCAAATTTTAGTGGGTATCAAGGTGACCTAACTAATGTACACAGTAGCGTGCGGTCCAGTCGCACTGAGTATAAGTACCTATTACTTATTCGCCGTGCGACCAATGGAATCGGTTGTTTAGGCTGCGAAACCTTCAGCCGGAGCGTTATACTGAACGGGCATATATGGGTACTACGACAACCCCCGGGGCTGCGCTTTCTTAACCTTCGCAGTCCTCTTGTCTGCGGATACTAATTGCTCCTTTACTTTATACAATGTTAACGTGAGCAAGCCAATCCCACGCCACCAAGTGTCCACTCACCTGGTGTGGTCTCCGACGGGATCCCGATTTCTGGGTTCACAAAAAGAATACCTTTATTTGCACACTCACTCCTGTTCACTCATATGCACTCTGATTTTTCTGTACAGAAATTACTTTCATTCAGGCAAACAGTTCAATCCCCGGGTTTTGCAATAGAAAAATGTTCTCTTTAAACTAAAACTTTTGGAAACTGAACAAACTTGTGCTATTATCGCGTAGCTACTATACCGCCCACACTAAAACAATGTTACCGTGTGATTTGAGTTTAGTGGGCGTATCCGTACGCACGTTGCGTAATATACGCTACGTGTGTACGCCTTTGCGTCGCGTACGTAATCTCGCACGTTGCCCCGAGACAAAGTCCAGATACGTTCACAGTAACGCAAATAACACGCTTCTATAAATGTAAACGATGTTCAACTGTAATCGCTTACCGAACACCACACAGTATCTGTTATGCTGTGTGCGTGCTTTTTATAATTACTCCCTTAAAATATTATTCCTTATAATATTAACTGAATAGCATCAAATTTCCTCAGCACGTGTCTATCAATCAATTCTTATGGCAACAAGAGAGTGACTATGCGAAAATACACAAAATAAAAATACAGGTGTGTGTGCGTGTATTGTGTGCGCAATTGGCGCCAAACAGAGAGAGGGAGGGAGAAAAAAAAAAACAGATTTAAAACAATAGCTGTACGTTCTTGCCTTCCTCGGATCTCACCAGCATCCCTACAAACCAAGCAAAGCAGACGCAGACGCTTATCCGATCAGCACTACTGTATCCCCAACCACAAACACGGATACAGGGGATACTACCTTTCCGCCCTTTGCTGATCGATAAAGTCTGCGCGTTTTCGCCTGACTGCGGATATGAGGTGGACCGGACGAGTCCCCAATTGATAAAGCTAAATATTTATCCTTTAACAAGCTATTTACTAATACCGTGAAGCCGTAATGGCCGCTAAACCTCGTGCACGTGCTACGCACTTTGTACGCTATTTGCGTACAAAGACCTCGCACGTGGTACGCAAGTTACGTACACACGCTACGCTGGGTGTACGGAATACACACAGCGAGCGTACACACAGACTATATCCTTTTTAAACCTTAAACACAGAGTATGCTTATACTATAAACCTTAGCATTGAGGTACTGTAATGATATAACACTGATTAACCTTAGTATTTAAGCCAGCTGTTTGAGCGATTGAGATGCTCAGAAACCCTTAGTAATAAATGGTGAAACACACAAACACTTGTTAAGGTTCCAACACCTTACTGGATGATTTTAGTATGTAAAAGGGACAAGAAAACAGTTTACAGCTTATACACTACAGACCTAACATTAATAACTAAACAGAATAACTAAACAGTAAGATACACAATAGCGAACGAACGCAAACACAAATACATAGAATAAGAATGAATGGCTTACATTAAACGGGTAACAAAGTGGCCACAGAGAAACATACCATACGGGGGAACACTCGCTAGCGCAACCGGATCCAGTCCTCCAATTATCCGACAGATAAATGTTGATGAGAGAGAGTACTGGCCAGTCAGGGGACAGTGGCCTTTATATACACAACATACAGTACACTACAATGGGCCCTACAATCTCATTGTTCATTGGACACAGGAATGTCTCTCTGCATTATAACAAAAGGTCATAGGTGGATTTGAACAGGTGGGCTGTGACTATTTCAAACTGCTCAGGTGGGAGGTATCCACAGGATTCCCGCCGCATGGATAATGAACTGCAAATACAGTAAATGTCCAAAAACTTCTTATAGACATAACTATACGCAGGAGCGATTAATCTCTTCCTAACCAACACCGGAATGTTTCTAATAAAATACTCTTCCGTTAGATACTAGACACCACCGTTCAGCCTTTGCCTGACCCTTCATATCATGCAAAGAGGAATTCCCAAGTCCCCGAACCATTTACACTAAACATACTTGCAGATATTATTAAGGGGAATACTATCTACAAAACACGCTATATGGATTAACTATGCTATAAACGAGTCGCCAGCTACAGGCTCACAAACTCCGCCGTAAATACCCACATTATGCGCAATATCGCTGGAGCGATATTACGCAACTTGCGGATGTGTGCACGTACGGCGGACTGAGTGCACGCGCAGCGGGCATGTGCATGGGGTTAGTATATGGCAATGTGAAGCATGATATGTTTCGACTTTGACAGTGGGAGAGCCCAAGGACAATTCCATCTAGCACCTCTTTTTTTATTTATTTATCTCTGCATCATGTGATGTTTGGGGCTAATTTTTATAAGTGCCATCCTGTCTTACACTGCAGTGCCACTCCTAGATGGGCCAGGTGTTTGTGCCGGCCACTTGGGTCGCTTAGCTTAGTCATCCAGCGACCTTGGTGCAAATTTTAGTACTAAATATAATATTGTGAGGTGTTCAGAATAGACTGGAAATTAGTGGAAATTATGGTTAATGAGGTAAATAATTAGTGATGAGCTGGTTCGGTTCCTCGGAATCCGAACCCCCCCGAACTTCACCTATTTTACACGGTTCCGAGGCAGACTCGGATCCTCCCGCCTTGCTCGGTTAAATCGAGCGCGCCCGAACGTCATCATCCCGCTGTCGGATTCTCGCGAGATTCGTATTCTATATAAGGAGCCGCGCGTCGCCGCCATTTTCAGGGTTCACTACGATCTGCCGGCGGCCGGCCTCCCGGTGACCAGCATACCGACGCTGGGAGGCCGGCCGCCGGCGTACCGACAGTGTGGCGAGCGCAAATGAGCCCCTTGCGGGCTTGCTGCGCTCGCCACGCTACGGGCACGGTGGCGCGCTACGCGTGCCACACTATTTTATTCTCCCTCCAGGGGGGTCGTGGGAGAATAAGTGTCGGTATGCCGGCTGTCAGGCTCCCGGCGCCGGTATGCTGGTCGCCGGGAGCCCGACCGCCGGCATACTGAAGACCACCCCATTTTCACTCGTGCATTGGAGATGATAGGGAGAGGACGTGCAGCGTTCTCTCAGTTGTGTTCAGTGTGCTGCAAGTATCTGTGCTCAGTGTGCTGCAAATATCTGTGCTCAGTGTGCTTGAAAATATCTGTGCTCAGTGTGCTGAAAATATCTACGTTCTCTGTCTGAAAAACGCTCCATATCTGTGCTCAGTGTGCTGCAAATATCTGTGCTCAGTGTGCTTTATTGTGGGGACTGGGAACCACCAGTATTATATAGTAGGAGGACAGTGCAGAGTTTTGCTGACCAGTGACCACCAGTATTATACGTTCTCTGCCTGAAAAATGCTCCATATCTGTGCTGAATTGTAGTATATAGTAGGAGGACAGTGCAGAATATTGCTGTGACCACCAGTATATATATAGCAGTACGGTACAGTAGTCCACTGCTCTACCTCTGTGTCGTCAAGTATACTATGCATCCATACCTGTGGTGCATTTTAGATGTGCGCAGTATATATAGTAGGAGGACAGTGCATAATTTTGCTGACCACCAGTATATAATATATAGCAGTACGCTACAGTAGTCCACTGCTCTACCTACCTCTGTGTCGTCAAGTATACTATCCATCCATACCTGTGGTGCATTTAAGTTGTGCCCAGTATATAGTAGGAGGGCAGTGCATAATTTTGCTGACCACCAGTATATAATATATAGCAGTACGGTACAGTAGTCCACTGCTCTACCTACCTCTGTGTCGTCAAGTATACTATCCATCCATACCTGTGGAGCATTTAAGTTGTGCGCAGTATATATAGTAGGAGGAAAGTGCATAATTTTGCTGACCACCAGTATATAATATATAGCAGTTCGGTACAGTAGTCCACTGCTCTACCTACCTCTGTGTCGTCAAGTATACTATCCATCCATACCTGTGGTGCATTTAAGTTGTGCGCAGTATATATATAAGAGGACAGTGCATAATTGTGCTGACCACCAGTATATAATATATAGCAGTACGGTACAGTAGTCCACTGCTCTACCTACCTCTGTGTCGTCAAGTATACTATTCATCCATACCTGTAGTGCATTTTAGTTGTGCGCAGTATATATAGTAGGAGGACAGTGCATAATTTTGCTGACCACCAGTATATAATATATAGCAGTACGGTACAGTAGTCCACTGCTCTACCTACCTCTGTGTCGTCAAGTATACTATCCATCCATACCTGTGGTGCATTTTATTTGTGCGCAGTATATATAGTAGGAGGACAGTGCATAATTTTGCTGACCACCAGTATATAATATATAGCAGTACGGTACAGTAGGCCATTGCTATTGATATATTACTGGCATATAATTTCTTTCATTTTTCTTTGCATCATGTGCTGTTTGGGGACTATTTTTTAAATCTGCCATCTTGTCTGACACTGCAGTGCCACTCCTAGATGGGCCAGGTGTTTGTGTCGGCCACTTGGGTCGCTTAGCTTAGCCATCCAGCGACCTTGGTGCACCTCTTTTTTTCTTTGCATCATGTGCTGTTTGGGGACTATTTTTTGAAGTGCCATCCTGTCTGACACTGCAGTGCCACTCCTAGATGGGCCAGGTGTTTGTGTCGGCCACTTGGGTCGCTTAGCTTAGCCATCCAGCGACCTTGGTGCACCTCTTTTTTTCTTTGCATTATGTGCTGTTTGGGGATTATTTTTTGAAGTGCCATCCTGTCTGACACTGCAGTGCCACTCCTAGATGGGCCAGGTGTTTGTGTTGGCCACTTGGGTCGCTTAGCTTAGCCATCCAGCGACCTTGGTGCACCTCTTTTACTTCTTTGCATCATGTGCTGTTTGGAGACTATGTTTTGAAGTGCCATCCTGTCTGACACTGCAGTGCCACTACTAGATGGGCCAGGTGTTTGTGTCGGCCACTTGGGTCGCTTAGCTTAGCCATCCAGCGACCTTGGTGCACCTCTTTTTTTCTTTGTATCATGTGCTGTTTGGGGACTATTTTTTGAAGTGCCATCCTGTCTGACACTGCAGTGCCACTCCTAGATGGGCCAGGTGTTTGTGTCGGCCACTTGGGTCGCTTAGCTTAGCCATCCAGCGACCTTGGTGCACCTCTTTTTTTCTTTGCATCATGTGCTGTTTGGGGACTATTTTTTGAAGTGCCATCCTGTCTGACACTGCAGTGCCACTCCTAGATGGGCCAGGTGTTTGTGTCGCCTACTTGGGTCGCTTAGCTTAGTCATCCAACGACCTCGGTGCAAATTTTAGGACTAAAAATAATATTGTGAGGTGTGAGGTGTTCAGAATAGACTGGAAATCAGTGTAAAATATGGTTATTGAGGTTAATAATACTATGGGATCAAAATGACCCCCAAATTCTATGATTTAAGCTGTTTTTGAGGGGTTTTTGTAAAAAAACACCCGAATCCAAAACACACCCGAATCCGACAAAACAAATTCAGGGAGGTTTTGCCAAAACGCGTCTGAAACCAAAACACGGCCGCAGAACCGAATCCAAAACCAAAACACAAAACACAAAAAATGTCCGGTGCACATCACTATTAATAATACTATGGGATCAAAATTACCCCCAAATTCTATGATTTAAGCTGTTTTTGAGGGGTTTTTGAAAAAAAACACCCAAATCCAAAACACACCCGAATCCGACAAAAATTTTTCAGGGAGGTTTTGCCAAAAACTCGGCCATGGAACCGAATCCAAAACCAAAACACAAAACCCGAAAAATGTCCGGTGCACATCTCTAGTTCACACACGGAGGCTTTTTGCAATGAATGGTTACGTATGACTGCGGATGATAAAACCCCATTTGCAAGGATGGGCAGCTTTGAGCCAGAGTTATTACAGAACATAAGGATTAAAATATGTCTGATTAAATCCAGAAAACAAAGGGTCAGACATACAAATTGTTTAAACCTGTGGCAGCAAGAGGGGTTGGTGAGTTTGATCCTAAGGTATTGCAGGTGGTATGTCTAACCAAAGTCATATAAGACAAGAATGTAAATATAAGAACTGTTTGAACTTATAGCAACAATAAACAAGTAGGAAGAAAAAGAGAAAGCAAGTACACCGCCATATGTAGATGTGGAAGCAGTTACGGCCAGCATACAAACTATAGAAAATAATAAAAATATGAAAAATATGACTGTAACCTATATATGTACTAATGAATGTTGAAGTTTTATTTAAGAGGAGTAGGTGACCTGGTTGGTTTCAGCCATTTCTCATGCACTCAGAGGAGTATCCAACTGGTAAAAGAAGAGCAATAGCCTGCGGGGGAAGTGGCTGAGACCAGTGGAACTGGTAAGTATGGTATAATAAAAAAAACAAAAAAAAAGAAAATAAAAATCAAGAAAGTAATGTCAGAAATGGAGAAAAACCAATCCGCACATTAGTATTTGCCAGTAGGAAAGCGGACAGAGACCGGGTAACCCCCGGGTATTTCTTTTAGTTACCATATAAGAAGTATTCATTCCTAGGAATGCCCCTAGTCAAGATGAGCTCGGAAATATTTGTTGGACCATGTACAGACCCTTAATACGGGATGAGAAGGATTGAATGAATACTTCACATGACCTAGAAGCATGTTAAAAAAAAAAATTATTTTGCAGTAATAGAAAACTCTCCTTCTGGATAAGATCACTGGTAAACACTAATTCGGCAAATGGGAGGTGGCTGTCTCTGTGCTAATGGACGGGCTCAATAAGGCATTGAGGGTCAGGGTGCAGACTTCTTTGCAAATTGGAAAGGGGTCACATTAGCTAATCTTAGAGAGTGCGCTATTGAACATCACAAGAATAGTGCTAGGCGCAGAGAACAACAGGTGGAGAGGTTGAGGACGTTTCCTCTTCATCTTTTGCGTTCACACAGGGTGGTATAATACATGGACCCGATTACAGTTCAAACACTACATGCCTAATTGGTCCTTCAGAGTTCTGCCCGAACCCAGTATATCTCACCAGCACGATAACACCAGTATTACTGCAGTGTGCCTTGTCATGCACAAAGGGTGGAGGAAGGATGAGAATACTGGTGAAGGGAAATTTTGTATAGACACTGATATGCCTGTTGGTGAATAGCAAACCTGACATTTTTCTTTTTCATTTTCTCCTTCTTTCTCTCCTCTAGAGATATTTTTTTTTTTTTTTTTTGAGTTATGCTCATGATACTCTACATTGCAAACACACAACAGTTTCATACAGTTAACACCCTTTAGGAATTAGTCATGTATTGGTGTGCACTGATGTTTTCTCAAACTGGGTAGAGGCATTTTCCTGCCGCCACGGATGCTGCTGTGTTTACCACAAAGAAAAATTGCGCAGAAATTTGTGTGTAGACAATGGCACCCCTAGAAGTAGGAGCAAAGCTTAGAATTGGACTGTTGTGATCATAGATACTGCCACTAGTATTATGTAGCATCGGAACCACTCACAGATCTTCACTTAACGAATCACCCTCTGCAAAATTTGTTTTTGTGTCTTTTTTTTTTTTTTTTTTTGGAAGACAAACTCATGTCATGATTGATCCGCACAATGATCAGAAATACACCAATGAGGTGACAGTACAGTACCTTATTGAGATGAGCCAGCATTTGAGAACTTGACAAAAGAACTTGAAACTGTTGATTGCTGGTATGCCAAATACTAACTGTCTTGATTGTGAACCAAGAGACTGTGTGATTGTTCTTATGCTCAGGTTGCCTAATAGACAGGTGGGAAGGACCGTACCAAGTTTTGTTGACAGCACTATCCCAGTGAAAGTAACAGAGAGAGAGTCTTGGGTTCACGATTTCCATTGCAGGAAAGTCGGTAGTCCGGAAGGAACTCGTAAATGGAGTGAGATCGCAAAAGTATCACCAGAGAGTCTGTTTCGTGAATACTGAGAGGCGGCACTGTTGAACACTACCTGAGCGTGCTAAAGGATCACAGAAAGACCAGTCGTTGTAATTGATTTGCTATGGACAACAGTTGTTTTGTTCTATTTCTCTTTTTTCTCTTTCCCGCTGACAAACATTTTTTTTTTCAGGACATTCTATTTTTGCGAGGTTTTTCATGAGGAGTCAAGTGTGGGACTGGAATTGGTTCTGGAGGAAGGAATGATTTCCTTATAGGATCCCAGGATTAGCCGATCAGTTTGTTAAAGCCAGAGAAAAATCAAAGGTCTAGTAGTTACGGAGTTCGGAGGTAACGTGATAGGCTATTGTCTGAGGAATACTGTGTTTTGTAGTTATTGTGACACCATCAGGCCCGGCGCTACCCGCTCAGCAAAGGGATGCAGTGCAGGTAGGCGCCGGGCAGGAGATGCGCCTTCACTGCTCTGCATCCCTGCTGAAGTGCCGTCCTGTGCCCCCTGCTGCTCGCTGCTGCGCCTGCCCTGTCACACTGACAGGCAGCCGGAGCAGCATGACTCCTTCTCCCATCTCCCCTGTGACAGTGAGAGGAGAGGAGTGTCAGTTTGCGTTCTGACTAAAGGGGGCGGAGCTACACGGACCAAGGGGCGGAGCTACATGGACCAAGGGGGTGGAGCTACACTGACCAGGCTAGCAGACTGGAAGATCTAGCCAGCAAGATTGTGGTAAGGGGATGCAAAAAGAGTGAGAGAGAAAGTGTGTGTGTGTGTGTGTGTGTGTGTGTGTGTGTGTGTGTGTGTGTGTGTGTATATGTATGTGTGTGTTTGTATTTAAAAAGGGGACGTTGTCTGTAATGTGTAAAAAGGGGGACGCTGTCTGCCGTAATGTGTAAAAAGGGGACGTTGTCCGCCGTAATGTGTAAAAAGGGCACACTGTCTGCTGTAATGTGTAAAAAGGGGGATGCTGTCTGCCGTAATGTGTAAAAAGGGGGATGCTGTCCGCCGTAATGTGTAAAAAGAGGACGCTGTCCGCCGAAATGTGTAAAAGGGGCACGCTGTCTGCCGTAATGTGTAAAAAGGGGGACGCTGTCTGCCATAATGTGTAAAAAGGGGACGCTGTCTGCCGTAATGTGTAAAAAGGGGGACGCTGTCTGCCGTAATGTGTAAAAAGGGCACGCTGTCTGCCGTAATGTGTAAAAAGGGGGACGCTATCTGCCGTAATGTGTAAAAAGGGGGATGCTGTCTGCCGTAATGTGTAAAAAGGGGGATGCTGTCTGCCGTAATGTGTAAAAAGGGGAATCTGTCGGCCATAATGTGTAAAAGGGGCTCTACCTGGTGTAGTGGCGCTACTGTGCAGCGTAGTTTGAATAATGGAGACTACTATAATATGTAATATGAATTGGTATTATTTTGTGGCCACACCCCTTCCCCAGGAAGCCACGCCCCTATATTTTTTGCACGCGCCTGCGGCACGCACTGCCCCTATTTTGCATGCAGGGGGCGATGCCCTCTCTTGTACACAGTGGTAAACTGTCTAGTTACGGCACTGTCTGTGTACAGAGCCGTAACTAGCGCTGCACAGAGTGTTTGTGGGCAGAGAGTTCACATCCATAGGCTTGCACGGATCTCCTGCAGCTCAGGGGCCCAAGAGGCCATGGTAACCCCGTGGCCCTGCATGTAAAGTATGGGAGGGCGCAAATTTATATTTTGCAGGAGGGCACCGAACACCCTAGCACCGGCCCTGGACACCATATTTGAAGATGAGAGCATCCCGAGATGTCAGTCTAGCAATAAGGTGACAGACATCCCTTGAATGATTACCACTCACTAGTGAGTAAAGGTCTTAAACCAAACGGAATGTTGGATGTGCTCACAGGTACCTCTAAGATGAAAAGATGCAGGATTAGTGCCATATTTTTTTTTAGCGTTAGCTGAGGTACTTGAATTACACGGAAGGGAAAGGGGACCGGTGGACAGAGAATATAAGATAACTAGACCCCCTAGCCTTAAGATCCACCAGTACCATAGATAAATCCTTGGTATGTTTAAATCTCACCAATTTCAGGAAATTGGGAGGTAATCAGGAACAATCAGAACTATTCACAGATTGCAGATAAAGAGCTCATTAATATATGTGGAAGAAAGGTTTATGAGTGGCTCTCCCCGAACTCCGAAGGTTTATGTTATCTAGGAAGGACACTACTTATAACCCTTGTTCAATGATTAAACAGACCTAGCATACGTTCCAGAAATGGAAACAATGTTCAGAAAATGATAGGAATATGTAAATCAAGAAAATTGTATATGTCACTTTCACGATTTGTTTGTGTCTTCTTCATCTACCCAGCAGAACCTCAATCGAATCCGAACATCAGTGTACAAAGACGTAGGTACATGTATGTGTGAAATGTTCGTCCAAATCAGACATTATAGGCCAAAGCACTGTCCCAGCATACTCTATAGGTTGAATGTTGTCCCACACCCAACCAGTGGTCCCATGACCGCCGAGTGCATATAGAGGATGTCTCGTCCTCCTCCCTGTCTTCCCCAAATATAGTCAAACATCTGATTTGTGAAATGAATACATACTTGTGTCTAGGTCACTGATTATTGTCTGAAATATTTTTCTTATGTTAATAATTTATGGCAGTTATTGTTTACTGACAAAGGGTGGACTGTCGAAGTAAAAAATATTACATAGAGAGAACATACAGACTCCACACATTATGAGTCGCTAGGCTTGCAAATACGCGCAGCGAGCACAGCAATATATGGTAACATACGCATTTACACAGACATGCCACAGAGATAGATTCGACACATATTTCATACAGCACATAATTATAACATATCAAGCGCCAGACATCATAATGATTTAAAATTATATAATGGAGTAACATCATGTATGTGTATATCAATTTGATGCCTGTTATTAAGTTGTAGCTCATTGCAACAAGTAGATATGATTAAATGAAGGAATAGGAGCCAAAATTCTAAAGTGAACAAAAGATCTTTTGAAGACTTGAAACTAGCTCCACAGCATGGCCCTGGGGGCAGACACATGTGCCAGCAACACAGGACAAAAGCCCTCACTCTGACCAATGAGCCATTGAGTTCTTGAGAGGTCTGGCCTCTGAACCAATAGAAGGAGACCGAAACCAACAGAGTGAAAACTCCCACTGAGTGATATAGGCAGTTTCTAGGACTTAGAGAGTTAGTTGCTGTTTTGTCCCAGACGATGGTGGAGATGCTGCCAGTCCGGTGCCTACATGATTTTACAGAGAGAGAGAGTGATATGGAGGGGAGACTTTATATGAGAAAGATATGGTGATGTATTTGCTGGCCTGTAACTGTATGTATTTGATTTAGTTTGTATTAACTGCTTACTGTATAAATTGTAACCATGTAACTATATATATATATATATATATATATATACTGTACAATGTGATATATTGAATACATATCCTTTAATAACAAATATATACATCAATGAGCTTTGGAACTCAGATAATGTGTGGGTGTATTGTTTTCTCTTAAGGGATGTAGTGATTTGCGACGTACAGCGCACTTTTATCGTATATGGTAATAAGATGCGCCTGGCGTCCGCAGTATATATTAGAGCGGGCATTTTTAATATTTGTTAGAAAGCAATTTGGTATTTACAAAAGTGTATAATGTGCTTTGCCTGGCGCAAAGTGTATACCATGCTCTACCTGGCGCAAAGTGTGGAATGTGCTCTATTTGGCGCAATATGTATAACATGCTCTACCTGGCGCAGTGTGTATAGGAAGTTCTACCTGGTGCAATGTGTATAAGCGGCACAACTGTGTGGTGTAATGTGAATTGGCACTATTATGTGGCCACGCCCCTTCCCCACGAGCCACGCACCTAAGATTTTGCTGCGCGCTTGTGGCGCACACTTTCAATACATACCTATAATCAGGCCTTCTGAGCAGTAATCCCACCCACTTGACAGACTCCACCCCTTCAACAGACACCACCCCTATTAGAGCTGTTTCCATAAATTTCTCGGGCTGGTTTTTGATCCTAATCTGCCCATGAATAAAGGTATACAAATTGTGGATACAATTACTTCAATCACTGCAGCAGGACAAATTAGAGGTATATTACATATTCTATTTGCCTTAATAATGTATAAAGTTAAACACAATGAGCACCTGCCTGTGTTTTCATTTTATCCGTGAGCTGGCTCCTTCCTCCAGCCGCAGCTACATGACCCGGCGTCCTCCTAGCATGACAGCTCATGCGCCGGGAGGACACTGGAGACTTCTGCCATTACTGGCAGTGTTTTCAAGTACCCCCGACCAATCTGCTTCGTACCTCTCCTGGCTGTCTTCCTACCTCTCTGACTATTCCTTTTCTGTCTCCTCTCGTGACTGCACCTCACCCCTACTTCCACTAACAGTAGGTGTTCCGTCCAAACTTCTGTTCTTGGACCTCTCATTTTCTCTCTCTATACCCCACAAGCTCACTGCTTAGATGTCACCCTTGACTCTGAACTATCCTTTGTTCCACACAATCAATCTGTCTCTAAATCATGTTACAAGCACCTGAAAAACATATCCAAAATACGCCCTTATCTTACACAAGACACTGCAAAAACTCTAATCCATGCACTCATCATCTCCCACATTGATTATTGTAATAGTCTCCTTACTGGTCTTCCCAAACATAGGCTTTCACCACTACAATCCATTTTAAATGCAGCTGCGAGGCTAATCTTCCTCGCTAGACGTTCTTCGTCTGCTGATCCACTCTGTCAGTCCCTCCATTGGTTACCGGTATTATACCGTGTTAAATATAAAATACTTTTACTTACATACAAGGCTATTAACCAAACTGCACCATCATACATCTCTTCACTCATCTCAAAATATCTCCCTACCATACCTCTCCACTCTGCACAAGATCTGCATCTCTCATCCACATGTATTATCTCTTCCCACTCAAAATTACAGGAGTTTACCTGGGCTTCATCCACTCTGTGGAATGCACTCCCATGCACAATAAGACTCTCCTCTAGTCTCAAAACCTTTAAACGTTCCCTGAAAACTCATCTCTTAAGACAAGCATACCAAATTCCAGACCCACCCAAATAACCTTCAGTGCTTCCCTATCCAGTTACATCCTCTCTGTACTGTCCACATAACCTCACATTTTGTCTTCCAACATTGCTGGGTGATCATATCATAACAACCCATTAAGAACCTAGCAATCTGGTGGACCATTATGCAACAGGTAGCATCTAACCTTGTGTATCAATGCCTATTTCCCTATAGATTGTAAACTTGCGAGCAGGGCCTTCCTACCTCTATGTCTGTCTGTCTTTGTCCAGTTTTGTTCCATAACTGTTGTTCTAATTGTAAAGCGCAACGGAATATGCTGCTCTATATAAGAAACTGCTAATAAATAATAAAATAAATAATATGCATCCTCTTTAAGTGAACTAATTAGCTCTTTTGACTTCGAATATAATCTCTTTGATGATGATATTCAAATCTACTGTACTTTTCCTCTCCTGACCCCTGCCCCTGCCTTCTCACTCGTATCTCCAACTGTCTCTCTGCTATCTCTTCTTGGATGTCCAAACACTTTCTTAAACTTAACATGTCTAAGACTGAGCTAATCATCTTCCCACCCTTCCGACCCTTCTGCATAACCTCACCTTCCATAATTTCACTATCTAATGATGGCACAGCTATCTACTCTAGCCCCCACGTGCACTCTCTTGGAGTAATCCTTGAGTACTCCCTCTCCTTCAAACCACACATTCAGTACCTATCGCAATCCTACTGTTTCAATCTCAAAAATATTTTCAGGATAAGACCCTTTCTCACCCTGGATGCTATTAAGACCCTCATTCACTCACTGATCATCTCCAGATTTGACTACTGCAATCTCCTCCTATCTGGCCTCCCGGACAAGTGCCTCTCTCCAGTCCAGTCTATCCTCAGTGCTGCTGCCCGGCTCATCTTCCTCTCCAAATGTACTACATTCACCTCCACTCTCTTACAAGCCCTATATTGGTTCCCCTTCAGAATCCAATTCAAGCTTATCGCACTCATTTATAAGGCACTCATTCATTCCTCTCCCATTTACATCTCCCTTTACACTCCCACCGCCCCCTTAACTCCACAAATGCATGCCGCCTCTCTTGCCTACTGATTACTTCCTCCTACTCCTACAGTGCCTCCAAGATTTTGCATTAGCTGTTCCTTATCTCCGGAAATCTCTACCATCTCTCTGCTAAACTTCAAACGGGCTCTCAAGACCCACTTCAGCCATTTCTCATCCTAACCCTCTGTTCCATGCTCACTGTCTATCATATCTGCATCACGCCTGTCTGTCGCAATGCGGGAGTGCTGGAGGTGTCCTCAGTGCAGGAGTTCAGGGGTGTGGCAGTGTTGGCAGTGTGGGAGTGCCGGAAGTGTCCTCAGTGCAGGGGTGTCGGCAATGTGGGAGTGCTGGAGGTATCCTCAGTGCAGGAGTTCAGGGATGCGGCAGTGTTGGCAGTGTGGGAGTGCCGGAAGTGTCCTCAGTGCAGGGGTGTCGGCAGTGTCGGCAATGAGGGAGTGCTGGAAGTGTCCTCAGTGCAGGAGTTCAGGAGTGCCGGCAGTTTCAGCAGTATGGGAGTGCTGGATGTGTCCTCAGTGCAGGGGTGCCGGCAGTGTCAGCAGTGTGGGCGGCAGTGTGGGTGGCGGTGTCGGCAGTGTGGGCAGCGGGGTCAGCAATGTGGGCGGCGGGGCGGCAGTGTGGGCGGTGGTGTCGGCAGTGTCGGCGGTGGTGCTATTAGCACTGCGGGGGCATCCATCTTGGGGCCATTGTAGCCTATGGAGAAACACTGATTGGCTGAGAGCCGTGACAGACAGCTCTCTCAGCCAATCAGTGGTCTTCCATAGGTTACTATGGAGACCAGCGTCCGAGGCAAAACCTCAGGATACAACAGTGGAATCCTGAGGTTTTGCCTCGATTGGGGATCCGGGGCAGGCAGGGACATCCAAGCTGTGGCTCGGATGGCCCCGGATCCCCTAGGTTTAAGGGGGTTTGGTTCTCTGAGAACCAAACCCGCTCATCTCTAGATTTTAGCTGTTTTTATCAATAAAAAAAAAATAATCTAGATCCAAAACCAAAACAGGGTGGTTTTGCCAAAACTGGAAAATAAAACCAAAACACTGAGGGTGGTTTTGGCAAAAACAAATCACAGGGGTCCATGCACACTTTTAATAAAAAATCATACCAAGTGAAAATAACTGGTTGGGTAAGGTATACAGATATGTGGATTTTTCCATTGTTATATAAGGTTACTACAGTATTTTATATTTGCATCTGCAGTAAAAACATCAGTTTCCAAGTCAATAGTGGGTGAGGAGGCTCCTTCTGTACCCTTTTTCTGGCTCCTTAACTTATACCCTGTACCTCTGGCAACCTACAAACAATGATTTATTAAAATTCCTCAATAGTGCCGCAAAAGCTGTGATCCCAGTTCACTGGCAGTGTGCCTCTCCTTCCACTCTTAAGGAATGGTTTGCTCGATTAGACTGTACATGTCTATGTAGGACCTCCGAGTGACCCTGGAGAGGAATCAGAAGTTCATGGCAACTTGGCATCCTTGTCTGGAATTTAAATCCTCACGATGGTATACAACGATTGTTGCCTGAGCTCAGGTTCCTTTTCTATTCTCTCATCTGAATGAACTTTTATAGTTGCTTCTGGTTGGCTTTTCCCCAGTCATCTTCTCTATCGGCAATCTAGGACTCTAAACTCAACACGTACATTTTGTACGCAACCTTATGATTAGTCCATGTTGTATGAGGTCTTTATTCTGCATTCTGTTGTAATGTTTTTTTTCTGACTATTTTATATTCTATTTTCCAATGCCAGTAAACTATCTATCTATCTATCTATCTATCTATCTATCTATCTATCTATCTATCTATCTATCTATCTATCTATCTATCTATCTATCCATCCATCCACACATGCTAAAATAATGTATAATTATGTTATTAGACAACCTATGACTTGTCAGGTGTTGCACAACTACAAGACCCAGCATACCAGGGAGTTACATATCGTTTCACTACAGTTGTAGGGCCAAAGCTTGCCTAAACCTGTAGCTGGTATATGGCAAATTTGTTATGAAATATCACTTTGTATTAAATAACAATTTCCTTTGGCTAGCAGGAGCATGTCAAGAACTTCATGAGCCCCGTTGCAAAAAATTTTTTAAGAGCCTCACAATGCTTCTAGAGAGGGACCACTCTCCACAGCTGTTGTTTATTTTATGCCCCATAGTAGTGCCCTAGTTCATTTTTTTTCTACCAAAGTTCACATTATGCCATGCTGTAGTGCCCACAATTAATATTATGCCACAATGTAGTGTCCCCAGTTCACATTATGCCACAATGTAGTGTCTCTGATTCACAGTATGTAACACTTCAGTGTCCCCAGTTCACATTACCTTTATTCACATTATGACTCATTTTAGTGCCCCCAGTTCACATTATGCCACATTTTAGTGCTTTAATTTCACACTGGTGGGCTCATGCTTATTGCAATCCTTGGTCTCTTGTTCTCTATCTGCTACATGCAATCCACTGCAAGACAGCATGCAAACTACGTATACAACAAACTATATTGAATACTCTAGTACTGAGGCAAGAAGTTTACAGCTCATTCCTTTAAGCATTCGACAAAATGACGCTTGTTCTTACGGCACCATTCAGCAGTGAAGCTATGCTGGGTGAGAGGAGAGGGGGCACCCTAAACCTCTGGGCTCTATACCAACAGCACCCCCTGCACTTATTATTATTTTGCCCCTAGGTGGAAGAATTTTATGAGACTTGTAGTTCCACAACAGCTGGATAGCAAAAGCCTGCCCAAACTTGCTGCATCAACTGTGTATACAATATTGTAATTTATTAATTGAAAGTCACTTTACTGTACACAAAGTAATCATAAGCATCATGCAAAATAATGCACTTAACTATGTGAGAAAATAGCTGGAAAAGTGCTGGAGGGATATTTTTCACAAAGTACTCACAGATGTCTCACTGGTTCCAGAGAAAAGGTTTCTATTAGAAAGACATTTCTTGCTTAGCAAATCCCCTTCTGTGAAATGTAAGTTATATGCTACGATGGTCAACACTAGCGATTCTGGGAGTGCACAGCAATCAATATGAGTGTGTATTCAACTTCAGCTGTTTTAATGTGAATATAAAGCTATTATTTTTATCTTTTTAGTAGAGATGAGCGGGTTACCCACCCGAACATTGGGATCCAAGCCAAGACTTCCCACCTTACTCGGAAACCAAAGCGAGGCCAAACGTCATCTTGCCGCAGTCGGATTCTCACAGGTTTTGGATTCTATATAAGTCCCCATGCATTGGCGCCATCTTCACTCCAGCATTGGAGAGTGTACTGGACGGACATGTCTCAGTACTAGGTGGCGTGGCATGGTATGCGGCGGGTGAGGGTGCCCTGTGTGCTGTATCTGAAAAGGGATGCTCTCTCTGTCTGCTGTATCTGATAAAGAGGTGCTCTCTCTGTCTGCTGTATCTGAAAAAGGGGTGCTCTCTGTCTGCTGTATCTGAAAAAGGGGTGCTCTCTGTCTGCTGTATCTGAAAAAGGGGTGCTTTCTCTGCTGTATCTGAAAAAGGGGTGCTCTCTTTGTCTGCTGTATCTGAAAAAGGGTAGCTCTCTCTGCCTGTGATATCTGAAAAAGGGGTGCTCTCTCTGTTGTATCTGAAAAAGGGGTGCTCTCTCTGTCTATGTCTGAAAAAGGGGTGCTCTCTCTGCTGTATCTGAAAAAGGGGTGTTCTCTCTGCTCTATCTGAAAAGGGGTGCTCTCTTTGTCTGCTGTATCTGAAAAAGGGGAGCTCTCTGCTGTATCTGAGAAAAGAGTGCTCTCTTTGTCTGCTGTATCTGAAAAAGGGGTGCTCTCTCTGCCTACTGTATCTGAAAAAGGGATGCTCTCTGCTATATCTGAAAAAGGGGTGCTCTCTCTGCCTGTGATATCTGAAAAAGGGGTGCTCTCTGCCGTATCTGAAAGCGGTGATCTGTCCATCCATCCATCCAGGGGCTCTGCCCCAGTGTAAAATGAAAATAATAAAAGTAAAAACAAAACAGCCTAAAATTATAAAAAAAAATAATTTTTGTTTGTGCTGTACCGCAGTGTACTATACAATTTTTTTCTTAAGTACTGTAACATTGCCAGTCAGACAGCAGTATATTATTTCCTACTCATATACATATTGTGTGACGCGGTCAGTGAAGTCAACCGCAGTGTGTAATTATTATTATATACATTTCTGATCATTTGTGCAACGCTGTCGGTGAAGTCAACTGCAGTGTGTAATTATTATATACATTTCTGACTCATTTGTGCAATGCTGTCGGTGAAGGTCAACCCTACTTTGTGTTGATAGAAATGGATGCTATTACTACTGCTGAAGCTGCTGCCACTAGTTATGACATCGACAATGCAAGTCCGTCAAAGTCATCTGCAAAGGCAGATGCCCAGGGACATAGAGGGCTTAACTCAGATTATGTAAAATCATTTAATTTTAGAGTAGCAAAGAAAAAAATCAAAAGGAAAATTAGCTGCAGAGGCAGTAAGACAAACTGCGCATTCAGAATCAGAACCATCAGACATTCTTGAGGAACGTTTAGGGGTGTCCACGTCAGCTATGTGTGAGTCTGACATTTCTCACACAGTCCTCATAGAGAAGACTCTTTCACCTCCTTCCACCATTTCTGAACCATCTGCACATGTGGGGAGCAGTACAAGTAAAGATGGTGATGAGGACATAATACAAATTGAGGATTTGTGTGTGGATGTAGGACAGGATGTGGGGGATATGTGTGTACTACCTGAGGGTGAGGATGTTGATGATGACGTTTTTTGTGTAAGTCAGGCACTTGTGGCTGCATTTGATGACCATGATAAAAAGAAAGCTATTGCGATGCCTGGGCATAAGACCAAAAAAGACACCACTTGGGATTATTTTTACCCCAATCCTGACAATGTTTATGAAAGCATCTGCTCCATTTGGGAGGCCAAATTTAGTAGAGGTAGGACATTAGCCATTTGGGCACCTCCTCCATGTTACGTCATTTGCTGTGAATTTATTGTACAAGATTATAATGTAATTAACACCTCATCAACACCCTCAGAGTGATTACTTACCGAAGGAAGTCCTTCTAAATTGTTTTGTGAGGGCCCAAACACACCAATCATTTCAGCCACAAGTGACAGTCCCTGATACTGAAGTGATTGGTTTGTTAAACTGTGCATGTCCTGTTTAATATATACAACATAAGGATGGGTGGGAGGGCCCAAGGACAGTTCCATCTTGCACCTTATTTCTTTGAATTATGTGCTCTTTGGAGCATTTTTTGGGCATAGTTTGTAAACCTGCCATCCTGTCTGCCACTGTAGTGCTACTCCTAGATGTGCCAGGTGTTTGTGCCACCCACTTCTGTCACTTAGCTTAGTCATCCAGCTACCTCGGTGCAACCTTTTGGCCTAAACTGGATGCACACAATTTGTGAGCTGTAAGGTGTTCAAAATAGACTGGAAATGAGTGAAAATGAATGTTATTGAGGTTAATAAAACTATAGGAACAAAAACACCCCCAAAGCTGTTTTTATGATTTTTTTATTTTTTTAAATTAGAACCAAAACCAAAACACACAAGGGATGTTTTGGCAAAACCAAAGTATGAAGAAGAAAAAAAACCAAAACCCTAAAAAATGGCACACATCTCTACTTTTTATCCAGGATGCATATAATGACTCCAAGCTCCCCCTTAAAGGCCCCATGTTGCGGATCCATCTCCCTATGTAAAGTGCCTGAGGTACCACCTTTTGGGTGACAACATTGCGCAGTGATAGCAAAGACCATGGCACTGTTCCAGCTTTGCTGTATTCTGAGCATTCACCATCTTACCAAGTATCGTTGAGAAGATGGTGCCCTAGCACAAGAAGGTGGGGGGTGCTACACACAGGCACCCCTGGCGTAAGTATGCCACTGATTCCAGTTTATAAAATGCTGAAATAATCCTCTTCTAAAGCATGGCAGCCCTGCGAGTCAGTGCCTCGGACAATAAGTTTTTAAAGCAAAACACAGGCTTCTGCCGAAAGAGAACATCTATCTCCCAGGGATCATTGCCAAAAAGTTCCTCTATTACTTATTGCACTAGCAATGTATGCTTGCATACGTTTTAAGAATGGATTTAATTGCTGTCTCAAAACAACAGATAAATTTCATCCAGCACTGGGATTATTAAAACATCCCCAGATACAATATCCTTTACTGCGTTTGGGGACCAAAAATGCATATGCCAATGTTTAGATTAAGATTTTTGCATATATATGATTATGCCGGGAGAGGTAGAATAGAGTAGTGAAGATGTAGTGCAATCATAGGTAGAGTCCACTGAAGGCATGACTTATTATTGGTTGCAGACACTGCTGTTAGGAGACACTGAAGGAATTTTTAGAGGGTTAGAAGGATAACTAGGAGCGAACAGTTCCACAAATACCAACGGAGTGAAAGGCCTCCAGAAAAAGAGGGTGGTCAGCAGCATAAAAAAAAAAAAAATTGTACTGCATAGGGTCAAGGAGCAAGTATCTGGACAGAAAGTGGACAGTCATTTATAAACAAGCTGCTCAAGTCATTTGGAAGCAAAGTCTGACAATTAGAATGATTTAGTGTAATTTTATTGTGGCATTATTCTGTACCAAATTCTTGAATTCCTTGTATTGGAGAGAGAGCACCAAATCTTTCAGCCACTAAAGAGTTATTTTCTAAGGTGGCTAAACAATGGAAACTGCAGAATTCGGATTATTATTTTTTTTGCAAATTAACAGAGTAATTATGTGAGGAGAGCCAATGAATCCCCAGGACAATTCAACATTTTGAGGACTGAACCACATCCAAGAACAGCATTAGGTGATGGTCTTCGGAGGTCTTTTTACCATATAAATAAAGGAGCAGTCTCTATAATGGTGACCAGAAGAAAAGGGAGATTTCATCAGTGGTTTTAAGTGACTTGATCTATGCTTTAGCTATAGATTGGATGTTGTGTCTAATTTGCTAGAGCTTGAAAAGGTTTAGAGTAATCTCTGTTTCACAATAGAGAGATAATGATATATAAGGTGATGAGCGGGTTCGGATCCTCGGAATCCGAACCCCCCCGAACTTCACCCTTTTTACACGGGTACGAGGCAGATTCGAACCTTCCCGCCTTGCTCGGTTAACCCGAGCGCGCCCGAACATCTTCATCCCGTGGTCGGATTCTCGCGAGATTCGTATTCTATATAAGGAGCCACGCGTCGCCGCCATTTTTCACTCGTGCATTGGAAATGATAGTGAGAGGACGTGGCTGGCGTCCTCTCAGTTTTATTCAGGTGGCTGCAAATATCTGTGCTCACTGCTTTATTGTGGGGACTGGGGACCAGCAGTATTATATAGGAGGAGTACAGTGCAGAGTTTTGCTGACCAGTGACCACCAGTATTATACGTTCTCTGCCTGAAAAACGCTCCATATCTGTGCTCAGTGTGCTGCATATATCTGTGCTCACACTGCTTTATTGTGGGGACTGGGGACCACCAGTATTATATAGGAGGAGTACAGTGCAGAGTTTTGCTGACCAGTGACCACCAGTATTATACGTTCTCTGCCTGAAAAACGCTCCATATCTGTGCTCAGTGTGCTGCATATACAGTATCTGTGCTCACACTGCTTTATTGTGGGGACTGGGGACCACCAGTATTATATAGGAGGAGTACAGTGCAGAGTTTTGCTGACCAGTGACCACCAGTATTATACGTTCTCTGCCTGAAAAACACTCCATATCTGTGCTCAGTGTGCTGCATATATCTGTGCTCACACTGCTTTATTGTGGGGACTGGGGACCACCAGTATTATATAGGAGGAGTACAGTGCAGAGTTTTGCTGACCAGTGACCACCAGTATTATACGTTCTCTGCCTGAAAAACGCTCCATATCTGTGCTCAGTGTGCTGCATATATCTGTGCTCACACTGCTTTATTGTGGGGACTGGGGACCACCAGTATTATATAGGAGGAGTACAGTGCAGAGTTTTGCTGACCAGTGACCACCAGTATTATACGTTCTCTGCCTGAAGAACGCTCCATATCTGTGCTCAGTGTGCTGCATATATCTGTGCTCACACTGCTTTATTGTGGGGACTTGGGACCACCAGTATTATATAGGAGGAGTACAGTGCAGAGTTGTGCTGACCAGTGACCACCAGTATTATACGTTCTCTGCCTGAAAAACGCTCCATATCTGTGCTCAGTGTGCTGCATATATCTGTGCTCACACTGCTTTATTGTGGGGACTGGGGACCACCAGTATTATATAGGAGGAGTACAGTGCAGAGTTTTGCTGACCAGTGACCACCAGTATTATACGTTCTCTGCCTGAAAAACACTCCATATCTGTGCTCAGTGTGCTGCATATATCTGTGCTCACACTGCTTTATTGTGGGGACTGGGGACCACCAGTATTATATAGGAGGAGTACAGTGCAGAGTGTTGCTGACCAGTGACCACCAGTATTATACGTTCTCTGCCTGAAAACCGCTCCATATCTGTGCTGCATTGTAGTATATAGTAGGAGTACAGTGCATAATTTTGCTGACCACCAGTATATAATATATAGCAGTACGGTACAGTAGGCCACTGCTCTACCTACCTCTGTGTCGTCAAGTATACTATCCATCCATACCTGTGGTGCATTTTAGTTTTGCACAGTTTGCTGACCACCAGTATATAATATATAGCAGTACGGTACAGAAGGCCACTGCTCTACCTACCTCTGTGTCGTCAAGTATACTATCCATCCATACCTGTGGTGCATTTCAGTTGTGCGCAGTATATATAGTAGTAGGACATTGCTATTGATACTGGCATATAATTCCACACATTAAAAAATGGAGAACAAAAATGTGGAGGATAAAATAGGGAAAGATCAAGATCCACTTCCACCTCGTGCTGAAGCTGCTGTCACTAGTCATGGCCGAGACGATGAAATGCCATCAACGTCGTCTGCCAAGGCCGATGCCCAATGTCATAGTAGAGAGCATGTAAAATCCCAAAAAATAAAGCTCAGTAAAATGACACAAAAATCTAAATCAAAATCGTCTGAGGAGAAGCGTAAACTTGCCAATGTGCCATTTACGACACGGAGTGGCAAGGAACGGCTGAGGCCCTGGCCTATGTTCAAGGCTAGTGGTTCAGCTTCACCTGAGGATCGAAGCACTCATCCTCCTGCTAGAAAACTTAAAAGAGTTAAGATGGCAAAAGCACAGCAAAGAACTGTGCGTTCTTCTAAATCACAAATCCCCAAGGAGAGTCCAATTGTGTCAGTTGCGATGCCTGACCTTCCCAACACTGGACGGGAAGAGGTTGCGCCTTCCACCATTTGCATGCCCCCTGCAAGTGCTGGAAGGAGCACCCGCAGTCCAGTTCCTGATAGTCAAATTGAAGATGTCACTGTTGAAGTACACCAGGATGAGGATATGGGTGTTGCTGGCGCTGGGGAGGAAATTGACAAGGAGGATTCTGATGGTGAGGTGGTTTGTTTAAGTCAGGCACCCGGGAAGACACCTGTTGTCCGTGGGACGAATATGGCCATTGACATGCCTGGTCAAAATACAAAAAAAATCACCTCTTCGGTGTGGAATTATTTCAACAGAAATGCGGACAACTGGTGTCAAGCCGTGTGTTGCCTTTGTCAATCTGTAATAAGTAGGGGTAAGGACGTTAACCACCTAGGAACATCCTCCCTTATACGTCACCTGGACCGTATTCATCAGAAGTCAGTGACAAGTTCAAAAACTTTGGATGACAGCAGAAGCAGTCCACTGACCACTAAATCCCTTCCTCTTGTAACCAAGCTCCTGCAAACCACACCACCAACTCCCTCAGTGTCAATTTCCTCCTTACACAGGAAAGCCAATAGTCCTGCAGGCCATGTCACTGTCAAGTCTGATGAGTCCTCTCCTGCCTTGGGTTCCTCCGATGCATCCTTGAGTGTAACGCCTACTGCTGCTGGCGCTGCTGTTGTTGCTGCTGGGAGTCGATCGTCATCCCAGAGGGGAAGTCGGAAGACCACTTGTAGTACTTCCAGTAACCAATTGACTGTCCAACAGTCCTTTGCGAGGAAGATGAAATATCACAGCAGTCATCCTGCTGCAAAGCGGATTACTCAGGCCTTGGCAGCCTGGGTGGTGAGAAATGTGTTTCCGGTATCCACCGTTAATTCACAGGCAACTACAGACTTGATTGTGGTACTGTGTCCCCGGTACCAAATACCATCTAGGTTCCATTTCTCTAGGCAGGCGATACCGAAAATGTACACAGACCTCAGAAAAAGAGTCACCAGTGTCCTAAAAAATGCAGTTGTACCCAATGTCCACTTAACCACGGACATGTGGACAAGTGGAGCAGGGCAGACTCAGGACTATATGACTGTGACAGCCCACTGGGTAGATGTATTGCCTCCCGCAGCAAGAACAGCAGCGGCGGCACCAGTAGCAGCATCTCGCAAACGCCAACTCGTTCCTAGGCAGGCAACGCTTTGTATCACCGCTTTCTATAAGAGGCACACAGCTGACAACCTTTTACGGAAACTGAGGAACATCATCGCAGAATGGCCTACCCCAATTGCACTCTCCTGGGGATTTGTGACATCGGACAACGCCAGCAATATTGTGCGTGCATTACATCTGGGCAAATTCCAGCACGTCCCATGTTTTGCACATACATTGAATTTGGTGGTGCAGAATTATTTAAAAAACGACAGGGGCATGCAAGAGATGCTGTCGGTGGCCCGAAGAATTGCGGGCCACTTTCGGCATTCAGCCACCGCGTACAGAAGACTGGAGCACCAGCAAACAGTCCTGAACCTGCCCTGCCATCATCTGTAGCAAGAGGTGGTAACGAGGTGGAATTCAACCCTCTATATGCTTCAGAGGATGGAGGAGCAGCAAAAGGCCATTCAAGCCTATACATCTGCCTACGATATAGGCAAAGGAGGGGGAATGCACTTGACTCAAGCGCAGTGGAGAATGATTTCAACGTTGTGCAAGGTTCTGCAACCCTTTGAACTTGCCACACGTGAAGTCAGTTCAGACACTGCCAGCCTGAGTCAGGTCATTCCCCTCATCAGGCTTTTGCAGAAGAAGCTGGAGACATTGAAGGAGGAGCTAAAACAGAGCGATTCTGCTAGGCATGTGGGACTTGTGGATGGAGCCCTTCATTCGCTTAACCAGGATTCACGGGTGGTCAATCTGTTGAAATCAGAGCACTACATTTTGGCCACCGTGCTCGATCCTAGATTTAAAACCTACGTTGTATCTCTCTTTCCGGCAGACACAAGTCTGCAGAGGTTCAAAGACCTGCTGGTGAGAAAATTGTCAAGTCAAGCGGAACGTGACCCGTCAACAGCTCCTCCTTCACATTCTCCCGCAACTGGGGGTGCGAGGAAAAGGCTAAGAATTCCGAGCCCACCCGCTGGCGGTGATGCAGGGCAGTCTGAAGCGAGTGCTGACATCTGGTCCGGACTGAAAGACCTGCCAACGATTACTGACATGTCGTCTACTGTCACTGCATGTGATTCTGTCACCATTGAAAGAATGGTGGAGGATTATATGAGTGACCGCATCCAAGTAGGCACGTCAGACAGTCTGTACGTATACTGGCAGGAAAAAGAGGCAATTTGGAGGCACTTGCACAAACTGGCTTTATTTTACCTAAGTTGCCCCCCCTCCAGTGTGTACTACGAAAGAGTGTTTAGTGTAGCCGCTCACCTTGTCAGCAATCGGCGTATGAGGTTACTACCAGAAAATATGGAGAAGATGATGTTCATCAAAATGAATTATAATCAATTCCTCCATGGAGACATTCACCAGCAGCAATTGCCTCCAGAAAGTACACAGGGACCTGAGATGGTGGATTCCAGTGGGGACGAACTAATAATCTGTGAGGAGGGGGATGTACACAGTGAAAGGGGTGAGGAATCGGACGATGAGGAGGAGGTGGACATCTGGCCTCTGTAGAGCCAGTTTGTGCAAGGAGAGATTGATTGCTTCTTTTTTGGTGGGGGCCCAAACCAACCAGTCATTTCAGTCACAGTCGTGTGGCAGACCCTATCGCTGAAATGATGGGTTCGTTAAAGTATGCATGTCCTGTTTATACAACATAAGGGTGGGAGGGAGGACCCAAGGACAATTCCATCTTGCACCTCTTTTTTCTTTCATTTTTCTTTGCATCATGTGCTGTTTGGGGACTATTTTTTTGAAGTGCCATCCTGCCTGACACTGCAGTGCCACTCCTAGATGGGCCAGGTGTTTGTGTCGGCCACTTGTCATGCTTAGCTTAGCCATCCAGCGACCTTGGTGCACCTCTTTTTTTCTTTGCATCATGTGCTGTTTGGGGACTATTTTTTAAATCTGCCATCCTGTCTGACACTGCAGTGCCACTCCTAGATGGGCCAGGTGTTTGTGTCGGCCACTTGGGTCGCTTAGCTTAGTCACACAGCTACCTAATTGCGCCTCTTTTTTTCTTTGCATCATGTGCTGTTTGGGGACTATTTTTTTGAAGTGCCATCCTGCCTGACACTGCAGTGCCACTCCTAGATGGGCCAGGTGTTTGTGTCGGCCACTTGTGTCGCTTAGCTTAGCCATCCAGCGATCTTGGTGCACCTCTTTTTTTCTTTGCATCATGTGCTGTTTGGGGACTATTTTTTAAATCTGCCATCCTGTCTGACACTGCAGTGCCACTCCTAGATGGGCCAGGTGTTTGTGTCGGCAACTTGGTTCGCTTAGCTTTGTCACACAGCTACCTCATTGCGCCTCTTTTTTTCTTTGCATCATGTGCTGTTTGGGGACTATTTTTTTGAAGTGCCATCCTGCCTGACACTGCAGTGCCACTCTTAGATGGGCCAGGTGTTTGTGTCGGCCACTTGTGTCGCTTAGCTTAGCCATCCAGCGACCTTGGTGCACCTCTTTTTTTCTTTGCATCATGTGCTGTTTGGGGACTATTTTTTTGAAGTACCATCCTGCCTGACACTGCAGTGCCACTCCTAGATGGGCCAGGTGTTTGTGTCGGCCACTTGGGTCGCTTAGCTTAGTCATCCAGCGACCTTGGTGCAAATTTTAGGACTAAAAATAATATTGTGAGGTGTGAGGTGTTCAGAATAGACTGAAAATGACTGGAAATTATGGTTATTGAGGTTAATAATACTATGGGATCAAAATGACCCCCAAATTCTATGATTTAAGCTGTTTTTGAGGGTTTTTTGTAAAAAAAACACCCGAATCCGACAAAAAATTTTCAGGGAGGTTTTGCCAAAACGCGTCCGAATCCAAAACACGGCCGCGGAACCGAATCCAAAACCAAAACACAAAACCCGAAAAATTTCCGGTGCACATCACTAGATATATTACAAGATGGAATGTGCTCAGCTGATCTTAATTCATTTATCCAGAAGGGAAAACATCAGCCTGTCCCCGATCCTTTGCCTTTAAAGTAATTGGGACCAGACAGTGCCTGAGGAACCCGAAGCATAATCCCTGATAAGTGCTGGCATCGGTGAGAGGAGTGTGCCACATCGGGGCTAATTACACACTACAATTACCCGCGCTAAACAAAAAAAAAAAACAATAAAAATAAAAATAAAACAAAAAAAATCCGTACAAATATTGAACGTCGTAACATCGGACCATCAATGGTCGGAACATCACAACTTCGCAGCATTGGTAAGGGCCTGCTTATTAGCATTTCCCCAGTGACTGCTAATGTCTGCAGTGATCAGCAGCATGGCAGGTACGTAGTGCGGGATGAGAGGAAGCAGAGGGACCGTGAAGTCCCTCTGAGAGCAGCAGCTATAGGAAGAGTCCCTCCCTGCAGCCACACAGTGGTCTTCCTGACTGGTCTCATCAGATACGACCATGTCAGGGAAAGCCCAGCCTGGTGTGGTCCACACCAGGCAAGTAATGTGACCACGCCAGGTAGTGACGCTGAGAGGGAAGGGGCGGCTACTCTTTACCGGGGTCTGGGTCCTACCCCCCCCCCCCCCCCCGCTCCCTGCCCCCCCCCCCAATTTGGGTGCAAAGAGAGCAAAGACTGACTACTGCAGCAGCCTCTCTCCCCAGCACAGCACATGGCACACACTACCGTGTGCTACACTGGGGAGGGAGGCAGAAGTCAGTAAGTCCTCTCTTCCCTTGTGTCGTGTTTGTGGGGAGTGATTGCGTTGCCACTTCCTCCTCCCACTCCTCGGTTGCTGCCCCCTCTCACCACCCGGCACCCACTGCATAGGGGACTGGTGCCCCCCTGTGTGATGCGCAGTCTCAAAAAAATAACCTCTCCCCATTACCGGGCCCAGCAAGGCAAGTGGTTATGAGTGGATAAAGCCAATAAAGTGTTGAACAGCTTTGACATCTTTCTTGGCTAAGCCATCATCAAAGACTCTGAATTTAGTAGAATTCGTATTTAAGGCCTACATGGACATGAGGTGGTCCCATGCTTGAATGAGCATATCTCCAGTAAAGTACAAAGATTATACTAACAAGGAAGGTCTAAACAATTTGGACCAGGATGTTATCCAAGTAAACCCACTACAAAGTCCAGTGAATCTTTAAAACTACATGAAGTGTTGTAAATTAGCAGGGTTTTACAAAGACCAAAGGGCATGACACAGTACGTTTAAAGGCCATATCAGATGCAGACGACTGTTTTCCATTTGTCCCCATTTTTGAAAATGACCAGATTATAGGCAATTTGGAATAATTCCAGCGCCTTGAGTCCTATTAGAGAAAAAGCGCTATATAAATAAAATTATTATTATTATTGTTATCTCTGGAATTAGAGGATGTATTCTTTCTAATATAGTGATTTGATTCAATGTAGAATAGTTTATGCAGTAGAGTAAAATTCCATCCTTTTCCCACCTAAATGGTGATAGCTCCACGTTTAAGGTGAAGATAAATTTATTGTTCTGGTCTTCCAAGTAACACTGAGATCATGCAGTGCCAAGAATAGCAGGAAAGTTTAAAGGCCCAAAATTGAGGATCAGGGATTGCTAATGATTGCCTATGGTAATGTCATTTAATGGCAGGATCTTCATGGTAACTCAACCATGAGCTATGGGAGACCTATAAATTCTCTGTAATGAGACCGAACAGATTTTTAAGACTACAGTAAATTTGAGTTGCACAACAAACTTTTTATTCAGAAAATGTACCATGGACCCCAAGTCAAAGATTGCTGATATGGTTAATGTTCTGAATTTTAACTTAACGAACACGGAGGCATTACGGGGTCTATTCTTGAAGAAGTGAAACGTGTGGAGAAGTTGCCCATGGCAACCAATCAGTATTTAAGTAACATTTATAATTTGCATACTATACAATTGTATGGAGCAGCTGATTGGTTGCCATGGGCAACTTCTCCACAGGCTCAGTTCTCCATGCTTTTCACTGCTTCATGAATAGACCCCTACATCATGAGAGTAGGATAGTGGCTAAAGATTGTAAGAGGAGAATGGTAAAAGAGAAGAATTTGGTAGGACTCAGGCAGTGCCCCTGTACTGTGCATCTGTCTGAGCATTACTCAACACATGCTTAGATTTGCCATGTAGGGGACATTTGTGCAGAAAATAATCCATACTGGCACAGTACATGCAGATGGCTTTACTGTGGTATCAGGATTGTTCTTGCTCTGTTAAGGGGCCATAGACGTCATTGGACCTTATTCGGCTTCAGTTGCAGTAGTACTAAAATAGCAACACCGTGTCGATACCCCGTTCTTCCCCGCGAACGCCTCTGCCTGTCAAACAGGCATAGTCGTTCCCATCGCATTCTTCCAGCTGCGCACACGCAGAGCGGGACCTGCGTGTGCGTGCAGAGTGGGACCTGTGAGTGCGCAGTGGCCGCAAAATTGGGAGTACGAGGTCGCATCTCAGATGCGTCCCAACCTGAATTGGGCCCACTGTCTGCATGGGTATGGATGATAAGACAAGGAAAGAGCTATAGGAGGAGAGAGGATGATCTTTTTCCCTTTCCTCCCATCAATCCGTGAAACAGGCATCAATAAAGATAGACAGACGTGTCATCATATACTATTGCTGCAGCCGCATCAAACATCCCGTGCGACATAGCTTGTGCTGAGCATCTTCTTAGCTCAAATGTGCATCTTAATCACAATGTGATGCAGCTAAACCTCATCGTGAGACTGCACTGAATAATTTGATATGCACTTGTACATCTGTGTACGATAAAGTCTGAATCAGTACACAAAGTGCGACTATGCAACAGGCTCGGCTTTTTCATGGCAAGTCCCATTGTGATTCGTATACAGATTCAGACTATCAGACAGAGATACAAATATCGTATACATCGTATTTGAAATGAATCAGTGCAGTCTTGTGAAGTAGTTTGCCGCAGCATGTTGCAATTAAGAAGCACATTCAAGTTAAGAAGACACTACACAGCGTGGTTTACTCACACCAGGCTTCTCTCACCACATAGGGTGAGAATGGCACTCACCAGGGGCACCAGCCGAGGAGGGGGCGCCGTCCGGCAGTGCCACCCTCGGCCAATGGGTGGAATCACTTAGTAGTGGCATCGCCTGGATCACACAATATTTAGGAACAGGCGCCAGTGTTCGGAGTCTGGAGCTCCTGGCAGCAAGGGTTGCTGGGACCTGTAGTTTACTTTCACTTTCTTCACGAAGTGTGGTGCACCTGCCTACTGTGCGATCCTCCAGCCCAGGCGATGCCCAGCTCATCACACTAGGTATACATATTACAGATTTGTGCTTTGAGGGGGGAGGACTATATGCAGGGAGGGGGAGACTATGGCTATGTGCAGGGAGGAGGGAGACCATGTGCTGGGAGGGCAGAGGACTATGTGCAGGGGGGAGGAGACATTGTGCAGGGAGGGGGGAGACTATGCCTATGTGCAGGGAGGAGGGAGACTATGGCTATGTGCAGGGAGGAGGGAGACTATTTATTTATTTATTATTTATTAGCAGTTTCTTATATAGCGCAGCATATTCCGTTGCGCTTTACAATTAGAACAACAATTATAGAACAAAACTGGGCAAAGACAGACAGACAGACAGACAGAGGTAGGAAGTCCCTGCTCGCAAGCTTACAATCTATAGGGAAATAGGCATTGATACACAAGGATAGATGCTACCTGTCACATAATGGTTCCCCAGGTTGCTAGGTTCTTATATGATATGATCACCCAGCAATGTTGGAAGACAAAATGTGAGTTTATGTGGACTGTACAGAGGGGATGTAACTTGATAGGGAAGCTGTGAAGGTTATGTGTGTGGGTCTGAAATTTGGTAGGCTTGTCTGAAGAGATGAGTTTTCAGAGAACGTTTAAAGGTTTGGAGACTAGAGGAGAGTCTTATTGTGCGTGGGAGTGCATTCCACAGAGTGGGTGAAGCCCGGGTAAAGTCCTGTAATTTTGAGTGGGAACAGGTAATACATGTGGATGAGAGACGCAGATCTTGTGCAGAGCGGAGAGGTCTGGTAGGGAGATATTTTGAGATGAGTGAGGAGATGTATGATGGTGCAGTTTGGTTAATAGCCTTGTATGTAAGTAAAAGTATTTTATATTTGACACGGTAGAATACCGGTAACCAATGGAGGGACTGACAGAGCGGATCAGCAGATGAAGAACGTCTGGCGAGGAAGATTAGCCTCGCAGCTGCATTTAAAATGGATTGAAGTGGTGATAGCCTATGTTTGGGAAGACCAGTAAGGAGACTATTACAATAATCAATGCGGGAGATGATGAGTGCATGGATTAGAGTTTTTGCAGTGTCTTGTGTAAGATAAGGGCGTATTTTGGATATGTTTTTAAGGTGCATGTAACATGATTTAGAGACAGATTGAATGTGTGGAACAAAGGACAGTTCAGAGTCAGACTATGGCTATGTGCAGGGGGGACGAAGAATGCCTATGTGCAGGGAGGGGGGAGACTATGACTATGTGCAGGATGGGGGAGACTATGCCTATGTGCAGGGAGGGGAGACTATGCCTATGTGCAGGATGGGGGAGACTATGCCTATGTGCAGGATGGGGGAGACTATGCCTATGTGCAGGGAGGGGGGAGACTATGGCTATGTGTAGGATGGGGGAGACTATGTCTATGTGCAGGGAGGAGGGAGACTATGCCTATGTGCAGGGAGGGGGGAGACTATGCCTGTGTGCAGGGAGGGGGGAGACTATGACTATGTGCAGGGAGGGGGGACACTATGGCTATGTGCAGGGAGGGGGGAGACTATGCCTATGTGCAGGGAGGGGGAGACTATGCCTGTGTACAGGGAGGGGGAGACTATGCCTGTGTGCAGGGAGGGGGGAGACTATGCCTATGTGCAGGGAGGGGGGAAACTATGGCTATGTGCAGGGAGGGGGGAGACTATGCCTATGTGCAGGGAGGGGGGAAACTATGGCTATGTGCAGGGAGGGGGGAGACTATGCCTATGTGCAGGGAGGGGGGAGACTATGCCTATGTGCAGGATGGGGGAGACTATGCCTATGTGCAGGATGGGGGAGACTATGCCTATGTGCAGGGAGGGGGGAAACTATGGCTATGTGCAGGATGGGGGAGACTATGCCTATGTGCAGGGAGGGGGAGACTATGCCTGTGTGCAGGGAGGGGGAGACTATGCCTGTGTGCAGGGAGGGGGACACTATGCCTATATGCAGGATGGGGGAGACTATGCCCGTGTGCAGGGAGGGGGACACTATGCCTATGTGTAGGATGGGGGAGACTATGTCTATGTGCAGGGAGGGGGAGAGAATGACTATGTGCAGGATGGAGGAGACTGTGCCAATGTGCAAGGAGGGGGGAGATTATGCCTATGTGCAGGTTGGGGGGAGACTATGCCTATTTGCAAGGGGGAGACTATGGCTATGTGCTGGGAGCGGGATGGAGACTACGGCTATGTGCTGGAAGAGGGATCGGGACTACTTCTATGTGCTGGGAGCGGGATGGAGACTACGGCTACGTGCTGGAAGGGGGATGGGGACTGCTTCTATGCTGGAAGCGAGTGGGGACTACAGCTATGTGCTGTGAACAGGAGGTTATCCATCCATTGGCCAGGATGGCACTCACCAGGTTCACTGGCCGAGGAGGGGGCGCTTCCTGGTGTTGCCACCCTTGGCCAGGGGGTGGAATCACTTAGTAGTGGTGGTTCACACAGCAGCCAGGATCTGGCACCACAATACACCACAGTGAAGAATCTCAAAATAAACTAGTAGAATACTATTCTTCATATATCACTACATCACCAATACTAGGTAGTGCACAGAGATACCTTTTCATTGCCATTAATATTTGATAATACCACGTGGCCGCGGGTGGCACCGCCAGGCGGTGCCCCTCCTTGGCCGCGCCAGGCATAGCTGATTTCTCCACAGCGTGGCAAGGATTACTGTGTGGGCACTAGTGTGTGACATAATGTGTATAAGGGGTACTACTGTGTAATGTAATTTTAATTTGGGAGTACTATTGTGTGGTCATGCCCCTATTTTTGCACATGCACCTTCCCTATTTCAAATATGGGAGGGCACCAATCCCTTACTTTGCCAGGGGCACCCGAACCCCTAGATACACCTCTGTATTGAGGCTACATGTTTCAGGATGCAATAAATTCCTCAGGTTCTTCAACAGGATCCAGCATACCAGTTCATCCTTGAACTTGTTATTGAGACCTACATGGAATTGATTATATTAGGCTGTGGTATCCTAGTGGGTGTCATCCACTCATCTCCAAAATTCTGTTGAATATTACATCATGGCTCTAGGACTTTGCTGTAACTAGTGGCAACTGCAGTGGTTAGGATCAAAAGCTGTTGCAAATACCTAAAGAAATTAGAGGTATAAAGTTAAATGGGGTTGACATGGCTAGGGTGTAGCCCTAAAGAAGGTAATACAGGTTGAGTATCCCATACACAAATATTCCGAAATACAGAATTTTTTGGCTGAGATTGAGATAGTGAAATTTCTGATGGCTCAATGTACACAAACTTTGTTTAATACACAACGTTATAAAAAATATTGAATTAAATTACCTTTAGACTGTTTATATAAGGTGTATATGAAACATAAATGAATTGTGTGTATGTACACAAACTTTGTTTAATGCAGAAAGGGCCTGATCGTAGATGTGCTAAATTTAGCACATCTACGATCAGCTTCCCTAACATGCGAGGGGACACCCAGCACAGGGCTAGTCCGCCCCGCATGCCAGGCCCTATCCCGCCACAAAGCATTGCACAGCGGCGATGGTTTTATACTTGAAGAGTAGCTCCCTACCAGCGCAGCTCCTGCACGCTGGCAGGGAGCTACTCGTCGCTGTCCAGGTCGTAGCAGCTGCATGTGATGTCACGCAGCTGCCGCGGCCAGCCCCACGCACGATACGGGCACACCTGCATTTCCCGGACCGCGCCCCTAAAACAGCGACCCGCATCCTTCCCGCCCAGGGACCACCTCTGTCTGTCAATCAGGCAGAGGCGATCGCAGGGCTGAGATGGCCGTTGGCTGTCTGGCATGTGCCGGCGCACTGTGGCGCATGCGCAGTTCAGACCTGATCAACTGCTGTGCGAGAACGCACAGCAGCGATCAGGTCTGAATTAGGCCCAAACTTATTAAAAAATATTAGCTACAATTACCTTCAGGCTGTGTGTATAAGGTGTATATGTAACATAAATGCATTCTGTGCCTAGATTTGGGTCCCATCGCCATGATATCTCTTTATGGTATGCAAAAAAATCTGATATCCAAAATACTTCTGGTCCCAAGCATTTTAAATATGGGATACTCAACCTGTACCCATTTTCAGATGATTTGTTTCAGGTGATTTGTGGAGCGTGTGTCTTCATAATGAATAGCAGACAACATTGATCTATAAATTGGCTGTTCTGTCCATGCTGAAAATCTATTAGTCATACCCAGTGTGGCTTTTATACAGTGATCAGTGTGATATCAGTGTAGCCTGTGTATAGTGATCACTATGTATGGCGTAAGTAGACAGAGTGCTATTGGCTGATCAGCAGAGGGAGGCCCCAAACCAGAATCTTGCCTAGGAAACATATTGACTCGATGCAATATATAGCTTTGATAAGTTAAAATTCATGTATACTTTCCCTTCCAGCGATGCAATCTGGTATCCAGTGCAGGCAGGCTGTTTTTGTAAATCCGTTGGACTGTCTGTGCATGCGCCGGTGGCTGAGGTTCCTGGAGGCTGCACTGGCTACTGGGAGTACAGAGGGCGGAGCAAGCGCCGGGTGCCGGGCAAAGAGTAGGGAAGCATTGTGCATCCCTGCTATAACGCATTGCAATTCAGATTACGCTGTCCTGAGATGGCGAATTTTAACTTTCTGGAGAGGTGGAAAGCTGAGCTTTCCGTCCTTTCATGAATCACACTCACCATACTAAAGTATAGTGATGCTATTCAGCCAGAGCGGGGGTGCTGCTGGAGAAGTCAGTTCATGGTAACCTGCGTTGTGAATATCACAAAGCAGAGAAAAGCCCTGTTTTCTGCGAAACAGGGTTTTTCTCTGCTTTATGAATAGACCCTGATGTACTAAGCTTGGAGAGAGACAAAGATAATACCAACCAATCAGCTCCTAACTGTCATGTTACAGGCTGTGTTTGAAAAATGTCAATTAGGTTGGTACTTTATTCTGTATCCACAATATTTCCTTCAAGCTTTGATAAATAATAATAATAATAATAATTATTATTATTATTATTAACATCATCCTTATTTATATGGCGCCACAAGGGTTCTGCAGCGCCCAATTACAGAGTACATAAACAAATCGTCAAAACAGGAAAACAGTGACTTACAGTTGAAGACAATATAGGACAAGTACAGGGTAAATAAACATAGCTGCATCAGCAGATGACACTGAAATAAGTATCAGAGTGGCAGAAAACCGCGGGATTTGGTGCAGTTGAAGATTATTAAAGTAAGAAAAAGGATAAGCACATGAGGGAAGAAGGACGTGTTCGTGAGAGCTTACATACTAAAGGGGAGGGGCAGGCAGACAGGGGTGACACAGATGGGGTAGACAGAGAGCGTGGGACAGACATTTAGCTCATAAATCTCCCCCCTTCTTGCTCTTCCTGTCTGTAGTATGTGGCTTCCCTACATTGAGATCCATCACGCTCTTGCAGTGATTGCCGGTTAAGTCTAGAGTTCCTATTAAACTAATTGCCACATGTACAGTGAGAGCTAGTTGTTAATAATTGAGCAATATCTGGCCTTGGAATGACAGTCTAGGAAGGTTTAAAGGATATGGTCAATTTATAGGCGCAATAGATTTTGTGCCAAAGTGCTCCTATGACGTAAAGCTAACCAGGATTATAAATTCAATTAAAATTATATTAACCATGGAGTCAGCATGGGAATAAATAGAAAGAAAAGACACCTGCGCTGTGTTGTACCAGTGGGTTAATCCCTCTAATCTCTCAAAAAATCAAAATGACATAATTAATGATAGAGAAAATACAATTCAAAAAGGACGGTAGGTTTTATGTTGAATTAATAAAATAATTTATTAAAATATTTGAAAACATATAGAACTTATGACATCTATATTTGGCTAAAAAAGACTCAGTTCATGGGTCATCAGCTTAAAAAGCTCAGTTCGTGGGTCAAGGACATTCACTATTCCCCTAGGAGAATTAAATGATACCCCAGGCTAGGATTCTCTCCAGATTACGGTCCACAGTAAGGATATTTGGTGAGTGACAACTTTTGAAAGTCCCTCTTTTAAGCACAATGTGCAAGCTTTTTCATGCAGGTAGGGATTTTTTTCCCATCTCACCATAACAGGTTGGGTCCAAGGTGGAGAGACCAATTCGTGCCGTCCGGGTCAGTCGAAAGTAGAAAGTTCTCCAATTTAGCAGGGGATAATCAGTGAAATCTGTCCAGCAGTATCGTCTCTTGACGATGAAAAAGCTTGCACATTGCACATTTTTGGCCTTACTAACTAACGTGGTGGTGGCCGTAGTAAATTTATTGACCCATGGAATCCTCGGGGTCTCATCTAATAATACTTTAGGAGAAGCGGTACTGTTCAGCAAAGATTCCCTAGTGTGGCTAAGGGCTTTAGGAGAAGCCCTTAGCCACACTAGGGAATCTTTGCTGAACAGTACCGCTTCTCCTAAGGTATTATTAGGATTCCATGGGTTAATAAATTTACTACGGCCACCACCACCACGTTAGTTAGTAAGGCCAAAAACCTTTGGCCGATGATTA
Organism: Pseudophryne corroboree; assembly: GCF_028390025.1. NCBI lineage: Eukaryota > Metazoa > Chordata > Amphibia > Anura > Myobatrachidae > Pseudophryne > Pseudophryne corroboree. Next base: position 998,852,049 of record NC_086444.1, on the reverse strand, counting down.
ATACAGATAAATCGTTACCAGCGTTGGTGGGCTCTAAATTACTCCCGAGCTACACCAAGGGGAAAAGTATTGGTGATACCATTGTCAAATTGGATATCTTTCCTTTAACTAAATCAGCCCAATCACACTTTTTGCGACCCAAAGCTGGCTGTTATCGATGTTTAGGCTGTTCCACATGTAACACACTGATGACAGGTTCCACCTTTACTCACCCACTGACAGGGAAGAAGTATTCTATCCGACATAGGGTGACATGTACCTCCACACATGTCATTTACATGTTAAAATGTCCCTGCGGATTAGCCTACATTGGGAAGACCCAGAGGCAATTTAGGGAACGTATGGCACTGCATCGCAGTGCCATCAAATTGGCCATTGAGAAAGGCACGAGTGAACAACCAGTTGCGCGACACTGTGCATTAGCTCGACACACTGTAGCCAGTATGCGAGCTATTATTATAGATCAGGTGCCAGCATCACATCGTGGTGGGGACCGGAACAAAATCCTACTGCAACGTGAAAGCAGGTGGATTTTTGTTCTAAACACACTCTCACCACGCGGTCTTAATGAGACCTTAGGTCTCCAATGCTTTTTATGATTATGTGACAGTATACTTCAGTTTATCATGCCTATAATAGTATCATCTGGATCGGAGCTCATGGCTTATATGTTTCTTACTGCACTGTTTGCTAGGTATTAATATAAGGCTCATTACATGTCTAATATTAGAGATGAGCGCCTGAAATTTTTCGGGTTTTGTGTTTTGGTTTTGGGTTCGGTTCCGCGGCCGTGTTTTGGGTTCGACCGCGTTTTGGCAAAACCTCACCGAATTTTTTTTGTCGGATTCGGGTGTGTTTTGGATTCGGGTGTTTTTTTTCAAAAAACCCTAAAAAACAGCTTAAATCATAGAATTTGGGGGTCATTTTGATCCCAAAGTATTATTAACCTCAAAAACCATAATTTCCACTCATTTTCAGTCTATTCTGAATACCTCACACCTCACAATATTATTTTTAGTCCTAAAATTTGCACCGAGGTCGCTGTGTGAGTAAGATAAGCGACCCTAGTGGCCGACACAAACACCGGGCCCATCTAGGAGTGGCACTGCAGTGTCACGCAGGATGTCCCTTCCAAAAAACCCTCCCCAAACAGCACATGACGCAAAGAAAAAAAGAGGCGCAATGAGGTAGCTGTGTGAGTAAGATTAGCGACCCTAGTGGCCGACACAAACACCGGGCCCATCTAGGAGTGGCACTGCAGTGTCACGCAGGATGTCCCTTCCAAAAAACCCTCCCCAAACAGCACATGACGCAAAGAAAAAAAGAGGCGCAATGAGGTAGCTGACTGTGTGAGTAAGATAAGCGACCCTAGTGGCCGACACAAACACCGGGCCCATCTAGGAGTGGCACTGCAGTATCACGCAGGATGGCCCTTCCAAAAAACCCTCCCCAAACAGCACATGACGCAAAGAAAAAAAGAGGCGCAATGAGGTAGCTGACTGTGTGAGTAAGATAAGCGACCCTAGTGGCCGACACAAACACCGGGCCCATCTAGGAGTGGCACTGCAGTGTCACGCAGGATGTCCCTTCCAAAAAACCCTCCCCAAACAGCACATGACGCAAAGAAAAAAAGAGGCGCAATGAGGTAGCTGACTGTGTGAGTAAGATAAGCGACCCTAGTGGCCGACACAAACACCGGGCCCATCTAGGAGTGGCACTGCAGTGTCACGCAGGATGGCCCTTCCAAAAAACCCTCCCCAAACAGCACATGACGCAAAGAAAAAAAGAGGCGCAATGAGGTAGCTGACTGTGTGAGTAAGATAAGCGACCCTAGTGGCCGACACAAACACCGGGCCCATCTAGGAGTGGCACTGCAGTGTCACGCAGGATGGCCCTTCCAAAAAACCCTCCCTAAACAGCACATGACGCAAAGAAAAAAAGAGGCACAATGAGGTAGCTGACTGTGTGAGTAAGATAAGCGACCCTAGTGGCCGACACAAACACCGGGCCCATCTAGGAGTGGCACTGCAGTGTCACGCAGGATGGCCCTTCCAAAAAACCCTCCCCAAACAGCACATGACGCAAAGAAAAATAAAAGAAAAAAGAGGTGCAAGATGGAATTGTCCTTGGGCCCTCCCACCCACCCTTATGTTGTATAAACAAAACAGGACATGCACACTTTAACCAACCCATCATTTCAGTGACAGGGTCTGCCACACGACTGTGACTGATATGACGGGTTGGTTTGGACCCCCCCCAAAAAAGAAGCAATTAATCTCTCCTTGCACAAACTGGCTCTACAGAGGCAAGATGTCCACCTCATCATCATCCTCCGATATATCACCGTGTACATCCCCCTCCTCACAGATTATCAATTCGTCCCCACTGGAATCCACCATCTCAGCTCCCTGTGTACTTTGTGGAGGCAATTGCTGCTGGTCAATGTCTCCGCGGAGGAATTGATTATAATTCATTTTAATGAACATCATCTTCTCCACATTTTCTGGATGTAACCTCGTACGCCGATTGCTGACAAGGTGAGCGGCGGCACTAAACACTCTTTCGGAGTACACACTTGTGGGAGGGCAACTTAGGTAGAATAAAGCCAGTTTGTGCAAGGGCCTCCAAATTGCCTCTTTTTCCTGCCAGTATAAGTACGGACTGTGTGACGTGCCTACTTGGATGCGGTCACTCATATAATCCTCCACCATTCTTTCAATGGTGAGAGAATCATATGCAGTGACAGTAGACGACATGTCCGTAATCGTTGTCAGGTCCTTCAGTCCGGACCAGATGTCAGCATCAGCAGTCGCTCCAGACTGCCCTGCATCACCGCCAGCGGGTGGGCTCGGAATTCTGAGCCTTTTCCTCGCACCCCCAGTTGCGGGAGAATGTGAAGGAGGAGATGTTGACAGGTCGCGTTCCGCTTGACTTGACAATTTTCTCACCAGCAGGTCTTTCAACCCCAGCAGACTTGTGTCTGCCGGAAAGAGAGATCCAAGGTAGGCTTTAAATCTAGGATCGAGCATGGTGGCCAAAATGTAGTGCTCTGATTTCAACAGATTGACCACCCGTGAATCCTTGTTAAGCGAATTAAGGGCTCCATCCACAAGTCCCACATGCCTAGCGGAATCGCTCCGTGTTAGCTCCTCCTTCAATGTCTCCAGCTTCTTCTGCAAAAGCCTGATGAGGGGAATGACCTGACTCAGGCTGGCAGTGTCTGAACTGACTTCACGTGTGGCAAGTTCAAAGGGCATCAGAACCTTGCACAACGTTGAAATCATTCTCCACTGCGCTTGAGACAGGTGCATTCCACCTCCTATATCGTGCTCAATTGTATAGGCTTGAATGGCCTTTTGCTGCTCCTCCAACCTCTGAAGCATATAGAGGGTTGAATTCCACCTCGTTACCACTTCTTGCTTCAGATGATGGCAGGGCAGGTTCAGTAGTTTTTGGTGGTGCTCCAGTCTTCTGTACGTGGTGCCTGTACGCCGAAAGTGTCCCGCAATTCTTCTGGCCACCGACAGCATCTCTTGCACGCCCCTGTCGTTTTTTTAAAAATTCTGCACCACCAAATTCAAGGTATGTGCAAAACATGGGACGTGCTGGAATTTGCCCATATTTAATGCACACACAATATTGCTGGCGTTGTCCGACGCCACAAATCCACAGGAGAGTCCAATTGGGGTAAGCCATTCCGCGATGATCTTCCTCAGTTGCCGTAAGAGGTTTTCAGCTGTGTGCGTATTCTGGAAACCGGTGATACAAAGCGTAGCCTGCCTAGGAAAGAGTTGGCATTTGCGAGATGCTGCTACTGGTGCCGCCGCTGCTGTTCTTGCGGCGGGAGTCCATACATCTACCCAGTGGGCTGTCACAGTCATATAGTCCTGACCCTGCCCTGCTCCACTTGTCCACATGTCCGTGGTTAAGTGGACATTGGGTACAACTGCATTTTTTAGGACACTGGTGAGTCTTTTTCTGACGTCCGTGTACATTCTCGGTATCGCCTGCCTAGAGAAGTGGAACCTAGATGGTATTTGGTAACGGGGGCACACTGCCTCAATAAATTGTCTAGTTCCCTGTGAACTAACGGCGGATACCGGACGCACGTCTAACACCAACATAGTTGTCAAGGCCTCAGTTATCCGCTTTGCAGCAGGATGACTGCTGTGATATTTCATCTTCCTCGCAAAGGACTGTTGAACAGTCAATTGCTTACTGGAAGTAGTACAAGTGGGCTTACGACTTCCCCTCTGGGATGACCATCGACTCCCAGCAGCAACAACAGCAGCGCCAGCAGCAGTAGGCGTTACACGCAAGGATGCATCGGAGGAATCCCAGGCAGGAGAGGAATCATCAGAATTGCCAGTGACATGGCCTGCAGGACTATTGGCATTCCTGGGGAAGGAGGAAATTGACACTGAGGGAGTTGGTGGGGTGGTTTGCGTGAGCTTGGTTACAAGAGGAAGGGATTTACTGGTCAGTGGACTGCTTCCGCTGTCGGCCAAAGTTTTTGAACTTGTCACTGACTTATTATGAATGCGCTGCAGGTGACGTATAAGGGAGGATGTTCCGAGGTGGTTAACGTCCTTACCCCTACTTATTACAGCTTGACAAAGGGAACACACGGCTTGACAAATGTTGTCCGCATTTCTGGTGAAATACTTCCACACCGAAGAGCTGATTTTTTTGGTATTTTCACCAGGCATGTCAACGGCCATATTCCTCCCACGGACAACAGGTGTCTCCCCGGGTGCCTGACTTAAACAAACCACCTCACCATCAGAATCCTCCTGGTCAATTTCCTCCCCAGCGCCAGCAACACCCATATCCTCCTCATCCTGGTGTACTTCAACACTGACATCTTCAATCTGACTATCAGGAACTGGACTGCGGGTGCTCCTTCCAGCACTTGCAGGGGGCGTGCAAATGGTGGAAGGCGCATGCTCTTCACGTCCAGTGTTGGGAAGGTCAGGCATCGCAACCGACACAATTGGACTCTCCTTGTGGATTTGGGATTTCGAAGAACGCACAGTTCTTTGCTGTGCTTTTTCCAGCTTGAGTCTTTTCATTTTTCTAGCGAGAGGCTGAGTGCTTCCATCCTCATGTGAAGCTGAACCACTAGCCATGAACATAGGCCAGGGCCTCAGCCGTTCCTTGCCACTCCGTGTGGTAAATGGCATATTGGCAAGTTTACGCTTCTCCTCCGACAATTTTATTTTAGGTTTTGGAGTCCTTTTTTTTACTGATATTTGGTGTTTTGGATTTGACATGCTCTGTACTATGACATTGGGCATCGGCCTTGGCAGACGACGTTGCTGGCATTTCATCGTCTCGGCCATGACTAGTGGCAGCAGCTTCAGCACGAGGTGGAAGTGGATCTTGATCTTTCCCTAATTTTGGAACCTCAACATTTTTGTTCTCCATATTTTAATAGGCACAACTAAAAGGCACCTCAGGTAAACAATGGAGATGGATGGATACTAGTATACAATTATGGATGGACTGCCGAGTGCCGACACAGAGGTAGCTACAGCCGTGGACTACCATACTGTACTGTGTCTGCTGCTAATATAGACTGGTTGATAATGAGATGTAGTATGTATGTATAAAGAAGAAAGAAAAAAAAACCATGGGTAGGTGGTATACAATTATGGACGGACTGCCGAGTGCCGACACAGAGGTAGCTACAGCCGTGGACTACCGTACTGTACTGTGTCTGCTGCTAATATAGACTGGTTGATAATGAGATGTAGTATGTATAAAGAAGAAAGAAAAAAAAACCACGGGTAGGTGGTATACAATTATGGATGGACTGCCGAGTGCCGACACAGAAGTAGCTACAGCCGTGGACTACCGTACTGTACTGTGTCTGCTGCTAATATAGACTGGATGATAATGAGATGTAGTATGTATAAAGAAGAAAGAAAAAAAAACCACGGGTAGGTGGTATACAATTATGGATGGACTGCCGAGTGCCGACACAGAGGTAGCTACAGCCGTGGACTACCGTACTGTACTGTGTCTGCTGCTAATATAGACTGGATGATAATGAGATGTAGTATGTATAAAGAAGAAAGAAAAAAAAACCACGGGTAGGTGGTATACAATTATGGATGGACTGCCGAGTGCCGACACAGAGGTAGCTACAGCCGTGGACTACCATACTGTACTGTGTCTGCTGCTAATATAGACTGGATGATAATGAGATGTAGTATGTATAAAGAAGAAAGAAAAAAAAACCACGGGTAGGTGGTATACAATTATGGACGGACTGCCGAGTGCCGACACAGAGGTAGCTACAGCCGTGGACTACCGTACTGTACTGTGTCTGCTGCTAATATAGACTGGATGATAATGAGATGTAGTATGTATAAAGAAGAAAGAAAAAAAAACCACGGGTAGGTGGTATACAATTATGGATGGACTGCCGAGTGCCGACACAGAGGTAGCTACAGCCGTGGACTACCGTACTGTACTGTGTCTGCTGCTAATATAGACTGGATGATAATGAGATGTAGTATGTATAAAGAAGAAAGAAAAAAAAACCACGGGTAGGTGGTATACAATTATGGATGGACTGCCGAGTGCCGACACAGAGGTAGCTACAGCCGTGGACTACCATACTGTACTGTGTCTGCTGCTAATATAGACTGGATGATAATGAGATGTAGTATGTATAAAGAAGAAAGAAAAAAAAACCACGGGTAGGTGGTATACAATTATGGACGGACTGCCGAGTGCCGACACAGAGGTAGCTACAGCCGTGGACTACCGTACTGTACTGTGTCTGCTGCTAATATAGACTGGATGATAATGAGATGTAGTATGTATAAAGAAGAAAGAAAAAAAAACCACGGGTAGGTGGTATACAATTATGGATGGACTGCCGAGTGCCGACACAGAGGTAGCTACAGCCGTGGACTACCGTACTGTACTGTGTCTGCTGCTAATATAGACTGGTTGATAATGAGATGTAGTATGTATGTATAAAGAAGAAAGAAAAAAAAACCACGGGTAGGTGGTATACAATTATGGACGGACTGCCGAGTGCCGACACAGAGGTAGCTACAGCCGTGGACTACCGTACTGTACTGTGTCTGCTGCTAATATAGACTGGATGATAATGAGATGTAGTATGTATGTATAAAGAAGAAAGAAAAAAAACCACGGGTAGGTGGTATACAATTATGGACGGACTGCCGAGTGCCGACACAGAGGTAGCTACAGCCGTGGACTACCGTACTGTACTGTGTCTGCTGCTAATATAGACTGGATGATAATGAGATGTAGTATGTATAAAGAAGAAAGAAAAAAAAACCACGGGTAGGTGGTATACAATTATGGACGGACTGCCGAGTGCCGACACAGAGGTAGCTACAGCCGTGGACTACCGTACTGTACTGTGTCTGCTGCTAATATAGACTGGATGATAATGAGATGTAGTATGTATAAAGAAGAAAGAAAAAAAAACCACGGGTAGGTGGTATACAATTATGGATGGACTGCCGAGTGCCGACACAGAGGTAGCTACAGCCGTGGACTACCGTACTGTACTGTGTCTGCTGCTAATATAGACTGGATGATAATGAGATGTAGTATGTATAAAGAAGAAAGAAAAAAAAACACGGGTAGGTGGTATACAATTATGGATGGACTGCCGAGTGCCGACACAGAGGTAGCTACAGCCGTGGACTACCGTACTGTACTGTGTCTGCTGCTAATATAGACTGGTTGATAATGAGATGTAGTATGTATGTATAAAGAAGAAAGAAAAAAAAACCACGGGTAGGTGGTATACAATTATGGACGGACTGCCGAGTGCCGACACAGAGGTAGCTACAGCCGTGGACTACCGTACTGTACTGTGTCTGCTGCTAATATAGACTGGTTGATAATGAGATGTAGTATGTATGTATAAAGAAGAAAGAAAAAAAAACCACGGGTAGGTGGTATACAATTATGGACGGACTGCCGAGTGCTGACACAGAGGTAGCTACAGCCGTGGACTACCGTACTGTACTGTGTCTGCTGCTAATATAGACTGGTTGATAATGAGATGTAGTATGTATGTATAAAGAAGAAAGAAAAAAAAACCACGGGTAGGTGGTATACAATTATGGATGGACTGCCGAGTGCCGACACAGAGGTAGCTACAGCCGTGAACTACCGTACTGTGTCTGCTGCGACTGGATGATAAATAATGATATAAAAAATATATATATATCACTACTGCAGCCGGACAGGTATATATTATATAATGACGGACCTGCTGGACACTGTCTGTCAGCAGAATGAGTTTTTTATAGAATAAAAAAAAAACACCACACAAGTCACACGACGAGTGTTTAACTTTTTCAGGCAATCACAATATAGTATACTATACTGGTGGTCAGTGTGGTCAGGTCACTGGTCAGTCACACTGGCAGTGGCACTCCTGCAGCAAAAGTGTGCACTGTTTAATTTTAATAATATGTACTCCTGGCTCCTGCTATAACCTATAACTGCTCCCCAGTCTCCCCCACAATTAAGCTGTGTGAGCACAGTCAGATATTATACATAGATGATGCAGCACACTGGGCTGAGCACAGATATGGTATGTGACTGAGTCACTGTGTATCGTTTTTTTCAGGCAGAGAACGGATTATATTAAATAAAACTGCACTGGTGGTCACTGGTCAGTGGTCAGTCACTAGTAAACTCTGCACTCTCTAGTACTCCTAAGCTCCAGTAAATCAAGTGTCTCTGTCTCAATCTCACTCTCTCTCTTCTAATCTAAATGGAGAGGACGCCAGCCACGTCCTCTCCCTATCAATCTCAATGCACGTGTGAAAATGGCGGCGACGCGCGGCTCCTTATATAGAATCCGAGTCTCGCGATAGAATCCGAGCCTCGCGAGAATCCGACAGCGTCATGATGACGTTCGGGCGCGCTCGGGTTAACCGAGCAAGGCGGGAAGATCCGAGTCGCTCGGATCCGTGTAAAAAAAGCTGAAGTTCGGGCGGGTTCGGATTCCGAGGAACCGAACCCGCTCATCTCTAGTCTATATAACCATTTGATGGTAGTGTGCTGCATATGTACCAGTTTTATGTATAACTTGTTTAACATTATTAGGTATTTGTATTCACTGATCAGTACTGACAAGAACAGTGGATTTATTTTAATAGCACTTTTGTATGTCTTGTCTATGTATCAATGTTTGTATTTCACATAGCTGTTCATCTCCGTAATAACAAGGAGAGTATCTGGTTTGTTTTCAGTTGCCGAGCAACATAGACGCGACTTCCGGGATTGGCTCCCTGCCCGGCGCTGTCTGCTGACGTCAGTGCCCTGCTAGCCGTGGACAGCACGGACGGACGCGGCGTCGGCGGCGGTATCGGACAGGTGAGTGTAATCCTGTCAATGATTATCTCCTGCACTGGGTATAAATGTGGTGTATGTATATGTATTCATGTATAGTTTGTCCCTGAAGACGGGGCATGTTCCCCGAAACGCCGTAGGACTACAATAAAAGCTCTTATTGCATAATTTCGTCTGCTGAGTGCCGCTGTCTTTTCCCTGCACTACATTGGATCTTGCTACAGATCACAGAAAGCACCGCAGCAAGAATTCCAGCAGCCCCTACTTTGAGTGCCGATCCCAATACCGCTATCTATCTATCTATATATATATATATATATATATATATATATATATGTGTGTGTGTGTGTGTGTGTGTGTGTGTATGTATATATATATATATATATATATATGTATGTGTGTGTGTGTGTGTGTGTGTATGTGTGTGTGTGTATATATATATATATATATATATATATATATATATATATATGTATAGGAAGGGGCATCATAGCATGGGCTTTCTCTGGGATCAGTCTTTTTGTGCACCTTCCTCACAAGGCATGCACCTTATGTCCTTATTGGAAATATGTGGGGGCGCCAATTCCCTCTCTGGCACAGGGCACCAAAAAGTCTAGTTACAGCTCTACAAAATGGTATGGTGAATAGAAATATCCAGAAGGACAATTCACCCACCGGGATCCAAATAATGATCCAAAATAATATACTGTAGATTATAAATTTGCCAAACCATGAGTTTTAGAGCAAAAGCGGGCAGAAATGCATTCATTAATCCAGGTACCCCGTAAGGTGAATCATCTACAGCCCTCTAATGAAGCTCCTGCAAAAATACTATGGCCCTCATTCCGAGTTGTTCGCTCTGTAATTTTCTTCGCATCTCAGCGATTTTCCGCTATTTACGCATGCGCAATGTTCGCACTGCGACTGCGCCAAGTAAATTTGCTATGAAGATTGGTATTTTACTCACGGCATTACGAGGTTTTTTCTTCGTTCTGGTGATCGTTGTGTGATTGACAGGAAGTGGGTGTTTCTGGGCGGAAACTGACCGTTTTATGGGAGTGTGTGAAAAAACGCTGCCGTTTCTGGGAAAAACGCGGGAGTGGCTGGAGAAACGGGGGAGTGTCTGGGCGAACGCTGGGTGTGTTTGTGACGTCAAACCAGGAACGAAACTGACTGAACTGATCGCAGTGGCAGAGTATGTCTCGAGCTACTCAGAAACTGCTTAGAAATTTCTATTCGCAATTTTGAGAATCTTTCGTTCGCAATTTTTGCTAAGCTAAGATTCACTCCCAGTAGGCGGCGGCTTAGCGTGTGCAATGCTGCTAAAAGCAGCTTGCGAGCGGACAACTCGGAATGAGGGCCTATGTGAGCTTTGCTTTTATTTTTAAGAAAAGTGACAATCACCTTACACACTTTAGGTATGTTGAGGCCCCCACATTCCTAGACAACTGCCTCGGAGGCAAAATGTTAGAGGAAAACATAGGTAATGAGCAAATTTTTCAGCAGTGATCTTTAATATTTTCTGTTCAGTTTCATTACAAGCAGTGGGCACAGGGGCCAGGTCACCTAAGCTGCGGGTACCTTGGTTGTGCGATCCCCATACATGGGCAGACAGAATTCTATCACAACAAAAACCTTTTCCTGAAGTCTGTCAAAAGAAAGTGATACAGTCTACATGTAACTCGTCACCTGACCTCACATGAAAGGGATGTTACTCACCCTTCTGTGATTACAAACAGAATATATATTTCGTGCAACATGGAATGAATTAATCATTGTGGCACTTTGCAATTTTCCAGGTGTATAGGACACAGGACCTGTATGCTAAATGTGAGTCTGGAATGTTGCTTATATTAGGTAAAAGACCAAAAATCTTGTTCTTCCATAAAGAACAAACAGTGGACAAAGCTTTAATCAGATAAACCTTTTCACCATGTATAATTCTCTTCTGACAGTCCCATGTTGTCTCTCAGTTCCTGGTCAGTGATACATGTAAAAACTAGAGATGAGCGCCTGAAATTTTTCGGATTTTGTGTTTTGGTTTTGGGTTCGGTTCCGCGGCCGTGTTTTGGGTTCGAACGCGTTTTGGCAAAACCTCACCGAATTTTTTTTGTCGGATTCGGGTGTGTTTTGGATTCGGGTGTTTTTTTCAAAAAACACTAAAAAACAGCTTAAATCATAGAATTTGGGGGTCATTTTGATCCCAAAGTATTATTAACCTCAAAAACCATAATTTACACTCATTTTCAGTCTATTCTGAATACCTCACACCTCACAATATTATTTTTAGTCCTAAAATTTGCACCGAGGTCGCTGTGTGAGTAAGATAAGCGACCCTAGTGGCCGACACAAACACCGGGCCCATCTAGGAGTGGCACTGCAGTGTCACGCAGGATGTCCCTTCCAAAAAACCCTCCCCAAACAGCACATGACGCAAAGAAAAAAAGAGGCGCAATGAGGTAGCTGTGTGAGTAAGATTAGCGACCCTAGTGGCCGACACAAACACCGGGCCCATCTAGGAGTGGCACTGCAGTGTCACGCAGGATGGCCCTTCCAAAAAACCCTCCCCAAACAGCACATGACGCAAAGAAAAAAAGAGGCGCAATGAGGTAGCTGTGTGAGTAAGATTAGCGACCCTAGTGGCCGACACAAACACCGGGCCCATCTAGGAGTGGCACTGCAGTGTCACGCAGGATGTCCCTTCCAAAAAACCCTCCCCAAACAGCACATGACGCAAAGAAAAAAAGAGGCGCAATGAGGTAGCTGTGTGAGTAAGATTAGCGACCCTAGTGGCCGACACAAACACCGGGCCCATCTAGGAGTGGCACTGCAGTGTCACGCAGGATGTCCCTTCCAAAAAACCCTCCCCAAACAGCACATGACGCAAAGAAAAAAAGAGGCGCAATGAGGTAGCTGACTGTGTGAGTAAGATTAGCGACCCTAGTGGCCGACACAAACACCGGGCCCATCTAGGAGTGGCACTGCAGTGTCACGCAGGATGTCCCTTCCAAAAAACCCTCCCCAATCAGCACATGATGCAAAGAAAAAGAAAAGAAAAAAGAGGTGCAAGATGGAATTGTCCTTGGGCCCTCCCACCCACCCTTATGTTGTATAAACAAAACAGGACATGCACACTTTAACCAACCCATCATTTCAGTGACAGGGTCTGCCACACGACTGTGACTGATATGACGGGTTGGTTTGGACCCCCCCCAAAAAAGAAGCAATTAATCTCTCCTTGCACAAACTGGCTCTACAGAGGCAAGATGTCCACCTCATCTTCACCCTCCGATATATCACCGTGTACATCCCCCTCCTCACAGATTATCAATTCGTCCCCACTGGAATCCACCATCTCAGCTCCCTGTGTACTTTGTGGAGGCAATTGCTGCTGGTCAATGTCTCCGCGGAGGAATTGATTATAATTCATTTTAATGAACATCATCTTCTCCACATTTTCTGGATGTAACCTCGTACGCCGATTGCTGACAAGGTGAGCGGCGGCACTAAACACTCTTTCGGAGTACACACTTGTGGGAGGGCAACTTAGGTAGAATAAAGCCAGTTTGTGCAAGGGCCTCCAAATTGCCTCTTTTTCCTGCCAGTATAAGTACGGACTGTGTGACGTGCCTACTTGGATGCGGTCACTCATATAATCCTCCACCATTCTATCAATGTTGAGAGAATCATATGCAGTGACAGTAGACGACATGTCCGTAATCGTTGTCAGGTCCTTCAGTCCGGACCAGATGTCAGCATCAGCAGTCGCTCCAGACTGCCCTGCATCACCGCCAGCGGGTGGGCTCGGAATTCTGAGCCTTTTCCTCGCACCCCCAGTTGCGGGAGAATGTGAAGGAGGAGATGTTGACAGGTCGCGTTCCGCTTGACTTGACAATTTTGTCACCAGCAGGTCTTTCAACCCCAGCAGACCTGTGTCTGCCGGAAAGAGAGATCCAAGGTAGGCTTTAAATCTAGGATCGAGCACGGTGGCCAAAATGTAGTGCTCTGATTTCAACAGATTGACCACCCGTGAATCCTTGTTAAGCGAATTAAGGGCTGCATCCACAAGTCCCACATGCCTAGCGGAATCGCTCCCTTTTAGCTCCTTCTTCAATGCCTCCAGCTTCTTCTGCAAAAGCCTGATGAGGGGAATGACCTGACTCAGGCTGGCAGTGTCTGAACTGACTTCACGTGTGGCAAGTTCAAAGGGCATCAGAACCTTGCACAACGTTGAAATCATTCTCCACTGCACTTGAGACAGGTGCATTCCACCTACTATATCGTGCTCAATTGTATAGGCTTGAATGGCCTTTTGCTGCTCCTCCAACCTCTGAAGCATATAGAGGGTTGAATTCCACCTCGTTACCACTTCTTGCTTCAGATGATGGCAGGGCAGGTTCAGTAGTTTTTGGTGGTGCTCCAGTCTTCTGTACGTGGTGCCTGTACGCCGAAAGTGTCCCGCAATTTTTCTGGCCACCGACAGCATCTCTTGCACGCCCCTGTCGTTTTTTAAAAAATTCTGCACCACCAAATTCAAGGTATGTGCAAAACATGGGACGTGCTGGAATTTGCCCATATTTAATGCACACACAATATTGCTGGCGTTGTCCGATGCCACAAATCCACAGGAGAGTCCAATTGGGGTAAGCCATTCCGCGATGATCTTCCTCAGTTGCCGTAAGAGGTTTTCAGCTGTGTGCGTATTCTGGAAAGCGGTGATACAAAGCGTAGCCTGCCTAGGAAAGAGTTGGCGTTTGCGAGATGCTGCTACTGGTGCCGCCGCTGCTGTTCTTGCGGCGGGAGTCCATACATCTACCCAGTGGGCTGTCACAGTCATATAGTCCTGACCCTGCCCTGCTCCACTTGTCCACATGTCCGTGGTTAAGTGGACATTGGGTACAACTGCATTTTTTAGGACACTGGTGAGTCTTTTTCTGACGTCCGTGTACATTCTCGGTATCGCCTGCCTAGAGAAGTGGAACCTAGATGGTATTTGGTAACGGGGGCACACTGCCTCAATAAATTGTCTAGTTCCCTGTGAACTAACGGCGGATACCGGACGCACGTCTAACACCAACATAGTTGTCAAGGCCTCAGTTATCCGCTTTGCAGTAGGATGACTGCTGTGATATTTCATCTTCCTCGCAAAGGACTGTTGAACAGTCAATTGCTTACTGGAAGTAGTACAAGTGGGCTTACGACTTCCCCTCTGGGATGACCATCGACTCCCAGCGGCAACAACAGCAGCGCCAGCAGCAGTAGGCGTTACACGCAAGGATGCATCGGAGGAATCCCAGGCAGGAGAGGACTCGTCAGAATTGCCAGTGACATGGCCTGCAGGACTATTGGCATTCCTGGGGAAGGAGGAAATTGACACTGAGGGAGTTGGTGGGGTGGTTTGCGTGAGCTTGGTTACAAGAGGAAGGGATTTACTGGTCAGTGGACTGCTTCCGCTGTCACCCAAAGTTTTTGAACTTGTCACTGACTTATTATGAATGCGCTGCAGGTGACGTATAAGGGAGGATGTTCCGAGGTGGTTAACGTCCTTACCCCTACTTATTACAGCTTGACAAAGGGAACACACGGCTTGACACCTGTTGTCCGCATTTCTGGTGAAATACCTCCACACCGAAGAGCTGATTTTTTTGGTATTTTCACCAGGCATGTCAACGGCCATATTCCTCCCACGGACAACAGGTGTCTCCCCGGGTGCCTGACTTAAACAAACCACCTCACCATCAGAATCCTCCTGGTCAATTTCCTCCCCAGCGCCAGCAACACCCATATCCTCCTCATCCTGGTGTACTTCAACACTGACATCTTCAATCTGACTATCAGGAACTGGACTGCGGGTGCTCCTTCCAGCACTTGCAGGGGGCGTGCAAATGGTGGAAGGCGCATGCTCTTCACGTCCAGTGTTGGGAAGGTCAGGCATCGCAACCGACACAATTGGACTCTCCTTGTGGATTTGGGATTTCGAAGAATGCACAGTTCTTTGCTGTGCTGCTTTTGCCAGCTTGAGTCTTTTCATTTTTCTAGCGAGAGGCTGAGTGCTTCCATCCTCATGTGAAGCTGAACCACTAGCCATGAACATAGGCCAGGGCCTCAGCCGTTCCTTGCCACTCCGTGTGGTAAATGGCATATTGGCAAGTTTACGCTTCTCCTCCGACAATTTTATTTTAGGTTTTGGAGTCCTTTTTTTACTGATATTTGGTGTTTTGGATTTGACATGCTCTGTACTATGACATTGGGCATCGGCCTTGGCAGACGACGTTGCTGGCATTTCATCGTCTCGGCCATGACTAGTGGCAGCAGCTTCAGCACGAGGTGGAAGTGGATCTTGATCTTTCCCTAATTTTGGAACCTCAACATTTTTGTTCTCCATATTTTAATAGGCACAACTAAAAGGCACCTCAGGTAAACAATGGAGATGGATGGATTGGATACTAGTATACAATTATGGACGGGCTGCCGAGTGCCGACACAGAGGTAGCCACAGCCGTGAACTACCGCACTGTACTGTGTCTGCTGCTAATATATAGACTGGTTGATAAAGAGATAGTATACTCGTAACTAGTATGTATGTATAAAGAAAGAAAAAAAACCACGGTTAGGTGGTATATACAATTATGGACGGGCTGCCGAGTGCCGACACAGAGGTAGCCACAGCCGTGAACTACCGCACTGTACTGTGTCTGCTGCTAATATATAGACTGGTTGATAAAGAGATAGTATACTCGTAACTAGTATGTATGTATAAAGAAAGAAAAAAAAACCACGGTTAGGTGGTATATACAATTATGGACGGGCTGCCGAGTGCCGACACAGAGGTAGCCACAGCCGTGAACTACCGCACTGTACTGTGTCTGCTGCTAATATATAGACTGGTTGATAAAGAGATAGTATACTCGTAACTAGTATGTATGTATAAAGAAAGAAAAAAAAACCACGGTTAGGTGGTATATACAATTATGGACGGGCTGCCGAGTGCCGACACAGAGGTAGCCACAGCCGTGAACTACCGCACTGTACTGTGTCTGCTGCTAATATATAGACTGGTTGATAAAGAGATAGTATACTCGTAACTAGTATGTATGTATAAAGAAAGAAAAAAAAACCACGGTTAGGTGGTATATACAATTATGGACGGGCTGCCGAGTGCCGACACAGAGGTAGCCACAGCCGTGAACTACCGCACTGTACTGTGTCTGCTGCTAATATATAGACTGGTTGATAAAGAGATAGTATACTCGTAACTAGTATGTATGTATAAAGAAAGAAAAAAAAACCACGGTTAGGTGGTATATACAATTATGGACGGGCTGCCGAGTGCCGACACAGAGGTAGCCACAGCCGTGAACTACCGCACTGTACTGTGTCTGCTGCTAATATATAGACTGGTTGATAAAGAGATAGTATACTCGTAACTAGTATGTATGTATAAAGAAAGAAAAAAAAAACACGGTTAGGTGGTATATACAATTATGGACGGGCTGCCGAGTGCCGACACAGAGGTAGCCACAGCCGTGAACTACCGCACTGTACTGTGTCTGCTGCTAATATATAGACTGGTTGATAAAGAGATAGTATACTCGTAACTAGTATGTATGTATAAAGAAAGAAAAAAAAACCACGGTTAGGTGGTATATACAATTATGGACGGGCTGCCGAGTGCCGACACAGAGGTAGCCACAGCCGTGAACTACCGCACTGTACTGTGTCTGCTGCTAATATATAGACTGGTTGATAAAGAGATAGTATACTCGTAACTAGTATGTATGTATAAAGAAAGAAAAAAAAAACACGGTTAGGTGGTATATACAATTATGGACGGGCTGCCGAGTGCCGACACAGAGGTAGCCACAGCCGTGAACTACCGCACTGTACTGTGTCTGCTGCTAATATATAGACTGGTTGATAAAGAGATAGTATACTCGTAACTAGTATGTATGTATAAAGAAAGAAAAAAAAACCACGGTTAGGTGGTATATACAATTATGGACGGGCTGCCGAGTGCCGACACAGAGGTAGCCACAGCCGTGAACTACCGCACTGTACTGTGTCTGCTGCTAATATATAGACTGGTTGATAAAGAGATAGTATACTCGTAACTAGTATGTATGTATAAAGAAAGAAAAAAAAACCACGGTTAGGTGGTATATACAATTATGGACGGGCTGCCGAGTGCCGACACAGAGGTAGCCACAGCCGTGAACTACCGCACTGTACTGTGTCTGCTGCTAATATATAGACTGGTTGATAAAGAGATAGTATACTCGTAACTAGTATGTATGTATAAAGAAAGAAAAAAAAACCACGGTTAGGTGGTATATACAATTATGGACGGGCTGCCGAGTGCCGACACAGAGGTAGCCACAGCCGTGAACTACCGCACTGTACTGTGTCTGCTGCTAATATATAGACTGGTTGATAAAGAGATAGTATACTCGTAACTAGTATGTATGTATAAAGAAAGAAAAAAAAACCACGGTTAGGTGGTATATACAATTATGGACGGGCTGCCGAGTGCCGACACAGAGGTAGCCACAGCCGTGAACTACCGCACTGTACTGTGTCTGCTGCTAATATATAGACTGGTTGATAAAGAGATAGTATACTCGTAACTAGTATGTATGTATAAAGAAAGAAAAAAAAACCACGGTTAGGTGGTATATACAATTATGGACGGGCTGCCGAGTGCCGACACAGAGGTAGCCACAGCCGTGAACTACCGCACTGTACTGTGTCTGCTGCTAATATATAGACTGGTTGATAAAGAGATAGTATACTCGTAACTAGTATGTATGTATAAAGAAAGAAAAAAAAACCACGGTTAGGTGGTATATACAATTATGGACGGGCTGCCGAGTGCCGACACAGAGGTAGCCACAGCCGTGAACTACCGCACTGTACTGTGTCTGCTGCTAATATATAGACTGGTTGATAAAGAGATAGTATACTCGTAACTAGTATGTATGTATAAAGAAAGAAAAAAAAACCACGGTTAGGTGGTATATACAATTATGGACGGGCTGCCGAGTGCCGACACAGAGGTAGCCACAGCCGTGAACTACCGCACTGTACTGTGTCTGCTGCTAATATATAGACTGGTTGATAAAGAGATAGTATACTCGTAACTAGTATGTATGTATAAAGAAAGAAAAAAAAACCACGGTTAGGTGGTATATACAATTATGGACGGGCTGCCGAGTGCCGACACAGAGGTAGCCACAGCCGTGAACTACCGCACTGTACTGTGTCTGCTGCTAATATATAGACTGGTTGATAAAGAGATAGTATACTCGTAACTAGTATGTATGTATAAAGAAAGAAAAAAAAACCACGGTTAGGTGGTATATACAATTATGGACGGGCTGCCGAGTGCCGACACAGAGGTAGCCACAGCCGTGAACTACCGCACTGTACTGTGTCTGCTGCTAATATATAGACTGGTTGATAAAGAGATAGTATACTCGTAACTAGTATGTATGTATAAAGAAAGAAAAAAAAACCACGGTTAGGTGGTATATACAATTATGGACGGGCTGCCGAGTGCCGACACAGAGGTAGCCACAGCCGTGAACTACCGCACTGTACTGTGTCTGCTGCTAATATATAGACTGGTTGATAAAGAGATAGTATACTCGTAACTAGTATGTATGTATAAAGAAAGAAAAAAAAAACACGGTTAGGTGGTATATACAATTATGGACGGGCTGCCGAGTGCCGACACAGAGGTAGCCACAGCCGTGAACTACCGCACTGTACTGTGTCTGCTGCTAATATATAGACTGGTTGATAAAGAGATAGTATACTCGTAACTAGTATGTATGTATAAAGAAAGGAAAAAAAACCACGGTTAGGTGGTATATACAATTATGGACGGGCTGCCGAGTGCCGACACAGAGGTAGCCACAGCCGTGAACTACCGCACTGTACTGTGTCTGCTGCTAATATAGACTGGTTGATAAAGAGATAGTATACTCGTAACTAGTATGTATGTATAAAGAAAGAAAAAAAAACCACGGTTAGGTGGTATATACAATTATGGACGGGCTGCCGAGTGCCGACACAGAGGTAGCCACAGCCGTGAACTACCGCACTGTACTGTGTCTGCTGCTAATATATAGACTGGTTGATAAAGAGATAGTATACTCGTAACTAGTATGTATGTATAAAGAAAGAAAAAAAAACCACGGTTAGGTGGTATATACAATTATGGACGGGCTGCCGAGTGCCGACACAGAGGTAGCCACAGCCGTGACCTACCGCACTGTACTGTGTCTGCTGCTAATATATAGACTGGTTGATAAAGAGATAGTATACTCGTAACTAGTATGTATGTATAAAGAAAGAAAAAAAACCACGGTTAGGTGGTATATACAATTATGGACGGGCTGCCGAGTGCCGACACAGAGGTAGCCACAGCCGTGAACTACCGCACTGTACTGTGTCTGCTGCTAATATAGACTGGTTGATAAAGAGATAGTATACTACTAATATTATATATACTGGTGGTCAGGTCACTGGTCACTAGTCACACTGGCAGTGGCACTCCTGCAGCAAAAGTGTGCACTGTTTAATTTTAATATAATATTATGTACTCCTGGCTCCTGCTATAACCTATAACTGGCACTGCAGTAGTGCTCCCCAGTCTCCCCCACAATTATAAGCTGTGTGAGCTGAGCAGTCAGACAGATATATAATATATATAGATGATGCAGCACACTGGCCTGAGCCTGAGCAGTGCACACAGATATGGTATGTGACTGACTGAGTCACTGTGTGTATCGCTTTTTTCAGGCAGAGAACGGATATATTAAATAAACTGCACTGTGTGTCTGGTGGTCACTCACTATATAATATATTATGTACTCCTGGCTCCTGCTATAACCTATAACTGGCACTGCAGTAGTGCTCCCCAGTCTCCCCCACAATTATAAGCTGTGTGAGCTGAGCAGTCAGACAGATATATATAATATTATATATAGATAATAGATGATGCAGCACACTGGCCTGAGCCTGAGCAGTGCACACAGATATGGTATGTGACTGAGTCACTGTGTGCTGTGTATCGCTTTTTTCAGGCAGAGAACGGATTATAAATAAAACTGGTGGTCACTGGTCACTATCAGCAAAACTCTGCACTGTACTGAGTACTCCTAATGCTCCCCAAAATTAGTAAATCAAGTGTCTCTCTAATCTATTCTAAACGGAGAGGACGCCAGCCACGTCCTCTCCCTATCAATCTCAATGCACGTGTGAAAATGGCGGCGACGCGCGGCTCCTTATATAGAATCCGAGTCTCGCGATAGAATCCGAGCCTCGCGAGAATCCGACAGCGTCATGATGACGTTCGGGCGCGCTCGGGTTAACCGAGCAAGGCGGGAAGATCCGAGTCGCTCGGACCCGTGAAAAAAAACATGAAGTTCTGGCGGGTTCGGATTCAGAGAAACCGAACCCGCTCATCTCTAGTAAAAACATATTTATTGTAGTCATAATACATGGATTTATCTTTTCTTTTTTTTTTCTTCCTTCTTTCTTACAGCATTGGCCCTCATTCCGAGTTGTTCGCTGGGGAGTGTATCTTAGCTTAGCAGAATAGCGAACGAAAGATTAGCAGAACTGCTACTAAATAATTCCCTGCAGTTTCTGAGTAGCTCCAGACCTACTCCTAGACTGCGATCACCTCAGTCCGTTTAGTTCCTGGTTTGACGTCACAAACACGCCCTGCGTTCGGCTAGCCACTCCTGCGTTTTTACCTGGCACGCCTGCGGTTTTTACCACACTCCCTGAAAACGGACAGTTTCCGCCCAGAAACACCCACTTCCTGTCAATCAAACTACGATCACTCGAGCGATGAAAAAACGTCGCTCGAGCTTGTGTAAATCTACAAAGTTTTGTGTGAAAGTACTTAGCGCATGCGCGCTGCGTACCATGTGCATGCGCATTTTTGCCGTTTTTTCACTGCGAAAATCGGCAGCGAGCGAACAACTCGGAATGACCACCATACTTCTGTCCCATCGTGTGCAATTCCTGTAATGTGTACCTTCACTGTTTGCACACCCTGCCAGCGGCAACCTGCGCAGTGCACTCCAAATGGTTGCCTCAGATGGTTCCTCTGCAGACAGTATGTACTTCACTGTTATGAGGATTATAGTGTGCTATGGGCTATCTGATGGTTCTTGGTGACGCTCACGCAATTACCCTTGCCCAGCAACCCCTCCTGCAGCCAAAGACTTCACCTATAGCAGCTGCCTTTCCAGGGCAGATTAGGTCCACCCTGTGCTCAGATGCCCCCATGTTTTATGTATTGATAAGGCGGCTATTGGAGGCTGGGCAAGAATAGGTTGCAGTACGGTGAGACATACACTAAACCCTATCTAGATACCACTGCACTACATGCGGACAGAGAGAAATAACCGAATGCGCATGAGTGCAACAATGCACAGGTTGGAATATAATCTAAATACAATTATTATGTATATACTACAATGCACAGGCTGTTATTAGCAACAAGACCGTATATATGTTGTTGATATGGGTGGAAGAGTACAATCAATCAATAGGTGAACACTGTACTGTTGTCACTGTACAGGAACCTTCAAACTCACCAGAACTTAGTGAGATGCATTCACATAAAGGTTTCTTTTGATTGGTCGTTGTTTATCTTCCACCAATAGCCATATATAAACACATATGAAATGACACTCACCTGGGCTGTAAAGCCCTATATGCACCAAAAGGTTTCTTTAGTCCACGTATTCTCCACCAAGCAGACGTGACCCAAGGTTCATAAAAACAATTTATTTTTCCATAAAAAAATAGTCCATATAAAAACATGCAAAATAATGTAATTCTTCCTGATCTAGCTGAAAGATGTTTTGTTCCACTCTAAACCCCAAAGGCTTATAGAAGGATTTCCTTTAGGAGACAACACTCCTCACCATACCATTCCCGGGACCGGTCTGTGATAAAGTGTTTCTCCAAGATGTTAACGAAAAAACTTCAAGCCGATAAGGTAGATAGGAGTGGAAAACAGCTATCAGGGAATCCCCAGAACACCAACGCGTTTCGGAATGCCTTCCTTCCTCAGGGTGTAGAGTCAAACAAAACACTGGGGTTTTTATACCCTATACCTTGGTCACCTGATCTCATCTGCCAATCGTATACTTTTTCCTTTTAAACAGTCTCAATTCATATAAAATATGTACCTCTATACAATGCTTACTTAACAAATACTATAACTGATCTCATTTTATACAATAGTTGGTAAAACAAATAATATATCTATAGTTTTATTCATTTTATTTTCTAAATTGGTTATATATAAAACTTGTTAGGTATCACAGACTCCGTCGCTATCTCTATTCACTCTATTATAAACAAACCCATTCCATCCTTTCCTGTTCTCCACAACTTAAAATTTCCTCCATACCCATAATTCTTAGCAATATACTGTTGTATGATTGGCTACTACTTTGTCATAGCAACCGCACGTTCACCGCTTCTTATACAGTTCTTATATGCTGTTCATTCAATCACTCCGGGTATGCTGTTTTCAATCTGTGATCCCGGCTTCGGACCATCGCGATACGTCACTTCCTGGTTACGGACCGCAAACACCGCGGTCCTTCCTGGCGACGCATAGATCTTTCCCAAACCAGAGTGACCGTAGCTGTGTTCTCTCGCGATACGTCACTTCCTGGTTATGAACCGCAAGCCGGAAGAGATTTTAACGGTGTATGTAGTATGGATCCCCTCGTTTTCACATCACTGGTTTTACAAGTTCCAATTTTCTGGAGAGCATACACTTTAGATTCGTATGCAGTGTTTCCCATAAAAAACATGATAAAAAACTCACATTAGTACATACATTACGGCATAATAGTGCCAGTTATAGCATACTGATGTCAACATTCAAAGAGCAATAAACTCAAGTGTATTCTAATTTAGCCACCAATTATCAAAAATACCACACGGATTCGATTTATAAAAACCATTTAGTTTCAAACTCGACATTTAGACCCTTAGGAGCCAAAGTTCGAATTTCATAAATACTTCTCATCTCCTCCTTAGCTAGAGTTTCCTCCCTATTATTTGTTCTCCAATTGGGTTGTACTGCTTTTATTCCACAAAAACTCCTCATGTGTCTGATGTTACATTCGTGTCTATCCTTAAAGTGCAGCGACACATTATGCGTCTCCAAACCCTTTTTTATATTTCTCACATGCTCAGCCAGCCGGACTTTGAGCATGCGAGATGTCCTACCTATGTATTGCTTTTTACACTCACACTCCAATAGATATACTACATCCTTTGTATTACACGTGATAAAGTCTTTAATCACATATGTTTTTCCTGTCTGTGCAGACACATATTCTGTAATTTTGCTTGATTCACTAGTACATACACGACACATCTGACACATTCCGCATCTGAAGAAACCCTTGGATTTATTCCTAGTCATCATCCTCGGTACAGATAAGGCACTTTTAACGATATTATCCTTCAAATTACGCGCCTTCCGATACACAAACCTCGGATGATCTAAAACATAGGGTTGCAACAAGGGGTCGTTTTTCAAAATGCCCCAATGTTTTTTGATAATACCTTCTATCTGTCTATACTGACTATTATACCCCGTGATAAATGGGATACTAGTATTGTCCTTAAGTCTATCCTTCTTTATTCCACCTTTTAACATATTGTCTCTATCTAATTTCAGTACATCCCCTCTTGCTTTATCAATAATTTCTTTATTATATCCCTTAGCAATAAACTGATTGCTAAGAGTCTCAGCTTGTTCCTGAAAATTATTGAGGTCCGTACAGTTCCTTCTAATACGTTGAAATTGGCTTGTGGGAATACCACAAAGCCAATTTCGGTGATGATTACTACTGTATTCAATAAATGAATTGCAGTCCGTAGGTTTAATAAAGTTCTTAGTCTTAATCATCCCTTCCTCTATATATACAGTTAGATCAAGGAACTCCACTTGATTAGGGCTAATATTAAAAGTAAAAACAATATTATCACTGTTTGAATTCAAATGATCACAAAATTGGTCCAAAGAGTGTCTATCACCTTTCCATACAAACAAGATATCATCTATGTAACGGCTCCAAGACACCAGACTGGCGCCGAGCTCATGACCACTCCACACAAACTGTTCCTCCCAATAGGCCATAAACAGGTTGGCATAACTCGGCGCCAGTCTGGTGCCCATGGCCGTGCCCCTGAGTTGGAGGTAAAAGTCATCACTAAACCAGAAAAAATTATTTTTAAGGATGAGGGAAATACCTTCCAATATAAATTGGATTTTATCCTCTCCCATCTCACTCCTCCTAAGAAACACTTCTACAGATTTCAGACCAGTCTCGTGGTCTATGATAGTGTACAAAGATGACACATCTGCTGTAACTAAAAAGTAATTTTCTCCCCACTGAATGCCATTAATCTTATTGATGGTATCTATGGTGTCTTTCAAATACGAAGGGGTCGATTTTACATAAGGTTGTAAGGAATGGTCGATATACAAAGATAAATTGGATAGGCAGGAATTTGTGCCTGCTACTATCGGCCGACCTGGGGGTTTTTCTTTACATTTATGCATTTTAGGTAACACATAGATGACCGGAATGGATGGATTCTCAATGTATATAAATAGACGTTCTTCATCAGTTATAATTCTTTTGGAGGTATACATAGCCAAAAAGGTATCTAATTTCTTCATGATGTTGGTGTTAGGATTACCTTTTAGTTTCTTATATGTGGTTTTATCCATTAGTTGCCTCACAATTTCCTCATTATAGTCTTCTACATTCATCACTACCACCCCTCCCCCCTTGTCGGCAGGTTTTATTACGATATTCTTATTATTACTCAGGGATTTGATGGCCTCCTGTTCCTTTCTAGTTAGATTCATTTTTTTGTTTGGTTTAAGATCAATAGACTCTAAATCCTCTTTTATCGCCCTTTCAAATGATTCCACAAAACAACCCCTTTTATACCTGGGATAAAAGGAAGATTTCCTTTTGAATTTAACACCCACTGGTTCCTCACTAATATTAATATTGCTGGGGTTTTCTTCGAAAAATCTTTTTAGAGTTAATCTTCTGATGAATTTTTCGATGTCAACAAAGACATCGAATTTGTTACATTTATTCGAGGGGGCGAATTTTAGGCCTCTCTCCAATACATTATTCTCTTCTTCCGTTAATAAATGATTACTCAAATTATATATTTTAGTTTTATGTTCACTAGAACTGTTTCCCTCTATTTGTTCTACGGGTGATATATTCTTCTCCTTATTTTTTCCTTTTCTTCTTTTTTTATTTAAACATCTGTTCTTACCTCCCCTCTTACCCCTAGTTTTCTTCTTACATTGTGAGATTGTATTCGTGAGTGTGACCTTCTGGTGCGGTTCCCTAAAAAATGTTCCTGTTCTTCCAACACTCTAAATCTATTGGTCCCATGGAATCTAGAGTAGTTCTCTCTTACTCTTTCCTCTCCGTACCTAGGTTTTTGATTCCACCTCTGTTGGTCCTCAAAATTTCTATATGTTCCATGGAACCTCCCATATTCGTTATTTCTAAAGCGCCCCCTATATATAAATCTATCAGGGGTTTGATGGTATTGTGTTCTCCTCCTATCAAATCCTCTCTCTCTGGGTACTGGTTCCCTTTTGGTATCCCGGGGGTTTTCATCTCTGTGTTGTCTTTCCCCTCTTTCAACTTTATCCTCTCCAATAACTTCTATATTAGTGTTTTTATCTCCCCCTTGATACTTTAAAGAATATGGGGTACCTGTAGCATAATCATTTTTATCCCTTGTATATTTCTTATGCTTCTTTAACTTAAGTTCTTTTTCATTCCTCTCTATTTTTCTTACAACCTCTTCTTCCATTATATGATATTCTTCTAATTTTGAAAAAGGTTCCATTAATGATTTAAGCATTTCAATCTCATTTTCTAAGCCCCGGAGTTCCTTATTTTTCTCTTTAATAATAAATGACATCAATGAGAGTGAGCAGGTATCCAATATATTACACCATCCTTCCTTGAAATCTTTAGATATATTCTCAAATGTGGGCATTTTATTAATACGTAATCCCCTCGGAACAATTTTCTCTGAACAGTATTTTTCAAGGGAGGCTATCTCCCACCATATTTTCCCTTCTTTAACTAATAGCCTTTCCATTTTGTACATAGCATTCTTGAGATCATAATCTTTAAGATTTACATCAAAATCTTCATTAAAGATCTCTGTGATATGAGCTCTTCTTTCTGTTCTATGTTTAAACATTCTCAAGGCAGCAAGACACACACAAACAAGTGCAAAACCAGACCAACTATAGAAAAATGTGGTGACTTGCGCCCTTCTAGCTGCTGCTTAGATCCACTCACAAGAGCACCAAACTCGTTCGAAACATATACACAAAACAATGGAGAGCGGTCCTCAAGCGCTGCTAGATGATCCAAATAATTCTTGATGACCTGTATGTTGTTGATATGGGTGGAAGAGTACAATCAATCAATAGGTGAACACTGTACTGTTGTCACTGTACAGGAACCTTCAAACTCACCAGAACTTAGTGAGATGCATTCACATAAAGGTTTCTTTTGATTGGTCGTTGTTTATCTTCCACCAATAGCCATATATAAACACATATGAAATGACACTCACCTGGGCTGTAAAGCCCTATATGCACCAAAAGGTTTCTTTAGTCCACGTATTCTCCACCAAGCAGACGTGACCCAAGGTTCATAAAAACAATGTATTTTTCCATAAAAAAATAGTCCATATAAAAACATGCAAAATAATGTAATTCTTCCTGATCTAGCTGAAAGATGTTTTGTTCCACTCTAAACCCCAAAGGCTTATAGAAGGATTTCCTTTAGGAGACAACACTCCTCACCATACCATTCCCGGGACCGGTCTGTGATAAAGTGTTTCTCCAAGATGTTAACGAAAAAACTTCAAGCCGATAAGGTAGATAGGAGTGGAAAACAGCTATCAGGGAATCCCCAGAACACCAACGCGTTTCGGAATGCCTTCCTTCCTCAGGGTGTAGAGTCAAACAAAACACTGGGGTTTTTATACCCTATACCTTGGTCACCTGATCTCATCTGCCAATCGTATACTTTTTCCTTTTAAACAGTCTCAATTCATATAAAATATGTACCTCTATACAATGCTTACTTAACAAATACTATAACTGATCTCATTTTATACAATAGTTGGTAAAACAAATAATATATCTATAGTTTTATTCATTTTATTTTCTAAATTGGTTATATATAAAACTTGTTAGGTATCACAGACTCCGTCGCTATCTCTATTCACTCTATTATAAACAAACCCATTCCATCCTTTCCTGTTCTCCACAACTTAAAATTTCCTCCATACCCATAATTCTTAGCAATATACTGTTGTATGATTGGCTACTACTTTGTCATAGCAACCGCACATTCACCGCTTCTTATACAGTTCTTATATGCTGTTCATTCAATCACTCCGGGTATGCTGTTTTCAATCTGTGATCCCGGCTTCGGACCATCGCGATACGTCACTTCCTGGTTACGGACCGCAAACACCGCGGTCCTTCCTGGCGACGCATAGATCTTTCCCAAACCAGAGTGACCGTAGCTGTGTTCTCTCGCGATACGTCACTTCCTGGTTATGAACCGCAAGCCGGAAGAGATTTTAACGGTGTATGTAGTATGGATCCCCTCGTTTTCACATCACTGGTTTTACAAGTTCCAATTTTCTGGAGAGCATACACTTTAGATTCGTATGCAGTGTTTCCCATAAAAAACATGATAAAAAACTCACATTAGTACATACATTACGGCATAATAGTGCCAGTTATAGCATACTGATGTCAACATTCAAAGAGCAATAAACTCAAGTGTATTCTAATTTAGCCACCAATTATGAGATGAGAAGTATTTATGAAATTCGAACTTTGGCTCCTAAGGGTCTAAATGTCGAGTTTGAAACTAAATGGTTTTTATAAATCGAATCCGTGTGGTATTTTTGATAATTGGTGGCTAAATTAGAATACACTTGAGTTTATTGCTCTTTGAATGTTGACATCAGTATGCTATAACTGGCACTATTATGCCGTAATGTATGTACTAATGTGAGTTTTTTATCATGTTTTTTATGGGAAACACTGCATACGAATCTAAAGTGTATGCTCTCCAGAAAATTGGAACTTGTAAAACCAGTGATGTGAAAACGAGGGGATCCATACTACATACACCGTTAAAATCTCTTCCGGCTTGCGGTTCATAACCAGGAAGTGACGTATCGCGAGAGAACACAGCTACGGTCACTCTGGTTTGGGAAAGATCTATGCGTCGCCAGGAAGGACCGCAGTGTTTGCGGTCCGTAACCAGGAAGTGATGTATCGCGATGGTCCGAAGCCGGGATCACAGATTGAAAACAGCATACCCGGAGTGATTGAATGAACAGCATATAAGAACTGTATAAGAAGCGGTGAACGTGCGGTTGCTATGACAAAGTAGTAGCCAATCATACAACAGTATATTGCTAAGAATTATGGGTATGGAGGAAATTTTAAGTTGTGGAGAACAGGAAAGGATGGAATGGGTTTGTTTATAATAGAGTGAATAGAGATAGCGACGGAGTCTGTGATACCTAACAAGTTTTATATATAACCAATTTAGAAAATAAAATGAATAAAACTATAGATATATTATTTGTTTTACCAACTATTGTATAAAATGAGATCAGTTATAGTATTTGTTAAGTAAGCATTGTATAGAGGTACATATTTTATATGAATTGAGACTGTTTAAAAGGAAAAAGTATACGATTGGCAGATGAGATCAGGTGACCAAGGTATAGGGTATAAAAACCCCAGTGTTTTGTTTGACTCTACACCCTGAGGAAGGAAGGCATTCCGAAACGCGTTGGTGTTCTGGGGATTCCCTGATAGCTGTTTTCCACTCCTATCTACCTTATCGGCTTGAAGTTTTTTCGTTAACATCTTGGAGAAACACTTTATCACAGACCGGTCCCGGGAATGGTATGGTGAGGAGTGTTGTCTCCTAAAGGAAATCCTTCTATAAGCCTTTGGGGTTTAGAGTGGAACAAAACATCTTTCAGCTAGATCAGGAAGAATTACATTATTTTGCATGTTTTTATATGGACTATTTTTTTATGGAAAAATACATTGTTTTTATGAACCTTGGGTCACGTCTGCTTGGTGGAGAATACGTGGACTAAAGAAACCTTTTGGTGCATATAGGGCTTTACAGCCCAGGTGAGTGTCATTTCATATGTGTTTATATATGGCTATTGGTGGAAGATAAACAACGACCAATCAAAAGAAACCTTTATGTGAATGCATCTCACTAAGTTCTGGTGAGTTTGAAGGTTCCTGTACAGTGACAACAGTACAGTGTTCACCTATTGATTGATTGTACTCTTCCACCCATATCAACAACATACAGGTCATCAAGAATTATTTGGATCATCTAGCAGCGCTTGAGGACCGCTCTCCATTGTTTTGTGTATATGTTTCGAACGAGTTTGGTGCTCTTGTGAGTGGATCTAAGCAGCAGCTAGAAGGGCGCAAGTCACCACATTTTTCTATAGTTGGTCTGGTTTTGCACTTGTTTGTGTGTGTCTTGCTGCCTTGAGAATGTTTAAACATAGAACAGAAAGAAGAGCTCATATCACAGAGATCTTTAATGAAGATTTTGATGTAAATCTTAAAGATTATGATCTCAAGAATGCTATGTACAAAATGGAAAGGCTATTAGTTAAAGAAGGGAAAATATGGTGGGAGATAGCCTCCCTTGAAAAATACTGTTCAGAGAAAATTGTTCCGAGGGGATTACGTATTAATAAAATGCCCACATTTGAGAATATATCTAAAGATTTCAAGGAAGGATGGTGTAATATATTGGATACCTGCTCACTCTCATTGATGTCATTTATTATTAAAGAGAAAAATAAGGAACTCCGGGGCTTAGAAAATGAGATTGAAATGCTTAAATCATTAATGGAACCTTTTTCAAAATTAGAAGAATATCATATAATGGAAGAAGAGGTTGTAAGAAAAATAGAGAGGAATGAAAAAGAACTTAAGTTAAAGAAGCATAAGAAATATACAAGGGATAAAAATGATTATGCTACAGGTACCCCATATTCTTTAAAGTATCAAGGGGGAGATAAAAACACTAATATAGAAGTTATTGGAGAGGATAAAGTTGAAAGAGGGGAAAGACAACACAGAGATGAAAACCCCCGGGATACCAAAAGGGAACCAGTACCCAGAGAGAGAGGATTTGATAGGAGGAGAACACAATACCATCAAACCCCTGATAGATTTATATATAGGGGGCGCTTTAGAAATAACGAATATGGGAGGTTCCATGGAACATATAGAAATTTTGAGGACCAACAGAGGTGGAATCAAAAACCTAGGTACGGAGAGGAAAGAGTAAGAGAGAACTACTCTAGATTCCATGGGACCAATAGATTTAGAGTGTTGGAAGAACAGGAACATTTTTTAGGGAACCGCACCAGAAGGTCACACTCACGAATACAATCTCACAATGTAAGAAGAAAACTAGGGGTAAGAGGGGAGGTAAGAACAGATGTTTAAATAAAAAAAGAAGAAAAGGAAAAAATAAGGAGAAGAATATATCACCCGTAGAACAAATAGAGGGAAACAGTTCTAGTGAACATAAAACTAAAATATATAATTTGAGTAATCATTTATTAACGGAAGAAGAGAATAATGTATTGGAGAGAGGCCTAAAATTCGCCCCCTCGAATAAATTTAACAAATTCGATGTCTTTGTTGACATCGAAAAATTCATCAGAAGATTAACTCTAAAAAAATTTTTCGAAGAAAACCCCAGCTATATTAATATTAGTGAGGAACCAGTGGGTGTTAAATTCAAAAGGAAATCTTCCTTTTATCCCAGGTATAAAAGGGGTTGTTTTGTGGAATCATTTGAAAGGGCGATAAAAGAGGATTTAGAGTCTATTGATCTTAAACCAAACAAAAAAATTAATCTAACTAGAAAGGAACAGGAGGCCATCAAATCCCTGAGTAATAATAAGAATATCGTAATAAAACCTGCTGACAAGGGGGGAGGGGTGGCAGTGATGAATGTAGAAGACTATAATGAGGAAATTGTGAGGCAACTAATGGATAAAACCACATATAAGAAACTAAAAGGTAATCCTAACACCAACATCATGAAGAAATTAGATACCTTTTTGGCTATGTATACCTCCAAAAGAATTATAACTGATGAAGAACGTCTATTTATATACATTGAGAATCCATCCATTCCGGTCATCTATGTGTTACCTAAAATGCATAAATGTAAAGAAAAACCCCCAGGTCGGCCGATAGTAGCAGGCACAAATTCCTGCCTATCCAATTTATCTTTGTATATCGACCATTCCTTACAACCTTATGTAAAATCGACCCCTTCGTATTTGAAAGACACCATAGATACCATCAATAAGATTAATGGCATTCAGTGGGGAGAAAATTACTTTTTAGTTACAGCAGATGTGTCATCTTTGTACACTATCATAGACCACGAGACTGGTCTGAAATCTGTAGAAGTGTTTCTTAGGAGGAGTGAGATGGGAGAGGATAAAATCCAATTTATATTGGAAGGTATTTCCCTCATCCTTAAAAATATTTTTTTCTGGTTTAGTGATGACTTTTACCTCCAACTCAGGGGCACGGCCATGGGCACCAGACTGGCGCCGAGTTATGCCAACCTGTTTATGGCCTATTGGGAGGAACAGTTTGTGTGGAGTGGTCATGAGCTCGGCGCCAGTCTGGTGTCTTGGAGCCGTTACATAGATGATATCTTGTTTGTATGGAAAGGTGATAGACACTCTTTGGACCAATTTTGTGATCATTTGAATTCAAACAGTGATAATATTGTTCTTACTTTTAATATTAGCCCTAATCAAGTGGAGTTCCTTGATCTAACTGTATATATAGAGGAAGGGATGATTAAGACTAAGAACTTTATTAAACCTACGGACTGCAATTCATTTATTGAATACAGTAGTAATCATCACCGAAATTGGCTTTGTGGTATTCCCACAAGCCAATTTCAATGTATTAGAAGGAACTGTACGGACCTCAATAATTTTCAGGAACAAGCTGAGACTCTTAGCAATCAGTTTATTGCTAAGGGATATAATAAAGAAATTATTGATAAAGCAGGAGGGGATGTACTGAAATTAGATAGAGACAATATGTTAAAAGGTGGAATAAAGAAGGATAGACTTAAGGACAATACTAGTATCCCATTTATCACGGGGTATAATAGTCAGTATAGACAGATAGAAGGTATTATCAAAAAACATTGGGGCATTTTGAAAAACGACCCCTTGTTGCAACCCTATGTTTTAGATCATCCGAGGTTTGTGTATCGGAAGGCGCGTAATTTGAAGGATAATATCGTTAAAAGTGCCTTATCTGTACCGAGGATGATGACTAGGAATAAATCCAAGGGTTTCTTCAGATGCGGAATGTGTCAGATGTGTCGTGTATGTACTAGTGAATCAAGCAAAATTACAGAATATGTGTCTGCACAGACAGGAAAAACATATGTGATTAAAGACTTTATCACGTGTAATACAAAGGATGTAGTATATCTATTGGAGTGTGAGTGTAAAAAGCAATACATAGGTAGGACATCTCGCATGCTCAAAGTCCGGCTGGCTGAGCATGTGAGAAATATAAAAAAGGGTTTGGAGACGCATAATGTGTCGCTGCACTTTAAGGATAGACACGAATGTAACATCAGACACATGAGGAGTTTTTGTGGAATAAAAGCAGTACAACCCAATTGGAGAACAAATAATAGGGAGGAAACTCTAGCTAAGGAGGAGATGAGAAGTATTTATGAAATTCGAACTTTGGCTCCTAAGGGTCTAAATGTCGAGTTTGAAACTAAATGGTTTTTATAAATCGAATCCGTGTGGTATTTTTGATAATTGGTGGCTAAATTAGAATACACTTGAGTTTATTGCTCTTTGAATGTTGACATCAGTATGCTATAACTGGCACTATTATGCCGTAATGTATGTACTAATGTGAGTTTTTTATCATGTTTTTTATGGGAAACACTGCATACGAATCTATAGTGTATGCTCTCCAGAAAATTGGAACTTGTAAAACCAGTGATGTGAAAACGAGGGGATACTACATACACCGTTAAAATCTCTTCCGGCTTGCGGTTCATAACCAGAAAGTGACGTATCGCGAGAGAACACAGCTACGGTCACTCTGGTTTGGGAAAGATCTATGCGTCGCCAGGAAGGACCGCGGTGTTTGCGGTCCGTAACCAGGAAGTGACGTATCGCGATGGTCCGAAGCCGGGATCACAGATTGAAAACAGCATACCCGGAGTGATTGAATGAACAGCATATAAGAACTGTATAAGAAGCGGTGAACGTGCGGTTGCTATGACAAAGTAGTAGCCAATCATACAACAGTATATTGCTAAGAATTATGGGTATGGAGGAAATTTTAAGTTGTGGAGAACAGGAAAGGATGGAATGGGTTTGTTTATAATAGAGTGAATAGAGATAGCGACGGAGTCTGTGATACCTAACAAGTTTTATATATAACCAATTTAGAAAATAAAATGAATAAAACTATAGATATATTATTTGTTTTACCAACTATTGTATAAAATGAGATCAGTTATAGTATTTGTTAAGTAAGCATTGTATAGAGGTACATATTTTATATGAATTGAGACTGTTTAAAAGGAAAAAGTATACGATTGGCAGATGAGATCAGGTGACCAAGGTATAGGGTATAAAAACCCCAGTGTTTTGTTTGACTCTACACCCTGAGGAAGGAAGGCATTCCGAAACGCGTTGGTGTTCTGGGGATTCCCTGATAGCTGTTTTCCACTCCTATCTACCTTATCGGCTTGAAGTTTTTTCGTTAACATCTTGGAGAAACACTTTATCACAGACCGGTCCCGGGAATGGTATGGTGAGGAGTGTTGTCTCCTAAAGGAAATCCTTCTATAAGCCTTTGGGGTTTAGAGTGGAACAAAACATCTTTCAGCTAGATCAGGAAGAATTACATTATTTTGCATGTTTTTATATGGACTATTTTTTTATGGAAAAATAAATTGTTTTTATGAACTTTGGGTCACGTCTGCTTGGTGGAGAATACGTGGACTAAAGAAACCTTTTGGTGCATATAGGGCTTTACAGCCCAGGTGAGTGTCATTTCATATGTGTTTATATATGGCTATTGGTGGAAGATAAACAACGACCAATCAAAAGAAACCTTTATGTGAATGCATTTCACTAAGTTCTGGTGAGTTTGAAGGTTCCTGTACAGTGACAACAGTACAGTGTTCACCTATTGATTGATTGTACTCTTCCACCCATATCAACAACATACAGGTCATCAAGAATTATTTGGATCATCTAGCAGCGCTTGAGGACCGCTCTCCATTGTTTTGTGTATATGTTTCGAACGAGTTTGGTGCTCTTGTGAGTGGATCTAAGCAGCAGCTAGAAGGGCGCAAGTCACCACATTTTTCTATAGTTGGTCTGGTTTTGCACTTGTTTGTGTGTGTCTTGCTGCCTTGAGAATGTTTAAACATAGAACAGAAAGAAGAGCTCATATCACAGAGATCTTTAATGAAGATTTTGATGTAAATCTTAAAGATTATGATCTCAAGAATGCTATGTACAAAATGGAAAGGCTATTAGGTAAAGAAGGGAAAATATGGTGGGAGATAGCCTCCCTTGAAAAATACTGTTCAGAGAAAATTGTTCCGAGGGGATTACGTATTAATAAAATGCCCACATTTGAGAATATATCTAAAGATTTCAAGGAAGGATGGTGTAATATATTGGATACCTGCTCACTCTCATTGATGTCATTTATTATTAAAGAGAAAAATAAGGAACTCCGGGGCTTAGAAAATGAGATTGAAATGCTTAAATCATTAATGGAACCTTTTTCAAAATTAGAAGAATATCATATAATGGAAGAAGAGGTTGTAAGAAAAATAGAGAGGAATGAAAAAGAACTTAAGTTAAAGAAGCATAAGAAATATACAAGGGATAAAAATGATTATGCTACAGGTACCCCATATTCTTTAAAGTATCAAGGGGGAGATAAAAACACTAATATAGAAGTTATTGGAGAGGATAAAGTTGAAAGAGGGGAAAGACAACACAGAGATGAAAACCCCCGGGATACCAAAAGGGAACCAGTACCCAGAGAGAGAGGATTTGATAGGAGGAGAACACAATACCATCAAACCCCTGATAGATTTATATATAGGGGGCGCTTTAGAAATAACGAATATGGGAGGTTCCATGGAACATATAGAAATTTTGAGGACCAACAGAGGTGGAATCAAAAACCTAGGTACGGAGAGGAAAGAGTAAGAGAGAACTACTCTAGATTCCATGGGACCAATAGATTTAGAGTGTTGGAAGAACAGGAACATTTTTTAGGGAACCGCACCAGAAGGTCACACTCACGAATACAATCTCACAATGTAAGAAGAAAACTAGGGGTAAGAGGGGAGGTAAGAACAGATGTTTAAATAAAAAAAGAAGAAAAGGAAAAAATAAGGAGAAGAATATATCACCCGTAGAACAAATAGAGGGAAACAGTTCTAGTGAACATAAAACTAAAATATATAATTTGAGTAATCATTTATTAACGGAAGAAGAGAATAATGTATTGGAGAGAGGCCTAAAATTCGCCCCCTCGAATAAATGTAACAAATTCGATGTCTTTGTTGACATCGAAAAATTCATCAGAAGATTAACTCTAAAAAGATTTTTCGAAGAAAACCCCAGCAATATTAATATTAGTGAGGAACCAGTGGGTGTTAAATTCAAAAGGAAATCTTCCTTTTATCCCAGGTATAAAAGGGGTTGTTTTGTGGAATCATTTGAAAGGGCGATAAAAGAGGATTTAGAGTCTATTGATCTTAAACCAACCAAAAAAATGAATCTAACTAGAAAGGAACAGGAGGCCATCAAATCCCTGAGTAATAATAAGAATATCGTAATAAAACCTGCCGACAAGGGGGGAGGGGTGGTAGTGATGAATGTAGAAGACTATAATGAGGAAATTGTGAGGCAACTAATGGATAAAACCACATATAAGAAACTAAAAGGTAATCCTAACACCAACATCATGAAGAAATTAGATACCTTTTTGGCTATGTATACCTCCAAAAGAATTATAACTGATGAAGAACGTCTATTTATATACATTGAGAATCCATCCATTCCGGTCATCTATGTGTTACCTAAAATGCATAAATGTAAAGAAAAACCCCCAGGTCGGCCGATAGTAGCAGGCACAAATTCCTGCCTATCCAATTTATCTTTGTATATCGACCATTCCTTACAACCTTATGTAAAATCGACCCCTTCGTATTTGAAAGACACCATAGATACCATCAATAAGATTAATGGCATTCAGTGGGGAGAAAATTACTTTTTAGTTACAGCAGATGTGTCATCTTTGTACACTATCATAGACCATGAGACTGGTCTGAAATCTGTAGAAGTGTTTCTTAGGAGGAGTGAGATGGGAGAGGATAAAATCCAATTTATATTGGAAGGTATTTCCCTCATCCTTAAAAATAATTTTTTCTGGTTTAGTGATGACTTTTACCTCCAACTCAGGGGCACGGCCATGGGCACCAGACTGGCGCCGAGTTATGCCAACCTGTTTATGGCCTATTGGGAGGAACAGTTTGTGTGGAGTGGTCATGAGCTCGGCGCCAGTCTGGTGTCTTGGAGCCGTTACATAGATGATATCTTGTTTGTATGGAAAGGTGATAGACACTCTTTGGACCAATTTTGTGATCATTTGAATTCAAACAGTGATAATATTGTTCTTACTTTTAATATTAGCCCTAATCAAGTGGAGTTCCTTGATCTAACTGTATATATAGAGGAAGGGATGATTAAGACTAAGAACTTTATTAAACCTACGGACTGCAATTCATTTATTGAATACAGTAGTAATCATCACCGAAATTGGCTTTGTGGTATTCCCACAAGCCAATTTCAATGTATTAGAAGGAACTGTACGGACCTCAATAATTTTCAGGAACAAGCTGAGACTCTTAGCAAACAGTTTATTGCTAAGGGATATAATAAAGAAATTATTGATAAAGCAAGAGGGGATGTACTGAAATTAGATAGAGACAATATGTTAAAAGGTGGAATAAAGAAGGATAGACTTAAGGACAATACTAGTATCCCATTTATCACGGGGTATAATAGTCAGTATTGACAGATAGAAGGTATTATCAAAAAACATTGGGGCATTTTGAAAAACGACCCCTTGTTGCAACCCTATGTTTTAGATCATCCGAGGTTTGTGTATCGGAAGGCGCGTAATTTGAAGGATAATATCGTTAAAAGTGCCTTATCTGTACCGAGGATGATGACTAGGAATAAATCCAAGGGTTTCTTCAGATGCGGAATGTGTCAGATGTGTCGTGTATGTACTAGTGAATCAAGCAAAATTACAGAATATGTGTCTGCACAGACAGGAAAAACATATGTGATTAAAGACTTTATCACGTGTAATACAAAGGATGTAGTATATCTATTGGAGTGTGAGTGTAAAAAGCAATACATAGGTAGGACATCTCGCATGCTCAAAGTCCGGCTGGCTGAGCATGTGAGAAATATAAAAAAGGGTTTGGAGACGCATAATGTGTCGCTGCACTTTAAGGATAGACACGAATGTAACATCAGACACATGAGGAGTTTTTGTGGAATAAAAGCAGTACAACCCAATTGGAGAACAAATAATAGGGAGGAAACTCTAGCTAAGGAGGAGATGAGAAGTATTTATGAAATTCGAACTTTGGCTCCTAAGGGTCTAAATGTCGAGTTTGAAACTAAATGGTTTTTATAAATCGAATCCGTGTGGTATTTTTGATAATTGGTGGCTAAATTAGAATACACTTGAGTTTATTGCTCTTTGAATGTTGACATCAGTATGC
This sequence comes from Pseudophryne corroboree, assembly GCF_028390025.1. Lineage (NCBI taxonomy): Eukaryota > Metazoa > Chordata > Amphibia > Anura > Myobatrachidae > Pseudophryne > Pseudophryne corroboree. The sequence continues at coordinate 998,813,638 of NC_086444.1, read as the reverse complement.
TATAACTGGCACTATTATGCCGTAATGTATGTACTAATGTGAGTTTTTTATCATGTTTTTTATGGGAAACACTGCATACGAATCTAAAGTGTATGCTCTCCAGAAAATTGGAACTTGTAAAACCAGTGATGTGAAAACGAGGGGATCCATACTACATACACCGTTAAAATCTCTTCCGGCTTGCGGTTCATAACCAGGAAGTGACGTATCGCGAGAGAACACAGCTACGGTCACTCTGGTTTGGGAAAGATCTATGCGTCGTCAGGAAGGACCGCGGTGTTTGCGGTCCGTAACCAGGAAGTGACGTATCGCGATGGTCCGAAGCCGGGATCACAGATTGAAAACAGCATACCCGGAGTGATTGAATGAACAGCATATAAGAACTGTATAAGAAGCGGTGAACGTGCGGTTGCTATGACAAAGTAGTAGCCAATCATACAACAGTATATTGCTAAGAATTATGGGTATGGAGGAAATTTTAAGTTGTGGAGAACAGGAAAGGATGGAATGGGTTTGTTTATAATAGAGTGAATAGAGATAGCGACGGAGTCTGTGATACCTAACAAGTTTTATATATAACCAATTTAGAAAATAAAATGAATAAAACTATAGATATATTATTTGTTTTACCAACTATTGTATAAAATGAGATCAGTTATAGTATTTGTTAAGTAAGAATTGTATAGAGGTACATATTTTATATGAATTGAGACTGTTTAAAAGGAAAAAGTATACGATTGGCAGATGAGATCAGGTGACCAAGGTATAGGGTATAAAAACCCCAGTGTTTTGTTTGACTCTACACCCTGAGGAAGGAAGGCATTCCGAAACGCGTTGGTGTTCTGGGGATTCCCTGATAGCTGTTTTCCACTCCTATCTACCTTATCGGCTTGAAGTTTTTTCGTTAACATCTTGGAGAAACACTTTATCACAGACCGGTCCCGGGAATGGTATGGTGAGGAGTGTTGTCTCCTAAAGGAAATCCTTCTATAAGCCTTTGGGGTTTAGAGTGGAACAAAACATCTTTCAGCTAGATCAGGAAGAATTACATTATTTTGCATGTTTTTATATGGACTATTTTTTTATGGAAAAATAAATTGTTTTTATGAACCTTGGGTCACGTCTGCTTGGTGGAGAATACGTGGACTAAAGAAACCTTTTGGTGCATATAGGGCTTTACAGCCCAGGTGAGTGTCATTTCATATGTGTTTATATATGGCTATTGGTGGAAGATAAACAACGACCAATCAAAAGAAACCTTTATGTGAATGCATCTCACTAAGTTCTGGTGAGTTTGAAGGTTCCTGTACAGTGACAACAGTACAGTGTTCACCTATTGATTGATTGTACTCTTCCACCCATATCAACAACATACAGGTCATCAAGAATTATTTGGAACATCTAGCAGCGCTTGAGGACCGCTCTCCATTGTTTTGTGTATATGTTTCGAACGAGTTTGGTGCTCTTGTGAGTGGATCTAAGCAGCAGCTAGAAGGGCGCAAGTCACCACATTTTTCTATAGTAAGACCGTATATATGTACAATGCACAGGATGGTATGAATACTAAATAATAATTTAGCAGTGAGTTCCTAAAGGAGCTTGGCAGAGCAAGGCAAGGTACAGAAAACAAGATTACTTAGCTGCAGGAGACCCCTGAATTTCAGGCAAGGCAGGACAAAGCAAGACAAGGCAAGGTAAGGCTGGAGCTATCTGAAAGTACTCCCAGGCTATGTCTCACATGCACAATCAGGAACTCAGGTGGCAGATAATGAACTCAGGATTCTGACAGAGTACACAAGTGGACTGGGTATCACCAGTGATATAATAGCACGACTGTACAGATTCTAGATTCACCAAGGAACAGGGACCGGACACAGGTACTATCAGGAAGCCTAAGCTTCAAGCTATAACCGGTGTCAGATTCAGGGTAGCCTGGGTAATATTAGGAGCAATTGCCAATCAGAGCAGCAAGGAAGACTAAGCCCTCTGACGAGGAGATTCAATGCATCTATATAGAGACACACACACACACACACACACACACACACACACACGTAAACACACACACACACACACACACACACGTAAACACACAAAACCTGGAATGCTAACAGAAATACCACAAACTCACAACATAAAAACGTAAACAGGACTGAGCCACAGCAGTGACTCATGACATTCACGTGGATCTTTCCTTACAGGGTATATCATACGGGTGGTAGTCATGTGACCGCCGGTCGGCTGACCGACAGTCACATGACCTCCTCCGTGAGCCCGACGGCTCACTATCCTGATGGTCGGCATGCCGACCAACAGGGACTATTTCCACTCGTGGGTGTCCACGACACCCATAGAGTGGGAATAGAACCCGTGGCGACCGCAGGTCGCCACCGAGCCCGCAGCGTGGCGAGCGCAGCGAGCCCGCAAGGGGCTTGCTGTACTCGCGCCTCCCCGCCGGGATCCCGGCGTCGGTAAGGTGACCGGCGGTCAGGAGACCGCCGGTCACCCGTACTACACCCTATCATACTACTACACAAGTGTCAGTGTACCCATATTGGGCCCTTGCATAGCTCACTTCCCACAGTGTAAGCTTTGTAGTGCGCCCAATATGACTGCCTCATCTGGTACGCTTGTGGATGGAATGAAAAATACATGGACCTGACAGTTTTGTTGGAACCCTACTCTGAGCGTTAGGGGTGGTCATTTCGAGTTGATCGCTAGCTGCCATTGTTCACAGCGCAGCGATCAGGCTAAAAATCGGCATTTATGCTCATGCGTATGGGTCGCAGTGCGCACGCGCGGCATACTTTCACAAAAAATTATGCAGTTTCACACAAGGTCCAGCGACTCATTTCAGTCGCACTGCTGATCGGTGAGTGATTGACAGGAATGGGGCGTTTCTGGGAGGTAACTGACCGTTTTCCGGGAGTGTGCTGAAAAACACAGGCGTGTCAGATAAAAACGCAGGTGTGCCTGGGGAAACGGAGGAGTGGCTGGCCGAATGCAGGACGTGTTTGTGACGTCAAAACAGGAACTAAACAGACTGAAGTGATCGCAAGGTAGGAGTAGGTCTGCAGCTACTCTGAAACTGCATGATAATATTTTGGAGCAGTTCTGCGATCCTTTCGTTCGCACTTCTGCTAAGCTAAGATACACTCCCAGAGGGCAGCGGCTTAGCGTGTGCACTGCTGCTAAAAGCAGCTAGCGAGCGAACAACTCGGAATGACCACCAAGATGTTGTAATTACCCCATTTTGTGTCATCTTTTCTAGGGGTAGACTGTTCCACATAGGGTAATCCTACACAGTGCGCCCAAGATGGCTGCCTTATCTGTTACCTTCTCAGGGTGGAATCAGGGCAGTCGAGAGCCTGCTGGTCCCAGGTACTTTTCAAGGGGCGTGGCCTAATCACAGGAGGTGTGGTCATGTACCTTTAGAAAAAAAATAATGAAAAAATAGTATTTTAAACACCTCCATGGCCACACTGCATCCCAGTACACAGCAGAGTGTGCTGGGCTGAGGAGAAGAGCTGCAGCTGCCGCTGCTGCCAGGTAAGGGGAGGGGGCCCGGGTCCCTCCATCAGACCTGGGCCCAGGTAAGTTGTACCCTTTCTCACCCTCTCTCGGCACCACTGGGTGGAATACACAACCCATGGAAGTGATTCCCCAAAATGCCTACACCAATCCTGCATTATGCTTACTGTTTGCTCTAGGTTTTCATTTTTTTATATTTGTGTGGCTTGTCTATTGCTGTATTACTGTATGTACTTTGTTTTTTTATGTCTGTAAAGCCCTTTGAGTCCTGTTGGAGTGCTATATAAATACAATTTATATTATTATTATTATTATTATTATTATTATTATTATTATTATTATTATTTTTACTTCATTCTCTGGCAGCCAGGTAATACAGTATGTAATATGTGTATTTTGTATGAAACAGTGCGGCTGGATGACCCTTTACTTTAACGATGAGCAGGATCAGATCCCTGAGATCCGAACCCTACCGAACCTCCCTACCCGAGTCCGGATCCGAGTCAGGCTCGGGTTTTCCTGCCTGACTCGGAAACCAGAACGAGGCAAAAAGTCATCATCCCACTGTCGGATTCTCACGGGGTTTGGATTCCATATAAGAACCTGCGCCTCGCCACCATTTTCACTCCAGTCTCGGAGAATGTACTGAGAGGACGTGTCTCCGTCCTCAGTTTCTGTGTGGGCAGGAAAGTGGGATGGCGATTCCAGTGCTGTCTTGTGCTGTTCAGTCCAGTGTAGTGTCTTATGCTGCATCAGTCCAGCCAGTCACAGTGGTGGTGTCCTCTGCTGCTATATGTCCCCAGTGCTGCTGGCTGCTGTATAAGTCCCTTGCAGTTTTGCTGTGTTGTCTTGCATCAGACCAGGGGTAGTGTCTTGTGCAGCATCAGTCCAGTGACCAGTCACAGTGGTGGTGTCCTCTGCTGCTATATGTCCCCAGTGCTGCTGGCTGCTGTATAAGTCCCTTGCAGTTTTGCTGTGTTGTCTTGCATCAGACCAGGGGTAGTGTCTTGTGCAGCATCAGTCCAGTGACCAGTCACAGTGGTGGTGTCCTCTGCTGCCATATAACCGGGGAAGCTGTATCAGTCCCTTTCAGTGGTGCTGTGTTGTCCACCATCAGACCTGGGGTAGTGTCTTGTGCAGCATCAATTCCACTGATATTGCCGTATAATTCCTGTTATACTGCTGTATAATTCCAGTGATATTGCCGTTTAATTCCCATGATACTGGCATATAATTCCTGTGATACTGGCGTATAAGTCCTGTGATACTGGCGTATAATTCCTGTGACACTGGCGTATAATTCCAGTGATATTGCCGTATAATTCCTGTGATACTGGCGTATAATTCCTGTGATACTGCCGTATAATTCCTGTGATACTGGCATATCATTCCAGTGATACTGCCATATAATTCCTGTGATACTGGTGTATAATTCCAGTGATATTGCCGTATAATTCCTGTGATACTGGCATATCATTCCAGTGATACTGCCATATAATTCCTGTGATACTGGTGTATAATTCCAGTGATATTGCCGTATAATTCCTGTGATACTGGCGTATAATTCCTGTGATACTGGCGTATAATTCCTGTGATACTGGCGTATAATTCCCCTGATACTGCTGTATAATTCCAGTGATATTGCCGTTTAATTCCCGTGATACTGGCATATAATTCCTGTGATACTGGCATATAATTCCTGTGATACTGCCATATAAATCCTGTGATACTGGCGTATAATTCCTGTGATACTGGCATATAATTCCCGTGATACTGCCGTATAATTCCACTGATATTGCCGTATAATTCCTGTTATACTGCTGTATAATTCCAGTGATATTGCCGTTTAATTCCCGTGATACTGGCATATAATTCCCGTGATACTGGCGTATAATTCCTGTGATACTGCCGTATAATTACACTGATATTGCTGTATAATTCCTGTTATACTGCTGTATAATTCCAGTGATATTGCTGTGTAATTCCTGTGATACTGGCGTATAATTCCCGTGATACTGCCGCATAATTTCAGTGATATTGCCGTATAATTCCTGTGATACTGGCGTATAATTCCCGTGATACTGCCGTATAATTCTTGTGATATTGGAGTATGATTCCTGTGATACTGCCATATAAATCCTGTGATACTGGCGTATAATTCCTGTGATACTGGCGTATAATTCCAGTGATATTGCCATATAATTCCTGTGATACTGGCATATAATTCCTGTGATACTGACATATAATTCCCGTGATACTGCCGTATAATTCCACTGATATTGCCGTATAATTCCTATTATATTGCTGTATAATTCCAGTGATATTGCTGTGTAATTCCTGTGATACTGGCGTATAATTCCCGTGATACTGCCGCATAATTTCAGTGATATTGCCGTATAATTCCTGTGATATTGGCGTATAATTCCCGTGATACTGCCGTATAATTCCTGTGATACTGCCGTATAATTCCAGTGATATTGCCGTATAATTCCTGTGATACTGGTGTATAATTCCTGTGATACTGGCGTATAATTCCTGTGATACTGTCATATAATTCCAGTGATATTGCCGTATATCTCCTGTGATACTGGTGTATAATTCCAGTGATATTGCCGTATAATTCCTGTGATACTGGTGTATAATTCCTGTGATACTGCCGTATAATTCCTGTGATACTGGCATATAATTCCAGTGATATTGCTGTATAATTCCCGTGATACTTGCGTATAATTCCATTGATATTACCGTATAATTCCTGTGATACTGGAGTATAATTCCTGTGGTACTGCCATATAAATCCTGTGATACTGGCGTATAATTCCTGTGATACTGGCGTATAATTCCAGTGATATTGCCATATAATTCCTGTGATACTGGCATATAATTCCTGTGATACTGACATATAATTCCCGTGATACTGCCGTATAATTCCACTGATATTGCCGTATAATTCCTATTATACTGCTGTATAATTCCAGTGATATTGCTGTGTAATTCCTGTGATACTGGCGTATAATTCCCGTGAAACTGCCGCATAATTTCAGTGATATTGCCGTATAATTCCTGTGATACTGGCGTATAATTCCCGTGATACTGCCGTATAATTCCTGTGATACTGCCGTATAATACCAGTGATATTGCCGTATAATTCCTGTGATACTGGTGTATAATTCCTGTGATACTGGCGTATAATTCCTGTGATACTGCCATATAATTCCAGTGATATTGCCGTATAATTCCTGTGATACTGGTGTATAATTCCAGTGATATTGCCGTATAATTCCTGTGATACTGGTGTATAATTCCTGTGATACTGCCGTATAATTCCTGTGATACTGGCATATAATTCCAGTGATATTGCTGTATAATTCCTGTGATACTTGCGTATAATTCCATTGATATTGCCGTATAATTCCTGTGATACTGGCGTATAATTCCTGTGATACTAGCGTATAATTTCTGTGATACTGGCGTATAATTCCTATGATACTGCCATATAATTCCTGTGATACTGCCATATAATTCCTGTGATACTGGCGTATAATTTTAGTGATATCACTGAATAATTCCTGTGATACTGGCGTATAATTCCCATGATACTGGCGTATATATCCTGTGATATTGCCATATAATTCCAGTGGTACTGACATATAAATCCGGTCCAGTGGTACTCCCGTATAAATCCAGTGGTAAAGGCGTATAAATCCAGTGATCTTGCCGTATAATTCCAGTGGTACTGGCATATAAATCCAGTGATCCTGCTGTATAATTCCATATAAATCCATTTAATTCCGTATAAATCCAGTCCAGTGGTGCTGCCATATAAATTCAGTGGTGCTGTCCTGTGCTGTATATTATTTACTCCAAGTAAAGGGGTTATTAATATTTAATCCAAATAATTTTCACAGCGTTTGCCCTCTGTGGTGTAGAGGTATACTCTCCTGTACCACATATTGTTCTAAAACTCCAGAAAAATAATGGAGAACAAATATTTGGAGGATAAAATAGGGAAAGATCAAGAACCACTTCCTACTAGTACTGAAGCTGCTGCCACTAGTCATGACATAGACGATGAAATGCCATCAACGTCGTCTGCCAAGGCCGATGCCCAATGTGATAGTAGAGGGCACTGTCGTATAAATCCAATCCAGTGGTGCTGTCTTGTGCTGCCATAAGTCCAGTGGTGGTGTCCTGTGCTGTATATTATTTACTCCAAATAAAAGGCTTATATACATTACTTATATTATTATCCAAATAATTTTTACAGGGTTTGCCCTGTGTGGTGTAGGGTTACGCTCTCCTGTGCTGCATATTATTATAATAGTTCCAAATAAAAGGGTTATTATTATCCAAATTAATTTTACAGGCTTTGCTGTGTGTGTGTTTGGTTTAGGGGTACGCTTTGCTATGCCACCAATATTGTGCGTGTATTACATCTGGGCAAATTCCAGCATGTCCCATGTTGTTTGTGCCGCACACTTGTGTCGCTTAGCTTAGTCATACAGCTACTTCATTTCACCTATTTTTCTTCTTTGCATGATGTGCTGTTTGGGGACTAGTTTTTTTAAGTGCCATCCTGTCTGCAACTGCAGTGCCATTCCTAGATGGGCCAGGTGTTTGTGCCGCACACTTGTGTCGCTTAGCTTAGCCATACAGCTACCTCATTGCACCTCTTTTTTTTCTTTGATGATGTGCTGTTTGGGGCCTATTTTTTAAATCTGCCATCCTGTCTCCAACTGCAGTGCCACTCCTAGATGGGCCAGGTGTTTGTGCCGCACACTTGTGTCGCTTAGCTTAGTCATACAGCTACCTCGGTGCAACTTTTATGCCTAAAAACAATATTGTGAGGTGTTCAGAATAGACTGGAAAGGAGTGGAAAGGAATGCTATTGAGGTTAATAATACCGTAGGATCAAAATTACCCCCAAATTTTGTGATTTTAGTTGTTTTCATGTTTTTTCCCCAAAAATTATCCAGATACAAAACCAAAACTATAACCCGATAGGGTGATTTTGGCAAAACCAACCCAAAACCAAAGCACGAGCGGGGAATTAGAACAAAACCAAAACACGAAAAGTGCCAGCCGCACATCTCTAATTTACTTCCACACCTCTCCCCGCTCACCTGGATCACATGCATGGTGTAAGGTTTTACTATATGAGCTGTGTATATACAATCTCCTATGGGTCCGATATGGGTCAGATATTGAACAATATCAGATAAACTATTTTATATTATATTTGTATTCATTATCAAACAGTGTCAATATATATGTTACTATTAATTGTCCTTTTTTTTGCATAAAAGTTTTGAATATCCATTGCCATAGTAGGGCTTACAGAGTATAATTGACAAGTATAAGAGATTTCCGAAACCCGAAGCTCCTGATGCAAGCCAGGTTCCTAATACATCCGATATATGCAGATGCTTTTTCACCTTACAATTAAAAAAAAAAGAGAAAGTATGTTACCATTGAGTGCCCCTTATCCTCCCTTGTTTTTCAGACCATTACCTATGAACTTCTGTAGATATGTTCATTATAGAACCTTTAACTACTGTTAATTGAATATTTTACATTGTAAGTTTGTAAGGAAACTTGAATCAACGATACACAATAATCTATACACTTACATGTTTACACATTATTTGTGTGCATCAGTAGTACAGAAATGTGTATCTAATGGGAGAAATAAAGCAGATGTACACCCAATTCAAATGAGCCCCAGCCCCAATACATTTCGAGGAGCGTAGTGACTAAATAGGAACGGAGAGGGTTAAACATCTGAGGCTGGGAATGGCATTCTGGGTATCAGGTGATAGGATTATCACAGGGATAGAAGGGGTAGTTTAATTCATTAGGACTAGCTGGAGGAGGAGTCAGCCTCTTTCTTCTGGTCTCAGGTTGCCAAGTGTCTAGTGTGTGCTGCTGCGTGTCCATTATTTTGTCTTGTATTCTTGGCACTCACTGCACTGCAGTGTTCCCTTGGTTAAAATTCAGCTAACATTGCTGTGCTTTTTGCTGTCTGGTGCTCCCATCTCCCCCTTTGTGGTTGCCAGCTGCTTCCTTCACCTCTCCCCCTTGTGCCTCCTGCCTTTGTCATGGCCGCCCTCCCCTGTCCTTGCCGCTCTCCCTGTGCCCCGGCTCTTTCCCGCTCGGGGCCGAGCAGCGGCACGGTTCTGGCTGGGCCTGCTCCCCCGTCACCTCCTCTGTCCCCCACTGCCGGCTCGGGGCATGTGTCCATCGTGGTCGCGGGTGTGATGGTTCCCACCTGCTTCTCTCCAGCTGGTGCAGCGGGAACCAGGACTGTGGCGGCTGCTGCCTGCAGGCCGAGGCAGCAGGGTGGGTGCGGGGACCGGGTCTTGGACTGCAGCTTTCCAGTCCCCGACAGCTCCGGTGTGGGAGCGCATGCTTCCGTGGGTCCAAACAGGCTGTGGCAGGCGTGGAAGTCCCCTGCAGGTTGGCGGGGGTAGCTCTCATGTCAGTGTCAGTGCACATATAACTTAGATGGGAGTTCTGGTCTTTTAGAGGGCCAGAGCTTCGCAGCTGGTGGCCATTTAAGGGGGGGGGGGGGGGGCGGCAGAGCCTACAGGTGCGGTTAGCAGCCATGAGAGTCTCCTGGGGCGTCCTGTAAGGGGGCTTCGTTTGGATACTGCTGGTGGACCTGATGTCTGCAGTTGGCCCTCGGGGGGTAGTCGCTTGCTTGCAGTTGGTGTGGCGGACCCGGCTCCATTTAACCCCTCTGCTATGCACAATGGGCGATGCCGTAGGGCTGGCAGGTGTGGCGTAGGTTCCCAGTCAGGGGTGTATCTACCTATTGGCCAGGATGGCACTCGCCAGGGGCGCCAGGCAATGAGGGGGCGCCATCTGGCAGTGCCATCCATGGCCAGGGGGTAGAACCAAGTAGTTCTGTCAGACTTGATGACTGTCTGTTGGTGCCGGCGCCAGTGTCCGGCAGCAGCGCACTGCACCTCGCTTGTAATCAGACTCAACATAAACTACAGCTCCCAGCAGCCCTTGTTGCCGGGAGCTCCCGGCAGCAAGGGCTGCTAGGAGCTGTAGTTTACTTTGAGTCTGATTGATCACTAGTGCGGAGCTGTGCCGCTGGACACTGGCGCCGGCAGTGACAGACAGTCACCATGTACAGTCAGAGCCGGATTATGGGAAGGGTGGTGGTGGTGGTGGGGGGGGGGGATTTGAGGCCCAGGACTGCACTGCCCTGCATTGGGCTAGGGCAGTGGATGGAGAGGAAGCACGGCACTCACTGCCAGGCAGCCCAGCAGCATGGAGCAGAGGGAGAGAGGACAACGAGCTACTAAAGTACATGCAGTCAGCGTACCCTGTCTGTAATGTTGGGGTGACACTATATAGTCTGTCTGTATGTGTGTCTGTGACTGAATTTATGTATGTGTGTGACTATGTATGTATGTTTGTGTGTGTATAAGTATCTACTGTATTTCTGTGTGTATTAGTGTGTGACTATGGCCCTCATTCCGAGTTGATCGGTCGCAAGGCGAATTTAGCAGAGTTACACACGCTAAGCCTACGCCTACTGGGAGTGTATCTTAGCTTCTTAAAATTGCGACCGATGTAATCGCAATATTGCGATTACAAACTACTTTGCAGTTTCTGAGTAACTTCAACCTTACTCTGCCTGTGCGATCAGTTCAGTGCTTGTCGTTCCTGGTTTGACGTCACAAACACACCCAGCGTTCGCTCAGACACTCCCCCGTTTCTCCGGCCACTCCTGCGTTTTTTCCGGAAACGGTAGCGTTTTCATCCACACGCCCATAAAACGCCGTGTTTCCGCCCAGTAACACCCATTTCCAGTCAATCACATTACGATCGCCGGAGCGATGAAAAAGCCGTGAGTAAAAATACTATCTTCATTGTTAAATTACTTGGCGCAGTCGCAGTGCGAATATTGCGCATGCGTACTAAGCGGATTTTCATTGCGATGCGATGAAAAATACCGAGCGAACGACTCGGAATGAGGGCCTATGTATGTGAATAAGTGTGTAACTATGTATGTATGTGACTGTATTTGTATATACTACATGTGTGACTGTACTGTATATCTTATGTACAGTATGTGTTTTGTGTGTGACTATGTATGTAAGTGTATACTGTATGTGTGTACCTATGGGCAGGATCAGATATACTAATGGCAAATGTGGTTTGACCGCATTCCCCATATAAAATAAGAAATATATTTATTAGCACTGGTCCTCATTTCCATTTTCTATTTGCATTCTCCACATGCCCTGTATAGACGGTGTTTTCTATAGGGGTACGACAGTGTGGCGTAACGTGAATAAGAGACACTAGTGTGCATTGTAATGTGAGTAATGGACACTACTGTGCGGTGTAATGTGATACTGTGCACCATAATTTGAATTGGAAGTACTATTGTGTGGCCATGCCCCTTCCCCACAAGGCCACATCCCTTTTTAGATTCGCCTTCCTTATTTCAAATATGTGTGTGCATGTGTATGTGTATGTGTGTGTGTGTGTGTGTGTGTGTGTGTGTGTGTGTGTGTGTGTGTGTGTGTGTGTGTGTGTGTGTGTGTGGAAGGGGGGGTCACCAGCCCCTGACTTTGCCAGGGGCGCTCAGACCCCTAGATACACCCCTGTTCCCAGTATTGTGATGCTGCTGGGGGGTCCGGCAGCTGTTTTTGACCCTTCGGCTTTGTCTTCTACCCTTCCCTCCATGGCTTTGGCACTCACTTTCTTGATGTCGCATGCTGCGCCGGGATCTAGTGGTCCCGCGCGGGTTAGGTATGGCGTTCAGCCTGTTTTTGTAGGTGCTGCTCAGTTTTTTCAGGCTTTTAGTGATATAGGGTCAGATGTGGCCCGACTTGGAGGTGTGGCACCTGCATCTGCTGGGTTTGGCGCCACTCCCACTATGTTGCCTCCTGCCCGGCTCTGGGGTTCCAGGATCATTATCTATGGGGGAATCAGCCTGGACCGTCAGGTGAGGAGTTTCAGGCTCTTCCTCCTCTTCCTGCTCTGGGTCTAGCCTGTCTTCCTCTTCTACCTCCTCCACTTCTCTCGGGTCTTCCATTAGCAGTGCTGCCCAGGCACGTAAGTGCGCAATAAATATGCTAAATGGGAGGCGGGGAGACGCACAAAGCGTACTAAACGCAGGCGAGCCACTGACATTTCCCGGAGGGAAAGGAAGCGTCGTAACTTTCCAGGAGTGGTGCATTCCGACTATACTGCAGTCTTGCGCGGGCTTCGCGAGAGCTGTCATAGGAAGATTCAAAAGGGGGATTATGTGGATATGTTTGTTTTGACCGATGAAGAAAAGAAGGATTTTAAGGCTGCTAGAGCGAAAGGTGGTATTGGTGTCGAGGCCTTTAAATCATATGATAATTGGTTGGCTGGTTTTTGTGTGTTTGCCGCTTGTTATCTGGAGGATCGGCCTGGCGAGCATATGAACGTAATTAGGTACACTCACATGATCCATGACATGCAGCGTAGGTACAAGGGTGTGGATTGACGTGTATATGATGAGTAGTTCAGACAGAAGCATGACTGCTTACCGGTGATGAATTTTGGGTGCAAGGACGTGAAGGTGTGGCTGGATGTTACTAGGGCCCAGGAGGTAGTGAAGGATGGTTCTCAGGCTGGCCTGAATACTCCGCAGTCGGCTCCTGGTGTTTTGTGTGCATTCGCGGAAGCTCCCTCAGCACGGCGGTTCTGGGTATCTGGATGTTCCCAGGCGCTGGCTCCTGCTGAAGGCATATGCTTTGCCTTTAATAATTCCACCTGCCCCCTTGGCCAATGGTGTCATTTTCGACACCTCTGCCGGCGCTGTGGCAGGTCCCATCCCGCGGCTACTTGCTTTCAGGCTAGTCGCCCAGTCACTAAGCCTGGGAATTCCGCATCGGGAAAAACCTGATACTGTTGCCTCCATTAAGTAGAGCCCCCACCTCATTCCGTGTTGAGGCCATACGCAAATGGTTGGAGTGGTATTGCGATAGAGAACCTGCGGATTTTCTTTTTGATGGTTTTAGTTTGCCGGTCCAGGGTGAGATTCGTATGGGGGCTCACAGGAACCTGCTATCCACCCGTTCCTTCCCTGATGTTTTGCGCGGCAAGGTTGATAAGAAGATTCAGCTAGGGCGCATGGCGGGCCCTTTCTCGCTGCCCCACTGGAGAATCTAGTTATTTCTCTGGTGGGTGTTGTTTCTAAAAAGGCACCAGGGAAGTTTAGGCTCATTCAGCATTTGTCTTACCCATTGAGCTCGTTGGTTAATGATTGGTAGACCACGAGCACTGCTCAGTGGTCTACCAATTGTTTGCCGATGCTCTCTGTCTGGTGGGGAATTATGGTCCTGGGGCCCTCATGGCTAAGATCGATGTTGAATCGGCTTTCCGTCTGCTTCCACTACACCCTGACTCATTTAGATATATGGGTTTTCGGATTGGTGAGGAATATTTCATAGACAAGCGCCTATGGGATGTTCCGTTTCCTGTGCCTTTTTTGAGAAGTTCAGCACCTTCCTGCATTGGTGCGTGGAGTTTTCTTCGGGTGGCCATGGGATTGCCCATTTCCAGGATGATTTCTTTTGCGTGGGACCAGCTGGTTCTAGTTGCTGTGGTGACCTTTTGTTCAGCTTGCGCGCGCTTTACTGTCATTTCGGAGTGCCGATAGTGGATGATAAGACGGAGGGTCCTCTCTCTTGCTTATCATTCTTGGGGATTCAAATTGACACTGTGCAGGGCTGTTGCTGCCTGCCACAGAATAAGGTGGCCAAGCTGCGCGAGGTCATTGTGCAGTGTGGTGCGTCACGTAAAATAACGCTTCGGCGGACTCAATCGCTTTTGGGTCTGAAGAACTTTGCTTGCAGGGTCATCTCTATGGGTGGGGTGTTTTGTCGTAAATTGGAGCGAGCCACAGCAGAGGTCTCCAGATCCCTTCATTTGATCAGGTTGTCTTCCAAGGTTAAACGAGACTTAGGTGTTTGGGCTTCCTTTCCCGAGGATTTTAATGGTGATCGGATCTGGCTGGCCCCTCCTGTCGATATTTTTTGTTTGCAGTTGTTTAGCAACGCTGCTGGGGCGTTGGGTTTTGGTTGTTACCTTGGTGGGACCTGGTGTGCGGCCTCCTGGCTGCACAGCTGGTTTGATGGCGGTTTGAGTAAGGACCTTTTGCTCTTGGAGTTGTTCCTCATCATGGTGGCCATGGAAGTTTGGGGCGCTCGTCTTTGCAATTGCAGCATCTTGTTCAGATGTGATAATCTGGGCATGGTGCATGCGATTAATAATCAATGGGTTAAGTCGCTGATGGTGTTGCGCATTTTAGCAGAGCTGGTACTGACCTGTTTGCACTGCAACATGCTGTTTAGGGCACAACATGTTCAGGTGGTTGATAACGAGGTGGCCGATGCACTCTCTCGGTTTCAATGCACTTGCCCCGAATGCTGATGTTGTTGGTGTGCTTTGTCCTTCTTATGTTTGGCAGGTTATCAAACCGGCTTGGAGGGGCTAGCAGTGCATTCCACTGCCCCCAGTACCCTCCGGAATTACCGTCAGGCTTGGGCTGAGTGGGAAGTGTTCGCCTGTGATCGGGCCCTTGCAGGTATGAGCGGGCATCGGACGATGCTTTATTTTATTTGGCAGCTCTATGTTTCTGGAATATCTAGGGCGGTCATCTCGGTATTTAATTTTTTGCAAAGTTGAAGGAGTTCCCGACTTTACAAAAACATTTTTACTTGTGAAGGCCATGAAAGGTTGGGCTCGGGTAGTTCCGGTTGCCCCAGATAGTAAGCGCCCCATCAATGTATCACTTCTCCCATCTGTTCTCGGGGCGGTTGCTGACGTCCCTTCATCAGCTTTCGAGGCCCTGTTATTTCAGTTAGTTTTTTCTATAGCATTCCACGGCACTTTCCGGGTTTCGGAGTTGGTCGTCCCCTCCAAATGGTAGGATGCTATGATGCTCTGTTCCGACATGCGTGTAGGTGATGAATCGTTGCGGTGTAGAGTGCGTCGCTCTAAGACCGATCAGATGTGATGGGGAAAATGGGTTCCCTTGGGAGGGTTTCCCCGGTCGTCTGTCCGGTGGCACTGGCCGTCCGCTATGTTTTGGTCTGGCCTTCCTCGGAAGGTTCCTGGCTGTTGCATTACAATAGGTCGCCGCTTTCTAAGTGTCAGTTTAGCTGGATGCTGCGTCGTTGCCTTGCCGGTTTAGGCCTCCCACCTCAGGACTTCGGTACTCATTCCTTTCGGACAGGGGCTGCCACGTCGGCCGCGGCTGCTGAGTTTTCAGTTGGGGCGATTAAGGCTTTAGGCCATTTGAAATTGGCCAGTTATAAACGTTACACTAGGCCTGATCTATTACATTGATTTTCTAAGTTTTTTTTACAATCTATTTTTTATTGAAACAATTTCAGCATAACAAAATAGCAATATGTCGTCATTACAGAAAACATGTAGTCAACATTATAGAGCATGACATATGAGAATCAGGGAGAAAGTACAACAAGCAATGATGCAGAGAAAACATTCGGTGCATTCAATCATTGACTATCATATATATGAAAAGAAAAATACTCCCGTCCTTATCAATATATTTTCTAAGTTTATTGTTCATGTTGTTTTGCTGATTGTTCACTTCATTTGTCTGTTTGTCTTCCTATGTCCTTCCTACTCGGGGATTAGCTACTCACCGCTGCTGGCAGCAGGGGTCTGGAGGGTTTTACGATTTTTTACCTGAACTGAAGGACTTAATTTGGCTTAACTACATACTGATTCAGTTAATTGGCTCCAATCCTATGTCCCTCAGCAGGTTTTACGTTTTAACTCCGGTCGAGTTATTTGTGTATTCCCCCCCCCAACTCCATCCACATCCACCTTCCCATTTCTTCCTCCTCCTCCCTTTGTTTGGAAGCTTGTCTACTATTGTATAGTATTGTGTACATACTGTACCAATTTTTGGCCCTCATTCCAAGTTGTTCGCTCGCTAGCTGCTTTTAGCAGCCGTACAAATGCTAAGCCGCTGCCCTCTGGGAGTGTATCTTAGCTTAGCAGGAGTGCAATCGAAAGGTTCGCAGCGCTGCTACAAAAAAGATTGTGCAGTTTCTGAGCAGCTCCAGACCTACTCCTAGCTTGCGATCTCTTCAGACTGTTTAGTTCCTGTTTTGACGTCACGAACACGCCCTGCGTTAGGCCAGCCACGCCTGCATTTCCCCAGGCACGCCTGCGTTTGCATCTGACACACCTGCGTTTTTCCACACACTCCCCGAAAACGGTCATTTACCACCCAGAAACACCCACTTCCTGTCAATCACTCTGCGGCCAGCAGTGCGACTGAAAAGCGTCGCTAGACCTTGTGTGAAACTACTACGGCTGTTGTAAAAGTAAGTCGCGCGTGCACATTGCGCCACATACGCATGCGCAGAAGTACCGCTTTTTTACCTAATCGCTGCGCTGCAAACAAAAACAGCTAGCGAACAACTCGGAATGACCCCCTTTGTCTTTTGGCAGATCCGCCAGTATTACTTAATTGTTAACGTTAACATTTGCATTCCATGCTAACTTTTTCTCTTATTTTTCCCCCTTCCCTGTAGGATTGGTGGGTGATAGGTGTAAAGTGTGGATTGTGGGTCACGCCTATGTTTTCTGGGAGGCTCGGTTTGTGGCATTGGATGGGGCTCCGTTTTATGCCGGCCGTGATGAGACAAGGTGGATAGGTGTGAGAGGTATGCGTTGGTCGGATTTGAAGTCAGTACTTTTGGATGTGATGTGGCATGGTTTGACTGCAGTTTTAGTGTTGCACCTACAGTAGGTGGTAACGATCTTGGGAAGGGCTCTACTTTGGAACTGCATTGTGTCATTTTGGAGGATTTGATGCTTGTCAGGAAGGTGTGGCCGTCCTCCACTTTGGTGTGGTCTTTTGTTGTGCCCAGGTTGTTTTGGTGTGGAGTGGCTGATTGTTGGGCCATTGATGAGGCCATGAAGAAGCTTAACTCAGCTGTGGCTAAATGTGTTCTGGCTTATGGTGGTGCCGTGGTACTGCATGAGCGTATCAGATTCCGTTCTCATTATCTTTACCGGCCTGATGGGGTGCATTTGGATAAGGAAGGTTTACTTATTTTTCTGGAGGATCTCTTTTTGGTGGTGTCTTCTGTGAGGTAGGCTTATGGTGGCGGAGCAAAGTTTCTGGGACCAGGAACTTTGCTTGTGGCAGGAAAGAATGGCAGGTTACCTGTTTTAGGTCATAGATGGATTGTTTTGTTGATTGATTTATAGTTGTTTGGTGTGCTCACCTTCATTGACTGTGCATAATGGCTGGACCACCTAGACGGGGGCAGCGACATCACCCAGACGGGTGGGTAGTCATGGTAGGAGGTTGAGTGGATACCTTTTTGTTGTTAGTTTGTTTGGGAAGTTTATTGGAATTTTGCAGTTTGGGGAATGAGTTCTTGCCATTCTTTCTTTGCCACCATTATCTAATCATTTTCTCTACAGCTAGTAAAAGTTTACAGTTGTTTAAAAAAATCAGCTAACATTTCTCTGCCAAATCTAAGTCTCTGTGTCGTTATTTTATGTAAGATAAAGTGTTTGGTTTATGATTCATGCACAAGGTAGTTCATCAGCCGTTAGGATGTTTAGAGGCACGTAGTGACTAAATAGGAATGGAGTGGGTTAGACATCTGAGGCTGGGAATGGCATTGTGGGTATCAGATGATAGAATTATCTAATAGGGATACAGGGATAGAAGGGGTAGTTTCATTCATTAGGACTAGTTGGAGGAGGAGTCAGCTTCTTTCTTCTGGTCTTCCCGCCCTCCCTCCCTTTTTTTGTTTGTGTGGGTGGTTTTTACAATAGCTGTTTTGGCGGGAAAGAACGGCAGGTTTCCTATTTTAAGTCATAGATGGATTGTTTTGTTGATTGATTCATAGTTGTTTGGTGCGCTCACCTTCGTTGACTGTGTATAATGGCTAGACCACCTAGACGGGGGGCAGCGACCTCATTCAGATGGGTGGGTAGTCATGGTAGAAGGTTGAGTGGATACCTTTTTTTTGTCGTTAGTTTGTTTGGGAAGTAGTCGTTAGTTTGTTTGGTAAGTATGGTGTACTATTGTGGTTTGGGGAATGAGTTCTAGACGTTCTTTCTTTGCCACCATTATCTAATCAATTTCTTTATAGCTAGTTAAAGTTTACAGTTGTTTAAATACATCCGCTAACATTTCTCTGCCAAATCTAATGGCCCATACACACTTGAGGATAAAATGAGCGACGTCGTTCATTTCAGCCCTCATCAACGACGTTGCTCATTATATCGTCAAGTGTGTATGCATCCGACGACCACCGATGCGCGGCCCCGCGGGACGTTAACGACCCTCGCTTATCTGTGGAGCATGTATGCTCAATTTCCACTATGGTCGTTACCGACCAGAGACGTCGTTGAATGTGTATGGTGTGAACGACCAACGACCAAGCCACTGTTCACCAGCCCTGTTCCCAGCTCATTAGTTTAATAAACTGTTCAGCTTGGATGCTTCAACGATGAATGGTCTTTGGTCTTTGGTCGTTGGTAGTGTGTATGCTCATGTCGTTTGCTCAGCTGTTCAAGGGAAGTTCAAGGGAAGTCGTTAACGACGGTCGTTAACGACGTGTGCATCGTCAAGTGTGTATGGGCCTTAAGTCTCCGTGTTGTTATTTTATGTAAGACTAGCTGGAGTACCCGGCGTTGCCTGGTATTTTAAGAATGTCTGTTTACAAAAATAAATGTAAAATTAAACACACAGTATAAATAACATTGTAGATAGCTGAATACCCATGCTTTGCTATGGGATGAGGATGGTAAATTAGAATGATAGTTTGTTAATTTATGTTGGTTGGAGATCTAGTATATAGGCATATCTTGCTTCCCTGATGCACTTTGTGTAGTGGCCGGACCCCTTTTTGGTTCCCCAAGGGACCCTGCTCTTCCCACTATACAACTCTCAGTCTGTGTCTTCCTGCTGCCTCCATTCCCCTCCGCACATCATGTCAGCCCATGTGAAATTATCAAGTTTTTTACAGTTTCTTATATAGCACAGCACATTATGTATCTCCTGATATACTCTGTGCTGATGGGGGACTGTGCTACTTCCACTATATAACTGTCAGTGAGTGGGTTTGTGCTACCTGCATTCCCCTCCTCACATCATGTCACTTGCCCTGTCACATGCAGCACTGTCATAGAACCATCTCCCCTTAATTAGCACAGTGCTGGTCCCTCCTTAAGATGGTGACCTGGTCCTCCCCTGAGGTAGTGACCAACTCACCTTTTCTCAAAGGTGAAATGCTAGCCAAGCTCTGCTGCGCTAATTTGAGCCACCGAATAGAACTGCTTTCCGCCAAATTCGAAGGCTCAAGACTACAAAACCGCCACCACAAAACTTAACCTTCAAACTTCCTTTAAACCCTTCAATAAGGCTGTGACAAATAACTCCAAACCACTCTTAGATAAATGCACCCCATCTAATCGATACAAATCTACCCTCTCATAATGCAGATCTGGGTGCTTAACAACTTTCTCCCCCTAAACTAATAACATATCTGGAGGTCGCGACATTGAGCTTCTTTCTCACCTTATCCAAAGCCGCTCCCCCTTGTATGCCCCTCCAAAATCTACGCGGTACCACTTCCGACCACACAGCCTTAACCAATGGCCAATGCTCGGTAATTAATTGAAAATCCCTCTTTATGTTGTTATCTTATCCAAAGCCACTCCCCCTTGGGTGCCCCTCCAAAATCTACGCTAATTCATTTGATACCCTTACAAGTACCTAAATCATTGCCCCCTAAATGTATCAACAAACAGTCAGGGGCACCACACTTCTCTTCAAAAGCCCAGAGCACACTCAATAAATTGCTCCATCTCATTCCCCTTAAACCCATCCACCTCACTGAAAAGGGAACGACTTAGACGTCTTGTGCCTACTGGCCCAATCAACATATGAATGACCCACAATCCACACCCGGCTTGATAATGTCAAAAAACCTGCAGAAAAAGCATCAAAAACAAAGAAAATTTTATTTAATATTATATGGTCCAACAACACTGCTAAACAGAGGAGTAGTTGTTTAGGCGACCCAGATGGAGGTGAACAACACCAAACCTCAAAATTTTGTGAGGATAAAGGTGAAAAGAACTCCAATCCCCCTTTAACGGCGGGTAGCTTAGTGCCCTGGGTTTCCCAAACAACAAACTCGCAGGATGCCTCTATGAATGCTACTTATCACCCCTAATATAGCCCTTGTAAGCATCTGACTTCCACCGCCCTAACCTCTAAATCTCTTCTTTGGAAAAACCTGTCGATGCCGTGCAAGTCGCTGCTCCTATCCTAAAAGAATGTGTCCCATAACTCTCTAATGGAAGGTACAATGCTATTAAACACCTATTGAAATACTTGCAAATTGAAATTTAGATAAAGGATTAAGATCGCTATGGACCAACCATTGTCTCCCCCCTTCCTGACGAATCCGTCCGTAAGCCTCTGCTAATCTTACAGGGCAAATGCTCGGCTCCGAATGCATAGGAACAGAAATCCATTTACCTATCCCGAGCTGATCCATGTTGGACCAATGTATTTTAAAAAGGAGCTTATTGTTCTTAACTACTACATTATTCAACAATATACCTGTATAAACTGAACTTTTGCTCTTTGCAACTAACTCACCTACTCTTAAAGCACCGAAAAAGGCTACTACAAATGCTAAACTAAAAAGGTTAACCTCAAAATCTCCTATCGCAATACCCAAAACAGCAATAATTAAAACTTTCAACAGCCCGATGTCAATTGGCCTATGCTCATCGCTTACATTTGCTTGTTCCTTAGCCCATCTCCTCAATGCTTTTTACAGAATAAAGGATTTAGTTGGGTCGATCAACCCTTCTAAACGTGAAAAAAATGAAATTCCTGCCAAGGCACCTGACATAGCTACTTTAGAACGACCCCTCTTGTGCCATAACCATACAAACTCCAAAATAGCATCCTGTACACTCTTACCCCTACCGCCGGAATTCATGTACGCCTGCCAATCATTCCAAGCTGCAGAATACAATCTCAACGTTCCAAGAGCCAATGCCTTCAACGCTAAAGCTTTCATGCCGGTTTGATGATCTGCCATACAAATTCAGGACATGACAAACCCTCCAATCTAGCTGCTGGACCTAATGCTCTAAATATATCCCACTGAAAACGAGACAGGGCATCCGCTATCTCGTTCTCAACCCCAGGCACATGTCTAGCATTCAACTCTATATTCTTCTGCAGACACCTAAGGGTTAAATGCCTCAACAACGTCAGCGCATGCGAACACGAAGAATTTTGATTGTTGATCGCTTGAACTACCCCCAAATTATCGCACCAGAACAAAATCCTTTGATTACCGAGCTTATAGCCCCAGATCTCTACTGCGACAATGATTGGAAACAGCTCAAGTAAAAGCATACTATCAGTAAGCCCCTTTGCACGCCATTCCTCAGGCCAAGCTTCCGCACACCACTCACCCCTCAAAATATGCACCGAAACCTAACGACCCTGATGCATCTGTAAAAAATTGCAGTTCACGGTTGTTTACGTCCTCATGCAACCAAATGCGGACCCCATTAAACTCTCTCAAAAATTCCAACCAAATAGGCAAAATCCTCTTTCAATTCTAATGAAATCCGTATAAAATGGTGCGATCTCTTAACCCCTGCGGTAGCTCTTTCCAACCTACGACTGAAAACCCTTCCCATCGGAATGACCCTACATGAAAAATTCAGTAACCCAAGAAGTGATTGGACCTGTTTCAAAGTCATTTTTTTTAACAGAAATAAAATTTTCTAATAAACTCCTTAAATGACTTACTTTTTCCACTGGCAATCTACAAAGGCCTACCTCAGTATCTATTTCTATACCCAGATAAGATAAACGGGTCACAGGCCCTTCCGTTTTTTCCTTAGCTATAGGTACACCCATAACTGAAAAAAGAGCTTGAACCGAAAAAAGCAATTCATGGCACGATGAGTTACCCGCAGGACCTGCCAACAAAAAATTGTCCAAATAATGGGTGACTCCTGTCTGTCCGGTGCCCGCCTGTACACACCACTGCAGAAATGAACTAAAACATTCAAAATAAGAACACGAAACTGAACAGCCCATAGGCAAACACCTATCGACAAACACCTGACCATCTAGTTTGAAACCCATATACTTAAACGAATCCGGATGCAGTGGCAACAATCTAAAAGCCGATTCTATATCCACCTTTGCCAACAGAGCACCCAAACCAAAACCTTGAACCATAGAAACGGCTTCTTCAAAAGACTGATATTTCACGCTACACAAAGAAAGGTCCAGAGCCTCGTTTATTGAGCCTCCCTCCGGGTAGAAAAGGTGCTGAATTATCCGAAATTTTCCTGGCTCCTTCTTTGGAACTACACCTACACCCAATGGTGAAACACAAAAATCAGCTAAAGGCAGACTTTTAAAAGGGCCACACATACGCCCTAAACCAACCTCAGCAGCAATCTTAGCTCTTACCAATTCTGGGAAATCTCTAGCTGATTTAAGATTCCTTCTGGCTAAAACTAACGACTGGCAAATTAAAACCGAACTTAAAACCTTGCAATAAGAATGCCGCCTCCTCCCTGAGAGGATAGCGGCCTAACCATCGCTCCAAAACTTCAACATTTACTGGTGACTCTGCTTTACCTAGGAACGGCTCTCTGTTCCCCTCTACCCACTGACTGAGTTACAGACCTATTGCAATCCTTTGCTGCGTGTCCTCCGCCACACAGCATACAGACGTGCCTATATCGACATGTTGTTCCCCTACTACATTGCGCCTTATTAAACACGTAACATATCCCTCTTCCTGCTGTGTTAAACCCTCGTCTGACCTGAAAGGGATGTCTTCGACCCGTCGACTCCGAGAAAGGCCTATTGATTGAGTTACTTCTAATCATACCTCCACGTCTTTAAAACCTAAACTTAGTATTCTCTGACCATCTTGTTTCTCCCGAATTCATCATACTGACGCCAAACATTGTGCCTAGCTGTCAGAAACATATTATGTATAAGATGTAAATACTTAGGGACGTTCAAAAACTCCGATGGACGAGATTCTATATAACAGGCCGCAAACATATACATTCCCGCAAGCCAATTAGGATAACTCCTCCTTGCCTCTTTGTCCGCCGGCCCCCCAGCCTTCGCTGTATCCAAAGCTTTTTTAGCATTGTGCGTAATTGCGAACATATCCACAAAACGTCCCTTCTTTATTCGCTCCCTCGCCGTAGACCTAACTCCTCTCAATGGGGGTAATTCCAAGTTGATCGCAGCAGGATATTTTTTAGCAGTTGGGCAAAACCATGTGTACTGCAGGGGGGCAGATATAACATTTGCAGAGAGAGTTAGATTTGGGTGGGTTATTTTGTTTCTGTGCAGGGTAAATACTGGCTGCTTTATTTTTACACTGCAATTTAGATTGCAGATTGAACTCACCACACCCAAATCTATCTCTCTCTGCACGTTATATCTGCCCCCCCTGCAGTGCACATGGTTTTGCCCAACTGCTAAAAAATTTCCTGCTGCGATCAACTTGGAATTACCCCCTATATTGCCATATTCGCGCAATGCACACTATCGCCTGTTGCATCTGGAGCCGAGCTGCCAGCTACACTACGCCCTCCCTTTGAACCCTTACGCTTTCCCCTAAGATGTTGAACAAATGTCCGCATAAATTAAATAAATTAATTTACGCGGATTCTCAAACGAACTAGACGTATCAGATGATTCGTCAGAATAAGAAAAAATTGTGCCAAGCTGAACATCTAAATTTTTCTCACCCGTTCCAGATGTAGAAGGGCCTGCGTCGACCTCTCCTGTGACTTCTTGTCCCTCGTTGCGCGCCGCTCACGCCGCGACTTGACTCGATGATTGTAGATCGTAAGCGACTTCACCAGCTGCCGACGTGTCTGCCGAAACTGTATGAGAGGGTAAAACCTGTGGCCTCGAAAAAACAGCATTGATCCCCGCTTGCCCAGCACTGGCCTGCACGCCAGTCGCAACCGATGGCGTCCGTGATTGAGAGTGTATGGGCGGAAAATTCTCAGCCGGTTGCCGTGGAGATGGAGGTCTGGTCGGTGGCAGAGCTTGGGGCAGTAGCGTTAGTCTCACATGCTGCGCACTTATAAATTGATTTGGTACAGGCTGCAACCAATGACCATATTGATTACATGCCTGCGGAACTGACGGGAACTGCTCGGTAATTAATTGAAAATCCCTCTTTATGTTGTTATCTTATCCAAAGCCACTCCCCCTTGGGTGCCCCTCCAAAATCTACGCTAATTCATTTGATACCCTTACAAGTACCTAAATCATTGCCCCCTAAATGTATCAACAAACAGTCAGGGGCACCACACTTCTCTTCAAAAGCCCAGAGCACACTCAATAAATTGCTCCATCTCATTCCCCTTAAACCCATCCACCTCACTGAAAAGGGAACGACTTAGACGTCTTGTGCCTACTGGCCCAATCAACATATGAATGACCCACAATCCACACCCGGCTTGATAATGTCAAAAAACCTGCAGAAAAAGCATCAAAAACAAAGAAAATTTTATTTAATATTATATGGTCCAACAACACTGCTAAACAGAGGAGTAGTTGTTTAGGCGACCCAGATGGAGGTGAACAACACCAAACCTCAAAATTTTGTGAGAATAAAGGTGAAAAGAACTCCAATCCCCCTTTAACGGCGGGTAGCTTAGGGCCCTGGGTTTCCCAAACAACAAACTCGCAGGATGCCTCTATGAATGCTACTTATCACCCCTAATATAGCCCTTGTAAGCATCTGACTTCCACCGCCCTAACCTCTAAATCTCTTCTTTGGAAAAACCTGTCGATGCCGTGCAAGTCGCTGCTCCTATCCTAAAAGAATGTGTCCCATAACTCTCTAATGGAAGGTACAATGCTATTAAACACCTATTGAAATACTTGCAAATTGAAATTTAGATAAAGGATTAAGATCGCTATGGACCAACCATTGTCTCCCCCCTTCCTGACGAATCCGTCCGTAAGCCTCTGCTAATCTTACAGGGCAAATGCTCGGCTCCGAATGCATAGGAACAGAAATCCATTTACCTATCCCGAGCTGATCCATGTTGGACCAATGTATTTTAAAAAGGAGCTTATTGTTCTTAACTACTACATTATTCAACAATATACCTGTATAAACTGAACTTTTGCTCTTTGCAACTAACTCACCTACTCTTAAAGCACCGAAAAAGGCTACTACAAATGCTAAACTAAAAAGGTTAACCTCAAAATCTCCTATCGCAATACCCAAAACAGCAATAATTAAAACTTTCAACAGCCCGATGTCAATTGGCCTATGCTCATCGCTTACATTTGCTTGTTCCTTAGCCCATCTCCTCAATGCTTTTTACAGAATAAAGGATTTAGTTGGGTCGATCAACCCTTCTAAACGTGAAAAATATGAAATTCCTGCCAAGGCACCTGACATAGCTACTTTAGAACGACCCCTCTTGTGCCATAACCATACAAACTCCAAAATAGCATCCTGTACACTCTTACCCCTACCGCCGGAATTCATGTACGCCTGCCAATCATTCCAAGCTGCAGAATACAATCTCAACGTTCCAAGAGCCAATGCCTTCAACGCTAAAGCTTTCATGCCGGTTTGATGATCTGCCATTCAAATTCAGGACATGACAAACCCTCCAATCTAGCTGCTGGACCTAATGCTCTAAATATATCCCACTGAAAACGAGACAGGGCATCCGCTATCTCGTTCTCAACCCCAGGCACATGTCTAGCATTCAACTCTATATTCTTCTGCAGACACCTAAGGGTTAAATGCCTCAACAACGTCAGCGCATGCGAACACGAAGAATTTTGATTGTTGATCGCTTGAACTACCCCCAAATTATCGCACCAGAACAAAATCCTTTGATTACCGAGCTTATAGCCCCAGATCTCTACTGCGACAATGATTGGAAACAGCTCAAGTAAAAGCATACTATCAGTAAGCCCCTTTGCACGCCATTCCTCAGGCCAAGCTTCCGCACACCACTCACCCCTCAAAATATGCACCGAAACCTAACGACCCTGATGCATCTGTAAAAAATTGCAGTTCACGGTTGTTTACGTCCTCATGCAACCAAATGCGGACCCCATTAAACTCTCTCAAAAATTCCAACCAAATAGGCACAATCCTCTTTCAATTCTAATGAAATCCGTATAAAATGGTGCGATCTCTTAACCCCTGCGGTAGCTCTTTCCAACCTACGACTGAAAACCCTTCCCATCGGAATGACCCTACATGAAAAATTCAGTAACCCAAGAAGTGATTGGACCTGTTTCAAAGTCATTTTTTTTTAACAGAAATAAAATTTTCTAATAAACTCCTTAAATGACTTACTTTTTCCACTGGCAATCTACAAAGGCCTACCTCAGTATCTATTTCTATACCCAGATAAGATAAACGGGTCACAGGCCCTTCCGTTTTTTCCTTAGCTATAGGTACACCCATAACTGAAAAAAGAGCTTGAACCGAAAAAAGCAATTCATGGCACGATGAGTTACCCGCAGGACCTGCCAACAAAAAATTGTCCAAATAATGGGTGACTCCTGTCTGTCCGGTGCCCGCCTGTACACACCACTGCAGAAATGAACTAAAACATTCAAAATAAGAACACGAAACTGAACAGCCCATAGGCAAACACCTATCGACAAACACCTGACCATCTAGTTTGAAACCCATATACTTAAACGAATCCGGATGCAGTGGCAACAATCTAAAAGCCGATTCTATATCCACCTTTGCCAACAGAGCACCCAAACCAAAACCTTGAACCATAGAAACGGCTTCTTCAAAAGACTGATATTTCACGCTACACAAAGAAAGGTCCAGAGCCTCGTTTATTGAGCCTCCCTCCGGGTAGAAAAGGTGCTGAATTATCCGAAATTTTCCTGGCTCCTTCTTTGGAACTACACCTACACCCAATGGTGAAACACAAAAATCAGCTAAAGGCAGACTTTTAAAAGGGCCACACATACGCCCTAAACCAACCTCAGCAGCAATCTTAGCTCTTACCAATTCTGGGAAATCTCTAGCTGATTTAAGATTCCTTCTGACTAAAACTAACGACTGGCAAATTAAAACCGAACTTAAAACCTTGCAATAAGAATGCCGCCTCCTCCCTGAGAGGATAGCGGCCTAACCATCGCTCCAAAACTTCAACATTTACTGGTGACTCTGCTTTACCTAGGAACGGCTCTCTGTTCCCCTCTACCCACTGACTGAGTTACAGACCTATTGCAATCCTTTGCTGCGTGTCCTCCGCCACACAGCATACAGACGTGCCTATATCGACATGTTGTTCCCCTACTACATTGCGCCTTATTAAACACGTAACATATCCCTCTTCCTGCTGTGTTAAACCCTGGTCTGACCTGAAAGGGATGTCTTCGACCCGTCGACTCCGAGAAAGGCCTATTGATTGAGTTACTTCTAATCATACCTCCACGTCTTTAAAACCTAAACTTAGTATTCTCTGACCATCTTGTTTCTCCCGAATTCATCATACTGACGCCAAACATTGTGCCTAGCTGTCAGAAACATATTATGTATAAGATGTAAATACTTAGGGACGTTCAAAAACTCAGATGGACGAGATTCTATATAACAGGCCGCAAACATATACATTCCCGCAAGCCAATTAGGATAACTCCTCCTTGCCTCTTTGTCCGCCGGCCCCCCAGCCTTCGCTGTATCCAAAGCTTTTTTAGCATTGTGCGTAATTGCGAACATATCCACGAAACGTCCCTTCTTTATTCGCTCCCTCGCCGTAGACCTAACTCCTCTCAATGGGGGTAATTCCAAGTTGATCGCAGCAGGATATTTTTTAGCAGTTGGGCAAAACCATGTGTACTGCAGGGGGGCAGATATAACATTTGCAGAGAGAGTTAGATTTGGGTGGGTTATTTTGTTTCTGTGCAGGGTAAATACTGGCTGCTTTATTTTTACACTGCAATTTAGATTGCAGATTGAACTCACCACACCCAAATCTATCTCTCTCTGCACGTTATATCTGCCTCCCCTGCAGTGCACATGGTTTTGCCCAACTGCTAAAAAATTTCCTGCTGCGATCAACTTGGAATTACCCCCTATATTGCCATATTCGCGCAATGCACACTATCGCCTGCTGCATCTGGAGCCGAGCTGCCAGCTACACTACGCCCTCCCTTTGAACCCTTACGCTTTCCCCTAAGATGTTGAACAAATGTCCGCATAAATTAAATAAATTAATTTACGCGGATTCTCAAACGAACTAGACGTATCAGATGATTCGTCAGAATAAGAAAAAATTGTGCCAAGCTGAACATCTAAATTTTTCTCACCCGTTCCAGATGTAGAAGGGCCTGCGTCGACCTCTCCTGTGACTTCTTGTCCCTCGTTGCGCGCAGCTCACGCCGCGACTTGACTCGATGATTGTAGACCGTAAGCGACTTCACCAGCTGCCGACGTGTCTGCCGAAACTGTATGAGAGGGTAAAACCTGTGGCCTCGAAAAAACAGCATTGATCCCCGCTTGCCCAGCACTGGCCTGCACGCCAGTCGCAACCGATGGCGTCCGTGATTGAGAGTGTATGGGCGGAAAATTCTCAGCCGGTTGCCGTGGAGATGGAGGTCTGGTCGGTGGCAGAGCTTGGGGCAGTAGCGGTAGTCTCACATGCTGCGCACTTATAAATTGATTTGGTACAGGCTGCAACCAATGACCATATTGATTACATGCCTGCGGAACTGACGGGAACTGCATAAACTGCGGGAACCCATACTGTTGATAAAATTGACCTGACTGCTGTGGACATTGGGGGTTAAAAACCTGTTGCTGCCCTGCAACAGGAAAATGCACTATATGCTGCTGCGCTCCTTGGCTGAAATACGGGGACCATGATGCCTGTGGGGGCTGCGCACTGACAGCTGCCTGTGTTTGCAATGGGGGGGAGGGGGGGGGAAGGGGGGGGGGATACCAAACAACCCCCCCCCATCAAATCTACACCTGGCATTGCTGACCCTTGAGAATTACTAAATTCTCCTAAAATCCCCACCTGGCCCCTAACAATAGAATTAGTGCCCATGGTGGGAGAGGCTAATATACTGCCTGTCCCTTGAAGGGCTGACTGAGGTCTGGCCTCCCTAGCAGCCGCACTCCCTCTCCAGCTCCTAAAGCTGTGGGAGAGGAAAGGATAGCCGCTTTGCTATCTAAAATGGCGGAGGGGGCAGGGCTTGCAGCAGCGGGGGGGCCGAGGCCCCTGAACCGCTGCTTAAATTTGAGGATGGCCGGCGGGGTGTGCTCGTGGGGCTGGCTGCCGCGCTTGCCAGCCAGGCCCGCAGAACTGAGGGAGAGGGAGGCGGGTGACTGCCCGCCACAGCAGAGGAGGCGCTAGGGACCACGCGACCCGCTTCCCTCACAGAGAAGCGCCTCGCTCCCCTCACAGCCGGAGAAGCAGCGGCTGACAAGAGAGGTCTAGCAGCCTCAACTAAGCGGCGGGGAGGGGGCGCATTGCGGCAGGGACGTGGCATGCTGGCAGCTGAGGTAAATTGAAAACCTTACAACTGAATCCACCAAATGAAAGCTGACTGAAAATTAATTTTAACAACAAAGCAAACAAATGAAATATATATTAGCTAAGTAACAGAAATTAAATTATAATGAGATAGGAAGAATAAAATTCAAATATATCTGACAATACTGAAACACCTGCAGAGTGATACCAAATACTTTACCAGTCCAGGGATCACAAAATGGCAAGATGAATTTTAATTCCTCAGCCTTAACTTAAATAAGCTAACATAACCCGCCTACCAAACTACTTCTCATTGGATAACTGTTTGATTGACACGCGACAACAACCTATTAACTAATATCAACACAAAAACCAGATCCAGCCAGCGTAGCTACATTACAAACAGGGTGCTTATATTCACTCTATCCTATGCAGTCTCTCATTCTTTTAAATGTATTCCTTAAATATACTCAGTAAAAGCAGCCATTTTGTAAGTTGAACGTGAATGCATGCTTTAAGGGCCGGCAACAGAAATATTGTCGCCCGGTACAGTGATATCTCTGGGTCCCTTCAGATATTATGTATAGATATAATATTAAAGTGCAACAGAATTCCTGCTCTATATAAGAAACTGTTATTTGTACACATATATATAAATTAGAGATGTGCACCGGAAATTTTTCGGGTTTTGAATTTTGGTTTTGGATTCGGTTCCGCGGACGTGTTTTGGATTCGGACGCGTTTTGCCAAAACCTCCCTGAAATTTTTTTGTCGGATTCGGGTGTGTTTTGGATTCGGGTGTTTTTTTACAAAAAACCCTCAAAAACAGCTTAAATCATAGAATTTGGGGGTCATTTTGATCCCATAGTATTATTAACCTCAATAACCATAATTTACACTCATTTTCAGTCTATTCTGAACACCTCACACCTCACAATATTATTTTTAGTCCTAAAATTTGCACTGAGGTCGCTGGATGGCTAAGCTAAGCGACACAAGTGGCCGACAAAAACACCTGGCCCATCTAGGAGTGGCACTGCAGTGTCAGGCAGGATGGCACTTCAAAAATATAGTCCCCAAACAGCACATGATGCAAAGAAAAAAAGAGGCGCACCAAGGTCGCTGTGTGACTAAGCTAAGCGACACAAGTGGCCGACACAAACACCTGGCCCATCTAGGAGTGGCACTGCAGTGTCAGACAGGATGGCACTTCAAAAAAATAGCCCCCAAACAGCACATGATGCAAAGAAAAAAAGAGGCGCACCAAGGTCGCTGTGTGACTAAGCTAAGCGACACAAGTGGCCGACACAAACACCTGGCCCATCTAGGAGTGGCACTGCAGTGTCAGACAGGATGGCACTTCAAAAAAATTGTCCCCAAACAGCACATGATGCAAAGAAAAAAAGAGACGCGCCAAGGTCGCTGTGTGACTAAGCTAAGCGACACAAGTGGCCGACACAAACACCTGGCCCATCTAGGAGTGGCACTGCAGTGTCAGACAGGATGACACTTCAAAAAAATTGTCCCCAA
The DNA here is from genome assembly GCF_028390025.1 of Pseudophryne corroboree. Classification (NCBI taxonomy): domain Eukaryota; kingdom Metazoa; phylum Chordata; class Amphibia; order Anura; family Myobatrachidae; genus Pseudophryne; species Pseudophryne corroboree. Next base: position 998,781,997 of record NC_086444.1, on the reverse strand, counting down.
ACAGGCCATGATGCAAAGAAAAAAAGAGGTGCTCCAAGGTCGCTGTGTGACTAAGCTAAGCGACACAAGTGGCCGACACAAACACCTGGCCCATCTAGGAGTGGCACTGCAGTGTCAGACAGGATGGCACTTAAAAAAATAGTCCCCAAACAGCACATGATGCAAAGAAAAATGAAAGAAAAAAGAGGCGCAAGATGGAATTGTCCTTGGGCCCTCCCACCCTCCCTTATGTTGTATAAACAGGACATGCACACTTTAACGAACCCATCATTTCAGCGACAGGGTCTGCCACACGACTGTGACTGAAATGACTGGTTGGTTTGGGCCCCCACCAAAAAAGAAGCAATCAATCTCTCCTTGCACAAACTAGCTCTTCAGAGGCAAGATGTCCACCTCATCATCATCCTCCGATTCCTCACCCCTTTCACTGTGTACATCCCCCTCCTCACAGATTATTAATTAATTCGTCCCCACTGGAATCCACCATCTCAGATCCCTGTGTACTTTCTGGAGGCAATTGCTGGTGAATGTCTCCACGGAGGAATTGATTATAATTCATTTTGATGAACATCATCTTCTCCACATTTTCTGGAAGTAACCTCGTACGCCGATTGCTGACAAGGTGAGCGGCTGCACTAAACACTCTTTTGGAGTACACACTGGAGGGAGGGCAACTTAGGTAGAATAAAGCCAGTTTGTGCAAGGGCCTCCAAATTGCCTCTTTTTCCTGCCAGTATACGTACAGACTGTCTGACGTGCCTACTTGGATGCGGTCACTCATATAATCCTCCACCATTCTTTCAATGGTGACAGAATCATATGCAGTGACAGTAGACGACATGTCAGTAATCGTTGGCAGGTCCTTCAGTCCGGACCAGATGTCAGCACTCGCTGCAGACTGCTCTGCATCACCGCCAGCGGGTGGGCTCGGAATTCTTAGCCTTTTCCTCGCACCCCCAGTTGCGGGAGAATGTGAAGGAGGAGCTGTTGACGGGTCACGTTCCGCTTGACTTGACAATTTTCTCACCAGCAGGTCTTTGAACCTCTGCAGACTGCCGGAAAGAGAGATATAACGTAGGTTTTAAATCTAGGATCGAGCACGGTGGCCAAAATGTAGTGCTCTGATTTCAACAGATTGACCACCCGTGAATCCTGGTTAAGCGAATTAAGGGATCCATCCACAAGTCCCACATGCCTAGCGGAATCGCTCTGTTTTAGCTCCTCCTTCAATGTCTCCGTCTTCTTCTGCAAAAGCCTGATGAGGGGAATGACCTGACTCAGGCTGGCAGTGTCTGAACTGACTTCACGTGTGGCAAGTTCAAAGGGTTGCAGAACCTTGCACAACGTTGAAATCATTCTCCACTTTACTTGAGTCAGGTGCATTCCCCCTCCTTTGCCTATATCGTGGGCAGATGTATAGGCTTGAATGGCCTTTTGCTGCTCCTTCATCCTCTGAAGCATATAGGGGGTTGAATTCCACCTCGTTACCACCTCTTGCTTCAGATGATGGCAGGGCAGGTTCAGGACTGTTTGCTGGTGCTCCAGTCTTCGGCACGCGGTGGCTGAATGCCGAAAGTGGCCCGCAATTCTTCGGGCCACCGACAGCATCTCTTGCACACCCCTGTCATTTTTTAAATAATTCTGCACCACCAAATTCAATGTATGTGCAAAACATGGGACGTGCTGGAATTTGCCCAGATGTAATGCACGCACAATATTGGTGGCGTTGTCCGATGTCACAAATCCCCAGGAGAGTCCAATTGGGGTAAGCCATTCTGCGATGATGTTCCTCAGTTTCCGTAAGAGGTTGTCAGCTGTGTGCCTCTTATGGAAAGCGGTGATACAAAGCGTAGCCTGCCTAGGAACGAGTTGGCGTTTGCGAGATGCTGCTACTGGTGCCGCCGCTGCTGTTCTTGCTGCAGGAGGCAATACATCTACCCAGTGGGCTGTCACAGTCATATAGTCCTGAGTCTGCCCTGCTCCACTTGTCCACATGTCCGTGGTTAAGTGGACATTGGGTACAACTGCATTTTTTAGGACACTGGTGACTCTTTTTCTGAGGTCTGTGTACATTTTCGGTATCGCCTGCCTAGAGAAATGGAACCTAGATGGTATTTGGTACCGGGGACACAGTACCTCAATCAAGTCTCTAGTTGCCTGTGAATTAACGGTGGATACCGGACACACATTTCTCACCACCCAGGCTGACAAGACCTGAATTATCCGCTTTGCAGCAGGATGACTGCTGTGATATTTCATCTTCCTCGCAAAGGACTGTTGGACAGTCAATTGCTTACTGGAAGTAGTACAAGTGGTCTTCCGACTTCCCCTCTGGGATGATGATCGACTCCCAGCAGCAACAACAGCAGCGCCAGCAGCAGTAGGCGTTACACTCAAGGATGCATCGGAGGAATCCCAGGCAGGAGAGGACTCGTCAGACTTGCCAGTGACATGGCCTGCAGGACTATTGGCTTTCCTGTGTAAGGTGGAAATTGACACTGAGGGAGTTGGTGGTGTGGTTTGCAGGAGCTTGGTTACAAGAGGAAGGGATTTAGTGGTCAGTGGACTGCTTCCGCTGTCATCCAAAGTTTTTGAACTTGTCACTGACTTCTGATGAATGCGGTCCAGGTGACGTATAAGGGAGGATGTTCCTAGGTGGTTAACGTCCTTACCCCTACTTATTACAGCTTGACAAAGGCAACACACAGCTTGACACCTGATGTCCGCATTTGTGTTGAAATAATTCCACACCGAAGAGGTGATTTTTTTTTGTATTTTGACCAGGCATGTCAATGGCCATATTCGTCCCACGGACAATAGGTGTCTCCCCGGGTGCCTGACTTAAACAAACCACCTCACCATCAGAATCCTCCTTGTCAATTTCCTCCCCAGTGCCAGCAACACCCATATCCTCATCCTGGTGTACTTCAACAGTGACATCTTCAATTTGACTATCAGGAACTGGACTGCGGGTGCTCCTTCCAGCGTGCAAATTGTGGAAGGCGCAAGCTCTTCCCGTCCAGTGTTGGGAAGGTCAGGCATTGCAACCGACACAATTGGACTCTCCTTGGGGATTTGTGATTTAGAAGAACGCACAGTTCTTTGCTGTGCTTTTGCCAGCTTAAGTCTTTTCATTTTTCTAGCGAGAGGATGAGTGCTTCCATCCTCATGTGAATCTGAACCACTAGCCAAGAACATAGGCCGGGCCTCAGCCGTTCCTTGCCACTCCGTGTCTAAATGGCATATTGGCAAGTTTACGCTTCTCATCAGACGCTTTCAATTTTGATTTTTGGGTCATTTTACTGAACTTTTGTTTTTTGGATTTTACATGCTCTCTACTATGACATTGGGCATCGGCCTTGGCAGACGACGTTGATGGCATTTCATCATCTCGGCCATGACTAGTGGCAGCAGCTTCAGCACGAGGTGGAAGTGGATCTTGATCTTTCCCTATTTTAACCTCCACATTTTTGTTCTACATTTTGTAATGTGTGGAATTATATGCCAGTATCAATAGCAATGGCCTACTACTATATATACTGCGCACAACTGAAATGCACCACAGGTATGGATGGATAGTATACTTGACGACACAGAGGTAGGTAGAGCAGTGGCCTTCCGTACCATACTGCTATATATACTGGTGGTCACTGTCAGCAAACTGCAAAACTAAAATGCACCACAGGTATAGAATCTAGATGGATAGTATACTTGACGACACAGAGGTAGGTAGAGCAGTGGCCTTCCGTACCGTACTGCTATATATACTGGTGGTCACTGTCAGCAAACTGTAAAACTAAAATGCACCACAGGTATAGAATCTAGATGGATAGTATACTTGACGACACAGAGGTAGGTAGAGCAGTGGCCTTCCGTACCATACTGCTATATATACTGGTGGTCACTGTCAGCAAACTGCAAAACTAAAATGCACCACAGGTATAGAATCTAGATGGATAGTATACTTGACGACACAGAGGTAGGTAGAGCAGTGGCCTTCCATACCGTACTGCTATATATACTGGTGGTCACTGTCAGCAAACTGCAAAACTAAAATGTACCACAGGTATAGAATCTAGATGGATAGTATACTTGACGACACAGAGGTAGGTAGAGCAGTGGCCTTCCGTACCATACTACTATATATACTGGTGGTCACTGTCAGCAAACTGCAAAACTAAAATGCACCACAGGTATAGAATCTAGATGGATAGTATACTTGACGACACAGAGGTAGGTAGAGCAGTGGCCTTCCGTACCGTACTGCTATATATACTGGTGGTCACTGTCAGCAAACTGCAAAACTAAAATGCACCACAGGTATAGAATCTAGATGGATAGTATACTTGACGACACAGAGGTAGGTAGAGCAGTGGCCTTCCGTACCATACTGCTATATATACTGGTGGTCACTGTCAGCAAACTGCAAAACTAAAATGCACCACAGGTATAGAATCTAGATGGATAGTATACTTGACGACACAGAGGTAGGTAGAGCAGTGGCCTTCCATACCGTACTGCTATATATACTGGTGGTCACTGTCAGCAAACTGCAAAACTAAAATGCACCACAGGTATAGAATCTAGATGGATAGTATACTTGACGACACAGAGGTAGGTAGAGCAGTGGCCTTCCGTACCGTACTGCTATATATACTGGTGGTCAATGTCAGCAAACTGCAAAACTAAAATGCACCACAGGTATAGAATCTAGATGGATAGTATACTTGACGACACAGAGGTAGGTAGAGCAGTGGCCTTCCGTACCATACTGCTATATATACTGGTGGTCACTGTCAGCAAACTGCAAAACTAAAATGCACCACAGGTATAGAATCTAGATGGATAGTATACTTGACGACACAGAGGTAGGTAGAGCAGTGGCCTTCTGTACCGTACAGCTATATATACTGGTGGTCACTGTCAGCAAACTGCAAAACTAAAATGCACCACAGGTATAGAATCTAGGTGGATAGTATACTTGACGACACAGAGGTAGGTAGAGCAGTGGCCTTCCGTACCGTACTGCTATATATACTGGTGGTCACTGTCAGCAAACTGCAAAACTAAAATGCACCACAGGTATAGAATCTAGATGGATAGTATACTTGACGACACAGAGGTAGGTAGAGCAGTGGCCTTCCGTACCGTACTGCTATATATACTGGTGGTCACTGTCAGCAAACTGCAAAACTAAAATGCACCACAGGTATAGAATCTAGATGGATAGTTTACTTGACGACACAGAGGTAGGTAGAGCAGTGGCCTTCCGTACCGTACTGCTATATATACTGGTGGTCACTGTCAGCAAAACTCTGCACTGTACTCCTCCTATATAATACTGCTGGTCCCCAGTCCCCACAATAAAGCAGTGTGAGCACAGATATATGCAGCACACTGAGCACAGATATGGAGCGTTTTTCAGGCAGAGAACGGATAAAACTGGTGGTCACTGATCAGCAAAACTCTGCCCTGTACTCCTCCTATATAATACAGCTGCTCCCCAGTCCCCACAATTAAGCAATAAGCACAAATATTTGCAGAAACATTAATAAACGGAGAGGACGCCAGCCACGTCCTCTCCCTAACATTTCCAATGCACAAGTGAAAATGGCGGCGATGCGCAGCTCCTTATATAGAATACGAATCTCGCGAGAATCCGACCGCGGGATGATGACGTTCGGGCGCGCTCAGGTTAACCGAGCCATACGGGAGAATCCGTGTAAAATGGGTGAAGTTCGGGGGGGGTTCGGTTTCCGAGGAACCGAACCCGCTCATCACTAATATAAATATGTATATCTTTTTCCTCCCCCCACACACACCACAGTCTGTGTCTCCCTTTCTCTTTCCTCCCACACACACCACAACTGCCTGCAACAGAGCTGGCCCCGTAAGAGCGGGTGCACACTCATGCTGTACAGTCACTGTGTGTGTGAGAGAGTCCTGTCTCTCTGAGGCTGCACCCACAATGCCTACAGCTCCTCTGCCCTATTTGGATTAGATGGCTCACATCCCTGCTGGGCACTAAGCCATACCTCCCAACTGTCCTGATTTTTGCGGGACAGTCCCGCTTTTTGGGGACTGTCCCGCTGTCCCACCTGCGGGCCGCAGTGTCCCGCGGTGGGGGGGACAGTTGGGAGGCTCTGTCTGTCGCTGCCCTGCTTAGCAGAGCAGCGGTGAATAGATGCTGTGCGCATGTGCACAGCGTCTATTCAGTGCAGATAGGGGGAGAGGGGGCATGCCAGCGGCTCACAGAGCGCTGGGCATGACCCCTCAGTGACGAAAATGGGGGCGTGGCTCGCGATCGCGGGTCCACCCGTGAAGCCACACCCCCTTTTCATAGGCCACATCCCCTTTTCGGGAGCACGCGCGGCTTCGACGCGCGTGTGTCCTTCTTTGAAAGCGGGCAAAGTTGGGAGGTATGACTAAGCTGCATATCCTTGGGGCCCCTCTGATCCTTGCGGCCTGGTACAGGTGTCCCCTTTGACCCCCCTGTTGCCGGCCCTGCATGCTCTAGTTACACCTTTTAGGCATGAGGCACAAAATAACTAGTTCCTGGCCTAGAGAGTTGCTGAATTCTCATCACACCTTATTTAGCCCACAGTATAGCTGCAGTGTGTGTAGGCAATGGTTAGACAAGGGTTGGTGAAAGCATACTCCATATCACTGATTCTCAAACTTCTGTAGTGAAACACTGAAGACTGACATCTACAGATATTTCACAAAATTGTGACGTTAGCAACAGTAGGACAGGATACGCAGAACATTGCATAGCATTACAGCAACCAAGAAATAAACAGAGCACAGGTAACAATTAGCACCACAATTCTCAGTACACAATACAGCTGAAAAGCAAGGTCAAACGTTTCAAACACCCCTTCACCCATTCTCTTTAAACCATTGTAGTTTACTTACCTTAGAACACCCTTTCTCTTCTTTTCACGTTAAGATGGGTACACATCTGAATGATATAACAAACAATGCTATGACCTATACTATTTCACTTACAGTTATACAATCCCAGAACACCCGATTTCTAGCACAACCAGTATGCAATATATGGAATGACAGTACAATATAACATGTTGGATGATTGTATTCAATTAACTGGTGCTCCTGTACACTATTGGCCTTATTCAGATTAGTATGTAAACCAAACACAATGGTTTACATACTAATCTGATGGTTGTGGGTCTGCGCAGGAGCATGGCCCGTTCTGAGCATGTGCAGAATGGGCCCTGCATGATTGCTTGCAAATAACCCTTTGCCGCAGCATAATTGACAGAATTAGGTCCAATGTGCTGTTTTGCATACACAATCAATGATGTGCACCACATCACACATTGCATCGTCCAGGGGGGGAAGTTTATACTAGCCACCCTCGTGGATGGTGCATGCCGCCTCCTGCCTCTCCAGCCAGTCCCCTTCTGTCTCTCTGGCAAGCACCCATACTGTATGTCTCTTCAGCCAGCACCCCTTCTGTCTCTCCAGCAAGCTCCTATATATCTCTCCAACCTCCTTGTGTCTTTCCAGCCAGCACCCCTTCTGACTCTCCAGCCAGTTCTCTTCAGCCACATCCCCCATGTTTCTGCAGCTCCAGACCCACAGTGTCTCTCTAGCCAGCACCCTTCTGTCTCTCCAACCAGCCTCCTTCTGTCTCTCCAGCAAGCACCCCTTCTGTCTCTCCCACAAGCACCCCTTATGTCTCTCCAGCCTGCCATCTTCTGTCTCACCAGCTAGCTAGTTTTCTTCAGCCTAATCCCCCCTTGTTTCTGCAGCTCCAGCCCAGTAGTGTCTCTCCAGCTCCAGCCAGACACCTTCTATCTCTGTCCATCCTGCACCCATTTTTAGACTCTGGGTCAGAGGTAGGGCTTACTAGTGACTCTAGTGCCCAGAGTCTACAGTGCAGCCAGCTAGAGAGGAGTGGCCCAGACAGAGTCTGCACATGGGCCTCCTCCTTTCTTTAAGTGCCCCTGGTAGTGCCACTCCAGTTTAGTACGTTATATATACAGTACCACCTTGTTTATTTACAAATAGGAGTTGTTTTAAACCACGTTTATCATCATAAACAGTAAATAGATTACTTACATTACCAACTTGACTACATATTTATTATTATAGTCCTAATGTAATAGTAATAATAATAATAATAATAATAATAATAATGATATTTATAAAGCACTTTTCTCCTAATAGGACTCAAAGTGCTTTACAATTGTATTTACAGCCCAAAGTACAAAACAAGCTTAACAGTAGATATTAATGAGATGATTGAGTACATAGGTAAGCCTTTAGTCTATTTTTGAAGGATTTTAGAGTTGCGGCTTCTTGCACTGTACGGGGAAGAGAGTTCCATAGAGTCAGAGCCACAAAAGTGAAAGCTCGACCCCCAGATGAATTTCCGGTAGAGTCTAGGTACTGTTACAAAAATAGAAATGTGATCACAGCAGGTGCACCTGTGGACAGTGTGCAGCTGAACAGTTATACCAAATGGGAGGATTCCCCTAACCTCCACCAAAATATAAATGCACAAAAAAAAGAAATGGCAAACTTATCCAGCGCTACTGGTCAGGTGATGTTTCTTACACTGAGTCTTCCAATATTGTTTCTCATGTACCAATAATTGGATCCGTATCCACCCCAAAAAAACAATCATATGGGGATATTCATAGTGAAGTACAGTAATTTTAATGATACACAAATATAAAAAAATCACATAAAAGCTCCACACATAACAAACATAAAACAATGCTAGCCTTAATGACTGTGATTTAAATGAAAATACCAGAAGGAAAGAACTGATGAATGCAGTTCCAATACAGCATATACAATGTGAGTCCCGGGCTCCTACAGTTCTTATAGTAACGCTGAGTCAGCTTATCTGGGTTTCACGTGTCACCGTCACGCTGGCAAGTCTCTATGTCCCCGCTTCCAACGCGTTTCCACCCCAGCACTGGGGTCTTTTTCAAGGAATCCCGGACGTGTATATGTGAAGCAATCCTCCTGGGCTTTTTAAAAGGAAGTTCTATCCAATATTATCCCGCCTCCCTCATTTGAGACCACCTGGGTGCCGCTCAAAAATGTTTAAATGTAGAGAAAATAGAAAGGTTAACAGTTGACTATGTTTTTAGAGAGGATGGTAATTCAATAGTCCTGGTAGATGAGGTCCTTAACCTTAACAGTATTATGAAAAAATTAGAACATACCCTATTGAGGGAAAGTAGGATTTGGTGGGAGATGGTGACATTGGAAAGATACCTCTCCCACCAAATTATACCAAAAGGGTTGAGGATACAAAAAGTGGCCTCATTCTCTTGATCTAATGATGAATTTAAAGATAATTGGGACAAGATCCTAGAAACCTGTTCCTTTTCATTGATCAAACTAATTATAGAGGACCGTAAAAAAGAACTCAGAGTATTAAAATCAGAGGTATCAAAATTTAAGGAAATCATCATCTCCTTGAGAGATAATCCGGGAATTTAAAGAATTAGAAAAAAGAGTAGAATTGAGTGTAAAAAAGATACATCCCCACGTATAAAGAGGAGAATAATAAGAAATAGAGACAACATATATACATCTAGAAGAACAGGATATCAAAACAATACAAAGAGAGTACATTTTCATCAGGAAAGAACACAGGATAGAATAGGCCACAGGGAGAGACCTCAATATAGAGATTATAATGAGTGGAGACAACATCACAGTGAAAATTGGGTTAGAAACACCAAAACACATCGATATCAGAATAGAACAAGGCAGGAAAGGAATTATCAGAGGGACAACGAATATCAACAAAAGGGATAGAAATGAAAGAGAAAGAAAAATGACTCGATTAAAAGAAAATAGATATCAGGTACTATCAGAAGTGGGAGAATCACCAACTTTTTTATACAAGGAGAGAAACTGCCACTTTATAAGATAAAAAACAAGAGGGGCGTTAGGGGCGGGAAAACCAACAAAAAAATAAAGAAAAACCTAAAAGAGAAAAATTGGTAGGAGATCAAAAAATTTAAATCAAGAGGAAAAGGAAATATTCAACTTAACCTCACATATTTTAGCCAAGGAAGAGATCAGTTTATTAGAGAAAAGGCTCAAATATGCCCCTTCATTACCATTGAACAAGTTTTCCACATTTGTGGATTTGAACAAATTCATCAGAAAACTGTCTATCAAAAAAAAAAAATCAGAACAGGGAAAAAAATGGAGAGTTAATTGATTCACCAGAAGAGGGAACTCATTTTAAACCAAAATCGATTTTTAATCCCACCCATACGAGGGGTAACTTCGTGGAGACATTTTTAAGTCTATGTGTGGATGATATACAGAACATTAATCATAAAGATATTAAACAAAATCTGACAAGGAAAGAAAGAGAGGCTCGCAAGAATTTAAGGGAAAACACAGAACCAGTTATTAAACCGACGGATAAGGGGGGGAATTGTGGTCATGTCTAAATCCTGCTATGAACAAGAGGTACTAAATCAATTAGGAGACATAACCACATATCATAAATTGCGTTCAGACCCCACAAATGGGATTCTTAATAATTTGGAGATACTATTGGAGAAATATAAAAAATTAGAAGTACTAGAAGAGAAAGAATATAAATTTCGACTAAACAATGAACCAGCAACACCTGTGATATATATACTCCCAAAAATTCACAAAAATTCCACTAACCTCCCCCAGAAGACCCATAGTGTCGGGGATCAATTCTGCCACGGCCAATCTGTCTGAATTTATAAATCATTATTTGCAACCCCTGGTTTTAACTAATCGATCCCATTTAAAAAATACAAGAGACGTCTTAAATTTTATAGATACGATAGTATGGGAGGAAGGTTATATTTTAGTAATTGCCGATGCTTGATCCTTATATACAATTATCGAACATGACAAAGGGGAAAAAGCTATAAAATCCTTCTTAGAGAATAGTAAGTTGGAGAAAAAAACTCTAGGAATTTCTTCTCGAGGGGGTACATTTTATTTTAACCAATAATTATTTTTTATTCAATAATGATTTTTTACCTTCAAAAGGTGGGAACAGCCATGGGTACCTGGTTCGCTCCAAGTTACGCCAATATTTTTATGGGTTTATGGGAAAATGATGTTATTTGGAACCACAACCCCTTTGGAGCGAACCTGGTGTCCTGGCAAAGATACATAGATGATGTATTTTTTATTTGGAAAGGTGGTCAAGATACACTTAATGATTTTTATTCCTATCTTAATCTTAATGAACTGAACATTGATTTCACCTTTGAAAATAGCATTAATTTTATAGATGTTACCATTTACGTAGAAGGAAATTGACTACATACTAAATGTTTTACTAAACCAACAGATTCAGGTACTTTTTTTGCGAGCTGAGAGTTGTCACCATCTGAATTGGTTAGGGGCAATCCCGGGTGGACAATTAAGAAGAATTAAACGCAACTGTTCAAAAAAACAATAATTATAATGAACAGGCAGAACATATGAAAAACAAATTTATAGCTTCGGGATACTGTGAAACAACATTAGAAAAAACCATGAACATAGTAGGAACAATAGATAGGAAAGACCTATTGACAGAAAAAATAAAAACAACTACTAATTCTACAACTTATGATTGGGCTTTCATAACAACCTTTAACAGTCAATATAGGACTTTACAAAAGATTCTAACCAAACATTGGAACATCCTGAGGAGAGACCCCATCATAGGAAATTCATTGCCCTTGAAACCAAAATGTATTTACAGAAAGGCGTCAAATATAGGTTCTAAAATAGTAAGAAGTATGCATCCACCAAAGGGAATGGGATCTTTAGTGAAAACAAAAGGGTTTTTCAGATGTGGGATTTGTATAGGATGTAAAGGAGTAAAGGGTGACAGTAAGAAACTGACTGAAGTAGAGATTAATGGCAATACGGTTAAAATTAATGAATTCATTACTTGTAATGTTAAAAATGTGGTGTATGGAATATAATGCTCATGTGGACTGTTCTACATTGGCCGGACATCCAGAGCATTAAAAGTACGCATAGGGAAACATATGCAAAATATTAAGATTGGATTACAGACCCATGCTTTGTCAGAGCATTTTAGACAAAAGCATGGAAGTCGCATAAAATATAAAATAGAAAATAGAAATAAAGAGATTTTTTGGTCTCAAGTGGGTATCAGGCCACTGGAGACAAAGAGATCTGGCCAGTCAGTTGGCAAAAACTGAAATGAGAACAATTTTTGAACTAAGGACCCTCAAACCTGGGGGACTTAATCTCGAGATTAAATGGTTCTTATAGTATCACCCTTTACATCCTCTATCTGATCTGCACTGATATTTATTCATGATTTTTAATAGTGATAATGTATTTATTTTTTTACAGTGATGTTATTTTATCATTATTAATTTTGGATCATCCACCTTAAAAGAACTGTATTCCAATATATATACAGGTGTATGATATATACATTAAATACCAGCGAATGCCATGCTTAGCCCAATGATCACCGGACTTATAGTATGGATATGTATAGGGATCAGTGGCGGCAGGCAGAACGCGACCCAACCATTTCTATAGAAACAAAAACAGAAATTGCGTGAGAAAGTGGAAGTAAAGTTGGGTCACGATCATAATATTCATACTCTGGAGTCCGGAACTTGGGGGATGTGGTTAACATCACATTATTATTAGATATAGAAGGGGGGACATTGAATTGAACTTCCTGTTAATGTTTAGTGGATCTAGCTAGCGGAATACGATTACACGGTCGCTATAGAAACAAAACCAGAAATGACGTGAGGTCGCGTCACCGTGACAATGTTTACATTTGGCAGATTGGAACTCTGGGGATTGTAGTTAATCACTAGATTATCACCAGCTGCGGGAGGCAGGATAGTATTGGATAGAACTTCCTTTTAAAAAGCCCAGGAGGATTGCTTCACACATACACGACACGTCTGAGATTCCTTGAAAAAAAACCCAGTGCTGGGGTGGAAACGCGTTGGAAGCGGGGACATAGAGACTTGGCTGCCAGCGTGACGGTGACAGGTGAAACCCAGATAGGCTGACTCAGCGTTACTATAAGAACTGTGGGAGCCCAGGACTCACATTGTATATGCTGTATTTGAACTGCATTCATCAGTTCATCCCTTCTGGTAATTTCATTTAAATCACAGTCATTAAGGCTAGCATTGTTTTATGTTTGTTATGTGTGGAGCTTTTATGTGATTTTTTATATTTGTGTATCATTAAAATTACTGTACTTCACTATGTATATCCCCATATGATTGTTATTTGGGGTGGATACGGATCGAATTATTGGTACATGAGAAACAATATTGGAAGACTTGGTGTAAGAAACAACACCTGACCAGTAGCGCTGGACAAGTTTGCCTTTTCTTTGTGCATCTAGGTACTGTTTGTAGTCCTTCAGCTGATTCAAGTACCTTGGGCCCTGGCCATGTAGGGCTTTGAAATTGAGTAAACCAATCTTGAAAACGATTAGCCATTTTACAGGTTGCCAATGAAGGGAGTAGAGAATGGGAGTTATGTGGCTGGAACAGGGCTGGTTGGTTAATAGTCTGGCAGCTGTATTTTAAAACATCTGTAAGTGGTTCAATTTTTTGTGCTGGAAGACCAATGTAGAGGGCATTGTAGTAGTCTAGGTGTGATGACTTTAGGCAGGTCTTCTGAAGGAATTAAGTGCTTGATTCTGGCTATGTTCCCCAAATGAAAGAATGAGGATTTGATTGTGGCTGACACCTAATGTTTTTATGTCAGGCCACTATCCAGGACAAAACAAATATTCTGCACACGTTCAGTGTTGTGTAGTTCTGTACTCCCAAGCATAAGTCCTGTCAGTTGGCTATGCTGCAGTCTTGTCTTGTGACCTACCATCAGGACTTCTGGTTTATCAGGGTTCAGAATCAGCCAACTGGCACTCATCCACTCTAGTAGCTCAGCTAGGCAGCTATTTAGGGTTGTTATTGGGTTATCAGTACCTGGAGCAAAGGACAGGTACAGTTGTGTATCATCTGCATAGAAGTGGTAGACCAGGCCATGACGTCTGATTATTTCACCCAGTGGTAGCATGTATGCTGCAAAAAGCATGGGAGTTAGTATAGGACCCTGTAGGACACCACAAGTCAATGGCACTGGTGGCGAAGAGTATACTCCAGACAAAACCCTCTGTGGCCTGCCAATGAGAAATGATTTGAACCAGCTATATTCTTCAGGCGCTCAATTAGAATCTCATGGTCCACTCTACTATATCAAATGCAGAGAGATCCAGAAGGATTAAGATCGAACAGTCACCTCTGTCTCTTTCCATTAGTACATCATTAAGCACATATACCAGGGCTGTTTCAGTGCTATGTCTTCTCCTGAATCCTAACTGGAATGGATCATAAATGTCATGGGTTGACAGGAAGGTTTCTAGTTGAGTTGCAACCACTTCCTCAATAACCTTTCCTACAAAAGGAAGGTTTGATAATGGGCTGTAGTTGTTCGTGCAGACAGGGTCTAAATTCGTTTTTTTTAAGAAGTGGTCAAACTATTGCTTCCTTTAGTGGTTCAGGACAAATGCCTGTCTGCAAAGAGCAGTGAACTTTTTTTTTTGCAAATACAGGATCGATTTCCATACACCCTAATAGAAGCATGGTTGAGGCAGGGTCCAGATCACAGGTGGAGGGACGCAACATTCGGGTAATTTCAGCAATGTTTTGTACTTCCACTTGGTCAAAGCTGTTCCATGAAGACAACTGGCTTTCATTGGAAGGCTTGCTAGATTGGTACTACATTGGTGTCACTGTGGGGATTCCAGCCTGGATGGTGGATACTTTATCTGCAAAGAATTTTGCAAACTCATTGCATCTTGACTAGGAGTGGGTTTTGTCAGGCTGCAGGCATGCTGGTTTGCAAAGCATCTCCACTGTATGGAAAAAAAGAGGAGCTGACCTATTTTTTGCTGCCATGATCTCATTTGAAAGAAACTCTGTTTTCTTGTGGGTGATTGTTGATTGATATTTTCCAATGTGTTTGATTAGATTTAATTTATCCTCTACCAGGTTTGTCTTAGTTCATCGTCTTTCAAGTCTATGACCCCTTTTCTTAAGATCTCGAATACTATTGTCAAACAAAGGTACCTGACGGTGTGGTTTGCAGGGTCGTATACGCACAGGGGGATAGTATCCATTGCAGCTGTCACATCCCTGTTATATGTACACTATTATGTATACTAGCTGAGTGCCATAATATCATTCAGCATTCTTTGCATTATCACGGCATTCGTGCAACATATGTTAATAAATATTAACATTGACACTATAACCACCTACCCAGCATTGGTTATATAATTCATGAGTCTGCCCGGCTGGTTGCAGCACTTCCAGGATTTGCATTCCACACTGTGGAGCACAATCCAGAAGTTGTCATGGTTCCAGTTGGCAGGCACTTCCGTCTGCTATTAGCCAGGAATAGGGGCGGGCTGTGTAGAGGCGGCCGTGGGATGTCAGTAGCCATCCCTGAGTACTGGGCTGCATTGGTATGTGTAATGATGTTATGATGCATAGACTGCTGTAATAGTGTGTTGAGAGGCATACACCGAATACCATTGTGGCTAGAGGCACTGGTATGTGTAATAATGTGCTGGGGCAATGTGGTTTATTTTTTCTTGTGGGGGCTAATGTGTTTTTTCCTGTCGAGGGCCAATGCGTTTTTTCCCCCCTGCGGGGGACAATATGTGGGGCATTCCTGGGTGGTTACAGGGGGTTGGCTAATAACACGCAGATGTAACATAGTGCAGGTGTCTTGCTGAAATTGGTTGCAAATAGAAACACTGAATTGCTTACAGTGTAGGCCATACTCAGATGGATGAGCTGAATCTTGCAAATGGCTGGTGTGACTGATGGTGGAGTCTAAAGATGCACAAAGCATGATTGCAGCATCTGTACACACTGAAACTGGGCATCTCAGTCCTTGTATATCTGGATTCATGGATGTACACAAGGGAAGGGCATTGTAATGGTATTAGCATAAAGTCGCAGAACCAAGGCAAGTCAAAGACGCAAGCCAGGCCGCAACTACCTCTAAATCAGAATCAGGTCCTAGGAGAGGCGATCCCATTCCCTCAAAAAAACATGCTCCCATTAGGGCTGCTTCCATACATTTCCTGGGCAGATTTTCCATCCCAATCTGCCCCTGGTCAGCCCACATCTGTATCATGGGCCAGCCCCCCTTCTGCCAAACCAGTCAGCAGCACCCTTCTATCTCTCCAGCCAGCACCCTTTTTGTCTCTCCAGCCATCAACCCTTCTGTCTTTCCAGCTAGTACCCCTTCTGTCTTCAGCCACTGCATCCCTCCGACTGCACCCCACAGACACTTACCTACTACAGTGTCTTCTGCGTGGTTGCTCCTCTTCATGCTTCCATTGCCTCTGGGACTTCTGCCACTGGCATTGACCCATTTGACATGCATCGCATCAGATGGGATGATACGTTGAAGAACGTGTGTAAACGATAAATTTTGGTGTACACAATATATGTTGGTCATGCAGATTGGTAGAAACTATCAAGACTGCATGTGTACCCATCTTTAGAAGACGCATGTGATTGTCAACACACAGTGCCATCTACCCTCTGGCTACCTGGCATCAAGTTGAGTCTGCGGCTACCTGCTCCTCTCCCTGACAGATGTCATGATACTGAGATGTCTGCACTGTGGCAGCTAACCTGCTGCTGGATCCTCTATGTTGCTGCAGGAAGCCCAGGGGGTAGATGGCATTGTGTGTTGACAAGACCATGCGTCTTCTCCCCTTGCTTTACCGATTGGCCAAAGCACATCCTAGAGTTGCTAGGAGAGCAGAAAAGCACTCTCCTCCTACTGCTCTGCTGATTGGTTAAAGAGCATACTACCAGGACCCAGACTTTTTTTGTCACCCTACTGTCATTGTGCATGACACACTAATAACCACCTCATAACACACTAAGGGACCTATATATCACCATCCGCATCCAGGCTGCGGATGACAGGTGATTAAATCGCCCAAACTCGCACTGCAATAATTGATTACATAGCGGGGATGTATCAATTATCGCATGCAGGGACAGAGCTTGCGGTCAAGCTCTGTCCCTGCAATTACACTCTGCAGCATCATCTGGGTATGTTTAGTAAAAAATACCCCATCGCCGCTGCTGCTGCTGTCCGGTCGACCCCCCCCCCCTTTGCGACTACCCCCGTGCGCTGCGGACCCCTCCCCAGCAGATCAATATACTTACCAGTCCAGGGAGCCGTCCGCACTGCTTCTGCTGGGCTGCCCGGCGCCGGATCCTGTGCACTGCAGTGACCCCCGGTGCTGTAAATTGTGCTGCCGCATTGCAGCGTCACTTTACTGCACCGGGGTCACATTACAGCATATAGGGGACATGGCGCCCAGCAGCGCTCAGTGGAGCAGCGGACACCGGCTCCCTGGACAGGTGAGTTTGGGTTTGGGATTTTTTTTACTTTATTTTTGTTCTTTTTACACTCTGATCAGTTTGTGTGTCCATCGGACACACATAGCTGATCACTGAAGTCGGGTACCCCTCAGCTTTCTCTGCCAGGGGGAGAGAAAGCTGGGCAAATGACTGCCTATCGCAGTGCTGCCCTGTGATCTCGCCAGCCTGAGCTGGCGAGATTATCACAGGTCACACTGCGGTATTTTTTCACATTTCTTTTTCCGTAAATCTGGTCAGATCGCATTTCCCATTATAAGTATGGGGAATGCAATGTGGCTTACAAAAGTGAACTAAAGGGTTTGGAGCAGTTTTTCATGAAAACTGCTCCAAATGCCCTTTAATACATTCAGGTGATACTAAAATAATGTGAAAAGGGTGTGAAAACACCCTTTTTTGCACATTATTTTAGTACAAATAATGTTAATAAATTGACCTCTAAGTGTTATTACACACAGTTTGAGAAGTGCTGTGGAATATTATTCATATGTTTGTGGTTTCTGGAAAACATCTTCATACCTCCCAACTTTATTGGATGTGGAAGGGGGGCGCCATGCGCGGCTTCGCCACGCCCGCCGCCGGTAAGGGGGCATGGCTACATAAAATGGGTGTGGTTTCATAGAAAGGGCGTGGCCTCACAGCAATGCCACGATCGCGAGCCACGGCCCCTGTTCTCGTCACTCTGGGGGAATGGCCAGCGCTCAGTGAGCTGCTGGTATGCCCCCAGTACCTCAGTCTCCGTGAATAGACACTGTGTGCGCATGCGCACAGCGTCTGTTCACCCTGCTCTGCAGCGAATGCAAGAGCCTCCCAACTGTCCCTCCCACTGCGGTACACTGCTGCCCGCGGGTGGGACAGCGCGACAGTCCCCAAAAAATGGGACTGTCCCGTGAAAATCGGGACAGTTGGGAGGTATGCATCTTTACACTAGATCATTTTTCTAAGGTTAGTGGCCCGGAAACAAAGCTCCAAGAGGTAAATAAATACTTTTGTTTGCATTTGTTTACAATAAACCTATTTTAATATCTCCTAATAGAATATATTGTACGATGTATATGCTGCTTGACCTTCATGAGCCTTATGTGCCCTACAGAGGCGGAACTACCGCCAGTGCAAGCAGTGCCTTGCACTGGGGCCCGCCACTGTCAAGGGGCCCAAAGCTAGCACGGCATGTAAGGAGTCAAACTGACTCCTTACATGCCGCTGTGTGCTGCGGGCCACCGCCGCCCGCAGAGGAGAGGAGCAGCAGGGACGCAGCGGCCATGGGGAGGGGGAGGAGAGGAGGAGGGAGCCGCAGCCAGAGCCGGCGCTTCCATTAGCCAGCTGTCTATGGGCGCTGAGGCCGAGTGGGGCGGACCACTGTGACTGCCTATGAGAAAAAGAACGGGCGGGGGGAACAATTGGCAGACGCTTGCCTCACCAGGTCCGCTGGCTTCATGATCTGCGGCTCCCGAACGGGTGTCCCTCCAGCTGCTGCCCGCCGCATCTGCCCTGTGAATAAGAGCCTCCCTGTTGAACCCCTGTCAGCTGCTTCGGGCCGTTTCATCCTTGAAACGGAGCTCCACTCACCTGTTCCTGGATGCAGCATCTTGAAATCCCTACCTCCTGCTGCCTCCCGCCTCCCTGTTCTGCAGGTAACATCACTGGAGTCTGAGGGGTGAACAGGTTAAGCGCCACTACGTGAGGGACTGGGGCTACAAAGGAGACTGCGGGCGGCCTTCTTAATGCTGTTTCCTGTCTGAATGGATAATGGTCCCCTACTCCTGCAGCATACAATCTTATCTCCTTGTACTGGCCCCTATTATACTGTACATTTTGTTTTGTGACTGACTCTCTCTGCATCCACAGGTCTCCCTCCTCTGCAGCAATAAAGGTGCCCTCTCTGTAAGTTCAGGACTCCTGTTCCTTCACTGTAGCTGAGTTTGGATTTGAAGTGTTCATTTGGGATATATATATATATATATATATATATATATAGTGTCATAAGCGGCACTCCCGGTCTTAACTTATGACAGGTCCAGTCCCTGTATAGTGCAACGTTTCGATTTAATTTCATTCGTCGTTAGGATCTATGTCTATCTATCTGTCTATCTATCTATCAGTCTGTCTGCCGTAATGTATGAAAAAGGGACCAGAGGCGGAACTACCGCCAGTGCAAGCAGTGCCTTGCACTGGGGCCCGCCCCTGTCAAGGGGCCCAAAGCTAGCACGGCATGTAAGGAGTCAAACTGACTCCTTACATGCCGCTGTGTGCTGCGGGCCACCGCCGCCCGCAGAGGAGAGGAGCAGCAGGGACGCAGCGGCCATGGGGAGGGGGAGGAGAGGAGGAGGGAGCCGCAGCCAGAGCCGGCGCTTCCATTAGCCAGCTGTCTATGGGCGCTGAGGCCGAGTGGGGCGGACCACTGTGACTGCCTATGAGAAAAAGAACGGGCGGGGGGAACAATTGGCAGACGCTTGCCTCACCAGGTCCGCTGGCTTCATGATCTGCGGCTCCCGAACGGGTGTCCCTCCAGCTGCTGCCCGCCGCATCTGCCCTGTGAATAAGAGCCTCCCTGTTGAACCCCTGTCAGCTGCTTCGGGCCGTTTCATCCTTGAAATGGAGCTCCACTCACCTGTTCCTGGATGCAGCATCTTGAAATCCCTACCTCCTGCTGCCTCCCGCCTCCCTGTTCTGCAGGTAACATCACTGGAGTCTGAGGGGTGAACAGGTTAAGCGCCACTACGTGAGGGACTGGGGCTACAAAGGAGACTGCGGGCGGCCCTCTTAATGCTGTTTCCTGTCTGAATGGATAATGGTCCCCTACTCCTGCAGCATACAATCTTATCTCCTTGTACTGGCCCCTATTATACTGTACATTTTGTTTTGTGACTGACTCTCTCTGCATCCACAGGTCTCCCTCCTCTGCAGCAATAAAGGTGCCCTCTCTGTAAGTTCAGGACTCCTGTTCCTTCACTGTAGCTGAGTTTGGATTTAAAGTGTTCATTTGGGATATATATATATATATATATATATATATATATATAGTGTCATAAGCGGCACTCCCGGTCTTAACTTATGACAGGTCCAGTCCCTGTATAGTGCAACGTTTCGATTTAATTTCATTCGTCGTTAGGATCTATGTCTATCTATCTGTCTATCTATCTATCAGTCTGTCTGCCGTAATGTATGAAAAAGGGACGCTGTCTGCCATAATGTGTAAAAAGGGGTACTGTCTGCCGTAATGTGTAAAAAAGCGGACGCTGTCTGCCGTAATGTGTAAAAAAGTAGACGCTGTCTGCCGTAATGTGTAAAAATGGGACACTGTCTGCCGTAATGTGTAAAAAGGGGACGCTGTCTGTCGTAATGTGTAAAAAAGGGGACGCTGTCTGCCGTAATGTGTAAAAAAGGGGACGCTGTCTGCCGTTATGTGTAAAAACGGGACTCTGTCTGCCGTAATGTGTAAAAGGGGACACTGTCTGCCGTAATGTGTAAATAGGGGAATCTGTCCGCCGTAATGTGTAAATAGGGGAATCTGTCCGCCGTAAGGTGTGACAGGGGCTCTACCTGCTGTAGTGGTGCTACTGTGCGGCGTAATTTGAATAACGGAGACTACTGTGCACCGTTATATGAATTGGTATTCTTTTGTGGCCACACCCCTTCCCCATGAAGCCACGCCCCTATATTTTTGACGCGCGCCTACGGCGCGCACTGCGCCTATTTTGCATAGAGGAGGGGCTGCAATGCCGTTGCACACAGCGCTAAAATGTCTATTTACGGCACTGTTGCTAGGTATCTATTTCCCTGGCCCTGAGCAGGTCCCCCTCACCAGATCCTTTCCATGGGTGACGGGGGGAGTACTTAGACGGGATGAGGGGGGGGGGCCCGAAGCATCTTGTCGCACCTGGGCCCACCGCTCGCTAGTTCCGCCACTGGTGCCCTATGCAGTAGTCAGGGAACTGCTTTGTGTACAATATACAGTATTAATGTCATGTGTCCCAGCAGACACAGTAGAGATAGCAAAACATTGAATGCATTTTTAATAGGACAAGATAAATGCAGTAGCCAGCATTAGTAAGGAGCATCTCAGGA
This sequence comes from Pseudophryne corroboree, assembly GCF_028390025.1. Classification (NCBI taxonomy): domain Eukaryota; kingdom Metazoa; phylum Chordata; class Amphibia; order Anura; family Myobatrachidae; genus Pseudophryne; species Pseudophryne corroboree. Next base: position 998,760,449 of record NC_086444.1, on the reverse strand, counting down.
GATATCAGTAACAATGTCTATGTAAAAATGTCTTTTATTTTACTGCAAGCAAGCAGGTTATACAGTATTGACAGTCTAAATCCTCATCCTAATTCTATCAGTCCAGGAAAATACATGCATGTACAAGTAATTGCAATTAATAATTTAAGGCCCAAAGCATCTAAATTACCTACTTTAGCTAGAGAGCAAATGTGATAGATTCACACTAGTCGCTTGGTAGAGAACATACATTCCTGGCTCCTGAGTAATAAATATTATCAATTAGAAGCAAAGTTATTACGCTACAGTAAGTGTAGAGACAGCTTAAGAGAAGAGGAAGCCCATGTGCAGTCTCCCTGCGGGCCACCTCCCCTCTCACGAGTAGCATAAGGGGCTCATTTATCATTAATCACATATTCAGTGCGATCTGGATGCGATATTAGTGCCCAGAATCACATTGCAACATGCGATTATAACAGCAGGATGTATCACTGGGCACCCGCAGATCCATTACCATGGAGGGTCCCAGAGGAACCCTCTGGAACTACATTTGTAGTGTGTAAACCATAGGCCACAGAAAGCTACCATGCTGCGGGGGTCAGTCCACAGAATTATTACCGCTGCCAGCAGGAATGGAGGGATCACAGCAGATATCGGAGATATCTGCTGCAGTCCCTCCTACGCAGGGCCGTAACTACGTGCGTGCCAGGTGTGCCGCATTGTAATGAGTCAAACTGACTCATTACAAGCCGCCTTTGTGTGCGTGGAGAGGAGCAGCAGCTCCGGGAGCAGGGGAGAAGGAGGAGGAGGGAGGGGGACTCGGGAGCCACATCAGCGCACTGTAATTGGTGGCGGTGCTGCTGCGGCTGTCCCTTCCTTTCCACATAGGCTGTCCGCCACCGCTGTGAATGCTGGGATACGCTTCCCTCATCCCAGCATTCACAGCAGCGGCGGCCAGCCAATGCGGAAGGAAAGGGATAGCTGCAGCAGCGTCGCCACCAATTACAGTGCGCTGCTGCGGCTCCCGAGTCCCCCTCCCTCCAGCTCCTCCTCCCCTGCCGGGATCTGCCAGCAGCTGAGCAGCTGCACCGAGGAGCCTGAGCCAGTGGGGAGAGAGTAAGTATCATCTATTCTTTCTGTTTGTCTGTCTGTCTGTCTGTCTGTCTATTCTATCTATCTGTAATAATGTGTAAAAAGGGGACGCTGTCTGCCGTAATGTGTAAAAAGGAGACTGTCTGCCACAATGTGTAAAAAAGGGGACTCTGCTTCCATAATGTGTAAAAAGGGAACGCTGTCTGCCGTAATGTGTAAGAAAGGGGACTCTGCTGCTGTAATGTGTAAAAAGGGGATGCTGTCCGCCATAATGTGTAAAAAGGGGACGCTGTCTGCCGTAATGTGTAAAAAGGGGACGCTGTCTGCCGTAATGTGTAAAAAAGGGACTCTGTCTGCCGCAATGTGTAAAAAAGGGGACGCTGTCTTCCGTAACGTGTAAAAAGAGGTGTCACAACTGAGGGCTGGAGACCGTGACTGGGAGCCTCAGTTGTAGGGGCTGACGGGTATTTGAACTTAGGAGGAGCTATGTGACTCCTGGACATGCGTAATGACTGTAGCAATGAATGCCCGAGGGCGTGACCACGACAACTGGAAATGCCTTAAGTGCTTTTATTAAATAAAAAGTCAAATAACGTGCAAAAGAATAATAGAAAGTCACACGTGATAATTAGGTGCACAATTGGTAAAGACCAGTAACCTGGAATATGGAGGAAAGTTCTGTAAACAATAAACGAAGCTGGGGTTCGCTGGAAGATGAGTAAAGAAGCTGGGGTTCGTTGGAAGATGAGAAAAGAAGCTGGAGTGCGCTGGAACTGAGGAATGAAGGATGATTACTGAAAAGCAAAAGTTTAAACACAGGAATCCAAAGTAGACTGTAGAGGGTTAACACTGGAGAGTCGGGTTACACTGCAGAGTGTAATCACCAGGGAAGTCAGGCTGAACTGCAGAATGGAATTGCAGGAGAAAGTCTGTAGTGAAGCTTGTAGGCTGGAATCACAGATGACAATGGAAGCACTGACAATCTTTTGGGAGCTGGGACAGGATATTTATACCTGCTGCATAGCAGGGATTGGTCTGACAATTATGACAAGGCTCCAGCACCGTGGATAGGAGGAATAATGTCATGTGACTGGAGTCTAACATGGCTGTGCCCATGAACACACAAAGAAGGGGAATTAAGTACTATAGGACAGGTGTAACAATGGCGATGAAGGCCGCAGTAGCAGAATCATATGCGCCCAGTGGCGCGCGGCGCTCAGCGAGACAGGAGCGGCAGCAGAGGCCCATGGAGGACGTGCATCCAGAAGGGAGAATGGTGTCTCAGTACCCGGATCGTGACAGTACCCCTCCTTTTAGGAGTGGCCCCAGGACACTTCTTAAATTTACCTGCCTATCTGGAATGGAACTTCTGGATGAAGACTTGTGCCAACTTGGAAGTGGGGAATCCATGACAGAATCCATCAAGGGATGAGCCCACGGACGATGAGGAACAGACAAGGAAACCAGTTGCCTAGTGGGTGACTGGCGGGATACTTTGTGCTGGGCACATTTTGGGCAGGAGGCCACAAAATCAGCAATGTCCTTTTTTAGGGTCGGCCACCAATTTGACCTGGAAACGAATTTTAAGGTCTTGCGTATGCCCGCGTGTCCGGCAAAGCGAGAGGAATGTGCCCAATGCAAGAGCTTCCTCCTGAAAGCCGGCTTCACAAAATTTTTCCCTGGCGGGGGCATAGAGTCCGTCCTCACTGCGGAGAACGCCACTGGATCAACAATACAATGCTTGTCAGTAGACTCAGACTCATTTTCTTGCTCCCAGGAGCGGGAAATGGCATGAGCCTTGTGATTCGGTGACCCTGGACAAAACTGTAGTTTGAAATCTTGGCACGGAGGAGACGGGACATCAGAAGACTTATAGGAGGATATGCGAACTGGAAGCTCTTTTTGGAGACAAGTCTCTGAGCAGGAAGGACCCCATGCCAGGATACGGGTCAACTTCCAATCAACTTGAGGATTATGCAGACGTAGCCATGGGAGGCCTAGAGCCACAGGATGGGTGGTCCTGGGGATAACCTGGAAAGAAATCAACTCTGTATGCTGGTCCCCTACCTTCAGACGGATAGGTAGGGTCTTGGAGGTAATCACCGCATCAGGAATCCTACTGCCGTCCACGGCAGTTAGAGATATAGGAGATGACAGTCTCTCAGTGGGTAGAGACCACTGCTTAACGAACCTCTCTGTAATGAAGTTTCCGGCTGCTCCAGAATCCAATAAGGCAGTGAGATTCTTTGTACGCTGAGCCACCTGCAGAGAAACGGAGAGATTGCAGTTGCTTGGAAATGGAGAGAAATTCGTCACTCCTAGCTGGTCTTCTCCTTGGTGTGCTAGGACTTGAGGTTGTCCCGGACGCTTGGGACAGGACTTGATAACGTGAGAAGATTCGGCACGATACAAACAGAGACGCTCAGCAAGACGTCTACTACGCTCTGCCTGAGATAAACGAGAGCGACCTATCTGCATAGGTTCCTCCCTAGACGGAGATGGCTGACGAGGAATGGAAACAGTAGGAATCTTGGGAAATGTGGATCTTCCTCGTTCAACAGCCCTTTCACGGAACCGTAAATCGACCTTAGTGCAGAGGGAAATGAGCTCGTTTAACGTTAAAGGTAAGTCTCTAGCAGCGAGCTCATCTTTGATACGCTCGGATAGCCCTCCCCAGAAGGCTGCATAAAGAGCGTCATCATTCCAGGAGACTTCAGATGCCAAGGTCTGGAATTGCACCAAATACTGACCGACAGTTCGCGTCCCCTGACGCAGCCGAAGGATCTCTGAAGAAGCTGATGTCTCTCGACCTGGCTCATCGAAAATTCGTCTGAACGTTGCCACGAAGTTAGCATAGGATGACAACAGGACATCAGACCTTTCCCATATAGGTGAGGCCCAGTCTAGAGCGGCACCACTGAGTAGAGAAATTAGGTATGCCACCTTAATGCGGTCAGTAGGGAAACTGCTGGGTTGCAATTCAAATTGGATCTCGCACTGGTTTAGGAAACCCCTGCAGGCTTTAGGGGACCCATCATATTTAGCAGGAGTCGGCAAGTGAAGGTAGGGAGCAGGAACGGGTATGGTGGGTGGGGACACCACCGGAGGCACTGGAGTCGGCACACTGGACGCCCCTGATCCACGGAGGGCCGCTTGAATTTCATCCAGCCGGGAGGAGAGATCCTGGAGACAGCGAACAACATGGCCTTGAGCAGCCTCCTGACGTTCAAGGCGGGTTGCCAATTCTTGAATCAGCCTAAGCGCTTGAGCCTGGTCTCCGGCTGGATCCAATGGGTCAGTGCTTACTGTCACAACTGAGGGCTGGAGACCGTGACTGGGAGCCTCAGTTGTAGGGGCTGACGGGTATTTGAACTTAGGAGGAGCTATGTGACTCCTGGACATGCGTAATGACCGTAGCAATGAATGCCCGAGGGCGTGACCACGACAACTGGAAATGCCTTAAGTGCTTTTATTAAATAAAAAGTCAAATAACGTGCAAAAGAATAATAGAAAGTCACACGTGATAATTAGGTGCACAACTGGTAAAGACCAGTAACCTGGAATATGGAGGAAAGTTCTGTAAACAATAAATGAAGCTGGGGTTCGCTGGAAGATGAGTAAAGAAGCTGGGGTTCGTTGGAAGATGAGAAAAGAAGCTGGAGTGCGCTGGAACTGAGGAATGAAGGATGATTACTGAAAAGCAAAAGTTCAAACACAGGAATCCAAAGTAGACTGTAGAGGGTTAACACTGGAGAGTCGGGTTACACTGCAGAGTGTAATCACCAGGGAAGTCAGGCTGAACTGCAGAATGGAATTGCAGGAGAAAGTCTGTAGTGAAGCTTGTAGGCTGGAATCACAGATGACAATGGAAGCACTGACAATCTTTTGGGAACTGGGACAGGATATTTATACCTGCTGCATAGCAGGGATTGGTCTGACAATTATGACAAGGCTCCAGCACCGTGGATAGGAGGAATAATGTCATGTGACTGGAGTCTAACATGGCTGTGCCCATGAACACACAAAGAAGGGGAATTTAGTACTATAGGACAGGTGTAACAATGGCGATGAAGGCCGCAGTAGCAGAATCACATGCGCCCAGTGGCGCGCGGCGGTCAGCGAGACAGGAGCGGCAGCAGAGGCCCATGGAGGACGTGCATCCAGAAGGGAGAATGGTGTCTCAGTACCCGGATCGTGACAAGAGGACTTTGTCTGCCGTAATGTGTAAAAAGGGGATGCTGTCCATCGTAATGTGTAAAAGGGGACGCTGTCTGCCTTAATGTGTAAAAAGGGGACTCTGTCTGCCGCAGTGTGTAAAAAAGGGGACTCTGTTGCCATAATGTGTAAAAAGGGGACGCTGTCTGCCGTAATGTATAAAAAGGGGACTCTGTCTGCCGTAATGTGTAAAAAAAGGGACGCTGTCTTCCGTAATGTGTAAAAAGGGGACTCTGTCTGCCGCAATGTGTAAAAAAAGGGGACTCTGCTGTTGTAATGTGTAAAAAGGGGATGCTGTTTACCGTAATGTGTAAAAGATGGACTCTGCCTGTTGTAATGTGTAAAAAGGGGACTCTGTCTGCCGTAATGTGTAAAAGATGGACTCTGTCTGCCGTAATGTGTAAAAAGGGGACTCTGGCTGCCATAATGTGTAAAAAGGTGGACTCTGTCTGCCGTAACGTGTAAAAAGGGGGATCTACCTGGTGTAGTGGCAGCGGCAGCCATTTTGGCTGTGATTTTTGGCGCGATCACAGCTCCCGGCGCTGGACTCCGGAAAGGTAAGTATTAAAATGGGTGCAATGGGTGCGGTGTGGCCCCCCTGGACCCAGGGGCCTGTGTGCAACACACCCATTATAGAAACGCCAATGTGTAGTGGCGCTACTGTGCAGTGTAATTTGAGATAATGGAGATTACTGTGCACCGTAATATGAATTTTATATTATTTTGTGGTCACACCCCTTCCCCATGAAGCCATGCCCCTATATTTTTGGCACACGACTACGACTACGCCGCGCATTTTACATAGGGGGGTGGGGGTGCCGTTGCCGTTTCTTGCACACAGTGCTAAAATGTCTAGTTATGGCACTGCTCATACGTACATTCAATGGATACTTAATATTTGCGGTTAACCCCCCAAAACGTGTGTTTTTTTAGGTATTAAGCTGCAAATATACAATGATAAATGGGCCCAAAAGCAAGTAAACTCTGGAACTGCACTACTACCACCACCACAGATATGTTTAAGACATGGGTACAGATTGTGCAGTGTAGAACCATGGGCCTAATTCAGACCTGATCACAGCAGCAAATTTTTTAGGAAATGGGAAAACCATGGGGGTCATTCCGAGTTGTTCGCTCGCAAGCGGATTTTAGCAGATTTGCTCATGCTAAGCAGCCGCCTACTGGGAGTGAATCTTAGCATCTTAAAATTGCGAACGATGTATTCGCAATATTGCGATTACACACCTCGTAGCAGTTTCTGAGTAGCTCCAGACTTACTCGGCATCTGCGATCATTTCAGTGCTTGTCGTTCCTGGTTTGACGTCACAAACACACCCAGCGTTCGCCCAGACACTCCCCCGTTTCTCCGGCCACTCCTGCGTTTTTTCCGGAAACGGTAGCGTTTTTTCCCACATGCCCATATAACGGCCTGTTTCCGCCCAGTAACACCCATTTCCTGTCAATCACATTACGATCGCCAGAACGAAGAAAAAGCCGTGAGTAAAAATCCTAACTGCATAGCAAATGTACTTGGCGCAGTCACAGTGCGGACATTGCGCATGCGCATTAAGCGGAAAATCGCTGCGATGCGAAGATTTTTACCGAGCGAACAACTCGGAATGACCCCCCATGTTCACTGCAGGGGGGGAGTGGGCAGATATAACATGTGCAGAGAGAGTTAGATTTGGGTGCAGTGTGTTTAAACTGAAATCTAAATTACAGTGTAAAATAAAGCAGTTAGTACCCACCCAAAATCTAACTCTCACATGTTATATCTGCCCCCCCCCCTGCAGTGCACATGGTTTTGTCCATTTGCGAACAAATTTTCTGCTGCGATCAGGTCTGAATTAGACCCTATGTGCACTGCATACCCTGTACCCATTATAGATACGTCACTGACTAAGTGGTATTAAAAGATAATAAACAGGGATGGATTGCGGCTCTATAACAGCGCTGTTATTGTAGTTGGGCATGACAAGGGGGTGTGGTCATGGCTCACTGGGGTGTGGCTTCGCAGCAGAGCTGCAGGATGTGGAGTTGTTCTGCCAGCCCCTGTCTCTATGTGCCGGGCAGCTGAGCAGAGCAGCGGGAGCCTGCGCTGCTCGGCCAGCATTTGTCAAAAGTGCAAGATGGCCAGTCTGGCCATAGAGATAAGCCCTAAATCGTGGTGCTTTTGCTGGAGATGATGCTTCTCCCTATGGGGCATATTTATCACAATCCACATCTCAGATGCAGTTGGGATGTGATGAATTCACCCAAATTCGCATTCAAAGGTTTGAATACATTGCAAGAATGTCTCAAATATTGCACTAAAGGACAGAGCTTATGAGAAAGTAACTATGGGGGTCATTCCGAGTTGTTCGCTCATTGCCGATTTTCGCTATGCTGCGATTTTTTGCAAATTGCGCATGTGCAAGGCACGCAGGGCGCATGCGCTCAGTTATTTAACACAAAATTTTGCAGTTTTGCTGTGGCTTCTGCGGCACTTTTTAGTTGCACTGCTGTTCGGTAAATGATTGACAGGAAAGGGGCATTTCTGGGCGGAAACTCAGCGTTTTCCCGGCGTTTGCAAAAAAACGCAAGCGTGTCAGGGAAAAAACGCGGGAGCGTCTGGAGAAACGGGGGAGTTGCTGGCCGAACGCAGGGCGTGTTTGTGATGTCAAACCAGGAACTAAACGGACTGAGCTGATCGCAATCTGTGAGTAGGTCTGGAGCTACTCAGAAACTATTAAGAATTATTTAGTAGCAGTTTTGCTAATTTTTCGTTCGCTATTCTGCTATGCTAAGATACACTCCCAGAGGGCGGTGGCCTAGCGTGTGCAATGCTGCTAAAAGCAGCTAGCGAGCAAACAACTCGGAATAACCCCCTATTTAACTATGACTATGCCTGAGCATACACCGTGGGTTAACCCTCTCCTCTCACCTGCAAAGCTAACACTTACCTCCAGTGATCTCCTTGGTGACACAGTCAGATGATTACTGTGCTCCTGCTCTGTGACCCTGGTCATCTGATTGTTGCTAGAAACTGAGATGCCAGCCAGGAGTTTCAAGGCATCACAATTTACAGGCACAGGTCAGCTGACCGGGGTCACAGAGAGAAGGAGCCTGCCGGACACCAATCCCTTGGTGCAGCATTGTGCAGGTAAGTTTTATTTTATTATATTTTATTACAATCAAGGCTGGTGCAACATGATCATCAGAGCAGGCAAAGCAGGGAGGTGATGGGAGAAGCACTCTCCATGATCTGCTACCCTGCTGTTTTTGCCAGCTGCCGCTGTAGCTGTCAAAGTATATGACAGGCAGTAGCAATGGAAGCATGAAGCGTGGCTCCCTGTGTCAGGTCCCTCTGGCTCCCTCCCTCATCTCTCTTCCCCCTGCTCCCCACTACACCTGTGGCAGCAGCACTGGAATCTTGAAGTAGCTCTTCAGTCTCCAATCCAATTGCTGATCTCTCATGTAAGTACCACACTCACCCCTCTCTCCTTTCCCATCCTGTGGACTTGTATGTCATGGGCACTTTTATTGTGAGCATTATGCATGGCACTACTACTGTGGATGTTATGTGTAAAGGACACTACTACTGTGGGTGTTATGTGTAAGGGGCACTACTACTGTGGGCATTATGTTTAAGGGCCCAACTTCTGTGGGTATTATGTGTAAGGGGCACTACTTCTGTGGGTATTATGTGTAAGAGGCACTACTACTGTAGACATTATGTGTGGTATTACTACTGTGAGCATTATGTGTAAGGGGCACTACTACTGTGGGTGTTATGTGTAAGGGGCATTACTACTTTGGACATTATGTGTGGCATTACTATTGTGGTGTTATGTGTATTATGTGTTAGGGGCACTACTACTGTGGACATTATGTGTGGCATTACTACTGTGGGCATTATGTGTAAGGGGCACTACTACTGTGTGGTTTATGTGTAAGAGGCATTACTATTATGGGCATTATGTGTGACATTACTACTGTTGACATTATGTGTAATGGGCACTACTGCTGTGGGCATAATGTGTAAAGGGCACTACTACTGTGGGTTTTATGTGTAGGGGCACTACTACTGTGGGAATTATATATGTAATACTACTGTGGGCATAATGTGTAAGATGTACTACTACTGTGGGCATTATGTGTAAGGGACACTACTACTGTGAACATTATGTGTATAAGGGACACTACTGTTGACATTGTATATAAGGGGCACCACTGTGTAGGGTAATGTGTTTAAATAAGAATTTACTCACCGGTAATTCTATTTCTCGTAGTCCGTAGTGGATGCTGGGGACTCCGTAAGGACCATGGGGAATAGACGGGCTCCGCAGGAGACTGGGCACTCTAAAGAAAGATTAGGTACTATCTGGTGTGCACTGGCTCCTCCCTCTACGCCCCTCCTCCAGACCTCAGTTAAGGAAACTGTGCCCGGAAGAGCTGAAATTACAAGGAAAGGATTTTGGAATCCAGGGTAAGACTCATACCAGCCACACCAATCACACCATACAACTAGTGATAAAATTTTACCCAGTTAACAGTATGAACAACAACCGAGCATCACTCAACGGATGGCTCATAACAATAACCCTTTATTAAGCAATAACTATATACACGTATTGCAGAAAGTCCGCACTTGGGACGGGCGCCCAGCATCCACTACGGACTACGAGAAATAGAATTACCGGTGAGTAAATTCTTATTTTCTCTAACGTCCTAGTGGATGCTGGGGACTCCGTAAGGACCATGTGGATTACACCAAAGCCTCCAAACGGGCGGGAGAGTGCGGATGACTCTGCAGCACCGAATGGGCAAACACAAGGTCCTCGTCAGCCAGGGTATCAAACTTGTAGAATTTTGCAAACGTGTTTGAACCCGACCAAGTAGCAGTTCGGCAAAGCTGTAAAGCCGAGACCCCTCGGGCAGCCGCCCAAGAAGAGCCCACCTTCCTTGTGGAATGGGCTTTCACTGATTTTGGATGCGGCAATCCAGCCGCAGAATGAGCCTGCTGAATCGTGTTACAGATCCAGCGAGCAATAGTTTGCTTTGAAGCAGGAGCACCCAGCTTGTTGGATGCATACAGGATAAACAGCGAGTCCGTCTTCCTGACTCCAGCTGTTCTGGTGACATAAATCTTCAAAGCCCGGACTACGTCCAGCAACTTGGAGTCCTCCAAGTCACGAGTAGCCGCAGGCACCACAATAGGTTGGTTTAAATGAAAAGATGACACCACCTTTGGCAGAAATTGTGGACGAGTCCGCAATTCTGCTCTGTCCATATGGAAGATCAGATAGTGGCTTTTACATGACAAAGCCGCCAATTCTGACACACGCCTAGCCAATGCTAAGGCCAACAGCATGACCACTTTTCACGTGAGATACTTTAGTTCCATGGACTTAAGTGGCTCAAACCAGTGGGATTTCAGGAAACCCAACACCACGTTGAGATCCCATGGTGCCACTGGTGGCACAAAAGGGGCTGAATATGCAGCACTCCCTTAACAAACGTCTGAACTTCAGGAAGAGAAGCCAGTTCCTTTTGAAAGAAAATGGATAGGCCCAAATCTGGACCTTTATGGATCCCAGCTTCAAGCCCATAGTCACTCCAGACTGTAGCAAGTGCAGAAACCTGCCCAGCTGGAATTCCTCTGTAGGGGCCTTCCTGGCCTCACACCAAGCCACATATTTTCGCCATATATGGTGATAATGCTTTGCTGTCACGTCCTTCCTAGCCTTTATCAGCGTAGGAATAACCACCTCCGGAATTCCTTTTTTCCGCTAGGATCCGGCGTTCAACCGCCATGCCTTCCAAAGCAGCCGCGGTAAGTCTTGAAACAGACAGGGTCACTGTTGCAACAGGCCCTGTCTGAGAGGTAGAGGCCCTGGGTCCTCTGTGAGCATATCTTGCAGTACCGGGTACCAAGTCCTTCTTGGCCAATCCGGAACAATGAGTATTGTTCTCACTCCACTTTTCCTTATGATTCTCAGCACCTTGGGTATGAGAGGAAGAGGAGGAAACACATAGACCGACTGGAACACCCACGGTGTTAATAGTGCGTCCACAGCTATCGCCTAAGGGTCTCTTGACCTGGGGCAATACTTGAGACGGGATGCCATCATGTCCACCTGTGGCAATTCCCATCGATTTGTAATCTGAGTGAAGACTTCGTGATGAAGCCCCCACTCTCCCGGGTGGAGGTCGTGTCTGCTGAGGAAGTCTGCTTCCCAGTTGTCCACTCCCAGAATGAACACCGCTGACAGATGCTTGCACGTGATTCTCCGCCCAGCGAAGAATTCTGGTGGCTTCTACCATCGCCACCCTGCTCCTTGTGCCGCCTTGGCGGTTTACATGAGCCACTGCAGTGATATTGTCTGACTGAATCAGAACCGGTTGGTCGCGAAACAGGGTCTTCGCTTGACTTAGGACGTTGTATATGGCCCTTAGTTCCAGGATATTGATGTGAAGGCAAGTCTCCTGCCTTGTCCACAGCCCTTGGAAATTTCTTCCCTGTGTGACTGCCCCCCACCCTTGGAGGCTTGCATCCGTGGTCACCAGGACCCAGTCTTGAATGCCGAAACTGTGACCTTCGAGAAGGTGAGCACTCTGCAGCCACCACAGGAGAGACACCCTGACCCTGGGGGATAGGGTGATTAACCGATGCATCTAAAGATGTGATCCGGACCACTTGTCCAGTAAGTCCCATTGGACGGTCCTCGTATGGAACCTGCCGAAGAGAATGGCCTCATATGATGCCACCCTCCTTCCCAGGACTCGAGTGCAGTGATGCACTGACACCCGTTTTGGTTTTAATAGATTCCTGACCAGTGTCACGAGCTCCTGAGCTCTATCTATCGGGAGGTAAACCCTTTTCTGGTCTGTGTCTAGGATCATGCCTAGGAGAGGCAGATGAGCTGTAAGAACCAACTGCGACTTTGGAACATACAGAATCCAGCCGTGTTGCCGTTACACTTCCAGAGAAAGCGATACTCTGTTCAGCAACTGCTCTCTTGATCTCGCGTTTATGAGGAGATCGTCCAAGTACGTGATAATAGTGACACCTTCCGCAGGAGCACCATCATTTCCACCATTACCTTGGTGAATATCCTCCAGGCCCTGGAGAGACCAAACGGCAACTCTGAAATTGGTAATGACAATCCGTACCGCAATTCTGAGGTACACCTGATGAGGTGGATAAATGGGGACATGAAGGTATGCATCCTTTATGTCCCGAGTCACCATAAAATCTCCCCCTTTCAGGCTTGCCATGACCGCTCTTAGCGGTTCCATCTTGAACTTGAACCTTTTCAGGTATAAATTCAGGGATTTTAAATTCAATATGGGTCTGACCGAACCGTCTGGTTTCGGGACTACCACATGGTCGCATAATAACCCCCTCCTTGTCGAAGGAGGGGAACCTTGACCACCACCTGTTGAAGATACAATTAGTGAATTGCAGTTAACACTGCTTCCCTCTCGTGGGGGGAAGCCGGCAGGGCCGTCGGTGAGGGGGCATATTCTCCAAGTCCAGCTTGTATCCCTGAGACACAATATCTATTGCCCAGAGATCTAACAGGGAGTGAACCCACTTGTGGCTGAACTTACGAAGGCGTGCCCCCACCGGGCCTAGCTCCGCCTGTGGAGCCCCAGCGACATGCGATGGATTTTTGTAGAGGCCGGGGAGGACTTCTGTTCCGTGGGAACTAGCTGTGTTGTGCAGCTTCTTTCCTCTGCCCCCGCCTCTGGCAAGAAAGGACGCACCTCGTACAATCTTGTTTCTTAATACGAAAGGCTGCATTTCATAATGCCGTGCTTTCCTAGGCTGTGCAGGAATATAAGGCAAAATATCAGAATTACCAGCTATAGATGCGGAGACCAGGTCCGAGAACCCTTCTCCACACAATCCTCAGCCTTGCATATGCCTCTTAAGTCGGCATCATCTGTCCATTGCATATTCTACAGGACACGTCAAGCAGAAATCGACATAGCTTTGACTCTAGGACCCAGTATACTCATGTCTCTTTGGGCATGTTTTATATATATATATATATATATACACATATCTCAAGACAGCATCTCTAATATATATATATATCTCTATATATACATATATATATATCTATATGCATACTGGGGTCTCTGCTGATAAGGTACCTGTCCACGCTGCCACAGCGCTATAAACCCATGCCGACACAATCGCCGGTCTGAGTAGTGTACCAGAATGTGCACGCTATCTGCAGCAGGATCCCTGAGAATAGCTAGTGACACCCTAGGGGAAGATTCCCATCACATCCTGGCCCTAGTAGGGAAAGGATACTGCCTGAGAATTCTTTGTGGGAAGCTGCAGTCTCTTGTCTGGAGATTCCCGCTCTTTTTCCTCGTGAGAGGAGGGAAATTTACCTCAGCTTTCTTCCCCTTAAACATGTGTACCCTTGTGTCAGGGACAAATGAGTCATCAGTGATATGCAAATCATCTTATATTACAATAGTCATATATTGAATACTTTTCTGCCATTTGGCTGTAACTTTGCATAATCGTAGTCGACACTGGAGTCAAACTCCGTGTCGATATCAGTGTTTATTATTTTGGATAGCGAGCATTGTGAGACTCTGAAAGTCTCTGTGCCATAGGGACAGACATGGGTAGATTTCCTGTCTGTTCTCTAATCCTTTGTGCAATAAATTCACCTTAGCACTTACACATATTCAAACAGGTGTCGGCGTTGTCGACGGAGACACCCTCTCACACACATATTTGCTCTATCTTCTCCCTAGGGGAGCCTTTTACCTCAGACATGTCGACACACACGTACCGACACACCACACACACAGGGGATGCTCTATTTGAAGACAGTTCCCCCAAAAGGCCCTTTGGAGAGACAGAGAGAGAGTATGCCAGCACACACCCCAGCGCTATTAACCCAGGGATTACACTGTACCTTAGTGTTTACCCAGCTGTTTTTTATATACATATATCTGCGCCTAAATTTATGTGGCCCCCCCCCCTCTCTTTTTTACCCTCTATTGCACCTGTATACTGCAGGGGAGAGCCTGGGAAGCGTCCTTCCAGCGAAGCTGTGAAGAGAAAATGGCGCTGGTGTGCTGAGGAAGAAGGCCCCGCCCCCTCATTGGCGGGCTTCTGTCCCGCTTCTTATGTGTAAAAATGGCGGGGGCTCGTACATATATACAGTGCCTGACTGTATATTAGAGATGAGCGCCGGAAATTTTTCGGGTTTTGTGTTTTGGTTTTGGGTTCGGTTCCGCGGCCGTGTTTTGGGTTCGACCGCGTTTTGGCAAAACCTCACCGAATTTTTTTTGTCGGATTCGGGTGTGTTTTGGATTCGGGTGTTTTTTTCAAAAAACCCTAAAAAACAGCTTAAATCATAGAATTTGGGGGTCATTTTGATCCCAAAGTATTATTAACCTCAAAAACCATAATTTACTCATTTTCAGTCTATTCTGAATACCTCACACCTCACAATATTATTTTTAGTCCTAAAATTTGCACCGAGGTCGCTGTGTGAGTAAGATAAGCGACCCTAGTGGCCGACACAAACACCGGGCCCATCTAGGAGTGGCACTGCAGTGTCACGCAGGATGTCCCTTCCAAAAAACCCTCCCCAAACAGCACATGACGCAAAGAAAAAAAGAGGCGCAATGAGGTAGCTGTGTGAGTAAGATAAGCGACCCTAGTGGCCGACACAAACACCGGGCCCATCTAGGAGTGGCACTGCAGTGTCACGCAGGATGTCCCTTCCAAAAAACCCTCCCCAAACAGCACATGACGCAAAGAAAAAAAGAGGCGCAATGAGGTAGCTGACTGTGTGAGTAAGATAAGCGACCCTAGTGGCCGACACAAACACCGGGCCCATCTAGGAGTGGCACTGCAGTGTCACGCAGGATGGCCCTTCCAAAAAACCCTCCCCAAACAGCACATGACGCAAAGAAAAAAAGAGGCGCAATGAGGTAGCTGACTGTGTGAGTAAGATAAGCGACCCTAGTGGCCGACACAAACACCGGGCCCATCTAGGAGTGGCACTGCAGTGTCACGCAGGATGGCCCTTCCAAAAAACCCTCCCCAAACAGCACATGACGCAAAGAAAAAAAGAGGCGCAATGAGGTAGCTGACTGTGTGAGTAAGATAAGCGACCCTAGTGGCCGACACAAACACCGGGCCCATCTAGGAGTGGCACTGCAGTGTCACGCAGGATGGCCCTTCCAAAAAACCCTCCCCAAACAGCACATGACGCAAAGAAAAAAAGAGGCGCAATGAGGTAGCTGACTGTGTGAGTAAGATAAGCGACCCTAGTGGCCGACACAAACACCGGGCCCATCTAGGAGTGGCACTGCAGTGTCACGCAGGATGGCCCTTCCAAAAAACCCTCCCCAAACAGCACATGACGCAAAGAAAAATAAAAGAAAAAAGAGGTGCAAGATGGAATTGTCCTTGGGCCCTCCCACCCACCCTTATGTTGTATAAACAGGACATGCACACTTTAACCAACCCATCATTTCAGTGACAGGGTCTGCCACACGACTGTGACTGATATGACGGGTTGGTTTGGACCCCCCCAAAAAAGAAGCAATTAATCTCTCCTTGCACAAACTGGCTCTACAGAGGCAAGATGTCCACCTCATCATCATCCTCCGATATATCACCGTGTACATCCCCCTCCTCACAGATTATCAATTCGTCCCCACTGGAATCCACCATCTCAGCTCCCTGTGTACTTTGTGGAGGCAATTGCTGCTGGTCAATGTCTCCGCGGAGGAATTGATTATAATTCATTTTAATGAACATCATCTTCTCCACATTTTCTGGATGTAACCTCGTACGCCGATTGCTGACAAGGTGAGCGGCGGCACTAAACACTCTTTCGGAGTACACACTTGTGGGAGGGCAACTTAGGTAGAATAAAGCCAGTTTGTGCAAGGGCCTCCAAATTGCCTCTTTTTCCTGCCAGTATAAGTACGGACTGTGTGACGTGCCTACTTGGATGCGGTCACTCATATAATCCTCCACCATTCTTTCAATGTTGAGAGAATCATATGCAGTGACAGTAGACGACATGTCCGTAATCGTTGTCAGGTCCTTCAGTCCGGACCAGATGTCAGCATCAGCAGTCGCTCCAGACTGCCCTGCATCACCGCCAGCGGGTGGGCTCGGAATTCTGAGCCTTTTCCTCGCACCCCCAGTTGCGGGAGAATGTGAAGGAGGAGATGTTGACAGGTCGCGTTCCGCTTGACTTGACAATTTTCTCACCAGCAGGTCTTTCAACCCCAGCAGACTTGTGTCTGCCGGAAAGAGAGATCCAAGGTAGGTTTTAAATCTAGGATCGAGCACGGTGGCCAAAATGTAGTGCTCTGATTTCAACAGATTGACCACCCGTGAATCCTTGTTAAGCGAATTAAGGGCTCCATCCACAAGTCCCACATGCCTAGCGGAATCGCTCCGTGTTAGCTCCTCCTTCAATGTCTCCAGCTTCTTCTGCAAAAGCCTGATGAGGGGAATGACCTGACTCAGGCTGGCAGTGTCTGAACTGACTTCACGTGTGGCAAGTTCAAAGGGCATCAGAACCTTGCACAACGTTGAAATCATTCTCCACTGCACTTGAGACAGGTGCATTCCACCTCCTATATCGTGCTCAATTGTATAGGCTTGAATGGCCTTTTGCTGCTCCTCCAACCTCTGAAGCATATAGAGGGTTGAATTCCACCTCGTTACCACTTCTTGCTTCAGATGATGGCAGGGCAGGTTCAGTAGTTTTTGGTGGTGCTCCAGTCTTCAGTACGTGGTGCCTGTACGCCGAAAGTGTCCCGCAATTCTTCTGGCCACCGACAGCATCTCTTGCACGCCCCTGTCGTTTTTTTAAAAATTCTGCACCACCAAATTCAAGGTATGTGCAAAACATGGGACGTGCTGGAATTTGCCCATATTTAATGCACACACAATATTGCTGGCGTTGTCCGATGCCACAAATCCACAGGAGAGTCCAATTGGGGTAAGCCATTCTGCGATGATCTTCCTCAGTTGCCGTAAGAGGTTTTTAGCTGTGTGCGTATTCTGGAAAGCGGTGATACAAAGCGTAGCCTGCCTAGGAAAGAGTTGGCGTTTGCGAGATGCTGCTACTGGTGCTGCCGCTGCTGTTCTTGCGGCGGGAGTCCATACATCTACCCAGTGGGCTGTCACAGTCATATAGTCCTGACCCTGCCCTGCTCCACTTGTCCACATGTCCGTGGTTAAGTGGACATTGGGTACAACTGCATTTTTTAGGACACTGGTGAGTCTTTTTCTGACGTCCGTGTACATTCTCGGTATCGCCTGCCTACAGAAGTGGAACCTAGATGGTATTTGGTAACGGGGGCACACTGCCTCAATAAATTGTCTAGTTCCCTGTGAACTAACGGCGGATACCGGACGCACGTCTAACACCAACATAGTTGTCAAGGCCTCAGTTATCCGCTTTGCAGCAGGATGACTGCTGTGATATTTCATCTTCCTCGCAAAGGACTGTTGGACAGTCAATTGCTTACTGGAAGTAGTACAAGTGGGCTTACGACTTCCCCTCTGGGATGACCATCGACTCCCAGCAGCAACAACAGCAGCGCCAGCAGCAGTAGGCGTTACACGCAAGGATGCATCGGAGGAATCCCAGGCAGGAGAGGACTCGTCAGAATTGCCAGTGACATGGCCTGCAGGACTATTGGCATTCCTGGGGAAGGAGGAAATTGACACTGAGGGAGTTGGTGGGGTGGTTTGCGTGAGCTTGGTTACAAGAGGAAGGGATTTACTGGTCAGTGGACTGCTTCCGCTGTCGCCCAAAGTTTTTGAACTTGTCACTGACTTATTATGAATGCGCTGCAGGTGACGTATAAGGGAGGATGTTCCGAGGTGGTTAACGTCCTTACCCCTACTTATTACAGCTTGACAAAGGGAACACACGGCTTGACAAATGTTGTCCGCATTTCTGGTGAAATACTTCCACACCGAAGAGCTGATTTTTTTGGTATTTTCACCAGGCATGTCAACGGCCATATTCCTCCCACGGACAACAGGTGTCTCCCCGGGTGCCTGACTTAAACAAACCACCTCACCATCAGAATCCTCCTGGTCAATTTCCTCCCCAGCGCCAGCAACACCCATATCCTCCTCATCCTGGTGTACTTCAACACTGACATCTTCAATCTGACTATCAGGAACTGGACTGCGGGTGCTCCTTCCAGCACTTGCAGGGGGCGTGCAAATGGTGGAAGGCGCATGCTCTTCACGTCCAGTGTTGGGAAGGTCAGGCATCGCAACCGACACAATTGGACTCTCCTTGTGGATTTGGGATTTCGAAGAACGCACAGTTCTTTGCGGTGCTTTTGCCAGCTTGAGTCTTTTCAGTTTTCTAGCGAGAGGCTGAGTGCTTCCATCCTCATGTGAAGCTGAACCACTAGCCATGAACATAGGCCAGGGCCTCAGCCGTTCCTTGCCACTCCGTGTGGTAAATGGCATATTGGCAAGTTTACGCTTCTCCTCCGACAATTTTATTTTAGGTTTTGGAGTCCTTTTTTTACTGATATTTGGTGTTTTGGATTTGACATGCTCTGTACTATGACATTGGGCATCGGCCTTGGCAGACAACGTTGCTGGCATTTCATCGTCTCGGCCATGACTAGTGGCAGCAGCTTCAGCACGAGGTGGAAGTGGATCTTGATCTTTCCCTAATTTTGGAACCTCAACATTTTTGTTCTCCATATTTTAATAGGCACAACTAAAAGGCACCTCAGGTAAACAATGGAGATGGATGGATACTAGTATACAATTATGGATGGACTGCCGAGTGCCGACACAGAGGTAGCTACAGCCGTGGACTATTGTACTGTACTGTGTCTGCTGCTAATATAGACTGGATGATAATGAGATGTAGTATGTATGTATAAAGAAGAAAGAAAAAAAAACCACGGGTAGGTGGTATACAATTATGGATGGACTGCCGAGTGCCGACACAGAGGTAGCTACAGCCGTGGACTACTGTACTGTGTCTGCTGCTAATATAGACTGGTTGATAAAGAGATGTAGTATGTATGTATAAAGAAGAAAGAAAAAAAAACCACGGGTAGGTGGTATACAATTATGGATGGACTGCCGAGTGCCGACACAGAGGTAGCTACAGCCGTGGACTACTGTACTGTGTCTGCTGCTAATATAGACTGGTTGATAAAGAGATGTAGTATGTATGTATAAAGAAGAAAGAAAAAAAAACCACGGGTAGGTGGTATACAATTATGGATGGACTGCCGAGTGCCGACACAGAGGTAGCTACAGCCGTGGACTACCGTACTGTGTCTGCTGCTAATATAGACTGGTTGATAATGAGATGTAGTATGTATAAAGAAGAAAGAAAAAAAAACCACGGGTAGGTGGTATACAATTATGGACGGACTGCCGAGTGCCGACACAGAGGTAGCTACAGCCGTGGACTACCGTACTGTACTGTGTCTGCTGCTAATATAGACTGGATGATAATGAGATGTAGTATGTATAAAGAAGAAAGAAAAAAAAAACACGGGTAGGTGGTATACAATTATGGATGGACTGCCGAGTGCCGACACAGAGGTAGCTACAGCCGTGGACTACCGTACTGTGTCTGCTGCTAATATAGACTGGTTGATAATGAGATGTAGTATGTATAAAGAAGAAAGAAAAAAAAAACCACGGGTAGGTGGTATACAATTATGGATGGACTGCCGAGTGCCGACACAGAGGTAGCTACAGCCGTGGACTACTGTACTGTGTCTGCTGCTAATATAGACTGGTTGATAAAGAGATGTAGTATGTATGTATAAAGAAGAAAGAAAAAAAAAACACGGGTAGGTGGTATACAATTATGGACGGACTGCCGAGTGCCGACACAGAGGTAGCTACAGCCGTGGACTACCGTACTGTACTGTGTCTGCTGCTAATATAGACTGGTTGATAAAGAGATGTAGTATGTATGTATAAAGAAGAAAGAAAAAAACCACGGGTAGGTGGTATACAATTATGGATGGACTGCCGAGTGCCGACACAGAGGTAGCTACAGCCGTGGACTACTGTACTGTGTCTGCTGCTAATATAGACTGGTTGATAAAGAGATGTAGTATGTATGTATAAAGAAGAAAGAAAAAAAAACACGGGTAGGTGGTATACAATTATGGACGGACTGCCGAGTGCCGACACAGAGGTAGCTACAGCCGTGGACAACCGTACTGTACTGTGTCTGCTGCTAATATAGACTTGTTGATAAAGAGATGTAGTATGTATGTATAAAGAAGAAAGAAAAAAAAACCACGGGTAGGTGGTATACAATTATGGATGGACTGCCGAGTGCCGACACAGAGGTAGCTACAGCCGTGGACTACTGTACTGTGTCTGCTGCTAATATAGACTGGTTGATAAAGAGATGTAGTATGAATGTATAAAGAAGAAAGAAAAAAAAACCACGGGTAGGTGGTATACAATTATGGACGGACTGCCGAGTGCCGACACAGAGGTAGCTACAGCCGTGGACTACCGTACTGTACTGTGTCTGCTGCTAATATAGACTGGTTGATAAAGAGATGTAGTATGTATGTATAAAGAAGAAAGAAAAAAAAACCACGGGTAGGTGGTATACAATTATGGATGGACTGCCGAGTGCCGACACAGAGGTAGCTACAGCCGTGGACTACTGTACTGTGTCTGCTGCTAATATAGACTGGTTGATAAAGAGATGTAGTATGTATGTATAAAGAAGAAAGAAAAAAAAACCACGGGTAGGTGGTATACAATTATGGATGGACTGCCGAGTGCCGACACAGAGGTAGCTACAGCCGTGAACTACCGTACTGTGTCTGCTGCGACTGGATGATAAATAATGATATAAAAAATATATATATATCACTACTGCAGCCGGACAGGTATATATTATATAATGACGGACCTGCTGGACACTGTCTGTCAGCAGAATGAGTTTTTTATAGAATAAAAAAAAAAACACCACACAAGTCACACGACGAGTGTTTAACTTTTTCAGGCAATCACAATATAGTATACTACTAACTATACTGGTGGTCAGTGTGGTCAGGTCACTGGTCAGTCACACTGGCAGTGGCACTCCTGCAGCAAAAGTGTGCACTGTTTAATTTTAATAATATGTACTCCTGGCTCCTGCTATAACCTATAACTGGCACTGCTCCCCAGTCTCCCCCACAATTATAAGCTGTGTGAGCACAGTCAGATATATACATAGATGATGCAGCACACTGGGCTGAGCAGTGCACACAGATATGGTATGTGACTGAGTCACTGTGTATCGTTTTTTTCAGGCAGAGAACGGATTATATTAAATAAAACTGCACTGTCTGGTGGTCACTGTGGTCAGTCACTACTAAACTCTGCACTCTCTACAGTACTCCTAAGCTCCAGTAAATCAAGTGTCTCTGTCTCAAATCAATCTCACTCTTTCTCTTCTAATCTAAATGGAGAGGACGCCAGCCACGTCCTCTCCCTATCAATCTCAATGCACGTGTGAAAATGGCGGCGACGCGCGGCTCCTTATATAGAATCCGAGTCTCGCGAGAATCCGACAGCGTCATGATGACGTTCGGGCGCGCTCGGGTTAACCGAGCAAGGCGGGAAGATCCGAGTCGCTCGGACCCGTGAAAAAAAACATGAAGTTCGGGCGGGTTCGGATTCCGAGGAACCGAACCCGCTCATCTCTACTGTATATATGTATACTTTTGCCATCAGGTATCTTAATTGCTGCCCAGGGCGCCCCCCCCCCCCTGCGCCCTGCACCCTACAGTGACCGGAGTGTGTGGGTGTGCTGCGGGAGCAATGGCGCACAGCTGCAGTGCTGTGCGCTACCTGTAGTGAAGACAGGAGTCTTCTGCCGCCGATTTTGATGTCTTCTTGCTTCTGCTGCTTCTGTACTTCTGGCTCTGCGAGGGGGGCGGCGGCACGACTCCGGGAATGGACGATCAAGGTTAGGGTCCTGTGTTCGATCCCTCTGAAGCTAATGGTGTCCAGTAGCCTAAGAAGCGCAACCTAGCCACAGTTAGTAGGTTTGCTTCTCTCCCCTCAGTCCCACGTAGCAGAGAGTCTGTTGCCAGCAGAAGCTCTCTGAAAATAAAAAACCTAACAAAATACTTTCTTTACTAGTAAGCTCAGGAGAGCCCACTAGGAGCACCCAGCTCTGGCCGGGCACAGATTCTAACTGAGGTCTGGAGGAGGGGCATAGAGAAAGGAGCCAGTGCACACCAGATAGTACCTAATCTTTCTTTAGAGTGCCCAGTCTCCTGCGGAGCCCGTCTATTCCCCATGGTCCTTACGGAGTCCCCAGCATCCACTAGGACGTTAGAGAAATGGGTACTACTGTGTAGTGTAATGTGACTAAGGGGCACTACTGTGTTACATAACATGAATTAGCTACTCTAATTTGTGGTGTAATATAAATCAGGGGCACTACAGGTGGTGTAATGTGAATAAGATTGTGCTACTGTGTGGCATCATTTGAATTGGGGCTACTATTGTGTGGCCATGCCCCTTCCTTGTGGGATCACACCCCCTTTGGCACACGCTGGTCGTTTTTTACATATGGAAGCATAATTTTATAATTTGCAGGGGGACGCTGAACACCCTAGCACTTGCCCTGATTAAAACTACTTTTCTTCAGTGAACATCAAGTGGTCTATTTAGACACACAAGGCTGATCACAGGCACTGGCTCCGAGCTCTGCTCTTCCTGTCAGAGCAGAGCAGGGGTAGTATAACTGGAGTGAAGCCAGCATAATGCCATCTGAAGATGGCACTATTATCATAAGGCTTTCTCTAGTATTTTTTTGCAATTTTATTTTAATAAATTTGAGCAGATCACATTTCCCATTGCAAGCATGGGAAATGCGATCTGGTTACTAAAAAAAATGTGATATTAAGGGCTTGGAGGAGAATTTTGTGAATTCATGTCTAATTGCCCGTTAGTACATTTGTGTGATACTAAAATAATGTGAAAAGTATGTGTAAATACTCATTTTAACATTGCTTTATTGAAAATAATACTACTAAATATGCCAATATGTAACAAGATTCCCAGCTGGTGTTAGATGCCAGTTACATACTTGCCTATTTAAAAAGGACTGTGGCTGAACATTTTCTACAAGCATGGACACTGTTTGAATATACTTGTAAAATTGCAAGTAGTTTGCAGACTGTGCCTTGCTCCCAGTGCGAGATTTCGCACACAGGGAGTGTTTTGCCCTCACTAAAATCTCCATGATCAAATTTAGACAGACAGCATAACCACCTCTACTTTCCAAACATACTATCAGATGGGATTATTGTAGCATGGTGTTTATTATATAGTAGAGGGAAATGGTAAAACTGTGAATGCAAACAACAGAATTCAATTGCAATATACACTAATATAATGTAATCCAAACATATAACAAAATTAGTGAACTGTCAGCAGATCTAATTATGCCAAATTTAGAGTCAGAGTCCTTACCAGTGATGCTGTGCTGAGGGGAGGATTGTATGTCCATCTCTAGCTGAGACCATGTGCATACCTCCCAACATTACCCTCTCCAGGAGGGACAGAATGCTCTACTTCTGGACTTTTTTCTTAATTTATGATTGCTGGCACCTGTGTTAAACAGGTTAATGGATAAGAAAGGTGTTTCTTCACAGGTGATGGCAATCATAAATTAAGAGGGAAGTCCAGGAGCAGAGCATTCTGTCCCTCCTGGAGAGAGTCATGTTGGGAGGTATGCATGTGGGAACTAAAATGGAGACTTGCCTTATGACTACCCAGGATTCACTGGAAAGCTACTACAGAAGCCAAAAAAGTTTAAATTTAAGTTACTAGACTGACCACTAGAGGGAGCTTAATTGATATGGATACATATGAACAGAGAAATAAGAGAAATATATAAAATATATACTATATAACTGAAGGCATGAAACTCTAAGAAGGTAACGATAAGATCAGTTCAGATACTGGTTGGAGAAACAAGATAGGGGTCTATTTACTAAGCCTTGAAGAGAGATAAAGTACCAACCAATAAGCTCCTGTCATGGTTCAAACCTCGCTTCACTTTATCTCTCTCCAAGGCTTAGTAAATAGACGCCTTAGTATTTCCTTGCTTGCAGATCTTGATCTCGACCTTGCGGACCTTCCCATCTTTGCTTGGGAATATTTTGGTGACGAATCCTAAAGGCCACTCATTGCATTGTGTTTGCCAATCTCTGACAAGCATAATGTCACCAGGCTTTAAGTTCAGTTTAGCAACTATCCACTTGCAAGGCAGAGATATACTGTCTTTTCCACCTGTCTCAGAAGGTGTTTGTGAGGCTTTGAACTTGTCTCCATTGACTTTTGAATAAATCTTTGGTGTTGAATTCTCCAGAAGGAGCTTAGAATAGATAATACCAGTCTTCTGAGTAAGGATAGCAGGAGTAAGCAGAAGTGAGTGTTCTAGGTTATTAGAAACTGAAGTAATTGGCATTGACAATAGCTGTGACTTCAGTCATGAAGGTTGTTAAACCTCTATTAGTCTTGCAGTTCCCACTTGCTGTTTGCATTTGCTCCTCTATTATATCAGGTACAGGGACCAAAAGGAAGGGTATGTACTAAGCCAGATTGGCAATCTTCTTAGTTTGAATAGTACCATGAAGTCTACGACAAGTGATACATTTGAAGATTGTGCTACTTACACACACCTTTTCGATCCAACAATCCAGAACCCAGTTAATTGTAGAGCACCTTCAGTAAACAACTGTCCACAGTGTTTGACTTCATTGTGACAGTTTTGAGCAAATAAAGAAGTAACATAGTGACTTCCAGGACTGATTACATTTTTTTTCAATTTGGATCCAAAGTTTGCTTCTTGAAGATGACTCTACCCTACTCTCAGTAAATAATTTTAATTGAGGAATGGGTCTAGCATTTTCAGGATGCTGTGTCTGTGAATAGAATTTCCAGTGCTAATGCAGTCACTCTCTTTAGCATAGGTTTGGTGCTGCACGAAATGGATAATGAGGTTCTTAGATTGTTCCATTTCTGCTGCTATGTAAGTATTTTGTCAGAGATGTCAACCTTTACATTCAGTCACATTTACAGATGTGGCACATTTAAGGGGGCTATGTGGGTTAGGCAGGCAATGGCTCTCTAACAAGTGATTTCCAAGATGAGAATCTTTGGAATCTGTGAGGTTCAAGATGACAATCTACAATCACGGTATGGATTGTAGTCACTTGAGGACTGATTTCAACATCTGAGTCTGTGTGTACTAGCTCAGATGTGTCACTTTCCGAAATGTTCCAATCCACTTTGTTGAAGAATTCAGGTAATGTTAGCCATAAATGTGTCTTTAAGGAGACTGGCTGAAACTGCTCTTGTAGCGTAGTGTGCAGGATTGTAAACGGTAGATTCATAGTGCCACTATTTTGAACTAGTGGATCTCCTGATCCATAGCACCTGATTGCTTATATAAACAGCAGTAGGGAAAGATGGATGGCAGAGCGGACGAGAGGGGTAGATGGATAGCACAGAGGACAAGAGGGGAAAATGAATGGCAGAGATTATATTATATACAGTGGATCAATATGTAGTCACTCAGTATGACCTTAGAAAATGGACAAAATAATAATAGTTTATATATACAATTCAATCCCGGAAATACCAAAATTTAGATTATTTTCAATTAAGAATCCCGGGAATACAATAATGAGGTGGGATTGGCTTCACTAAGTAAGTATTATTATTAAAATCCTATATGTATATAGCACCAATTTTATTATGCAGCTGTATACAGATACTATATAATTACACACATCATTTAGAAGCCCAGTTAAACTATGTTTTTGACAGTTGGTGGAAACCAGAGCACACTAAACTTTCAATTTATGAGGCATAGTCAAGCAAAAGCCCAAAAGTATATATACAGTAGAGTCACATTATTATGACTACCAGCTAATAGCCACAGTAACCGCCGTGTCCAGCATGGACAGCATCTAAATGGGCTGGGAGTGACTCAATAAGGTGCTGGTAGGTTGGCACAGGTACTGTACATTTTGATGGTGAGCTGCTCCACTGTAGCATATTGGTTGGCCCTCATGCACCTTCGTAGGTGATGTTCACCTCTCACATTAATGGCATGTGGTGCTCTGCAGTTTCCACGTCGGTTATTTGCAATGGTGCCATTTGTCTAGTCATGATACACCTTCACCACAGCAAGTGATATCTGTGCAGACGGTCTATCGCACACCTTATATGCCCACCAAGCCAGCACACAACACATTACGTAATTAATGGGTTACACGCTGCTGATGTCAAATGTAGGAGGTGGTCATAATAATGCGACTCAACATTGTATTATGTCACTACAACAAACACTAATACCTATAAGGCATGCATTACCAGCGGTCTAACAAAAAAAACAAAAAACTTTTGATCTGTAAGATGTATTATAACAAACAGCTGATTTCCTCTAATGGTTGTTAAACACCAGTATATTTAACAATGGCATCACTGACCCTCTGTATAGCCGTTGTACATATGTTCCCTCCCATAATTGAGCTCCTCCGGGGTTTGCTTCTTGGGACCAATAACATATGAAATATGTTCTCTCTCATCATTACGCCCATTTCCAAATCACTCCTAAACCATCTGAATAACGAGGTACAAGCAACTGTTGTGATGTTTTGGAAAACCCCTACCTATCCCCCTATCTGAGAATGGTTCAATAGATTAGATCTACGACATAGAAGATATTGCTCTGTCTGCCATGAACAGAAATTCAGAGTTTGTGGTGACCTTGTTTTACTGGTTAGAGTTTACAGAAACAGATGACTACCACCTATATATTGGTGGATTGGTGGATACTTGTATT
The DNA here is from genome assembly GCF_028390025.1 of Pseudophryne corroboree. NCBI lineage: Eukaryota > Metazoa > Chordata > Amphibia > Anura > Myobatrachidae > Pseudophryne > Pseudophryne corroboree. The sequence goes on along the minus strand of NC_086444.1, from coordinate 998,733,279 downwards.
TGTTGTGACTAGCAGAGCACACCCCACAACCTCCCTCTTTCTTACCTCACACCCTTTCTCTTTCCTTTGTTTGGTTCATTCTATTTTAGAAAAAAATCGGTACCACTGTTTGTATATTTCTTGTATTATTAATTTACTATAATCTTTGTATCTACTTTTGTTACTCAATAACAGATTAAAATAATAATAATAGGTAGAATGAACTATTATTGAGAATTATATGCATTCATGTGACCTAATCCCTATATATGTAAGACGTGACAGTGTGTCTCACCGCTACTTGTTTAACATCATGGGGGGTCATTCCGAGTTGTTCGCTCATTGCCGATTTTCGCTATACTGCGATTAGTCGCTTCTGCGCATGCGCAAGGTATGCAGAGTGCATGCGCTTACTTATTTGACTAAAAACTTAGCTGTTTTGCTGTGGCTTCTGCGGCGCTTTTCAGTCGCACTGTGTTTGGTAAATGATTGACAGGAAAGGGGCGTTTCTGGGTGGCAACTCAGCGTTTTCCCGGCGTTGGCTAAAAAACGCAGGCGTGTCAGGGAAAAACGCGGGAGTGTCTGGAGAAACGGGGAGAGTGGCTGGCCGAACGCAGGGCGTGTTTGTGATGTCAAACCAGGAACGAAACGGCCTGAGCTGATCGCAGTATAGGAGTAAGTCTCAAGCTACTCAGAAACTGCTAAGAATTATTTATTCACAATTCTGCTAATCTTTCGTTCGCAATTCTGCTATGCTAAAATATACTCCCAGAGGGCGGCGGCCTAGCGTGTGCAATGCTGCTAAAATCAGCTAGCGAGCGAACAACTCGGAATGACCCCCCATATCTTTACCAGGTGTAGCACCATTGTCTAGGAAAATTTGCTAACTTCCTCCTGTTTCTGGGCTGCTCCTCTCAACCAACTGGTTCTAGCATGTTTCAATAGCTTGCTTGATAATTCACCCATGATAGTGAAAGTTTCTGGCTTGGTATAGTGACCCATGTTGTTGACCTTGCTTTGTATGTCATTTTTTCCTTTATCTTTCCCTTTTATTCCTCTACCATGACCTTGGCTTTCTTCCTAAACCTGATTTGTTTGCTGTCATCCTAGAATGCCTAATGTTATTCTGTTGTTTCCAGCAATTAACCATGACCACTGCAAATCTGCAAGCCAGTGTAATATATATGTTGCTAGATATTATTATACTTTATCATTTTAGTTGTTATCATTATATTCTCTGCGCTTGCTTATATTTGACTTGTTCATCTGACAACCTCAAAATACATAGTTTAGTTTCCTATAAACTATAAAAATACCTAATTGGTGATGAGTCTCTACTACTTGCTATGATGAAAAAAAAGAAACTAACTAGATGTAATAGCAATATAATATTATTATTATTATTATTATTATTATTATTATTATTATTATCTTTTATTTATATGGTACCATAAGGGATCCTTCGCACCCATTACAGAGTACATAAACAAATTTGCAAAACAAGAAATAAGTCACTTACAATATAGGGCAAGTACAAGGTATATACAGAAAACCAGGAGTTAGGTGCCATCAAAGGGAGTATTGAGTATATGATAGTGTAAATAAGAGACAGAAAGACACATGAGGGAAGAAGGCCCTGCTCTTGTGAGCTTACAATCTAAAAGGTTAAGGGCTAACAGACCGGGGTGACACAGAAGGCGTAGACCTTTAGCGTGCACAAGAGGGTTAGGAGGACAGTTGGCTGGGTTTGGTGAAAAAGTATGCCTTGAGAAACCATTTGAAGTTTTGTAAAGAGGTGGATAGTCGGATGGGGAGAGATAGAGAATTCCAGAGATAGGTATCAGCACGTGCAAAATCTTGTAGGTAGGAGTGGGAGGAGGTAATCAGTTGGTAGGAGAGGCAGCGTGCATTAGCAAAGAGAAAGATGAGGTCAGAGATGTAAGAGGGAGAAGAGTGGGTGAGGGCTTTGAAGGTAAGCGTGAAAAGCTTGAAATGGATTATGAATGGGATGGGGAGCCAGTGAAGGACTTGTAAAAGAGAGTAGATGGATGTAGTACGTTTGGTGAAGAAGTTAAGACGGGCAGCAGCATTGAGGATAGATTGGAGTGGAAAGAAGCATATGTCAGGGAGGCCAGAAAGGAGGAGATTACAGTAGTCCAATCTGTAGATAACCAGTGAGTGAACGAGGGTCTTAGTAGCATCCTGGGTGAGAAAGGGTCTGATCCTGGAAATGTTCTTAGATGGAAGTAGAAGGTTTGTGAGAGTCAAAGATTACACCAAGACCGCGCACTTGGGGGTTAGAGGAAACAGTAGTGCCTTAAATGCATAATTCAATTGTGGGAGGTGAGATTAGGGAAGAGGGAGGGAAGATGATCAGCTCAGCCTCCAGGAAGAGATAGTATAGAGACAGTTGGAGATATGAGTGAGGAGAGCGGGTGAGAGGTCCAGGGAGGAAAGGTAGATATGAGCTTCATCAGCAGAGAGATGATAGATGATATTGTAAGTCAAAAGACCTAATGAGTTCACCTAAAGAAGATGTGTAGAGAGAGAAAAAGAGGCACAAGAACAGAACCTTGGGGGACACCTACTGGTAGAGGAAGTGGGGGGGGGGGGTTTGGAGTCATGAGAGGAGACAGAGAAGGAACAGTCAGAAAGGTAAAAGGACAGCAAGGAAAGGGCAGTGTCATGCAGACCAAGGGAGTTAAGGATTTGCAGAAGTAGAGGGTGGTCCACAGTGTCAAATGCTGCAGAGAGACCAAGGAGAAATAGTGGAGAGTAGTGGCCTTGGATTTAGCAGCAAGGAGATCATTGTAGACTTTCGTGAGGGCAGTTTCAGTACAGTGGAGAGGACAGAAACCAGACTGGAATGGGACAAGCAGTGAGTTGGAGGAAAGAAAGTGAGACAGTTGTAGACTATACACTCAAGGAGTTTGGAGGCAAAAGAGAGGAGAGATATGGGTCGGTAGTTGGAGAGAGTGGTTGGATCAAGGTTAGGTTTTTTAGTAATAGGGGAGACAAGAGCATGCTTGAAGGCAGCGGGGACAGTGCCTGATGAAAGGGAGAGTTTGAGGAGATGGGCAAGATGAGAACATGCAGAAGTAGAGAGGTAGCAGAGGAGGTGGGTAGGGTCAAGTGGGGAGGTGGAGGGGGGTGAGGAACAGATGAGGTCCATGACTTATATTTGAGTTATAGTATAAGTGAATAGCAAATGATCCACCCTCTCCCATGCAGATCTGATGCCTTGTTTGGCCTTAATTATACATCAGGCCAATTTTAGAAAGGATGGAGCAAAGGTGGGGAACAATTATGGTTAGAGCTGCTCCTTAAAATGATCACAACAATGTATATAGCTATAGCTATGCTTGAGAGAAGCCATACCCTAGGGATTGGGACCTGGGAAGGGCCACCCCCTACATCTTCAGTCATTACACCATGTCTCAAGTCTCAAATGTAGATGCCATTTTTGCAGAGCAATGGGGAGCTCTACACTTATCTTTTTAAGTATGCTAAAGCTGTGACAGGACTTATGGTGTCACTGCATGGTGTGCATACACCATAAATGATGACAGATAATATAACATGGACCATAAGTAAACTTTCAAGCAGTATGGGAGCTGATAAAGGTCTATATTTAATAAAGACAGTAAAGATTCATTCTATATGGTAGCTACTAATGGGGATGCGCTGATTGGTCAGTTTGCATTAGTGCCCATGCTCTGATCAGTGCATCCCCACTGAATCCTATGGAGGTCTCAATGACCTCTCATTTGAAACAGGTCTACATTTTTGACCCTCAATAGCAGGAGCAGAAGTGTCACTTTTTTGTTTTGCTAAGATTCAGAGATGCTACATGGACTGTAGAGAACTTGAACCCTTATCTTTTTGTAATAAATGGGTCAACGAGGGCTGTAGTTTGGTGGTGCTTTTATTTAAGGCTGAAATCAGGTTGGTATTGACAGCAAATATAATGGGCCCTACACAATAGAAGACATGACCAATGTGAAAGATGAACAATGTGGAAGATGAGCAATTTCCCTTGGACTTCCTAGATCCCTGACAAACGAAATTGAGTGTACACACGAAGAAATTTTTCAAACAATTTGAAAGATGAAAGATATCTTTGGAATTGGCACCTTTTTTGCATATTTTAATATTGGGGAGGCATTTCTGGGTGTGTGGGCAGGGCTGTAGAAGGGGGAAATACCAGAACTCCTATGTCTTAGACCGGCCACTAGCTGCCGCTACCGCATCCGTGGTATAGTGTTATACCCAGAAGTGCATTCCAGTGGTATTAGGCTTGCGGCTCAAGGACAGGATATACTCTCAGAGCTGCGCTGCTACATGGAACCGGAAGTGCGTTCCACAGCCGCAAGTGCTGGTGGACTTAGCTTACCTGGAGTCTATGCAAGCGGGAACAGTGGCAATTTGTGGTGAACACAGGTGATTTGGATCATATTGTTATTGACAGACATTCTGCTATTTATAGGCCGATGCTGTGCAGTATGAACTGTGATGCTCTTGAGAAAGGTAGGGATACCACCGAAACAGCTGTCGGGCTAATGGGGGAGAATTCATATTGCTGAGAACCCCTATGGACATGATAAGTGACATGTTTAACTTTTATATTCATTATGTTGCTGTTTTTTGGATAACAAATTGAATTTATTGAATAAGAAGCACTTTATTGTAATACAAAGGTGGTGTGCTGGTCTCTTCTTTTTTGGCTGCTGGATAATGGGCCAAAGAATTGTTGGATATTACTTCATTATGTGATTACAGCACCTGGATATCATTCAAGTGTAATGTGAGCAGTTTTTCCGCTTGTTTTTCTATGCATACTCTATTATGTGGAACCAGCACCAAATACTGTGAAATTATTTATTATCAAATCAGATAATTTTTTTGCTATTCTCAAAGTTATTGAATTGTGTGCAAAATGGATCTTGATGCCAGTGATTTAGCAGGCACCAAATGATTTCTAGATATCAACAAAATCCTGTTTACAAACACTGACTGTTTGAATTTTGACACTGATAGCTCCACTGAAGCTATTAAGAAAGCAATTAGGATGAGTCCCCATTATGCTGGTCCTCCTATGGAATTTTTTCTATTGCTGGTGAATATCATCCTGCATAAGAACTACTTTATGTTTGAAAACGTGTTTTATTTACAACGTCAGGGTACTGCGATGGGGTCAAATATGGCCCCTGCGTACGCTAACCTGTTCATGCATAAGTATGAGACCAACAATTTTCTTAACAATATAAATTTTTCATCTTATATCACATTTTACGTGCGATTTATAGATGACATATTTATGGTGTGGACCGAGGTATTGATATTCTTAATAGCTTCGTGGACTTTTTAAACAGTCTCACAGGTACCATTAGATTAACCCATATGAGCAGCCCTCTTTGCATAGACTTTTTGGATGTTTCAGTATTGATTAAAGATGGAATGTTCCAAACATCTATTTTTAAGAAACTTATTGATAAAAATACTGTATTGCTGGCGGACAGCTTTCTCCCGAAACCTTTAACATCTGGGATTGTGTTTGGTTTCTAGAGAACATACAAGGTAAAGTGATTGGGCAGGTAGTTGCAACCTTACTTTATTTGTAGTCTCAATTGTTTTCCAGTTATGATGATCTTTATTTGGACAAGGTTCAGATAGGGCAAGTTTGGAAAACCGCTGGTTTTTGGTGTTTAGTTCTGCAGACATCCACCAAAAACACTGTTTTACATATAGGATCTCGTATTGATCCCACATATACAGTACATCTGGAAAGTATTCACAGCGCTTCACTTTTTCCACATTTTGTTATGTTACAGCCTTATTCCAAAATATGAACGTGAAAAAAGATTTTTGAGATTTTTGAAAATGTATTAAAAATAAAAAACTAAGAAATCACATGTACATAAGTATTCACAGCCTTTGCCATGAAGCTCAAAATTGAGCTCAGGTGCATCCTGTTTCCACTGATTATCGTTGAGATGTTCCTACAGCTTAATTGGAGTCCACCTGTGATAAATTCAGTTGATTGGACATAATTTCGAAAGGCACACACCTGTATATATATAAGGTCCCACACTTGACAGTGCATGTCTGAGCACAAACCAAGCATGAATTCAAACAAATTGTCTGTAGACCTCTGAGACAGGATTGTCTCTAGGCACAAATCTGAGGAAGGGTACAGAAAAATATCTGTTGCTTCAAAGGTCCCAATGAGCGCAGTGGCCTCCATCATCCATAAATTGTAATTGGAAGAAGTTTGGAACCACCAGGACTCTTCCTAGAGATGGCCAGCCATCTAAAGTGAGCGATCGGGGGAGAAGGGCCCTAGTCAGGGAGGTGACCAAGAACCCTATGGTCACTCTGTCTGAGCTACAGTATTCCTCTGTGGAAAGAGGAGAACCTTCCAGAAGGACAACCATCTCTGCAGCAATCCACCAATCAGGCCTGTATTGTAGAGTGGGTAAAGGCCAAAAAAAGAAAATTGGAAAGTAGAAGACTCTTATTTGGGAGCACTCTAATTCAGATGGACTGATATATTTAAATCTAAGGTACTGATAAAATCAAATCTTTAATGGGGTCTTATTAAAACTAGATTATAGGAGTCAAATTTGAAAACAGTGTGTCAATCAATAACTTAGCGAAAATATATTAACAAATTATAATATATAATTAGTAGCATAAATGCTATAATATATGATGAGCCCGAAAATCTTTTCTATGGCCAAATATTTTTTGTCACATGATAATTATTAGAGATGAGCGGGTTCGGATTTACTCGCTTCTTTACACCAGAATTATCGCCATTTCTTACTTTCTGGATTTTTCTTATTGGTTAACCAAAATACGTGACATCCGATAGCCAATAAGGAGATTCGGGTAAATCCGAGTAAAACCGAACCCGCTCATCTCTAATAATTATACAATGTTCATCATATAGTATATGACTATCATTTATTCTGCAAGTATCCCAAAGGAAAATTTTGTCGCAGAGAATTGAATCATAAGTCATGAGTCCGAATGCCAGATGGTATTTTTTTATCAGTGATATACAATTAGGCAGCAATGTTCTTGTAGTACCAGTGTGTTCCAAGGTGGTCTCCCATCCAAGTACTAACCCGGCCCTCCACTGCTTGGCTTCCAAGATCAGAGGGGTATGTCCGCAACTATTATGCTTGCCTTTCTTATCACTCTTATTGCATGCACAGAAAATGCTGATTATCCACAATGATGCCAATTAAACATACATGTGATATTTAATACCATAGACAAAGGCAAAATATATAATGATTGTCTATTATGCATGCGTGTGACATATATGACCATAGACAAAAAGAGAGACGGTTATAATGGAAGCCTATTATGTGGAAAAATTCATAAATACCACATACCATCCAAAATGAAGCTTTCCTTAATACCCAATAATAAATAGTTAAAGCACCAGTGTGGCGACTAAATAGCATTAAATGCCATGTATATGTGTGCAAGAAGACAATTTTCTCAGCATATATGGCCCTATAATCGTAACGAGTATTTATGCAGTGATATATAGAAAGACAGCAATTTTTGCAGAACCAGGGTGTTCCAAGGTGGTCTCCCATCCAAGTACCGACCTGGCCCTCCACTGTTTAGCGTTTATGCTGAGATGCAATTAAGCAACTCTAGTGAGGTATGCTCACAGATATTGTACTTGCCACTGATACCACTGATTTAAGATGCTTACTCACAACAATTGTATTCTTAATTGGTATATCAGGGAGCTGAACATTCAAGGGGTAATATAGATCAAGGGACTCTAATGCTATATCTAGCAATTGTCCTCTATGCAGGGAGTTCCAATGAGTACTCTCAAGCAAGAGTAAATACTCTGGAGTCTAATCTCCCGTGTTTCTAGATATATAGCTGCTGACAGATGTATTAATATAAACCTCGTGGCAGCATACAATATCTCATGTATATAAACACAAAGTGAACAATTTTTCTGTGACACACATGTGGTCATAGGCTAATGCAGTGGTTTCCAACTTTTTTGAATCACGGCGCCCTAGATTATCAGAATTTTTTTCACAGCACCCCTAGGCCGAAAATTTCTTATTGAGAAATTTAGAAAGAAATATTACATTAAATAGATCGCGTTTATATGTCATCCTTAGGGTCAGTTGTGTGGTGAGGGACAGGATTTGCTTCTGTTTGGCCACATATTTTATGACTGGCAGCCACCAGCACTGGTTTTGCTATTATAGTGACCATGAATAATTTGAATTGGTCCTGGACAACCAACCCAGGGCACCCCTGCAAGTGTCCCGAGGCACCCCAGGGAGCCATGGCACACAGTTTGGGAACTTCTGGGCTAATGTCATTAATATGTCAAATAGCCAAGCAGTAATCTACTCAGAGACTAAATATTGTCTGACCTCCAGCATTTTCTGGAAAGATATACAGCCACTGACTGACATAGCTAAAATACAACAGTATAAACCCTGTGGCTGTAGAAGATATCCTATATGAAGCAGTTTCCTGTTACACACAGAGAATTCATAAAGCCATAAGCTGATACTATTAATGTATCTCTGATTCTGCAACAGTATAGGAAATAATGTGTAGGATAGATAGGCAGTCCCCTATGGTGTATAAAAAGATCATATGTCCATAAGTTGGTATCATTATACTACAGGGTCAAAAAATAGTGCATTGTATCTTGGCTGTACTGTTAGATCTAATGACGAACAGCTAGCAGCTAACCTCCCTTAATTGAATCAAGGGCGGGTGCTGGATATGAGTCACCAAGCATAGAACAGTTAAAAAACTGGATATACGATACCAAAAACCGTGTGGTCCCACATCAGTTTAATAGGGGTGCCTGTGTTCCATTAATCCAAATATCCGAAGGTCAGGCAGTGCAAATGGTCTCCGTTGCGGCTGCCTATTGTGACGAGGTACCACTGATCATGCCGCTTCTGTCCGTATGTGAGCTCCAAGTGTGTGGTATCGTGTGGCTGTCTCCGTTGCGGCTGCCTATTGTGACGAGGTACCACTGATCATGCCGCTTCTGTCCGTATGTGAGCTCCAAGTGTGCAGTAGCATTTGGCCATTACCTGGTGACGGACTTGATGATCCGGCTGTTGCAGTCACGTGTGCGCACCACGTGACCGCCGAGGTCCTAATTCAGTTAATTGGACATGATTTGGAAAGGCACACACCTGTATATATAAGGTCCGACACTTGACAGTGCATGTCTGAGCACAAACCAAGCATGAAGTCAAAGGAATTGTCTGTAGACCGCTGAGACAGAATTGTCTTGAGGCACTAATCTGAGGAAGGGTACATAAAAATATCTGTTGCTTTGAAGGTCCCAATGAGCGCAGTGGCCTCCATCATCCATAACTGGAATAAGTTTGGAACCACCAGGACTCTTCCTAGAGATGGCTGGCCATCTAAACTGAGCAATTGGGGAAGAAGGGCCCTAGTCAGGGAGGTGACCAAGAACCCTATGGTCACTCTGTCAGACCTACAGCATTCCTCTGTGGAGAGAGAGGAGAACCTTCCAGAAGGACAACCATATCTGCAGCAATCCAACAATCAGGCCTGTATTGTAGAGTGGCCAGACGGAAGCCACTCCTTAGTAAAAATCACATGGCAGCCCGGCTGGAGTTTGCCAAAATGCACCTGAAGGAATCTCGAACCATGAGAAACAAAATTCTCTGGTTTGATGAGACAAAGATTGAACTCTTTGGCATGAATGCCAGGCGTCATGTTTGGAGGAAACCAGGCACCGCTCATCACCAGTCCAATACAATCCCTACAGTGAAGCATGGTGGTGGCAGCATCATGCTGTGGGGATATTTTTCAGCAGCAGGAACTGGGAGACTAGTCAGGATAGAGGGGAAGATGAATGCAGCAATGTACAGAGACATCCTGGATGAAAACCTGCTACAGAGCGCTCTTGACCTCAGACTTGGGCGACGGTTCATCTTTCAGCAGGACAACGACCCTAAGCATACAGCCAAGATATTAAAGGAGTGGTTTCAGGACAACTTTGTGAATGTCCTTGAGTGGCCCAGCCAGAGCCCAGACTTGAATCCGATTGAACATGTCAGGAAAGATCTGAAAATGGCTGTGCACCGACGCTTCCCATCCAACCTGATGGAGTTTGAGAGGTGCTGCAAAGAGGACTGGGCGAAACTGCCCAAAGATAGGTGTGCCAAGCTTGTGGCATCATATTCAAAAAAACTTGAGGCTGTAATTGCTGCCAAAGGTGCATCAACAAAGTATTGAGCAAAGGCTGTGTTTTTACCACAGAATTTGTTTATTGAAATTAATACTCTTCAGTCCAAAAAGAATCTCAAATCATGACTTGGTAACAAAAACCCCTCACGTAGGACGGCTCACAACACTTGCTCAGAAGAGAGCAATGACAGCTTCTAAAGCTGTATTTTACCAACACTGTGGCTTTGCTTTGGTTAGTAGAACATGGGTCTATGACTGAAATACTTGCCAACATTTTATGTCTTCTCTCCCGGAGAAGCATGGAGAGGAGATGCTGCTGACTACTTTGGGGGTGGGACACTTACGTCAATAAGCCCCGTCCCCGTTGCATAAAAAAGCAGCCAATTGCATATCTGTGAGGAAAGCTTAATGATGCTTTTCTTAACATTCTAGCACGCAGTATGGAGCCTGGATTATCAGTATTTTCTACCCCATCCTGCCCACGTCACTCGAAAGTGGGCTTGATGCTGGGGAACCACCCACTCTTTTGATAATGCAGGGGAATATCTAAAAATCTGGAGTCCCTCTCAACCACTGGGAGAGTAGGCAGTGCTGTGTGAGTGTCACTCCCTACAATATCAGCCACAATTCCATACCAAATATGTAAAAGTAGAATTATTTGTAAGGAAAGTAGAAATACAATTTTACTACTGACTAACTATATGGCCGGGTTGGTTATGTGTGACCGGCAGTCAGGAGACCACTGGTCAGCATACCTCCGCTGTGATCCTGTTAGCGAAATGCCGACGTGGGGGGGGGGGGGGGGAGGCTTGAGCAACAAGCCCCTTGCTGGCCACAAGTACTATTCCCACTCTATGAGTGTCATGGACACCCATGAGTGCGAGTGGGAATAGTCCCTGCTAGTAGGCATGCCGACTATCGGGATTCTGAGGGTGCAGGATGTTGGGGGAGGTATTGTGACCTAACTACATCCCATATGGCCAGCTGGGTGACAGGTAATCACCATGCTATCATAATGATGGGCCTAGGTGTAAGTCTGTAACTGTAGTCCCATTCGAGCCATTGGTAATCTTGTCTGACCATGAAATAAGCAATTCTGGCTAGAAGCAGTGGATTGAGTATTAGACCCAGGGGCATTGTGCCGGAGTCTACTGCGCAGGCGCAGACCTCCGGAAACATGTCGCCCGCCATGGTCCAGAGAGAAATTTCCTACTGCACATGTGTGGTGGACATTTTGGAAGTGCCTACAGCATTAGGACAACGGGAACATTTGACAGTTTCTGCTGGGCCAGTCCTGTGCTCCCCTCAATGGCTCCTGCTCCCCTCAATGGCTCAACAGCACCTGGCTCTAGCCCCACCCCCCCACCAATTCTTAATGGCTTCCAGCTGCTGTGCTTTGGGGATTTGCACACTACTGTGGAATGCAATCCAAAGCTGTTATCTGCACTGGCTAGCAGGCATTTTTGGGTGCCGTTAGCTGGGAGCATTGCAGTTGCCTTTATGACTTTGGCCCTCAGGCCGGATGCTGCCTGCAAAGCAATTGGTTCTGGCACGATTCATCTTGCAGCATCTGACAATTCAATCTTCTGTAGGGGGCTAGTGCAATTAGTGTGGGGTCCAATGTGTTTTTTTCCTGTGTGAGCTAATGTGATTCATTTTTTTCCTTTTACACACCTTCTGAGGTAGTCTATTATTATTAGAATAAGGTAGGGAGGGCCGGATGGGTGTATCCCTTAGGTTGATAAAAAAGTATACAAATTCTATAAACACTCTTTATAAAATAGTACAAAGGATAATAATTAATTATCAGAGAGCGCATATAGCTTTTTAGCTCAAATTTATTGCATATGTAAAAAATAAATAATGATGAATAAAAAATAAATATAAAGGTAAACACATATACATATAAAAATAACAATCAATAAAAAATGCCCCCTGCTGCAGCGGATACCTGGACACTAGTGTTATGTCCAGATTTATAGCACTTGGTATAACCTTATTGACAGTTAAAGAGTCCCGAACGGTATACCGTCCAATTTAAGAACAATTTGATGCCTGTTGTTTAAAATCAGCTGTAGGTGTTTTCCACTTGTTAGTAGAGATCTCTTTGTGTATCTAATGACAGCAGGCTTTCCACTCCGTTAATTACTGCAGCTGAACGGCCAAGAACTTTAAATGCTTGTGCTCCGATATCTGTGTCAAAATGACCTTTTCCATTCACTCTCACTGTGCTAATAGGCCATAATTGCAAAAATGTCCACTTTATACTCACAGCCAGGAGTATATCCTTTAGTTATCCGTGGACGGCCCCCGTTGTAGGTCTCAGTCACAGTTGCGAGGAAAGCACCTTTAGCGAGGTGCACCGGAGAGTCTCCAAAGCCGATCAGCATGCAAACGGATACAGCACCAAGAAGTATTGCTTGACCATAAGCCGCTAGTAGCAGGAAGGACACTGACGTGAAGTAAGCCCCGGTCCTTACGCGTTTCTCCGCCAATGTGAGTGTGCGGTTTCGTCAGAGGATGACATGGGGCTGTCTTACATGCTATTTAAACATCAGGGGACCAATCATAATATAGCTCTTTAATTGTCACACCTGAATTAATCTCACATGTGCAAAATTAAAATTCAATCACATAAAGACCCATACGTTATCATAATCATATAATATAGTGACGAAAGGTGGATTTAATATATGGCTACATATTCGCAAACCTAAAAATTACTTTTTTTATATAAACAATAGAATACATTTCTATCTTTAATAATCGGAGAACAGAGGTGATGGCATACACTCACTAATTACAAACATCAGCAACAAGTCTGCAGAGAATCCATATTGATTATATGGCATCTACTCTAGCCTAGTGGTCTAATGTCCCGTATTAGTACCCACAGGGTCCCGAGTTCAACTCCAACATATCCCCACATATAATATTGATTTCAAATTTTGTGTTTTTATGTTTTTTATCTCTTTCAATATTGTTGTTATTGTTTATATTTGTCAGTTACGCACTCCCATACTTTACAGCGAGTGCATAATTCTGACTGGGATACAAAAATAGAAAATATGTTAGATACATCGTGAAAGCACTTCAAAAGGGACCACAACCAATAATATTAATAAACCTCATTACAAACTGTACTTCTAAATATACTATGCTTTTTAAAGTACAATGAAAATCAACAACTCAACGAGTATGGAGAATCTATTCTCTATGAGGATATCATTGTTACCACTGTTTATCACGTATGTACAGATATATAATATCAAAACAGGAGAAAAAAAGGAAAAAGATGAAGATGGAGAGGTGTAGGAATCAGGAAAGCTGACAAACGATCCTACAGGCACTTGGATTTCATCTAATATTATTGATCTCCATATTCTCATTTAGACCTTCGGGCACCAAAGTGCCCAAGTTGAAAATCCAAAATGCCTCTCTTGTGCACAATTTATTGAACCTGTCGCCCCCCCCCTAGGGGTGGGGGCCATAGATTCAATACCCTGTACCTTCAGTGAGTCCACATTGCCATCATGTTGATGGGTTACGTGTCTCGACACACTGTGGTGAGGATTCTTCTTAAGGACATTTCGTCTATGTTCTAGAAACCTAGTGTTGAGACTCCTAACCGTCCTCCCCACATATTGTTTTCCACATATGCAGCTTATTAAATAAATGACATATGTCTGTTGACAATTAATGAAGTTCTCAATTGCAAATTCTAATCCCAGTGCTGCTGATTTGAATGAAATGCTTCTATGCATTATGAATTTACAAGTAATACAATTGGTCTTACCACATCTAAAACAGCCTACACTTTGGTTTAACCAGGTTTTCTTGACCATTGATTGCGTAAGGACCGGGGCTTACTTCACGTCGGTGTCCTTCCTGCTACTAGCGGCTTATGGTCAAGCAATACTTCTTGGTGCTGTATCCGTTTGCATGCTGATCGGCTTTGGAGACTCTCCGGTGCACCTCGCTAAAGGTGCTTTCCTCGCAACTGTGACTGAGACCTACAACGGGGGCCGTCCACGGATAACTAAAGGATATACTCCTGGCTGTGAGTATAAAGTGGACATTTTTGCAATTATGGCCTATTAGCACAGTGAGAGTGAATGGAAAAGGTCATTTTGACACAGATACCGGAGCACAAGCATTTAAAGTTCTTGGCCGTTCAGCTGCAGTAATTAACGGAGTGGAAAGCCTGCTGTCATTAGATACACAAAGAGATCTCTACTAACAAGTGGAAAACACCTACAGCTGATTTTAAACAACAGGCATCAAATTGTTCTTAAATTGGACGGTATACCGTTCGGGACTCTTTAACTGTCAATAAGGTTATACCAAGTGCTATAAATCTGGACATAACACTAGTGTCCAGGTATCCGCTGCAGCAGGGGGCATTTTTTATTGATTGTTATTTTTATATGTATATGTGTTTACCTTTATATTTATTTTTTATTCATCATTATTTATTTTTTACATATGCAATAAATTTGAGCTAAAAAGCTATATGCGCTCTCTGATAATTAATTATTATCCTTTGTACTATTTTTCTGTGTGGATAGGTCAGTACTGTCCAGTTGAGAGCCGCTTAGTTCATATGACCCATATTGTATAAACTAGGTGGTCGTGACGCGCTGGAATTATTTGTTTCTTGTTCTCTTTATAAAATGACATTCAGATTTATTACAATGAAAATTCACATCAAATTGTCACCATTCTGTATAACAACTGTAAAATGTTCCACTTTTGGATGTATACAATTGGTTATTTATATGAGTACAGTGATTCACAGTGGTATTTTCATTCAGAAACAACAGAAAACCTACGCGTTTCATCTCCTTGGAGACTTCTTCAGGGGTATGTCTTAAATATAAACACAAATGTTTTACATAAGATGACAATAAACATTTCCAGTCATACAGACTAAATACAGTGTCATAGAATTAATTTTTATAAAACACATATTATTTAAAAAAAAGAATTGTCTTAATATCACCTCAGGTGTTAATTTATGAAGCGAAACAAAGCAGAACGTAAACAAAAGCAGAACGTGAAAAAGCAGAACATAGACAAGTATGTATAGGAGAGTGACTTCTTCTAAATGAAGTCAATAATCATCAGTATAATATATTCTTTCATACCTCTACAGTGTTTCAATCATAATACAGATCTCCACTGTATAACATCTTTTGATGAATTTTTTTACTGAAACAGTTGTTCTCTTGGATGGCCCTCTGTTAAAGGCTTTAAGATAACAGGCTGCAATCATAATTAATAAGAGCGTCGTTTAGCTGCTTCTAATAAAGAACATGTGTTTTTTATGCATTGATTATCAGGTCCACCTAGGATATTGCATGGATATATTGTAATTTAATCCAATCATTATTTAGAAGGGAGTGGCTATTAGTTCATTATAATTTTCATGTTTAGAATTTTGCCCTCAGACATGATCTTTTATCGATATCTTAGTATAGAACTATATAACCATACTTTTAATGGGGCTAGACCACAAATGAGTTGAATGGTGGTATAATAGGTCTGTTGTTGGACCAGAAAGAACTTTACCAAGTGAAGACCGGAGGAAAAAAAAATCCTGATAACTGACATTTTTCGCGATTGCTGGAGTGAAAACACATGAATCCCAGATCTTGTATGTTTTCATTTGAAAACTGGTAATTTTTCTCGTGAGAAAAGCAGGCTCTAATTGGATAGCTCAATAATGACCATCAGGGAATATCACGATAAAAAAAACCCTGTTTTTTTTTGCAAGAAGAATTCTCATGGGTAATTGGCAACCCCCCAATGTGTCTGCTTGTAATAGAAAAAAAGTTGCTAAATCAAAATTGAACTCTAACAATAGCAATAGATAAGGGATATTGAGAAACAATTATAGTTTTTATTTCAAAAGCTGGTATGTTTATCATTATGGAGTAACACATTAATTATAGAGTCTGGTGTACTAGCATTAATAGATTTCCAGTTCCATTATGTTTGCCTTTAAGGCATGTAGGCTTTTACTGTGCACACCCCTCACTTAGATGCCAGGTGAGATAAGGACACACCTTTAGACTAATGTAGTAAAATAAACAAAAGTGCACTTCAAATCACTAGTCTGACAGTCATGATACTAGTGCCACACAGAGCATACAAAAAACAGCTTTACCTATAACAGCAGTACATAAACCCCTGTCAGGTTTAGAAAATTCTTATGAACTAATTTGCAGAGATCCAAGGAAACCAGCTATAGTAAATGGAAGTAAAAACACTGAAAGAAATACCATTAAATAAAAAGGGAGCACTTGAAATTCTCAAAGGCATAGGAAAACGCACTATTTAGTTTGTAACACTGATAGAATATGATAGCATTGCAGTTTTAAAATTGCTCATGGTTTTTGACCTGGAACACAGAAGTGATTTTAATTACTGTCTCCAACTGCTTACAAGAAAATCACTTACAGGCTCAGCTAACTAAAAGTCACTGCAAGCTTAAACTTGCAGACACTGCAAAAGCATTTCCATGGGTTCTTCTATTAGAAATATGAGCCTGCACTATCTGTTTGTAGGACACTACGCATACATAATGTAGAACACTATTACTTACCAAAAATGACCCAATCAAAGTAGAAAATCATACTGTATACTCATTTTACATTTCAAATTTCTATAGCATAAATAAGTGCAAACAGCTAATATCAGTTATACATGGAATGGTGGGAAGCCTATCACTTTAAACCAGGACCAGGGCCGAAACTAAACCAGCACCCAGGGCAAGGCAGGATTTTGCCTCCACCGCCCAAACCCAATCTGTCACACAATATTGCTGAATAAGAAGACAGCAGTGGCATAAAGTGTGTTACAGTGTACTTGTCTGTGCTTGCTCACAAATACACACATACACACTGTGCCCCCATAAATATACACACACACTGTGCCCTCAGACACTTAGACACTCAGTGCGTTCTCATATACAGTGGGGCAAAAAAGTATTTGGATAGCTACCGATTGTGCAAGTTGAGCCACTTAAAAAGATGAGAGAGGTCTGTAATTTCCATCATAGGTACACTTCAACTGTGAGAGACAGAATCTGAAAAAAAACAAACTAGGAAATCACATTATATTACACATGAATTACACAGTTTCTGTGGCTGATGACAACCAGGTGAAATTCAAACTTAAAGTCAGCCAACCACAGAACCTGAGTAATTCATGAGAGTCCCGGTTTAAAGGGGTAGAATGGTAAGCCAAGTATTACACGGGTTGGGTATGCATGACCGGCAGTCATGAGACAGCTGGTCAGCATACCTCCGCCAGTATCCCTGCAGCGGAATGCCGGCGGGAAGGGGGATGTGCAACAAGTGATAGTATGGTAAGCTTGGAACTTTTTGGAGTTCTTTATCTACAGCAGAGGTTCCCAAACGCAGTCCTCAAGGCACCCCAACGGTCCAGGTATTGGGTCTAACAGAAATTTTAAGGCCTGGAACACTGATGACTCTGTCCATCATTACTCTGTAATGGAAATTAAATAAACTAAATATACACTTACCGCATACTGGGGATTATTCAGAGTTGTTAGCAAACCAAAAAAGTTATCAATTGGGAAAAACCATGTTGTACTGTAGGTGGGGCAGATGTAACATGTGCAGAGAGAGTTAGATTTGGATGGGTTATATTGTTTCTGTGCATGGTAAATACTGGCTGCTTTATTTTTACACACCTCACAACTTTTGTTCCAGTGAAGGAGGGACAGTAACGCGCGCCTCTGGCATGCTCCTGAATTTGGGGGTGTGGTCTCATGGTAGGGGTATGGCCTTGCAGCAAGGGGTGTGGCCTCACTGCAAGCGTCACAATCGCAAACCTCGCCCCTTTTTGTCACTATGGGGGCATGAACAGCACTCAGTGAGCTACTGGCCATGCCCCTGTCCCTCTCTGTCGGGGAATAGACCCTGTGCACATGCGCAAAACATCTATTCACCGCTGCTCTGATCAGAGCAGCTAGTGACAAGGGGAGGATCTCCCAACTGCCCCCCCTAACCACGGGACACTCCAACCCGCAGGTGAGACAGCAGGACAGACCGTGAAAAACGGAACTGTCCCCCCAAAATCGGGACAGTTGGGAGGTATGTTTATAAACTGCAATTTAGATTTCAGTTTGAACACACCCCACCCAAATCTAACTCTCTCTGCACATGTTATATCTGCCCCACCTGCAGTGCAACATGGTTTTGCCCATTAGTGTGCCTTTTTGGTTTGTTAACAACTCTGAATAACCTCCACTGTGTTACTGTCTGATGATGATGCAGACTGCCACCAGTCAGTACGTACCTCTGCCGAATCTGAAAGTAGACACAACTATATAGTCTCACTTGTTATGATTAGTACATAGGTACTGGGTCTGCTGCTGTGCTGCGGCTGCCTCAGTGTTGGACGGGGTCAAGGGCGTAGCTACCATACGTGCAGAGAGTGCCCAGATAGGGCCCAGACCTGAGAGGAGCCCACCTTCCCTGCCAAAGTTCCATGAGTTATATACATTTTTCACCCACAGTGGTACATAAGGGCCGTTATATCTACAGTGCATCCGGAAAGTATTCACAGCGCTTCACTTTTTCCACATTTTGTTATGTTACAGCCTTATTCCACAATGGAATAAATTCATTTTTCCCTCAAATTTCTCCAAACAATATCACATAATGACAACAAAGTGTTTTTGAGATTTTTGCAAATTTATTAAAAATAAAAAACTAAGAAATCACATGTACATAAGTATTCACAGCCTTTGCTCAGTACTTTGTTGATGCACCTTTGCCAGCAATTACAGTCTCAAGTATTTTTGAATATGATGCCACAAGCTTGGCACACCTACCTTTGGGCAGTTTCGCCCATTCCTCTTTGCAGCACCTCTCAAGCTCTATCAGGTTGGATGGGAAGCGTCGGTGCACAGCCATTTTCAGATCTCTCCAGAGATGTTCAATTGGATTCAAGTCTGGGCTCTGGCTCTCTGGCTGGGCCACTCAAGGACATTCACAGAGTTATCCTGAAACCACTCCTTTAATATCTTGGTTGTGTGCTTAGGGTCATTTCCCTGCTGAAAGATGAACTGTCTCCTAGAGATGAGCGGGTTCGGTTTCTTTGAATCCGAACCCGCACGAACTTCACTTTTTTTTTCACGGGTCCGAGCGACTCGGATCTTCCCGCCTTGCTCGGTTAACCCGAGCGCGCCCGAACGTCATCATGACGCTGTCGGATTCTCGCGAGACTCGGATTCTATATAAGGAGCCGCGCGTCGCCGCCATTTTCACACGTGCATTGAGATTGATAGGGAGAGGACGTGGCTGGCGTCCTCTCCATTTAGATTAGATTTAGAAGAGAGAGAGAGAGAGAGATTGCTGTGATACTGTAGATTAGAAGAGAGTGCAGAGTGCAGACAGAGATTAGTGACTGACGACCACAGTGACCAGTGACCACCAGAGACAGTGCAGTTGTTTGTTTTATTTAATATATCCGTTCTCTGCCTGAAAAAAACGATACACAGTCACACAGTGACTCAGTCTGTGTGCACTGCTCAGCCCAGTGTGCTGCACATCAATGTATTGTATATAAAGCTTATAATTGTGGGGGAGACTGGGGAGCACTGCAGGTTGTTATAGCAGGAGCCAGGAGTACATGATAAATAATATTATATTCAAATTAAACAGTGCACACTTTTGCTGCAGGAGTGCCACTGCCAGTGTGACTAGTGGTGACCAGTGCCTGACCACCAGTATATTAGTAGTATTGTATACTATCTCTTTATCAACCAGTCTATATTAGCAGCAGACACAGTACAGTGCGGTAGTTCACGGCTGTGGCTACCTCTGTGTCGGCACTCGGCAGGCAGTCCGTCCATCCATAATTGTATTATATACCACCTAACCGTGGTTTTTTTTTTCTTTCTTTATACCGTCGTCATAGTCATACTAGTTGTTACGAGTATACTACTATCTCTTTATCAACCAGTGTACAGTGCGGTAGTTCACGGCTGTGGCTACCTCTGTGTCGGAACTCGGCAGGCAGTCCGTCCATCCATAATTGTATTATAATATATACCACCTAACCGTGGTTTTTTTTTCGTTCTTTATACCGTCGTCATACTAGTTGTTACGAGTATACTACTATCTCTTTATCAACCAGTGTACAGTGCGGTAGTTCACGGCTGTGGCTACCTCTGTGTCGGAACTCGGCAGGCAGTCCGTCCATCCATAATTGTATTATAATATATACCACCTAACCGTGGGTTTTTTTTCGTTCTTTATACCGTTGTCATACTAGTTGTTACGAGTATACTACTATCTCTTTATCAACCAGTGTACAGTGCGGTAGTTCACGGCTGTGGCTACCTCTGTGTCGGCACTCGGCAGGCAGTCCGTCCAACCATAATTGTATTATATACCACCTAACCGTGGTTTTTTTTTCATTCTTTATACCGTCGTCATACTAGTTGTTACGAGTATACTACTATCTCTTTATCAACCAGTGTACAGTGCGGTAGTTCACGGCTGTGGCTACCTCTGTGTCGGCACTCGGCAGGCAGTCCGTCCAACCATAATTGTATTATATACCACCTAACCGTGGTTTTTTTTTCATTCTTTATACCGTCGTCATACTAGTTGTTACGAGTATACTACTATCTCTTTATCAACCAGTGTATAGTGCGGTAGTTCACGGCTGTGGCTACCTCTGTGTCGGCACTCGGCAGCCCGTCCATAATTGTATATACCAGTGACCTAACCGTGGTTTTTTTTTCTTTCTTTATACATACATACTAGTTACGAGTATACTATCTCTTTATCAACCAGTCTATATATTAGCAGCAGACACAGTACAGTGCGGTAGTTCACGGCTGTGGCTACCTCTGTGTCGGCACTCGGCAGCCCGTCCATAATTGTATATACCACCTGACCGTGGTTTTTTTTTCTTTCTTTATACATACATACTAGTTACGAGTATACTATCTCTTTATCAACCAGTCTATATATTAGCAGCAGACACAGTACAGTGCGGTAGTTCACGGCTGTGGCTACCTCTGTGTCGGCACTCCGCAGCCCGTCCATAATTGTATATACCAGTGACCTAACCGTGGTTTTTTTTTCTTTCTTTATACATACATACTAGTTACGAGTATACTATCTCTTTATCAACCAGTCTATATATTAGCAGCAGACACAGTACAGTGCGGTAGTTCACGGCTGTGGCTACCTCTGTGTCGGCACTCGGCAGCCCGTCCATAATTGTATATACCAGTGACCTAACCGTGGTTTTTTTTTCTTTCTTTATACATACATACTAGTTACGAGTATACTATCTCTTTATCAACCAGTCTATATATTAGCAGCAGACACAGTACAGTGCGGTAGTTCACGGCTGTGGCTACCTCTGTGTCGGCACTCGGCAGCCCGTCCATAATTGTATATACCAGTGACCTAACCGTGGTTTTTTTTTCTTTCTTTATACATACATACTAGTTACGAGTATACTATCTCTTTATCAACCAGTCTATATATTAGCAGCAGACACAGTACAGTGCGGTAGTTCACGGCTGTGGCTACCTCTGTGTCGGCACTCGGCAGCCCGTCCATAATTGTATACTAGTATCCAATCCATCCATCTGCATTGTTTACCTGAGGTGCCTTTTAGTTGTGCCTATTAAAATATGGAGAACAAAAATGTTGAGGTTCCAAAATTAGGGAAAGATCAAGATCCACTTCCACCTCGTGCTGAAGCTGCTGCCACTAGTCATGGCCGAGACGATGAAATGCCAGCAACGTCGTCTGCCAAGGCCGATGCCCAATGGCATAGTACAGAGCATGTCAAAACCAAAACACCAAATATCAGTAAAAAAAGGACTCCAAAACCTAAAATAAAATTGTCGGAGGAGAAGCGTAAACTTGCCAATATGCCATTTACCACACGGAGTGGCAAGGAACGGCTGAGGCCCTGGCCTATGTTCATGGCTAGTGGTTCAGCTTCACATGAGGATGGAAGCACTCAGCCTCTCGCTAGAAAACTGAAAAGACTCAAGCTGGCAAAAGCACCGCAAAGAACTGTGCGTTCTTTGAAATCCCAAATCCACAAGGAGAGTCCAATTGTGTCGGTTGCGATGCCTGACCTTCCCAACACTGGACGTGAAGAGCATGCGCCTTCCACCATTTGCACGCCCCCTGCAAGTGCTGGAAGGAGCACCCGCAGTCCAGTTCCTGATAGTCAGATTGAAGATGTCAGTGTTGAAGTACACCAGGATGAGGAGGATATGGGTGTTGCTGGCGCTGGGGAGGAAATTGACCAGGAGGATTCTGATGGTGAGGTGGTTTGTTTAAGTCAGGCACCCGGGGAGACACCTGTTGTCCGTGGGAGGAATATGGCCGTTGACATGCCAGGTGAAAATACCAAAAAAATCAGCTCTTCGGTGTGGAGGTATTTCACCAGAAATGCGGACAACAGGTGTCAAGCCGTGTGTTCCCTTTGTCAAGCTGTAATAAGTAGGGGTAAGGACGTTAACCACCTCGGAACATCCTCCCTTATACGTCACCTGCAGCGCATTCATAATAAGTCAGTGACAAGTTCAAAAACTTTGGGTGACAGCGGAAGCAGTCCACTGACCAGTAAATCCCTTCCTCTTGTAACCAAGCTCACGCAAACCACCCCACCAACTCCCTCAGTGTCAATTTCCTCCTTCCCCAGGAATGCCAATAGTCCTGCAGGCCATGTCACTGGCAAGTCTGACGAGTCCTCTCCTGCCTGGGATTCCTCCGATGCATCCTTGCGTGTAACGCCTACTGCTGCTGGCGCTGCTGTTGTTGCCGCTGGGAGTCGATGGTCATCCCAGAGGGGAAGTCGTAAGCCCACTTGTACTACTTCCAGTAAGCAATTGACTGTTCAACAGTCCTTTGCGAGGAAGATGAAATATCACAGCAGTCATCCTACTGCAAAGCGGATAACTGAGTCCTTGACAACTATGTTGGTGTTAGACGTGCGTCCGGTATCCGCCGTTAGTTCACAGGGAACTAGACAATTTATTGAGGCAGTGTGCCCCCGTTACCAAATACCATCTAGGTTCCACTTCTCTAGGCAGGCGATACCGAGAATGTACACGGACGTCAGAAAAAGACTCACCAGTCTCCTAAAAAATGCAGTTGTACCCAATGTCCACTTAACCACGGACATGTGGACAAGTGGAGCAGGGCAGGGTCAGGACTATATGACTGTGACAGCCCACTGGGTAGATGTATGGACTCCCGCCGCAAGAACAGCAGCGGCGGCACCAGTAGCAGCATCTCGCAAACGCCAACTCTTTCCTAGGCAGGCTACGCTTTGTATCACCGCTTTCCAGAATACGCACACAGCTGAAAACCTCTTACGGCAACTGAGGAAGATCATCGCGGAATGGCTTACCCCAATTGGACTCTCCTGTGGATTTGTGGCATCGGACAACGCCAGCAATATTGTGTGTGCATTAAATATGGGCAAATTCCAGCACGTCCCATGTTTTGCACATACCTTGAATTTGGTGGTGCAGAATTTTTTAAAAAACGACAGGGGCGTGCAAGAGATGCTGTCGGTGGCCAGAAAAATTGCGGGACACTTTCGGCGTACAGGCACCACGTACAGAAGACTGGAGCACCACCAAAAACTACTGAACCTGCCCTGCCATCATCTGAAGCAAGAAGTGGTAACGAGGTGGAATTCAACCCTCTATATGCTTCAGAGGTTGGAGGAGCAGCAAAAGGCCATTCAAGCCTATACAATTGAGCACGATATAGGAGATGGAATGCACCTGTCTCAAGTGCAGTGGAGAATGATTTCAACGTTGTGCAAGGTTCTGATGCCCTTTGAACTTGCCACACGTGAAGTCAGTTCAGACACTGCCAGCCTGAGTCAGGTCATTCCCCTCATCAGGCTTTTGCAGAAGAAGCTGGAGGCATTGAAGAAGGAGCTAAAAGGGAGCGATTCCGCTAGGCATGTGGGACTTGTGGATGCAGCCCTTAATTCGCTTAACAAGGATTCACGGGTGGTCAATCTGTTGAAATCAGAGCACTACATTTTGGCCACCGTGCTCGATCCTAGATTTAAAGCCTACCTTGGATCTCTCTTTCCGGCAGACACAGGTCTGCTGGGGTTGAAAGACCTGCTGGTGACAAAATTGCAAGTCAAGCGGAACGCGACCTGTCAACATCTCCTCCTTCACATTCTCCCGCAACTGGGGGTGCGAGGAAAAGGCTCAGAATTCCGAGCCCACCCGCTGGCGGTGATGCAGGGCAGTCTGGAGCGACTGCTGATGCTGACATCTGGTCCGGACTGAAGGACCTGACAACGATTACGGACATGTCGTCTACTGTCACTGCATATGATTCTCTCAACATTGATAGAATGGTGGAGGATTATATGAGTGACCGCATCCAAGTAGGCACGTCACACAGTCCGTACTTATACTGGCAGGAAAAAGAGGCAATTTGGAGGCCCTTGCACAAACTGGCTTTATTCTACCTAAGTTGCCCTCCCACAAGTGTGTACTCCGAAAGAGTGTTTAGTGCCGCCGCTCACCTTGTCAGCAATCGGCGTACGAGGTTACATCCAGAAAATGTGGAGAAGATGATGTTCATTAAAATGAATTATAATCAATTCCTCCGCGGAGACATTGACCAGCAGCAATTGCCTCCACAAAGTACACAGGGAGCTGAGATGGTGGATTCCAGTGGGGACGAATTGATAATCTGTGAGGAGGGGGATGTACACGGTGATATATCGGAGGGTGAAGATGAGGTGGACATCTTGCCTCTGTAGAGCCAGTTTGTGCAAGGAGAGATTAATTGCTTCTTTTTTGGGGGGGGTCCAAACCAACCCGTCATATCAGTCACAGTCGTGTGGCAGACCCTGTCACTGAAATGATGGGTTGGTTAAAGTGTGCATGTCCTGTTTTGTTTATACAACATAAGGGTGGGTGGGAGGGCCCAAGGATAATTCCATCTTGCACCTCTTTTTTCTTTTCTTTTTCTTTGCATCATGTGCTGATTGGGGAGGGTTTTTTGGAAGGGACATCCTGCGTGACACTGCAGTGCCACTCCTAAATGGGCCCGGTGTTTGTGTCGGCCACTAGGGTCGCTAATCTTACTCACACAGTCAGCTACCTCATTGCGCCTCTTTTTTTCTTTGCGTCATGTGCTGTTTGGGGAGGGTTTTTTGGAAGGGACATCCTGCGTGACACTGCAGTGCCACTCCTAGATGGGCCCGGTGTTTGTGTCGGCCACTAGGGTCGCTAATCTTACTCACACAGCTACCTCATTGCGCCTCTTTTTTTCTTTGCGTCATGTGCTGTTTGGGGAGGGTTTTTTGGAAGGGACATCCTGCGTGACACTGCAGTGCCACTCCTAGATGGGCCCGGTGTTTGTATCGGCCACTAGGGTCGCTAATCTTACTCACACAGTCAGCTACCTCATTGCGCCTCTTTTTTTCTTTGCGTCATGTGCTGTTTGGGGATGGTTTTTTGGAAGGGCCATCCTGCGTGACACTGCAGTGCCACTCCTAGATGGGCCCGGTGTTTGTGTCGGCCACTAGGGTCGCTAATCTTACTCACACAGTCAGCTACCTCATTGCGCCTCTTTTTTTCTTTGCGTCATGTGCTGTTTGGGGAGGGTTTTTTGGAAGGGCCATCCTGCGTGACACTGCAGTGCCACTCCTAGATGGGCCCGGTGTTTGTGTCGGCCACTAGGGTCGCTAATCTTACTCACACAGCTACCTCATTGCGCCTCTTTTTTTCTTTGCGTCATGTGCTGTTTGGGGAGGGTTTTTTGGAAGGGACATCCTGCGTGACACTGCAGTGCCACTCCTAGATGGGCCCGGTGTTTGTGTCGGCCACTAGGGTCGCTTATCTTACTCACACAGCGACCTCGGTGCAAATTTTAGGACTAAAAATAATATTGTGAGGTGTGAGGTATTCAGAATAGACTGAAAATGAGTGTAAATTATGGTTTTTGAGGTTAATAATACTTTGGGATCAAAATGACCCCCAAATTCTATGATTTAAGCTGTTTTTTAGTGTTTTTGGAAAAAAACACCCGAATCCAAAACACACCCGAATCCGACAAAAATAATTCGGTGAGGTTTTGCCAAAACGCGTTCGAACCCAAAACACGGCCGCGGAACCGAACCCAAAACCAAAACACAAAACCCGAAAAATTTCAGGCGCTCATCTCTACTGTCTCCCCAGTCTGAGGTCAAGAGCGCTCTGGAGCAGGTTTTCATCAAGGATGTCTCTGTACATTGCTACATTCATCTTTCCCTCTATCCTGACTAGTCTCCCAGTTCCTGCCGCTGAAAAACATCCCCACAGCATGATGCTGCCACCATCATGCTTCACTGTAGGGATGGTATTGGCCTGGTGCTGAGCAGTGCATGGTTTCTTCCAAACATGATGCCTGGAATTCACGCCAAAGAGTTCAATCTTTGTCTCATCAGACCAGACAATTTTGTTTCTCATGGTCTTAGAGTATTTCAGGTGCATTTTGGCAAACTCCAGGCGGGCTGCCATGTGCTTTTTACTAAGGAGTGGCTTCCGTCTGGCCACTCTACCATACAGGCCTGATTGGTGGATTGCTGCAGAGATGGTTGTCCTTCTGGAAGGTTCTCCTCTCTCCACAGAGGAATGCTGTAGCTCTGATAGAGTGACCATAGGGTTCTTGGTCACCTCCCTGACTAGGGCCCTTCTTCCCCGATTGCCCAGTTTAGATGGCCGGCCAGCTCTAGGAAGAGACCTGGTGGTTCCGAACTTCATCTGTTTACGGATGATGGAGGCCACTGTGCTCATTGGGACTTTCAAAGTAGCAGATATTTTTCTGTACCCTTCCCCAGATTTGTGCCTCGAGACAATCCTGTCTCGGAGGTCTACTGACAATTTCTTCATGCTTGGTTTGTGCTCAGACATGCATTGTCAAGTGTGGGACCTTATATAGACAAGCGTATGTCTTTCCAAATCATGTCCAATCAACTGAATTTGCCACAAGTGGACTCCAATTAAGCTGTAGGAACATCTCAAGGATGATCAGTGGAAACAGGATGCACCTGAGCTCAATTTTGAGCTTCATGGCAAAGGCTGTGAATACTTATGTACATGTGATTTCTTAGTTTTTTTAATTTTTCATACATTTGCAAAAATCTCAAATAAAAATTTTTCACATTGTCATTATGGGGTATTGTGTGTAGAATTTTGAGAGGAAAAATAAATGTATTCCATTTTGGAATAAGGCTGTAACATAACAAAATGTGGAAGAAGTGAAGCGCTGTGAATACTTTCCAGATGCACTGTAGTTATATGCCCCGGGACCTGCTCATTGTAATCTTCCATACATCTTATAAATGAAAGTCTGTCTGTTTGTTTGTTTGTTTTTTCTGGTGAAGACAAACGCTGAAACCACTGAACAGACTACGATGTGGTTTTCACCATTGTGTAGGTAATTTTCCCAGGCAGGTTTCAGGTTAAGTATCATCACAATCAGTTATCAGAGGGCTGAGCTGTGTGTGTGTGTGTGTGTGTGTGTGTGTGTGTGTGTGTGTGTGTGTGTGTGTGTGTGTGTGTGTGTTTGTCTGTGTGCGTGTGTGTGTGTGTGTGTGTGTGTGTGTGTGTGTGCGTGCGTGCGTGCGTGCGTGCGTGCGTGCGTGTGTATGGAAATCCCACTAACATGATTGGACACACCTTGCTTTTTTTTCCATCAATCGCACACCCAAACTACTTCCAACTGTTGTCACAGCCCCATCACAGCTGTATCACTTCACAACTGTAACATTAGCATCATTTGCAGAGACACTACTCACAGAACAGAAGCACATCCCGGCCTCACTGACAGCAGCACATCCCTGCCTCACTGACTCACTGACAGCAGTACATCCCTGCCTCACTGATAGCAGCACATCCCTGCCTTACTGATAGCAGCATATCACTGCCTCACTGATAGCAGCACATCCCTGCCTCACTGACAGCAGTACATCCCTGTCTCACTGACAGCAGCATATCCCTGCCTCACTGATAGCAGCACATCCCTGCCTCATTGACAGCAGCATATCACTGCCTCACTGTCAGCAGCAATCCCTGCCTAACAGTCAGCAGCATATCCCTGTTTCACTGACAGCAGCATATCCCTGCCTCACTGACAGCAGCATATCTTTGCCTCACTGACAGGAGCACATCCCTCCTCACTGACAGTAGCACATCCCCTCCTCACTGACAGCAGCATATCCCCACCTCACTGACAGCAGCACATCCCCGCCTCACTGACAGCAGCACATCACTGTCTAACTGACAGCAGAACATCCCTGCCTCACTGACGGCAGCATATTCCTGCCTCACTGACAGTAGCACATCCCTGCCTCACTGACAGCAGCACATCCCTGCCTCGCTGTCAGCAGCACATCCCTGTCTCGCTGACAGCAGCACATCCCAGTCTCACTGACAGCAGCACATCCCTGTCTCACTGACAGCAGCACATTCCTGCCTCCCTGACAGCAGCAAATCCCTTCCTCACTGACAGCAGCAAATCCCTTCCTCACTGACAGCACATGTACATAAGTATTCACAGCCTTTGCTCAGTACTTTGTTGATGCACCTTTAGCAGCAATTACAGTCTCAAATCTTTTTGAATATGATGCCACAAGCTTGGCACACCTACCTTTGGGCAGTTTCGCCCATTCCTCTTTGCAGCACCTCTCAAGCTCCATCAGGTTGGATGGGAAGCGTCGGTGCACAGCCATTTTCAGATCTCTCCAGAGCTGTTCAATTGGATTCAAGTCTGGGCTCTGGTTGGATCACTCAAGGACATTCACAGAGTTATCCTGAAACCACTCCTTTAATATCTTGGTTGTGTGCTTAGGGTCGTTTTCCTGCTGAAAGATGAACTGTCTCCCCAATCTGAGGTCAAGAGCGCTCTGGAACAGGTTTTCATCAAGGATGTCTCTGTACATTGCTACAGTCATCTTTCCCTCTATCCTGACTAGTCTCCCAGTTCCTGCCGCTGAAAAACATCCCCACAACATGATGCTGCCACCACAATGCTTCACTGTAGGCATGGTATTGGCCTGGTGCTGAACGGTGCATGGTTTCCTCCAAACATGATGCCTGGAATTCACGCCAAAGAGTTCAATCTTTGTCTCATCAGACCAGAGAATTTTGTTTCTCATGGTCTTAGAGTATTTCAGGTGCATTTTGGCAAACTCCAGGCGGGCTGCCATGTGCTTTTTACTAAGGAGTGGCTTCCGTCTGGCCACTCTACCATACAGGCCTGATTGGTGGATTGCTGCAGAAATGGTTGTCCTTCTGGGAGGTTCTCCTCTCTCCACAGAGGAATGCTGTAGCTCTGACAGAGTGGCCATAGGGTTCTTGGTCACCTCCCTGACTAGGGCCCTTCTTCCCCGATTGCTCAGTTTAGATGGCCGGCCAGCTCTAGGAAGAGTCCTGGTGCTTGCGAACTTCTTCTATTTACGAATGATGGAGGCCACTGTGCTCAATGCTTGAATAAAAACCACACTGATTTGGAAAGTTGGTGTTTGCACAATAAACTCATTTAGGGAAATTCAATTGTTTTACACGCCCAAACTCCCTTCTAAATGACGGAGATAGTGGGGTGTAATTGAATTGTATTTTTTTTCGTGCGGATCGCACATAGAGAGGTCGGGTTTAGCTGCGTAAAGCGGCTAAACCTGACAAAACTAATGGGCACAGGGGGTCATTCCGAGTTGATCGCTAGCTGAAAATGTTCGCTGTGCAGCGATAAAGCAAAAAAACGTCACTTACGCAATACGCACGTGCGACATACTTTCACAACGCTCAATGCCGTTTTACACAAGGTTTAGCAAAGCTTTTCAGTCGCACTGCTGGCCGCAGAGTGATTGACATGAAGTGGGTGTTTCTGGGTGTCAACTGACCGTTTTCAGGGAGTGTACAAAAAAACGCAGGCGTGCCAGGGAAAACGCAGGCGTGGTTGGGAGAACACAGGTCGTGTTTGTGACGTCAAATCCGGAACTAAACAGTCTGAAGTCATCGCAAGCTAGGAGTAGGTCTGGAGCTACTCTGAAACTGCACAATATTTTTTTGTAGCCGCTCTGCGATCCTTTCATTTGCACTTCTGCTAAGCTAAAATAAAACCCCCAGTGGGAGGCGTCTTAGCATTTGCACAACTGCTATAAACTGCTAGCAAGCGATCAACTCGGAATGACCCCCATAATGCGAAAAGTCCCATTTGGGTCCTCAAACGGTTCACTTTTCTCACATTTCAGCTCACACCCATAGGGGGCTAAATCAAAATACTTGTGGTACTAATTAAGTCACCTGTTAGTGTGCCTTGAGGATCGAGGTTAGTAATGCCTGGTTTATTGCATCTAATCTTGACTAACTAATCCTTGTTAAGAACAATGGACTCTAGCACCTGGACTTTACATTTATTTTATTATTATTTATTTATTTATTTATTTACTTATTTATATTTTGAGTCATTGGGAGATATTCAATTGATATATCGCGCCCAACCTCCCATCTAAAGTGACGGAAGATCGTAGGGCAATATTCAATTTCCCCCATTATCGCTCTTATCATGCCCATAGCAGTTGGGTTTACCCGTGATTCATAGACACATTTGGACCCCCGGGGGTAGCAAGTTGAAATGCTGATATCGCGCCCCGTCGGCAGAAACAATTCCAATGGGCGTGATAGGGGGCGAAAACAATTGAATTCCGCCCATTGACTGGATACACTATCTGTCTGTCTGTCTGTCTGTCTGTCTATGCTGAGCCAGGTACTGCAGCTAGTGTGGTATAACATGAACTGGAGGGAATTATAATTTTACATAATATGAACGGGGGGCACTGTAATGTGGCACAATATAAAATGGAGGCAATATAGTATGACATAATATGTACTGGGGCACTGTAATGTGGCACAATATAAAATGGAGGCAATATAGTATGACATAATATGTACTGGGGCACTGTAATGTGGCACAATATAAAATGGAGGCAATATAGTATGACATAATATGTACTGGGGCACTGTAATGTGGCACAATATAAAATGGAGGCAATATAGTATGATATAATATGTACTGGGGGCACTGTAATGTGACAAAATATGCAGAGACAGATTAAGGGGCACAGGGGGTGAGAACCCCCAGACCCCCCCTTACTCCAGGGGACCCCCAGCTCTGAAAACAGCAAAAGCACTCCCAGCAGCAGCATAATTGCTGCACTGCTGCTGGAGAGGAGTAGAATGAATCTGTCCTGCGCTGCCAGAGAGGACTCTTCAGAGTCTGACCCCACTGCAGGCATGACTGGGCGGATCGGGCTCTTGCTTGGGTTACTGGGCGGACACTTGCACCTGTCCAGGAGGGCAGAATCTAGAGGATGCCTGATGTGTGGGGTCAGCTGGCAGGGGAGGCTGTGGGCCTGTCATTTGTGTGGTACGCTGCACAGAAATATGTATGCAGAGGGAGAGAGGCTGCAGCAGGAATTTCCCATGATCCTGCCACATGCTGAGAGCCATCCGAGTGCATCTACAACCAGGAGCAGCAGCTAGAAGCACTATATCCTCTACCAGCCAAGTAAGTACCCTGATTCTGTGCCATGTATTGCTGTGTCCTCATCCCCCATCCTTCCCATCATCACATAACTGCTGCCCACTAATCTCAAGGCTTGAAGGAGATGCATGTGCACAGTATGTATTTATGGGAAAGAGGGACTGGAGGCATGCCAGCAGCTTCCAGAGCACGGGGCATGCCCCCACAGTGACACACAGCTCCTGGAGCGCTGGGCATGCCCCACAGTGACTGACAGCTCCCGAAGCACAGGGCATGCCCCACAGTGATGGAAAACTGGAGGCGTGGCTCACGACTGCTGCATTCCCACAAAGAGACTCCCCTTTTGAGAGACCATACCCCTTTTTGGATGCACATGATCACTTCAGCTCAAAAAATGTCAGCACAGTAACGGACAACTCACGGAGATCTGGGTATGCTACCACAGTGATGGACAGCTCCTGGCGCGCTCGGTATGCCCCCACAGTGATAGACAGCTCCCGTAATGCTGGGTATGCCCCCACAGTGATGGACAGCTTTGAAAACGTAGGCCACACCCCATTTTTGACTGCACGCAATGACTTCAGCCCACAAAATGTTGGGAGGTACTCTATGTACAAAGGCTGTCATCATTATCAGTTTACAACTTGCACCAGGATTTGATTTACAGGCCCATTTGCACCTCTTTTTACATTGACGTGCCAGTACTGTATTTGGTTGTGTAAATACCCCACCACTGTACCCTGCCCTGTCCTCTCTGGCATATGCAGAAATGCAACCTGTGTCTGGCATGCCAGGGAGAAACCACACACATCACAGATGCGCATGCACACTACAAGAAAGGGCAACTTGAATACAATGAAAAAGGCTTTTGTAGGGGTTTACTTGGCGCTTCAATAGACTATGTGGCAGCCTCGTAGCTTCTATAGGACTTATCCCAGGTAGTCCAAATGCATAAAAAAAGGGGAGTAAAGAAGAAGATGGCGCTACTGTGTCTAGGAGAAGAATTGGAAGGACCAAAACAGATACTTATCCTATGAATATAGTTCTTTCTTCCCAAGATTGATCTTCTTTTGACAGATGTTCTCAAATTCAAGGGATATATGAAAAATATAATGGGAGAAGAATGATGTGTAGAAACTCTGTGACCGATGATTCTACAAATAATGTGTAAGATGTCTCCACAGTATTAGTGGAGATAAATCTCCTTATTCTCAACCGGAATATCCTTTCATCTATATATATGTGAAGTATATGATGACCAATCTATCTCACTTACATGAGAAAATTAAATATGCAAATAAAGGATGTCCTTTAGCCAAATATATAAACATGGCGTACCTCACTTTATTTGTAGAATCATCGGTCACAGAGTTTCTACACATTATTCTTCTCCCATTATATTTTTTAATATATCCCTTGAATTTGAGAACATCTGTCAAAAGAAGATCCATCTTGGGAAGAAAGAACTATATCCATAGGATAAGTATCTGTTTTGGTCCTTCCACCTATTCTTCTCCTAGACACAGTAGTGCCATCTTCTTCTTTACTCCCCTTTTTTGAATACAATGAACTCTGACAAAGATAATGCAGAGAAGCTGCGAATAGAAACCAATCAGCTTCTGTCACTTACCGAGCACAGTCTATAAAATGACAGCTAGAAGCTGATTGGTTGCAACTTCTCTACTTTGGGCTTATGTGTGATTTGTACGCACATGCCTCAGCAGCTGGGACATTTTAGCCTACGAACTTGCTAATCAGTGCAGTGAAGCTGCTGGCTTAAAAAAGGTCCTCAGCAACTGTGTACACATATGCAGCATCAATACAGAGAGGAACATCCATCTCCGAGTGAGTCTATAGTCACGCACACTGGCTGCGGCAGTAGCAACTCTTGCACCATGTTTCTTTACATACATGGTCACAGCTGAAGGCAGAAACACACCTCGAAAACAACCATGACACACCTGCGGTTTTGCCACCTCTCCCTGTTACCTCTCCCAAATGGTTCCTACCTGTCAATCACTCTGCGTTTAAATTTTACGTGAACATCGGCATTGCATACAAAACTGAATTTGGCCCTTTATCGCACTAGATGGTTTGATCCATCTTCCCCTGAATGAGATCCTTAGGGGTATATTTACTAAAGTGTGGGTTTTTAGAAGTGGAGATGTTGCCCATAGCAACCAATCAGATTGTAGCTATTATCTTCTAGAAGGAGCTACATAAATGTTAAGTAGAATCTGATTGGTTGCTATGGGTAACATCTCCACTTCTAAAAATCTGCACTTTAGTAAATACTGTATGCTATTTAGTGTAATTCCTTGTTTCTAGCTATTTGAATCAATTAGCACATGGTCATAGAGGGTTCCTGCTACACTTAGGTGTTTTACTCTGGGGTTGCAAATCGCAGATGCTTCTGATTACTGTGGGGAGAAATTTTTTTTTTTTCCAGTAATTAATAAATCCAGAAAATAAAAACAGTTTACAACTTTTTTCCCCACAAACCACAGTACATGGGTGGTACTATAAGTCAATGTGTCTTTAGTGTTGAAAAGTAGAGCAAATGAGCCACAATACAATAAAAACCCTATTTATTGCAAAAGTTACCTCCTTAGTGTATACCCATAGGGGGAATACATTATTTTGAAGAAGATATAGCTTAAGTAATATTTTATCTCCATACATCTTTCTTACAGCATAGGTGGTCTATTTATTGTACACCTCCGGTGCATAACATTTATAGCTTATAGATGGGGAATTTTAAAATGATCGCATTGCAAAGAGCTCAGGGATAACACCTCAGCTTTTCCCATTCCTTTCACCAGTGTTATACTGAGACTATAAAACATCTCATATCAGCTCACACTATGGTCGTATGGTCTAACTTTATCCTCTTTTTCTGCAAATCTGTCCCTATAGCACTAAAATAGTTATGCATCTATAATTTCTGGGGATCTGTCATTAGGAGATTATATAATCCAATAACATTGAAGGCAATCATGTTAGCACATGCTGTAAGGGCATGTTGTAAGAAGACATACAGATTGAGCCTTGACATGCTTTCATTATTGCAGACTGCACATGCTGATGTCTGTTACATGCCAATGACTGGTGATCTTAGAATGGCCCAGGACAAGCAGAGGTCAGAGCAATGTCACTCAGCTGTGATTAAGATTTATCTGATTGTCACAGAAATATCTACTGGTTGTTGTATTTGTCATTCTAATGAATAAACAATACCCCAGGTAGTCAAAAGTTATCTCGCGTCCTGGATAACATGTTCATTACGCCAAAGATAATTGCAGTTTTGTGTGTTGTAGACAGCCTGTTTTTGTGTTGTTTTCACTGCTTTCTCTTACCTCATCAATTTGTAATATCCTATGTTACACCTATCTGTAAATAGTAATAAATAATGTCCCAAATTGTAGCTTATAAAAAAATATCTCTGACACTAGGTCAAGACTCACCGTTCTTCAAAAATTTGCTTGTGGCACTACACCAGTGTTTCCCAATCCAGTCCTCGCACCACCCCAATAACTCATGTTTCCAAACTTTCTGCCCGTGGAAACAGGTACGATACTCACCGACCCACACAAGTCGGCTAAGGGGGTATTCAATTAGTGCCGTTTTTTTGACCAGTCGAGAAAAACAGCACTTTTCACCCGTTGCCAGGGCGAATTTACTTTCGACCTATTCAATGCCTGTGCCATATATATATATATATATATATATATATAAAGAGAGAGAGAGTGAGAGAGAGGGGGGGGTTAAGTCAGGGCATCTGAAATAAAAATAAACCAAAACAAGATTTTACAGTAGTAAAGAAAAAAATACCTCTAATAAAGGTTAGTGCAGAAAAACATAAAATTGCCAACATGCTATTCGCCACACATAGTGGCAGAGAAAGACTCAGGCCTTTATTTATGAGTGATGGTTCTGCAACTGGCAGTGAGGCATCTTCTTCTGCCTCTCATGACAATGCAAGACCTTTTCACTCAGAGTCTAGAAGAGGTGTACAAAAAATTAAAACCAATAAGGCAGTAGAACAAACTAAGGGGTATATTTACTAAAGTACAGGTTTTTAGAATTGGATATGTTACCTATAGTAACCAATCAGATTCTAGTTATTATTTTCTAGAAGGTGCTAGATAAATGATAAGTGGAATCTCATTGGTTGCTATGGGCAACATTTCCAATTGTAAAAACACGCACTTTAGTAAATATACCCCTATGGGTTCAAAACCATCACACATCCCCAAAGAGAGTCTAGGGGTGTGCACGTTAACTATATGTGAGTCTGACATGTCTCACACTGTCCTCATAGAGAAGCTTCTTACACCTCCTTCCACCAATTCTGCACCATCTGCACATGTGGGGAGCAGTACAAGTAAAGATGGTGATGAGGAAATAATAGAAATTGAGGATGCTTGTGTGGCCATGGAACAGGATGAGGGGGATATGTGTATACTACCAGTATCTGATACAGGTGAGGAAGTTGCTGATGTTGTTTGTGTAATTCAGCCACCAGTGGCTGCAGTTCTTGCCCGTGATAAAAAGAAAGCCATTGTGATAAGACCTAAAAAGCTACCTCTTGGGTGTGGAATTATTTTTACCCAAATCCTGACAACATTTGTGAAGGCCTCTGCTCCATTTGTAAGGCCAAAGTTAGTAGAGGAAGGGGCGTCAGCTATCTAGGCACCTCCTCCATGTTACGTCATTTGCGGTGAGTTCATGAAATTTATTGTACAGGATTATAAGGTAATTAACACCCTCATCATCAACCTCCTCATTAATGATCAGAGGTACAGTAGTTCTTACAAAAAATTTTTGTGGGGGCCCAAACAAACCAAGTACTTCAGCCACAAAAGTGTGCATGTCCTTTTTAATAGCAAACATAAACGTGGGTAGGAGGGCCCAAGGACAATTTCACCTTGTACTACTTGTTTTATGTTCTTTTTGGGACGCGTTTTTGGGTTGCATTGGTGACTGTCTTATTCTTTTATTGTCTTTTCGCCGCTAGGCCTCGCAGAGAATAGTACATTCCCATCAGTCTCTGCACCTAGTGGACCATACAGTTGCCAATGCCTACCACAATCAATTTTTTTATTCTTTTATTGTCTTTTTGCCACTAGGCCTCACAGAGAATATACCATTCACATCAGTCTCTTCCCTAGTGGACCATACAGTTGCCAATGCCTACCACAATCTGATTCAATCAATTAATCAATCTTCTTTTTTATTATTCTTTTATTGCTGACATAATAAATATAAGCGGGGTGATTCACCGTTGTGAGTTGCCATTTGCGAAAAAATGTAAAAAGAATTGCTCTTTTTAATTGTACAACTTTGAGTATGTTGAGTTCATTAATATGGATAACGTGGACCATAAAGTTGCCTACCATAATCAATTAATCAATCTTTTTTTAATTTCTCCTTTTATTGTATTTTTACTGCTAATCTTCACCTCACAGAGAAAATGGACCATATCGCTTCCCACCCCAATCAATCAATAAATCAATCAATCAATCAATCATTTTTTAACTCTTCTTTTATTGTCTTTTTGCCGCCTAGCCTCACCTCACCTCACTGTCACTGTCAGCCAGCTAGTTTGGTGCAGCCTTTGGCCTAAACGGGATAAAAACAATATTGTGAGCTGTGAAGTGGTTAAAATTGAATGGAAATGACTGGAAATTAATGTTATTGAGGTTAATAATTTTCTAGAAACAAACAAAAAAAGGGCCAAATTATGTAATTTTTAGCTTTTTTTTGTCCATTTTGAAAACCAAAACCACCAGCTACAACGTTTTCTCAAAACCAAAACCGGACAACAAATTAGAACCAAAACCAGCAAAAATGGTCCGATGCACATCTCTATTAATAATACAATCGAAAGCATTAGATGTGCCTGAGAATAGGCACCCAGAAATAGCTGAAAACTTTTATTTACAGTGGCTCTTATATAGGAGTGATCTGAGCCCACCATTAACTGTTGCCCATCATGGGCCAGTGAAGAATCTCCTAGAAAAGTAGATAGATAATGAGTTACATATCCTTTATATTTGCATATCCTTTGCAAAACTCAAACTTTATGCATGTAGCATATTTTCCATTAATTATAGTTTTCCGAGAGAAAACTGAGTTTAAAATATAACTATGTTTCAAGTTACTCAGAAACTCCTTATGAATCAGCAATGTAAAAAATGAAATGTGTTAAAATAGTAAGGTCAACATTATTTAACCTCCACCAATTATACAGAAGATAGAGCATATGGAAGTTTATATAACTCAAATTGGATGAAATATTTAGCAAATGAAAATGCTGCTAAATTTACTGAAGGTAAATATGTATTGGAAACAACGGTTTCTGATACATATTGATGATATACATATTGGATGGTTGGTGCTATAGACAAGGGACCAGTTTAAGCACTCCTAGTTATGTAAATATTGTATTTATTCTTTCTGGTTTTGTGCCTTAAGGTGATGCAAATATTGAAAGAGGTGCGCTACTGTGCATACTCCAGTCTTCCTGCTCCCAGAAATGCGTCATGGCCTATCCCAAGATGGCCACCAAGATCTCTAATGAACATGTGCATGGGCCATCTTGGCTTTTCACTGTGTAGTGTGACATGGTGAGAAACAGCTCCCATGAGAGACCTGGATATTACCTGCTGTAAAGTTGTTTTAGCATCCCTGCACCACTACCCATTTGTAGTATACATTTACCGGCTGGTGACCTGTATGAAATCCTGCTCAAGCTACACTCCATCACTAGTGTACATGTAACTATGAGTATGGCTGTACCTGCTATCTATCAATAAACCACCAGTTAAGTAGAAGGGGATTCATAGTTTGAGTCATCAACTAGGGTGTGCATATGAAACCCTACAATATCAACACCTGCACACAGGAAGCAGTTAGTTTTCCCGGGTGTCGGGATCCTGGCGGGCAGGATATGCCGGAATTCCAACAGCCAAGGGAAACCTGACAGTTGGAATCCCAACTGTGGCCTGGAATAAATTAGTGTGGCAAGCAAAGCTCACCAGCGCACCCGAATCGCAGGCCCACGAGGGGACACTCTGCGCTCGCCGTCAGGATCCCATCTGTATTATGACCGTCGGGATCCCGACCGTCAGGATCCCATACTGAATTCCAGCACACACATCATTTACGACAGCAACAGCAATCCACTACATACAATGCACCCATGTCCAGCCATGTGTAAATCTGACTGTCTTTCAGAGAAATATCACTTATGAACAGGTTCATGAAGATGCCATGCAAGTTTCTTCTAGCTACTTTGTGCTTTAGACAGTAACATATTGTTGATGTCTGGTGTAAAGATACCACCAAGAACCCAATATAGTCATCTGTCACTGCACATACTCATGATGTCGTCTGAGGCAAATTTACAGTACGTAACTATGCAAATCTGCTCTTCAGAGTAGCACAGAAGTCAGCTGGATCTGTACACCATACAATAATACCCGGAGAGGAGAAGCAGGTGGGCGGTGATGAGGGTGGGGACGGGCTAATCACGGCATTAGGAACTGCCCCCTCACTGGGAAAATGCAGTGACTGGAGTGTATTAACCTAGGGACGGGGCTAAATTGGCGCGTTAGCACAGAATCGCATCATTAGGCTCCACCACCCCTCACAAGGACCTCATATTCACTCTATTTATCTCCCCATTCTGCCCACTTCACTAGGAAGTGGCCAGAATGCTGGAGGGGTGCCCACTCTTCCGGGGGCACGGGGGAGTCCGCAAAAAACTGGGTGTCTCCCGCAGGATCCGGGAGAGTTGGCAAGTATCATCTACACTTGTGGTTAAATGAGTGTAACTGGGCAACAATGGGGAGTTTGCAGTTACCATATGTTTGCAGTGGTAGTGGAGATGAGATTTTGGCCTACCCAGAGATAAACGTACGCAAAGATCTGACAATTCAAGATGGAACTCTTGCACCCAGGATATGGCTGGTGCATACCCATGCTTGTAGCAATGTTGAGTGACAAGTGTTTGTATAGGAGCAGTAGATGAGGATGACTCTGAATAAGGAAGGGGGGTGCAACTATTTTTCAAGCATGCAGTGTGACCCTAAGTTATCTCTGTAGCAAGGATGCCAAGGAGGGGGAATGAGTACTAATTACCCAGGCCTGTGCAGTAGCAGTGGCACATCCGGCAGGGGGAAGAGACTTCTGTTGCTCAGGGGCAGCTGCTGTGTGCTGGGCTGCAGGGGTACAGGGAGGCTGCTGCTGAGCCCTCTCTTCGCTCTACCTGCTGTAATACCTTTTTTGTTTTGTAGGGGCTGTGACCACACCTCCCAGATTTGGCACGCCCCTGCCCAGTACCTGCTCTTATCGGCAGTGCTTTTCAGTAACCATACTTTTGAGGATATATATTTCATGAAAAAGATCAGTGGTCAGATGTAAAAATTCAGGATGGATTTGTCATTGGAGTTGCTACTTAAACAGACTTCTTTCTTTTTTTTCCCATAATAATTTTTAGTAAAGGTTTTGTTCCTTTAAACACGGAAGGGGGAGAGGGATACAGAAAAAAAAGGAAGGAGAACATAGGGAAGGGGAGGGGAGGGGAGGGTAAACCAAGTCCAAGTATCAAAAAACACAGCCTTAAATATGAATAGAGAACATACAAATATATTATGATGCAATCATGATAGAAGCATAGCAGGAGGGCAGGATAGAACAACAAACATACGTCACAGTGCATAGAATCACACATATTCCCCCATTTATATAATTAACTCGAATCAAATAACAGATTAGCCCCATCAATTGAAGTTGAATACTCATGCCAACGGGACCACTTAACCAGCGGGGAATTAGAT
Source organism: Pseudophryne corroboree (assembly GCF_028390025.1). Lineage (NCBI taxonomy): Eukaryota > Metazoa > Chordata > Amphibia > Anura > Myobatrachidae > Pseudophryne > Pseudophryne corroboree. The sequence continues at coordinate 998,692,628 of NC_086444.1, read as the reverse complement.
CTAGAAGAGTGTGGTAGTCCCATGGTCTCCATCTGAAAAGAATGATGTATTTTCCGAATAATTTTAAGGAGTGAGGGCGGGGAAGGGTTCTTCCAATCTTGAGCTACTGCAGCTCTGGTAGCAATGAAAATATGACCTAAAATATAACGATCACCATTTGCCATATCATTTGGGTAAATATGTAATAGCGCCAATGTAGGCGATTCCCGAAGAGGTGTATGAAGAACAGTCGAAGCCAATATAAATACCTCTCTCCACAGCTGACGTATGTTCGGCATGACCAAAATATATGAAAGGTGTCAGCTACCTCTAAGCAATTCCTCCAACATAAATTGGAAACCATAGGCCAGATTTTATGTAATTTGACAGGGGTAAAGTAGAGGCCATGCAGTAATTTAAAATGCATTTCTATGTGATTGTTACATTTAGACATCTTTGGAATGAGAGAAAGATCGACTCCCACTGCTGCTGTGAGAGGGGGCATCCTAAGTCTATCTCCCATTTAAGCTGAATGCTAGATTTTTCTCCCTTGTCAACCTCCCATGCACTAGAGCACCAAAACTTAATAGAGCCTTTGCAATTACCCAGAGCGAGTTTCGCCAATATATAGGGAGAGTATTGGACCTGATGATCGGAAGGAGCAAGATAGCCAATGTACAATATGATTATATGAAAACAATTCTCCAGTGGGGAGATGATATTGCCGCTGTAAGACACTAAACGGAGTAATCACTGTACCGTCTATTAACACAGATAACACAAGAAATCCATTTAGTAAGAGTTATGTCTGGAATTACTCTCTCTCTCTCGAGAGAGAGAGAGAGAGAGAGAGAGAGAGAGAGAGAGAGCAATTAGGGAAAGCTTTCGGGAAGGCAGAGAGACATATTTAGAGGAAACCACTAGGGAATCCCACGTGATGAGGGATTCAGCAATAACCCAGAGTAGGTCAAGTAAGGGAATGTGGGTATACAGATGTCTCTCTAAATCCACCCACTGTTTCCTGCCCGAAGGTAGAGACCAGTCACTCAATTGGGCCACAATACAAGCATATTGATATTTTCTTAAGTCAGGTACGTTCAGCCCTCCAAATTTCCTCGGACTAGTTAAGCGCCTATATGCAATTCGTTGTTTTTTTTCTTCCAAACATAATTCAAAATTAATGAGTGAATTCGACCTATAATTTTCAGGGGAACGATATAGGGGATTACTGGGAAGAGATACATTAGCCATGGCAAGATTGACATTTTAAAAGCAGCAATTCTGTCCAACCAAGATATCTCCAAACTAAACCAAGATTTACATAAAGAATCTATCTGGGATAGCATTGGAGTGTAGTTAATTTCCGTTACAGTAGATAGGGAATTAGGGATATTAATACCAAGATAGATAAGAAAGTCCTTCTTCCAGTTATATTTATAGCGGAGTTGAAGAGCGGAAAGCTTCTCGGAATCTAAATTAAATGGCAAAGCCTCAGTGTTGGACGTGTTCAGCTTATAGAATGATGCAGCACTGGAGCGGTCTATAATCTCATGGAGGACCGGTAATTTTGTCACGAATAGGAGGACGTCGTCAGCAAATAGACTGATCTTATGGAGGGATGGTCCCACATTTATACCCGGGAAAGTGGAGGCTTGTCTGGTCCCGTTAGAAATATAAAAGTGTGAGGAAGTAAAACTGTTACTGAACACAACAGCGGTAGGGGAGCTATACAGCGCTGAAATAGAGGACAGGATGGGGCCCCGTAAGCCAAATTTGGATAGAGTATCGTAGAGAAAGCCCCAATGCAGCCTGTCAAATGCTTTCTCAGCATCTAGGGAAAGGAAGATTGCCTTTTCCCCCCTATGAGAGATATATTCAGCAAGGTCAAAGACTCTCCTCATGTTATCTGATGCCTGACATCCTCCCACCAGGGCCGGCACTTCCACTAGGCAGCTTTAGGCAGCTGCCTATGGGCGGCGGTACCTGAGGGCGGCCTGCTACGGCTGCGTAGAAAAAAAAAATCTCTGAAATAGCTTTCTATTGTCGGCATAAGAGCAGTGTATGTGACCACACAGCTCCTCAGGCACAAGTAACTCCCAGCCTACAGATCGGCACCAGGGAGAGAGGGCACAGCGCTGACAGCCTCAGTCACAAGCACCGCCCCTCGACGTCCGTTCCTGTAGAGGCGCACGTTTGCTGAGGAGGAGATGAAACTGATCCGGGCCCAGCCGAGGTGAGGGAAGATACCGTCTCCGCCGCCCGCCGCCTGGCCGCCCGCCCTCCCTTCCCCGCTCGTACAGCGCAGGACAGCATAAAGGTGCCCAGATGTGAATGTTCGTGCTAAGTGGCTGAGTAATGTCCAGTTACAGCTCGTCAGTGTGCGGCCAAATTAGACCAATCTGGCGTTTGTTATACTTACCGTTGATTCACTTCTTACAGCGTCCTGACAGCACTTTTTTGAGGGGAGCGTTCCGTGGTGTCAGGTGGGTGACACTGACAGCCATTAAGGGTACAGCCCGCTGTTAAGTAAAAGGATGTCCATTTGACACCTTGAGGTGCATCAGATTCCCAGCAGCCGTCTCTAACTGTACAGAACTCTGTTATTGTGGCATATAAAGCTTTTAGTGAGCAGGTCTCCATCCAAAAAAGTTCGGTATCCTGTAGCCCCCCTTCTCCCCGTTTTTCCCCAGGTCCTGTGTCACCCCCCCTCATGTCCCCAGGTTGTGTGACAACGTGTGTCCCTCCTCCCCCTCTCCACCCCGTCATGTCCCCACGTTCCGTGATGCTCCCCCCCATGTACCCAGGTCATGTGTCCCTCCTCCCCCTCATGTCCCGTGGCAGCCCCTCCCCCCTCAAGTGCCCAGGTCATGTATTTCTCCTCCCCCTCATGTCCAGTGGCACCCCCTCCCCCCTCAGGTGCCCAGGTCCTGTGTCACCCCCCCTCAAGTACCCAGGTCCTGTGTCCCAACTCCCCCTCTCCACCCCCCACCTTCTCCCTCATGTTCTATGGCCCTGTGTCAATCCCCTAAATCCTGTGTCCATCATGCATCCAGGTCTTGTGCCCATCCCCCCCATTCCCCGTGTCACCCTCTCCCCCTCATATGCACAGGTCCTTTGTCATCCTCCTAAGTCCTATGTCATCCCCCCCCCCCCCCCCCCATGTCCCCAGGTCCGGTGACTCTCCTCGCCTTTCCCCCTCATGTCTTGTGTCTCTTCCCCCCTCATGTGCCAAAATCCTGTGCCACACCCCCTCGTGTCCTGTGTCCCTCCTCCCACTCCCCATCGCCCTCATGTCCGCATGTCCCGTGTCATTCCCCCTCGGTTGTGTCTATGTTCCCTACGTGCTCAGGACCTGGAAGTGATAAAATGAGAGGGCAGGAGAGAACTTTCGCCCTTACAGCACCTAAATGTCTTCTTCGTTCTCCGTGCGTTTGGGGGAATTTTATTTTTCTATGCAGCATTGGACGCTCGCCACGCTTCGGGCTCGGTGTCTCGCTCCGCTCGCCACACTTTACTATAACAAATAGATTGTGACTTGGACGCAGGGGTTTATGGGAAAGGTCCTCTCCACGAAGGTAAACTAGACGCTACCATTCCCCCTCATGTCCCCAGGTCCTGTGTCCCTCCTCCCTCTCCCACCACCCAGCTCATGCCCCAAGGTCTTGTGTCCCTCTCCCCCTTCATGTGCCCAGATCCTGTGTCACAGCTTCACCAGCTTATCCATCCCTGCAACTCTTTGTGGAAGCATGGGCAACCCACAGGAGACCCACTAACAGCAGACAGTCCCTGAGCAGAACCATATGGACTCAGGATAGTGTGATTGTGACTGTACTGGTCACACTGAGTGCATCCTCCCCTGTGGCTGGAGCCTGGTCTGGTGGGGGCACTGCCGGCTCTAGAAACGATTAATATATTAACAGGGGTCTATAGACTGTATGTATGCCATTGTCTCCCATGCAGGACACCAGTAGTGACTGCAGGCACACATGCACACAGCATTGCAGGATGACAGCACTACACAGCCTCGGCACTGTCGGCAGTGCCTGGCTGAAAAATAAGTGTGAGGGGGGGGGGGGGGGGCAGTAGGCTGAAGTTTTGCCTAGGGTGCTAAGAAACCTTGCACCGGCCCTGCCTCCCACAAAACCTGCCTGTTCTGGATGGATCAAACTAGGGATAAGGGGAGATAGCCTATTTGCAATTAGTTTGGAACATTTTTTTAGATCTGTGTTGAGCAGAGCAATTGGTCTTAATTCTGACAGCGATATGGATCTTTTCCAGGTTTGTTGAGCAGAGCAATTGGTCTGTAATTCTGACAGAGAGATGGATCTTTTCCAGGTTTGGGGATTGTAACAATACGAGCTTGTAACAGTTCCTCTGGGAGAGAACCGTACTCAGTAGCATGGTTATTTAGAGCAGAGAGAGACGGAATAAGATCCGAGGCGTATTGTTAGGCCTTCACTAATGGCAAGGATTTAATGACTAACGCTATTTCCTCCAACGACCAGGGCACACTAAGGGAGTTCACCTCACTTAAGGACAACCGGGGAAATTGCAAGTCGTCTAAAAAAGATGAAATCAGGGAGGGGGTAGGTTGGGTACTCTCGGGGACTAAGGCTAAATTATAAAGGTTAGTATAAAACTTAGCAAAGGCATTCGCTATATCTGACGGATTCAACAACTTTCGCCCATCTGGAGTTTGAATGCATTTGATCTTGTTTCTGGTTTGACGTACTCGTAATTTGTGAGCTAAGAATTTCTGTTGAAGTTTAGCATAGGCATGTTGCATGCGACCTAAAAACAATTTTTGAGCTACTTAAACAAACTTCTTAATGGGCCAGAGCATATACACAATCCAAAAAAAGGGCTAAATTGTCTTCATCGCTTTTGGTCGCTGGATTTAAAGGGGCAATATCATACAATAAAAAGTACATTTCGTTTTTCTTTTGAATATAATTGTTTAGTATATTTAGTCCTAGGTTATCACTTTGTAGATCATTTATGATCCCCATAGACCAGCCATAGACAATTGTGTTTTGCATTCAATTCATTTATTTCTGGCTCTTTTGCCCAGTCCCATTTGTTATATTTGTTATTTCCACAATACAAACTGTTTACTGTTGAACTTGAACCTTTCATGCAACTTCTGTAATGCATCCCACATGCCTTCTGCAGTAGACTCATATCTTATGTGAATTAGCTTGTCATTTTTAGTTAATATGATTATGGTTGTTCATAACCTGTGGTCTGTGGTAATAGCCTTCCACAAGTCTTTTCTAGATATCAGTATTTTAATCTTTACTTTCCAGAACTTATAATTATGAATAATTGCCATTATTCAGTTTAGCTGGACTGCCAGACAGTTTTTCTTTTACATTTTCAATTTACTCCCTTTGAAATACAGTGTTCAGCTTGACAATGCCGTTTTATATGCAGGAATGAAAGCTATACCTTAAACACACCTTAATACATTTTACCATGGAGCCGCTGCTGCCGCTGTACTTAATACACACTCTACGTACTTTGTACGCTATTAGCGTACAAAGTCCCGTGCTGTGTACGGACTTAGCGTATAAACACTGCGCTGACGGTACAAAGTACTCACAGCGCGTACACACCCAATGAATACACTTTAAACCTTATGCAGCAATGCAGTGTGATAACGTTGTGAGCCTTGTTTCTGACCAGGCCTGCTGCAGGCTCTCTTTATTCACTTCATCCAAAACATAACACAATGGATACTGTAATCTCTTTGTCCATTGGACACAGGGATGGTCATTTACAGTACAGGAGAGGTCATAGGTCTGTTTGAATAGGTGGGCGATGTCTATTTTCACTGCTCTTGTGGGTGGTCTCCTCTGGATTCCCTCCGCATACATAATGTACAGTAAATACAGTTTATATCTATATTCTGCTCCTGCACATAACTATCCGCAGGAACATGCGATCTTCCTCAAACCAACACCGGAATGTTTCCCTTAAAATACCCTACAGCTGGATACCAAACACCACCTTGTAACCTTGTTCTGTCCCCTCCTATCCTGTAAAGGTGAATCCCTTTGTTCTGTTACCATTTAAACTGATGTTAATTTCTGATGTGGTGCAAGGAGACTATGTGTACATTGTGCACTATTTGGATTAAATATGTAATGTATTTTGATAGACTTCCATGCATTCGCAAACTCTACCGTAAATACTCATACCACGCGCTAATGCGCAGGACTGTGGGAGCGACCATACGCAAATTGCGAATATGCGCACGCACAGCAGAGCAAGTACGCGCATGGAGGCCATCTGTGTGTAGTTTGTACATGATGTGTGTACTGCAATATTTTTCGACTTTGTCAATAACTGCCACTATCTAATCAATAAAAACAGAAAAATATCTACACAATATCTACAGAAGCTTGGAGTTGTCAGAGGAGAGTTGTAGGTGGGAAATGTATGACCTAGTGGGATAGTAAAAGTATGTATGTATGAATCCATGTCTGAGGGGCATGTATCATCGTGCCGTCTATGTTCTAGATAAGCTTCGAGGTATTGCGAAGTATACATTAAATCCTTCTCATCCCGTATTAAGGGTCTGTAAATGGGCCAACAAACACTACCGAGCTCTTTTTGGCTTCTTGTTCCAACAAATGGGGTGCACATTTAGTTGATGATACATGGAGGGGGAAACATATGAGTGCTAGTGGATATCACCTGTCGACTATGTGTGCTATTAACTGAAGGTTGCAGAGATGAAGATAAGACATATAAATAAAATACATTCACATAAACATTTTGGGTAGGGCTGATGTCTTTTTCCGGATGGATGTATCTGGGCAGAGGGGGAGACAAAAGAAAAACAGGTGAACGAAACAGGCCATGAAATTCATTTGCAATCCTTATCATATCACTGTCTCTATGGAAGGGTCATGAATTAAATCTGCTGCTATAACAGTACCCTTGCTCCTTAGACTCATCAACTTTGTGCCGTGCTTGCGCCGCGTCAGAATTCGAACAGACCTAAATATCAAACCAATAATTATGACGACTCCGAGGATACAAAGGAGAAACTTCCCTACACTCATAATAACATTTTGAGCCCACTCTCCTAAACCTGAGAACCAATTTCGTGGGTTCAACCATGAGACCCAGCCGGTCAGTTCATTACTCACAGTCGCCAAAGTAAGGCTGTGTTTCCTCCTGAACTCCCACTTCAACTGCAAGATATCATTCATCTTTTGATCAATGATCTCCGTTGGGTCGTCAGTACTGTTCGTAATATACGTACAGCACTTCACCCCATATTGAGTTGCCAGCGTAACACAGTACCCACCTGTTACGGCTGTGATATAATTAAGGACCATCCTGTGCTGAATCAGTTCCTTCTTGTAAGCTTGTAACTCCCTTCCCGTATACCTGAAGGTGTCATCATACATCTCAGTGATATTATCTATCAAGTTCGCTAGCGCATGGATATACCTATAATTTATAGTTCCTCTGGCAGTACGGGTAATGTCTAATGCGAGAAGGAACTGAATCCCGGTGGATTCGTGGATCAAATCAGAGGCTGCGTGCTCTGTCCTATCTATGAGGTGTCTCTTGATGATGTGTTCATAGTGAGTATGAGTATAAGGAGCCTGAGCACTGCGGTGAACATCTTTCATTTTACCATAGGTTATGGTCATGACCTCTGGCAGTACTCTCCCAATATAACACAATCCCTCTGAGCTCGGGGCAAGCCACTTGTACGCCTTCCTCCCACATATGAAATAGGCATCATCTGGGAGAACATAGGGGACAAAATATAACATCACCATATTACAAATTTTCCAAGTATAGAAACCTATCCCTAGTTCTCCCATCTGCTCAGTACAAGTATCGGGCTGGATGATATGAACACAATACCCTGGCGATACATTTCCAACCCACATGGTCTTGCTTCCACGAGTATACCAATACCGAAAATACCTCCCACTGTTGGCTATTTGGCGTACAAGTTCAGAGTCTATGGGTATCCTATCAGCTCTGTGTGAAAAGGTAATTGTCTGGTTATTCCACGTCACTTCCCAATTTCCCGGTTTTCGGTGATTGGAAATATTAAAACACAATAAGGACCTGTCTACATGATACTGGTGGAGCTTCAAACTAGGGGGCCTAGAGATATTGAATTTCTTGTCCACCGGTCTCCCACCCCGCAATTCGAGTACCTCATCTATTGCTAAAGGGTACGGTACTAATCCTGACTTGCTCTGACCTTGAGGTACCTGTGAGCACACCCAGCATTCTGTCTGGTTTAAGACCTTACCCACTAGTGAGTGGTAATCACTCAACGGATGACGGTCCATGTCGATATTAAGGTTGGAATGACATCTCTGGATGTACCCATCCTCAACTATATTCTCATAATTCCTACAAATACAATATTCATCAGACAATAACCCCTCAAAGTGCCTCCGAGCTCCCTGACTACCAGAGCGCATACTGATGCCAGTCTTTACTAAAGTGATGTGCTGATCCTGAGATCCTACAAATTCATACTTGCCATCAGAACCCATTCCAGATCCCTGCTCGACCTCTCTGGGACCCTCACAAAAACAAACTGTCCTTATCAAAACCAGAGTTACTAATAGAACCCGAAACGCAGTCTCTTGTGATCGATCCATTTCGTTTAGGGAAAGGAGGAAAATAAGAAAGGGAAAAAAAAACAGGAAAATGCAGGGGGAGGTGAAAAAAAAGAATGATACTACAACCGTTCTAGATCTGTGCTCGGATGCCCTTCAACAGTCCTGCCTCTCAACCTTCCCGGAACAGACACTCCAGGATACGAGGTTCTCTACACTCTGCTCTTTGTCACGAGTTCTCTCCGGGTCAGCGGCCTTTCTGTAGGGAACATAAATCTTGCATTTCAATGTGTTTAACTGTTGTGTATTATCAGTTGTGTGAAGTAAACCATCTGTGGAAAGTGAAAAGAGAAAGGAAATAATAAAAAGAAAATTTTTCAGATTTGCGTTCACCATCAGGCTGTCACGCCATCATGCATATCGGTGTCTATGCACAGTCTCCCTTCACCAGTATTCTCATTCTTCACCCTTTGTGCATGACCAGGCACACTGCGTTAATACTGGTGTCCCTATGCTGGTGAGATATACTGGATTTGGGCAGAACTCTGAAAGACCGAGTAGGCCTGTGGTGTCTGAACTGTAACCCTGTCGGTGGATGTAAGAGACGAAGAGGAAGCTTTGAAGACAAATCACATAGAGTTTAGTAACAGATAAGTTGGTAGAGGCAAAGAAGATTTTACAAAGTTTGACATCTGAATTGGGCACTAAGAGGAATGATTCTCTACTCGGTCTGCTCCCCCCCAAAAAAAAAATCTATGTGTGTTATATCTCTACTGGGACTATCCCAGCCATCAATCCAGTGTCCTGTCCATTCTAAATTCATAGGGAACCCGGTATCTTTGAGATAATTTCATCTACCTGTGATGGACATGTATCTAGAACAGTGAAATGCAATCTTAGTCTTCGTGGGTATCCAACATAATTCGTACTTCCTGGGCGGGAGCACGCTATATGTATACCATCTCTAACAAAACTTCTGCTAAATTAATTAGAGGTCACTTCTGCTAGAGAAAGAAGCAGAAGTTTAGAGACCTCCTCCTAACCCCAGTAAGTTCTGTCAAAAGGGTAAAGTTGCATTTATTCCATTCTTCCCATTAACCGAATCTGTGTTTTCTATATGGCTCGTGACTCCTTACTATATGTCCCTTGATCCCGTCTATGTGTTTAATAATGTGGCTTGTTTTCTCTGTCTAGGGGTCTATATTGGCTATGTGCTCTACTACTCTTGCAATCTCTAGCAAAATGTCCTTTATTTTTTTTACAAATGTAACAATTTCTCGGTCTTTTCTTACCACCAGGGTTTTTGGGGGTTAGGCTGATGAGACTCTGGTGTAAGAGCCTGTATACTTTCAATCCCCAGCCTCTCCTCCTGCAGTTCTCTACGCCTAGCAATATTCTTATGGTGTTCAATCGCGCACTCTCTACGACAAGCTACTGTGGCCCCTCTCCAATCAGGAAAAAAAATGTTTGTACCCTGTCCCTTACTGTCTGATTGAGTCCGTCCATTAATACAGAAACAGCTACCTTCCTGTAATTCGCATCGTTCCCTGTATCTGATACCCCCATGTATCTATCTATTATTTGCAGGTCCTGATGGAAGTATTCAGATGTCATTTCATTTTCCCTCTGTTTTATGGAGAAAAATTTTTCTCCACTTAACAGTTGTGGGGAAATACAACTCTAGTTGCATGTTAATTTGCTCTAAGTTCTCCTGATTGTGTTTTGTCAGTCATAAGACTATCCGACTCTAATCTACAATCAGTGATACATTTTTGGGTGTCAATATTAGGAGGTAGGCACGCTTTCAAAAATATCCGCCAGTGTTTGTTTGTCGGTTCATACGCATTACCCAGATCTCTGAAAAATTCTGACATCTGGCTAAATGCTTCCGAGGGTCGGGGAATTCTGAAATGATTGATCGCAGCTCATCTCTGGGCCACTGGCAATACGTTGCATTATTCCTGGTGAGGATTATTCCCTGACTATCGGTTCCCCCATTGGGGGTTACTATTTCCAAGACAGGGTGCAATCCTACCATTCCGTTCCTAATCTGTTTACTGTGAGGTGTTGTTGTCTCTGTGCAATGAACTGTCTCACACTTACCGGTAGCTGTGACCTTACCAGTTCTTTCATTGGGGAATATTGTTACTGCTCTACCTGGTTGGACAGGCCCCACCTGAGTTTCCTGCAGCGAGGTGACTGCTTGGAGGAGAGCTGCGATTTGGCTGGATATATTTGTTATTAAAAAAAAAGATATAGATTTAATATATATATTACAAAGTACAGTATACCTATAGTTACAACTCATACAGTAAACAGTTAAAACATACATTTACATACAATTACAGTTACAGGCCAGCGATACAATTACCATTCCCTCCAATGTATCTTATGTCTCTCTCTCTCTGTAAATAAATACAGGAACTGATCTGCCAGCAAGTCCATCATCCTCTTGTGACCTATAACCTTGAAAAGACTTCAAAAAACAGGATACATCTTGCAAAAAATAATTAGGGTTAATACATTGTTTTTACATACTACTATATTTTACGGATATACCATTGACTGTAGCGATCTTCTCCCCCGCAATATACGGTAGTGGTGGTGCGGTCGCCATTGTTTTCCCGCTAGGTTTGGAACCTGCTGCACGAGCTAATTCCGTTTGCATATCCCCCTCTTGCTGCCATAATTTTAAACAATCATTATGTCTAATCCTTTGTTTTCTGGATTTAATCAGACATATCTTTAACCTTAAGTTCTGTAATACCTCTGGTTCAAAGCTGCTCACCTTAGGGAATGGTTCCCTATCATTGTTAGTCATACATACCCACTCATTGCATAAAACTTCTGTGTGTGAACCATATTTTTCACACATGATAAACCTTGCTGGGCCTTTTGGCCACAATTCTGCCTGAACCCTGTCTAAATGTCTCTTACTTGAGCAACTGGCTCCCATATTTGTGGGTCTTTTCTAATAACTTTAAAAACAGTCCCACAAACACCAAAATACTCAATATAAGTAGACGGTGGAAGTATACCCGAGCGCCTTCCACTCGCTCTCGCCCACGCTGGCCAGTACAACGATACACTGTTGGTAGCGGATCGCAATGTACCCAACTTAGGGCTCCTATCAGACCTTACAGCACCGTAATTTCTTTCGGTGAAAGTTCTGTTTGGAATATTTTCCTGAGAGAGGCAGTGAAAATTTCCTTTTCGGTATCTTTCAACTGGAATTGTTTGTAGGGTGAAAAACAGAGAAATTAGATAACTATCTTTCACCCTTTCCAGTGAAGCCCACCAGGGAGATTTCCCAAAGTTATCAAAGAAAAACCCCTTTGTCTATACAATCACGTCTGCGTATGCTCTTCCACAGCGCATGACACAATAATATCACGTTGCGCTGTGCAGAACAAACGGACATGTGATGCAATAGCACAGCCTATAGATACTAGTTATCTATATGCCCTACGATTGCTGTAGACCACCTAGCCTAGACCACTTCAGACCACTAAGAGTTGTATGGGATACCACTCAGTCCACTAAGACCACCTAGTTAATAATGCAGGGTTGCGAACCCTACGCCACCAGGCCTCTACTAACCCAGTGTGTCCACCTAGACCACCTAGCTTAGACCACCTAGACCACTTAAGTTCTTGGGTTCAGTATCCACTCACTCCTGCATTCGCTCACTCAAATACACTTTATTTTTCTGTACAGAAAATTGAAATTCATTCAGATAGGCAGCTTTACCTCCAGAGGCAATACAGTTTTTTTAAACTAAATTTAGAGCAACCTGCTTTTGAAATCTGATAGTTATGTGCTATTGTATTAAATGTCTACTATCCCACCTTTGAACTAAATGACACTATTGTATAATTTGTACTCAGCACCCGCATTCTTATGCACTTTGCGCAAACACGCAACCGTGCGTGTCCCTTACTTTGTCCGAGACACGTGTACAAAACCCTGCGTCCGCAATAAATCACACAGCTCTATAAATGTGAGCAATACTAACTATTGCCCACTAGACACAACTTGTTCTGTATAAACTTTTATGTAGAACTGCGTTTGTGTCTTTACGCTTACTTCCTTAAAATACTGTTATTTCAAATTTACCTATATATTTACCTATATAGCAACAAATGTATCCTATTTCACACAGATCTATAATGACTCTAGCAATAATCAATAATTTAAATGATATGATTCAGATTGGATAGCTATCTTGCAGAACATACACTGATATAAATATACACATAATTATAATAATTATATATATGTACCATTCACTGGTCTCCTGAGACTCCTTTACCCATTCAGTGCTTCTAATTTGCATATGAAAGCTATGTGCTTTTGCCTGCCTGTAAAAGTGTTTTTTCATTGCTAAGAAAAAGCAGTTAAATAGGTTAATTTGCATTTCAATGGCTATCTTATAGAAGCAGATTCTAACTAAATCCTAGAGGTAAAAGAAAAAAACAACAACTTTGTTTATATCTGTGTGTAATTCTTACATCAAGTATTCATCTTACTATTAACTTTCACTAGGCCCAGCTGAAACTATTTGTAATTGACTATGGCATGGGTTAAATAAATGCATTGGTAATTCATAAATGGTGATTGATGTGACCAAGGAGAGCTGATTATTCTGGGGAGTGAAAATCAGCCATTTAGAAAAATGACCTTCCCAAAATGGCCACTGCTTCTCCCCCTTCCACATCCATGAGAGTTACACAAAATGGTGGACAGGCCATGTGGTTAGTCCAAAATGGAGGACAGACCATGCGGCTTCCTTTGTCACAAAGAAATCACACACCATACAAGCCCCTGAAGTTATTTTAGGCCTGAGTTAAACATAAAAACTATATCAATGCTATGCAGCAACTTTTAAATGTACTTTTAACCCTACTTAACAGATAAGCAATCCAATCTGAATCAAACACAACATGACTTATTTGAACCTTGTTTTGCAACAATGTGAGAGAGTATGCAAAGTATGGGTGCCATTTACGCTTTTTGGCGCCAAAAAAAATTCACAGATTTTAAATAGCTTTTTTCCTGTTTACCTTACGAGTTCTACCAGCATCTCTACAAACCATACAGAGCAGACTCCATCTAATCAGCAATCAAGTAGGGTTTTCAGTGCATCCATCGACCAAGAAAAGGATACGTAGGATAACTTTCTGTCCACCCTTTGCTGATAGATTAAGTCTGCTGTGACCTGTTAGGTAGTAAGTATGTGGAAAACTGGAGGAGCCCCCAATTGACAATGCCATTTTATATGCAGGAATGAAAGCTATACCTTAAACACACCTTAATACATTTTACCATGGAGCCGCTGCGGCCGCTGTACTTAATACACACGCTACGTACTTTTTACGCTATTAGCGTACAAAGTCCCGTGCTGTGTACGGACTTAGCGTACAAACGCCGTGCTGACGGTACAAAGTACTCACAGAGCATACACACCCAATGAATACACTTTAAACCTTATGCAGCAATGCAGTGTGATGCTATTATACTTTAAACCTTATGCAGCAATGCAGTGTGATGCTATTACACTTTAAACCTTATACAGCAATGCAATACAATGATAATACACTTTAAACCTTAGCAGGGCAATGAAGACACGACACCAGATTGTAATTAAACCGCTGGGTTCCGACACCACAGGGTATTATTGCTGAAAGGGGGTTACAATACAAATAATACAATACAATATAACAGAGTAAATGGCTACAGTCAATGTTACATACGTGAGTGGATTCGCTTGCGCAACCCGGTCCGGTCCTCCGCCATCTGATAGATAACGTTGTGAGCCTTGTGTCTGACCAGGCCTGCTGCAGGCTCTCTTTATTCACTTCATCCAAAACATAACACAATGGATACTGTAATCTCTTTGTCCATTGGACACAGGGATGGTCATTTACAGTACAGGAGAGGTCATAGGTCTGTTTGAATAGGTGGGCGATGTCTATTTTCACTGCTCTTGTGGGTGGTCTCCTCTGGATTCCCTCCGCATACATAATGTACAGTAAATACAGTTTCTGTCTATATTCTGCTCCTGCACATAACTATCCGCAGGAACATGCAATCTTCCTCAAACCAACACCGGAATGTTTCCCTTAAAATACCTGGATACCAAACACCACCTTGTAACCTTGTTATGTCCCCTCCTATCCTGTAAAGGTGAATCCCTTTGTTCTGTTACCATTTAAACTGATGTTAATTTCTGATGTGGTGCAAGGAGACTATGTGTACATTGTGCACTATTTGGATTAAATATGTAATGTATTTTGATAGCCTTTCATGCATTCACAAACTCTACCATAAATACTCATACCACGCGCTAATGCGCAGGACCGCGGGAGCGACCATATGCAAATTGCGAATATGCGCACGCACAGCAGAGCAAGTACGCGCATGGAGGCCATCTGTGTGTAGTTTGTACATGATGTGTGTACTGCAATATTTTTCGACTTTGACAAGCTATTCATATACTTTTTTAATATTACACTGGTAGATTGCTTAATATCACTCAAGCATCAACTATGGAATATTGTGGTATAAGATTTGCTTTGGGCAAAATGTGTTAACTTCATAACTTAACATGTAGAAGGTATGAGTGCATACACTAGCTTAATAAGGGAGCACACAGTGAAACCTAGCCTGTAGATGTTACAATACTCCAACACATTGCTCCCAGTAAGTCACTACTGCTCAAAAATACAAAACTCTGTTCCTCTATTAGATCATACTAAGCAATGAGACACAACCTAGCATGTTAAAGGGCAACTTCAGATGAAATAAATTTTCCCCCAACCTCTACAATCCCATCATTAACAAAACTCTAAGGCTCTAAACTAATGTTGTATCTCAGTGCCAGGAACATGCTTTTGGGTGGTGTCTCAGGGCAGCGGTCTCACAGCAAATATTACTATTGGTAAGTGGGGTATTTATTTCAGGGGTTATTTAAAATAGTAAACCTATTTAAACCTGTCGATTAACAGTGCTTGAGACAAGTGAGAGTGCTTAACCACTGGGCTATCTTTGACATGGTCACATCAGAACTTCTCTTGGAGCTTTGTTTATGATGATGTTGTTTGCTGTCTTGACAAAGATCATAGATACGAACGAAATAGGTAAGATGTTAGAAGTTCATTGTATTATGATGGTGCATATGTTAGAGAACATACTCCTACCCTTCACTTATCCTGGTATGCAAGGTTCAGATCCCATTAACAGTTCAGGGATGTTGGAACAGCACTAGCCAGGTCTCTAATAGGAGCTAACTGTCTCTCACTATGTCACTATACACAGTACAGGCAAGATGGCCACTGTACATGCTCAGTAGGTATCTTGTGACCATCTTGGGATAGGGTATGATACCTCCATGGAGAACAGGAAAACTAGAGTCTGCACAGTAGTACACTCCTCTTTCCACAATATAAACAATATTCTTATCTTTAGTCCTAAAAACTTCTACAGGTTACAGACCCTTTAAACAGGATCCTGGCAGTTGGAAGACTGACCCTGTAATCCTAACACTGATTGGAATGCCAGCACCGGAATCCCGACATGGATCACAATCCCAGCGCCGGGAGGTTAGGTTTTGTCGAAGTCAAAAATATTACATAGAAAGAACATACAAACTCTACACACATATAAGTCGCTATACTTGCAAATACGTGCAGCGAGCACAGCAATATATGGTAACATGCATTTACACGGACATTACACGGACAGAGATGGATTCGACACTTATTTCATATAGTACATAATTATAATAATATCAAGCGCCAGACATTATAATGATTTAACATTATAAAATGGAGTGATGTCATGTATGTGTATTATGGGAATGAAGCCAGATACACCTGTCATATTTGGTATTAAAGCAAGCAGATTAATGTGTAGATTAATTTGATACTTGTTATTAAGTTGTAGGACATTGTAACAAGGAGTTATGATTAAATGTATGAAAGCTAAAATCACTCTTATTAGGACAGTGGACAGGAAGCTCAGGCCAGCCCCTTTTGATGTCTTCAAGGCTGAACATGTTTAGCATACGAACAGACTGGTGACTCATCATGAATTAGAAAGTTCCCTCCCCCAAAATTAGATAACACATTGCTGATCACACAGGAGATAGTTGCTGTTTTTTTTTTCAGACGATGATGGAGATGCTGTCTGCCCAGTTCCTGCATGATTTTACAGAGAGAGAGAGAGAGAGTGATATGGAGGGACAAATTTATATGAGAAAGATATGGTAATTGTATCGCTGTAACTGTATGTATTAACTGCTTACTGTATGAGTTGTAACCATGTAACTATAGGTATACTGTACATTGTAATATATTGAATCCATATCCTTTTAATAACAAATATATACATCAATGAGCTTTGGAACTCAGATAATGTGTGAGTGTATTGTTTTCTCTTATGGGATACAGTGTTTCGCTATGTATAGCGCACATTCATGGCACATGGTAATAAGATGTGCCTGACATCTGCAGTATATATTAGAGTGGGCATTTTAAATATTTGTTAGAAAGCAATTTGGTATTTACAGATGGGGGCTCGTCCGGGATATCATGGTCTTAATGATGCACTGTACATTACAAACGCGACGTTGTGGTCGATCAGCTTGTGATGGACGCATCCTGACGCTGAGAAAATCATATCTGTGTGTTCTGTTGTGTTATCAGTTAGCCAATGATATGAAAATTCAAGGGACAATGTGTTTCTCATAATATTTAAGATGCTAAAATGTATTTTTATTGTTGCAAAACAAAGTTCAAATAAGTCATATTGTGTTTGATTCAGATTGGATTGTTTATCTGTTAAGTAGATTTAAAAGTACATTTAAAAGTTGCTGCATAGCCTTGATATAGTTTTTTTTTAAAACTCAGGCCTAAAATAACTTCTGGTGCTTGTATAATGTGTGATTTCTTTGTGACAAAGGAAGCCGCATGGTCTGTCCTCCATTTTGGACCGACCACATGGCCTGTCCACCATCGTGTGTAAACTTCATGGATGTGGAAGGGGGAGGAGCAGTGGCCATTTTAGGAAGGTTATTTTCTAAATAGCTGATTTTCAGTCTGCTCAGAACAATCAGTTTCCTTTGTCACATCAAGCCCCATTTATGAGTTACCAATGCATTTATTTAACCCATGCCATAGTCAATTACAAATAGTTTCAATTGGGTCTAGTGAGAGTAAATGGTGAGATAAATGCTTGGCTTGATGTAAGAAATTGCACACAGATAGAAAAAGGAAAGAAAGGTTTTTTTTTTCTTTTTTCCTTCCAAGACTTGTAGAATCTTCTTACTAGGGAGGATAGCCATTGAAATGCAAATTAACCTGTGTAACTGCTTTTTTTTAGCAGTGAAAAGCAAATAGCTTTGATATGCAAATAAGAGGTAAGGTGTCTCATAGGAGACCAGTGAATGGTACATATATATAATATTATTGTAATTATGTGTATATTTATAGCAGTGTATGTTCTGCAAGATAGCTATCCAATCTGAATCATATCATTTAAATTATAGATTATTGCAGTCATTATAGATCTGTGTAAAATCGGATAAATTTGTTGCCATATAGGTAACTTTGAAAAAAATGTATTTAAGGGAGTAATTATAGACATGAAGTTCTGGCCTGGTTGTTAAGAAAAAAACTGGGTGTTGTGTTAAGTGAGCGATTATAGTTAGTATTGCTCACATTTATAGAGACTGTGTGGTTTGTTCGTAATTACGCAAGCTTGCGTAGGGTTGTGTGCGCATAATAAAAGCACATATTTGTTCAATTAAGGTGGGATAGTAGACATTTAATACAATAACACATAACTATCCGATTTCAAAAGCAGGTTACTCTAAATTTATTTGAAAAACTGTAAACACCTCTAGAGGTAAAGCTGCCAATCAGAACGAATGAAAATTTTCTGTACAGAAAAACAAACCTATTTGAGTGAGTGAAAGCGGAGCGAGTGGAGCTGAACCCAGGAACTGAAGTGATCCAAGTGGCTGGAGTGGTAACACTGGGTTAGTAGAGGCCCGGTGGCGTAGGGTTCACTAACTTGCGTGATTATAACTAAGTGGTCTTAGTGATCTGAAGTGGTCTAAGTATCCCATACAACTAAGTGATCTGGAGTGGTCTAGGCTAGGTGGTCTACAGCAATCGTAGGGCATATAGATAACTAGTATCTATAGGCTGTGCTATTGCATCGAATGTCCGTTTGTTCTACACAACACAACGTGATACCATTGTGTCATATGCGCTGTGGGTGAGCATACGCAGACGTGATTGTATAGACAAAGGGGTTTTTCTTTGATAACGTCGGGAAATCTCCCTGGTGGGCTTCACTGGAAAGGGTGAAGGATAGTTATCTAATTTCTTTGTTTTTCACCCTACAAACAATTCCAGTTGAAAGATACCGAAAAGGAAATTTTCACCTCCTCTCTCAGGAAAATATTCCAAACAGAACTTTCACCGAAAGAAATTACGGTGCTGTAAGGTCTGATAGGAGCCATAAGTTGGGTACATCGCCTTCGCTATCGACAGTGTATGGTAGTACCGGCCAACGTGGGCAAGAGTGGGTGGAAGCACTCGGAGAACTTTCACCATCACCTTATATTGGGTATTTTGGTATTTGTGGGAATAGCCGAGAAGGCAAGACCCACAAATTATGGGAGCCAGTTGCTCAACTAAGGGACGTATGGTAGCCAGGGTTCAGGCAGAAGAGTTGGGACCGAGAAGGTCAGACTCGGGACCGAGAAGGTCAGATTATGTGTGGAAAATATGGTCCACACGCTGAAGTTTTTTGCAATGCATGGTTACGTATGACTGACAAAAATAGGGTACCATTCCCTAGGGTGGGCAGCTTTGAACCAGGGGTATTGCAGAACTTAAGGATAAGGATATGTCTGATAAAATCCAGAAAACAAAGGGTCAGACATACAAATTGTTTAAACCTGTGGCAGCAAGAGGCGTTGGTGAGTTTGATCCTAAGGTATTGCAGGTGGTATGTCTAACAAAAGTCATATAAGACAAGAATGGAAATATAAGAACTGTTTGAACTTGTAGCAACAATAAACAAGTAGGAAGAAAAAAGAGAGAATGCAAGTACACCACCTTATGTAGATGTGGAAGCAGTACGGCCAGCATACAAACTATAGAAAATAATAAAAATATGAAAAATATGACTGTAACCTATATATGTACTAATGAATGTTGAAGTTTTATTTAGGAGGAGAAGGTGACCTGATTGTTTTCAGCCATTTCTCATGCACCCAGAGGAGTATCCAACCGGTAAAAGAAGAGCAGTAGCCTGCGGGGGAAGTGGCTGAGACCAGTGGAACAGGTAAGTATGATATAATTCGTGTACATATATAGTAAAACCCAAAAATAAAACAAAAACAAAAAAATCAAGAAAGTAACGTCAGAAATGGAGAAAAACCTGTTTGCACATTAGTATTTGCCAGTAGGAAAGTGGACAGAGACAAGATAACCCCCGGGTATTTCTTTCACTTACCATATAAGAAGTATTCATTCCTAGTAATGCCCCTAGTCAAAATGAGCTCGGAAATGTTTGTTGGACCATGTACAGACCCTTAATACTGGATGAGAAGGATTGAATGAATACTTCGCATGACCTAGTAGCTTGTTAAACTTTTTTTTTTTTTTTGTCTTTTGCAGTAATAGAAAACTCTCCATCTGGATAAGATCACTGGTAAACACTAATTCGGCAAATGGGAGGTGGCTGTCTCTGTGCTAATGGACGGGCTCAATAAGGCA
This sequence comes from Pseudophryne corroboree, assembly GCF_028390025.1. NCBI lineage: Eukaryota > Metazoa > Chordata > Amphibia > Anura > Myobatrachidae > Pseudophryne > Pseudophryne corroboree. Next base: position 998,672,251 of record NC_086444.1, on the reverse strand, counting down.
TTGAGGGCAGGGTGCAGACTTCTTTGCATAATTGGAAAGGGGTCACAGTAGCTAATCTTAGAGAGTGTGCTATTGAACATCACAACAATAGTGCTAGGCGCAGAGAACAACAGGTGGAGAGGTTGAGGACGGTAAGTATACTAGCACATACAGGAAAGACCCATCAGTCCAAACCCCAGATCCCTAATGGTCAATAATATGTCACACTTGTAGGAAGGAAGGGCATTTTGCCAGAGATTGTAGGAGTAGTAGAACACATAGTCAATATAGACCCCCTAGACAGAAAATACAAGCCACATTATTAAACACATAGATGGGACCAAGGGACATATAGTAAGGAATCACAAGCCATATAGAAAACACAGATTCGGCTAATGGGAAGAACAAAATAAATGCAACATTACCCTTTGACAAAACTTACTGGGGTTAAGATGGGGCCTCTAAACTTTTGCTTCTTTTTCCTAGCAGAAATGGCCCCTGATTCATACCCTTTTCCACTTAAAGCACGGGTCGCAGCCGTGTCGCCTGACACGGCTGCGACCCGTGCTACAGCCCCCTAATGACAGCGCTCACCAACCCGGCATATTGCCGGGTTGGTGACGCGCTAGTGACGCGGCAGGGGCGGCGCTGGGAGATCACATGGTCTCCCAGCGCCGCCCTCCCTATACACAGTGAACGGGAGCCGTGTCGCCTCGACACGACACCCGTTCACACTAGACAGCTAGCCGGGTTGAACATGTGTTCAACCCGGCTAGCTACCCGGGTAGGATTCCCGGATCACTTGATCTGGGAATTTGCCGGGGGACCCGTTTCCACTAGGGAAAAACACGGGTAAATGCGCACCCCCGCGCATTTACCCGTGTTTTAAGGAGCTAGTGGAAAGGGGTATAACTTAATTTTGGTAGATATGATATACATATACTGTGCTCCTGCTCAGGAAGTACAAAGTATGTTAGACACCCCTCAAAGACTAATGTTACATATCACTGTTCTAGCTGCATGTCCATCACAGGTAGAGGAAATTATCTCACAGATACCGGGTTCCCTATGAACTTAGGATGGACAGGACACTGGACTGATGGCTGGGATAGTCCCAATAGTGATACGATAAACACAGAATTTTTTTAAGGGGTATAGACAGTAGAGAATCACTTCCCCGTAGTGCCCAATCCAGTTGTCAAATTGTTATAAAATCTTCTCCACCTCTACAAACTCATCTGTCACCAACCTCTATTCTGTTTCTCTACAGTTTCCTCTTCATCTTTTACGTTCACACAGGGTGGTACAATACATGGACCCAAGTACAGTTCAAACCCCACATGCCTAGGTCCTTCAGAGTTCTGCCCAAACCCAGTATATCTCAACAGCACGATAACACCAGTATTACTGCAGTGTGCCTTGTCATGCACAAAGGGTGGAGGAAGGATGAGAATACTGGTGAAGGGAAATTTTGTATAGACACTGATATGCCTGTTGGTGAATGGCAAACCTGACATTTTTCTTTTTCATTTTCTCCCTCTTTCTCTCCTCTAGAGATGTTTCTATTTTCTTTTCTTTTTTTTGAGTTATGCTCATGATACTCTACATTGCAAACACACGATAGTAAATTAAAATTAAAAATTTGTGTTCTACAGGAAAAGGCAGTCTGGAGGACAAAGGGGTATGGCCAGGAGTCCTCAGGACTGTGGACAGGTGGACACGGTAAGCCAGTAGCCCTCAGAGCATATCTTTCAAGTCTAGCTGAGGTGGCACACGGTCTGACTCATCTAGGCAAAGAGGGTATGTGCAGGCTGATGAGAGCCTACTGGTGTGCGCCAGGATTCTATTCTCATGCAGGCAAGAGAGCAATGACTTGTCTTACTTGCTTGAGGAAGAGTATTGGTAAGGCCATCCCATATCCCTCCTGCAGACGGATCTTTTCAGGAAATACAAATCGACTTCGTACAGTTAACACCCTTTAGGAATTATTGTTATGTATTGGTGTGCACTGATGTTTTCTCAAACTGGGTAGAGGCATTTCCTGCCGCCACGGATGCTGCTGTGTTAACCGCAAAGAAAAATTGTGCAGAAATTTGTGTGTAGATAATGGTACCCCTAGAAGTAGGAGCAAAGCTTGAAATTGTACTATTGTGATCATAGATACTGCCACTAGTATTATGTAGCATCGGAACCACTCCCAGATCTTCACTTAACGAATCACCCTCTTCGAAATTTGTTTTTGTTTTGGTATTTGTGTTTTTTTTTGTTTTTTTTTGGAAGACAACCTCATGTCATGATTGATCCACACAATGATCAGAAATACACCAATGAGGTGACAGTACAGTACCTTATTGAGATGAGCCAGCATTTGAGAACTTGACAAAATAACTTGAAACTGTTGATTGCTGGTATGCCAAATACTAACTGTCTTGATTGTGAAGCAAGAGACTGTGCGATTGTTCTTACGCTCAGGTTGCCTAATAGGTGGGAAGGACCATACCAAGTTTTGTTGACAGCACTATCCCAGTGAAAGTAGCCGTGAGAGAGACTTGGGTCCACGATTCCCATTGCAGGAAAGTCGGTAGTCCGGAAGAAACTCGTAAATGGAGTGCGATCACAAAAGTATCACCAGAGACTCTGTTCCGTGAAGACTGAGAGGCGGCACTGTTGAACACTACCTGAGCAAACTAAAGGATTGCAGAAAGACCAGTCATTGTAATTGATTTGTTATGAACAAGAGTTGTTTTGTTCTATTTCTCTTTTCCCTCTTTCCCGCTGACAAACATTTTTTTTTCAGGATATTCTATTTTTGTGAGGTTTTTTTTATGAGGAGTCGAGTGTGGGACTGGAACTGGTTCTGGAGGAAGGAGTGATTTCCTTATAGGATCCCAGGATTAGCCGATCAGTTTGTTAAAGTCAGAGAAAAATCAAAGGTCTAGTAGTTATGGAGTTCGGAGGTAATCAGGAGCAACGAGACAATGGCTATTCACACATTGCAGATAAAGAGCTCATTAATATATGTGGAAGAAAGGTTTATGAGTGGCTCTCCCCGAACTCTGAAGGTTTATGTTATTTAGGAAGTACACTACTTATAACCCTTGTTCAATTATTAAACAGACCTAGCATACGTTCCAGAAATGGAAACAATGTTCAGAAAATGATAGGAATATGTAGATCATGAAAATTTTATGTCACGTTCACGATTTGTTTATGTCTTCTTCATCTACCCAGCAGAAACTCAATCGAATCCAAACATCAGTGTACAAAGACGTAGGTACATGTATGTGTGAAATGTTCGTCACAAATCAGACATTATAGGCCAAAGCACTGCCCCAGCATACTCTATAGGTTGAATGTTGTCCCACACCCAACCAGTGGTCCCATGACCGCCGAGTGCATATAGAGGATGTCTTGTCCTCCTCCCTGTCTTCCCCAAATATAGTCAAGTGTCTGATTTGCGAAATGAACACATACTTGTGTCTAGGTCACCGATTATTGTATGAAATATTTTTTTCTTATGTTAATAATTGATGGCAGTTATTGTTTACTGCCAAAGGGTGGACTCTCGAAGTCAAAAATATTACATAGAAAGAGCATACAAACTCTACCACATATAAGTCACTATACTTGCAAATACGCGCAGCGAGCACAGCAATATATGGTAACACACACATTTACACGGACATGCCACAGAGATGGATTCAACACTTATTTCATACAGTACATAATTATAATAATATCAAGCGCCATACATCATAATGATTTAAAATTATATAATGGAGTAATGTCATGTATGTGTATTATGGGAACGAAGCCAGATACACCTGTCATATTTGGTATTAAAGCAAGCAGATTAATGTGTAAATTCATTTGATACTTGTTATTAAGTTGTAGGACATTGTAACAAGGAGTTATGATTAAATGTATGAAAGCTAAAATCACTCTTATTAGGACAGTGGACAGGAAGCTCAGGCCAGCCCCTTTTGATGTCTTCAAGGTTGAACATGTTTAGCATATGAACAGACTGGTGACTCATCATGAATGAGAAAGTTCCCTCCCCCAAAACTAAATAACACATTGCTGATCACACAGGAGGTAGTTGCTGTTTTTTCCCAGACGATGATGGAGATGCTGTCTGCCCAGTTCCTGCATGATTTTACAGAGAGAGAGAGTGATATGGAGGGACAAATTTATATGAGAAAGATATGGTAATTATATCGCTGTAACTGTATGTATTAACTGCTTACTGTATGAGTTGTAACCATGTAACTATAGGTATACTGTACATTGTAATATATTGAATCCATATCCTTTTAATAACAAATATATACATCAATGAGCTTTGGAACTCAGATAATGTGTGGGTGTATTGTTTTCTCTTATGGGATGCAGTGTTTCGCTATGTATAGCGCACATTCATGGCACATGGTAATAAAATGTGCCTGACGTCTGCAGTATATATTAGAGTGGGCATTTTAAATATTTGTTAGAAAGCAATTTGGTATTTACAGTTTATAGATTAAGACTGGATGGGGGGGACGACAGGATTAGCCTGCGGGGAGTGGGGGGTAGAGTTAGGCACCACAGGGGAGGGTTAGGTTTAAGCTGCGAGAAGGGGGGGTAGGGCGGTTAAGATCAGGCGGGGTTAGAGTCAGATGGATCTCAGTAACCCTACTCCAGATGGCTCTCGGTAACCCTACTCCTCCTAATCCACCTCTCCTACAGGCTAAACCTAATCACCCCAAAGCTTAATCCTAGCCTTCCCTCTAGTGCCAAACCCTAAACCTAAAAGCTAGTATTTACCATCAGGATCCATCAGGATTCTGTCGGGATGCCACTGTCTGTATTTTTACTGCCAGGATCCCGACTGCCGAGATCATGACTATAGGGGCACATGTACTAAGCAGTGGTAAAAGTGGAGAAGTAAGCCAGTGGAGAAGTTGCCCATGGCAACCAATCAGCTGCTCTGTATAGTTTTTATAGTATGCAGATTATAAATGTTATGTCAATGCTGATTGGTTGCCATGGGCAACTTCTCCACTGGTTCACTTCTCTCTTCCTCCACTTCTCTCTTCCTCCAGCATTGTATTAGAAGCCTCAGCATGATAGCACCTCTTGATATCTTTAGTAATAGGATGTGCAATCCAAGCCCCCCCTTTTTCCACTATATTTTTGTATATATTGTACACTGGAAGGCAAGGCTTCCTTCATCTGGTATTGGCACTCCTCCCGTTCACCCTCAGGTGTTTTAATTAGCTGGGTTCCTGCATTTGAGATCACATATTGATAAGGCCCTATTTAGATGTAAAGGCCCATATAGACGGGTCGATGCGGGAGAGATGTGTGCTGAGCGAACCGCTCAGCACACATCTCTCCCGCCGCTCAGCACAGCACGATCTGTGCTGAGCGTGCGGGGGGGGGGGGGGAGCTCATTTTACCCAGCGGGTGAAGTGAGCGACCCGCTAGATTGGCCTGCATGCAGGCCAATCTAGCACGAGCGATAGCGATGCGCGGGGCTGCACATCGCTATCGCTGTAGGGGGTACACACGGAGCGATAATGCTCAAATTCTAAGCAATCTAGTCAGGTTGCTTAGAATATCGCTCCGTGAGTATCCCCCTTAAGTCCTGAATAAATGTATAGAATGTGATAGTATTAGGAATGTTAGGGACCCATGTGATGAAGTCACCTGGCCGCGGTACATGGGCCCGCATATTTGCACAAATGTGTGCTAAGAACTTCAATTATACTCCATTTTAATTGTGAGGGTTTATTTCAATTATTTTTACTATCAGTGTTCTTAGTGCTAGGAGTGTGCATCTGCATCTCTCTTCCTCCAGCATTGTATTAGAAGCCTCAGCATGATAGCACCTCTTGATATCTTTAGTAATAGGATGTGCAATCCAGCCCCCCCCCCCTTTTTTTCGGTTACCCTAAACATGCAAGCCCATCGATGTTTAGATATGGGCTCGCATTTTAGCAGGGGTGGAGGGGGTACCCGGCATGCGGGGCGGCCTTGCCCTGTGCTGGGTGCTCCCCCGTATGCTAGATAACGGAGTTGTAGTTTTGTGATCTCTTTCAAAAATACAACTCATGCCGAATTAGGCCCATAGTTTAGACTAGTGCATCTGCTTATATAACTATCATGTGGCAATGGAATATGGTTGCAGCATGTTGCTATTAAATTTGGCTGCACAGATTAATGTGTTTTCTTGAGCTCATTGTCCCAACCTGTTATTATTATTATTATTATCATCATCATCATCATAATTAATACTAATAAGCTGCTCTATTTTAGCCTCAGTCACATGACTCTTTAAAAGTGAGCCTCTCTATACCAGCAAAAAAAAAAAAAAATGCAGTTTAGATTATTGAATACAATTTAACGTTTTCAAGTCCACTGCTCTCTGCGATTACTTCACTCTGCTCCTCATTTTGCTCTTCTGATCCTGATTTGATTTGAACAAGATGTGCTTGTTACAGTGGCAGACCAAGCATAAATTCAGCATTCAGTCACGGATGAGAAACAGGTCACAGAAAAGCAAATGTTGTAGGAATGGCTCGCTTTTTGTCTGAGGAAATGATCAGCGCTGTTGCTTGTATTCAGGATTCTTTATGGCTCATTAATAAAATAACATTTATTGTTGATTTTTTTTAGCACATTCTTTTCTATATGCAGATGGATTTCACAGGATTAACATGTAATTCCCACTCAAACATCAAGATAAATGATTAAAGTTGGTTACATTAACACTGATGGCGCGTCAGCGTTTACACCTTGGACTATTCTGTTCTGCAGAAGTAACAGGCCCAGCGATAGGGGGGAAGTCAAAGGGTACACCTGTACCGGGCCCCAAGGCTCTGAGGGGCTCAGAGAATCTACCGCAAAAAACTGGGACCGCATCTCCTTATAGCGCTTTTAAGGTGGTGCGCACCAGCTGCTTGCACAGTCTGTGCAATAAATCTCCCCTGCCAACGCCGGACCCCCTCCCCCCTCATCACATGATCTGGTCTCGGTGGCATTGCCGACCTCAATATGCATCATGCTTCACGCCAAGCCTACCCTCTCTGTCCCTACCACCGCTGAGGAGCTGGAAGCCGGTCTGTGGTAGAAGCTATCTTAGACAGCTGCTGCCCGCATACCCAACTCCACTCTCTATAGACTGTCTGTGAGTGCTTATGGATGAAAGGCACACCATTGAAGGACTACAAATAACAGGCAGCGACACTTAGAGTACGCCCTTTATCAAGGTGAAGACAAAGGGGCATGTGGGCCCTGAAATATCAGCTTATTTTCATTATGCTATAATATATTGACCCTTTTGTTAGTCACTCAGTGTCGCTGCCTGCTATTTTTACTCCATTATCCATTGTTATCCAGAGGGCACAGGAGCACCTTAAGTCATTGGTGGAGTGCTGGGCTACAAAATGTGTGCATGTATATGGACTTTATATATGACAGTATATATATATCTATATATAGTTATGGGGCCCCAGAGATATCAGTGTACCAGGCCCCAAAATTTCTGTTGCCAGCCCTGAGAAGTAAGGGGGAATTCAATTGTAGGTGAAGAAGGCGAATTGTTGTTTCCGCTGCGTTTAAATGCTGGCAACGGCAGCCCGACTCACACCCATCGCTCGGCTGATTTGCACCTCTATTCGCCCAGAAGTCCTCACTACCCTATGGTAAGCAAATATTTTTGAGTGAGATCCCGCTGCCAGAAAAGCCAAGCAGGTGTCTCGCAAACTCAGCCAGGCTAATCCGTTCGCCCTCAATTGAATTCCCCCCATAGAGTAGTTTAACTGCAGGTAATTAAATATTGTTCTCTATGTAAAAACTGCTACATGTACATAATTATGCTATTTCAAAATTGTTATGTAACCCAAAAATAGTTTATTCCCTTGGCAGTGTGAGAGTGTGTTTGCACAAAGGTGTTTAATCACCCTGGGAGAAAACAGACACAAGCAAAGCTGCTGTGAGCCCCTTGTAATGCCCAGTTCAATAGCTATAAAGTGCTAAATTCAATACAAGTACTCTGATAAACACTGGAAGGAAATAAAGGCATGCACAGTATAGTGAACCATGCATAGGGAATCATACACAAATGCCACTCGTGCAATCTTTCACAGATGTCACTTGTCACAGCTACAACCTGTTACTTCGGGTGGTTTCTAGAGATTATAAGGCCCCCAGTAAAATACCACCCCCCATGCCCCTCATCCCAGATATTTTCAAACTGTATCATACCTCCCAACCTTTGGAAAGTAAGGGTGTGTATATAGTCAAAATCGCAAGAAAAGTTAGTGCAGATCGCAAGGTGAAAGTCACCTTGCGATCCCGATTCGATCCATCTCGATGCACAGTCCAGCCAGGTCGGCATCGCAAGAAAAGATAGACTGTGCAGGCAAGTCAATCCTTGCTAGATCGGTGTACTATCTAGTTCATCTCACATGTCAATGACATCTCACATAAGCCAAAATCTCACATAAGCCAAAATTGTAAGCACACATAGTCCATATCTCAAGAAAAGTTAGTCAAAATCGGTGGTGCTGGGCTCCGGGGAGTTCAAGGGAAATCGCAAGTAAAAATCGGGCATAGCAAGGATCTCACCGTGTGTACACACCCTAAGATGGAACTTTTGCTGATGCTTCAGAAAACATATTGACCATTCACAAGGGTATGGATACAGCTAAGATGGAAAGTGAGCAAAAGAGAGCTTGTAATACCATTTGTGAAGTTAAATAAAAGGCCATATTACATGATTTCAGAAAACATGTTATAGACACATACTAAACTTCTGGTTAGAATGTATTGCTATAAAGCAAGGCCGACATATTACAAAACACTTCTGTTCACTTAAACCTATTCATTTCAACAAAAATGTAACCTGTTTTTTTTATATATTTTCTTTCTCAGATAATCAACCATTAGCAATTGTAGGAAGCTGCTTAGTAAGAAGAGTTCGTAAAAGTGATTTAGTGCTTAGAAGTTCTAGGTATATTTAAAAAGGAACATTTTGCTGATGTGGCAGTTTTCGTCTTATCGGCCTTTCCATTTAAATCATATGTCGACGGTGCATGAGAGACTACAGACATCTGTTTGCATTTTTCAGCTTTTTCAGGAAGGTTTAAAATGGGTGTCATTTCTATCAGATAGTTACATTAAAATGTGATTTCCTACTAAAAGCAGAACATTTTACTTTTTTTTAGAGCTTTTGCGATTTGCAGAAATGAATATAGATGAAATATTTGTAAAATAGGGCCAAGCACAGGCCATGTGCATATCTGCAAGCACAGCCTAGGAACAGCCCCCAAGAATCAGATGTAATGGGACCAAGGCCGTAAGTAGGGGTGTGCAAGCTCCTAGGGGCAGCAACGACCGGCTTGTAGAGGTGACAGACCCTGCTCCGGCAGTAATTTGGGGACCCAGATCGCTCTCAGTAAGAAAGTGCTAACATATTCTGCAATATTGTATGTAGTGGCAAGCGGTGATATAAACAAACGAGGAATAAGTAATATGTAAGGATAGATTATAGGTGGCAAAATAAAGTGATTACTACAAACTCACCTATAATGCTTTCCATGTACACCTTGGCCTTGCATTAGTGTAATACACAGACAGTGTTGACTGGCGCATAAAGGACCCTGCAGGGGAATGTAGTTGTAGGGGTTCATTCTTAGGGGTGTGGGCGGCCAACACAGAGGCTTGGCTAAGCATTAGCGATTATGGTTGGGGTCCCTTGATAAATATATGTATGATAATGAGTAATAACAGCAATGCACTGTAGACAAGGGCATAGCTACCATAGGTGCAGGGAGTGCAGCTGCTATGGGGCCCAGTGCTGAGAGGGGCCCACCTTCCCTGTCACAGTTACATGTGTTATATACATTTTTCACCATTGGGTGGTACATAGGTGCCCTACAATATATCTAGTTATGCCTGTGGTATAAAATGAACTAGAGGGCATTATAAAGTTGCATAATATGAACTGGGGCACTGTAATGTGGCATGATATAAACTGGGGACACTATGTTATAATGTGAATTGGGGGTACTGTATTGTATAATATGTACTGGCAGCCCTACAATGTGACATAATGTGTACTAGGACACTAATTTTATATCCCTAATGGGGTATAAAATTAACAAGTGCTGCGGAGAGGTGTCTTTGTAGAAATATTTGAACAGTGGCCCCTTTAAAATGTTGCTGTGGGGCCCACAAAGGTCTGGCTACACCCCTGACTGTAGAAAATACACCATGTAGCCTTGTACAGTATAATGCAACATAGATATAATGTATTATTCAAATACACAGTCTGCAACCTGATCCCTAGAGGAGGGGGTGGGCGCTAAAGCAATGAGGCCCACCGGGGGGTTTCCCCTTTGCACTATGGGCCAATCGAACACTGTCCATAGATAACAACTAGTTTTGGAAAACCCATTCATCAAGCTGCCTTCTAGTGTTGTTTTCCTAGTAGGCTCTTCTTAACCACTTGCCTGACTTGGTCGCCAGTGCTGCCGATCACTGCTTATTGATCAGCACAGCAGGACCCTCCACTAGCGACTGCACAGAGGAGCAGCTGCCTGGGAGTGTAAATTAAACTCCATTCCCCTTAGCCCCCTAGTGTGTACCTGGTGGCTGCTTAGATGAGCAGCTGCTGTGAAAATCAAAGTTGCGATGGTTGAGATGTTCCCCATGTTCTGATGGTGCCAATCCGATTTTGAAAAAACTGATTCTTTTTTTCTGAATTTGAACTTTTTGTTGTTCTCATTGTATTAAATAAAATCATTTTGGATAAATTTAAATACACGTTCTTCACCTTATTCATTCTAACTAACTTTCTCTGCACATGTTATATCTGCCACACCTGCAGTGCACATGGTTTTGCCCATCTGCTAACAAATTTGCTGCTACGATCAGGTCTGAATTAGGCCCCAAGTTGCTGTTGCGTACTGGTCATACGGTATCATACAGGTTTCAGCAAAGTGATGGGCAATCCATAGTGGTGACTATGAGGCGGCTAGTAGTAAAATGGCCTGCTTAGTGGGCACTGTGCGAGTGTTGGAGGCATGTCAATGCAAGCGGCTGCGTTCCGAGAAGCACAGCCACAGGCAGTGCCAGATTAAGGTTTACATGGGCCTGAAATGTATAAAAGGCCTATTGTGTGCTGCCGCAGGGGATGTGACTAGTGATGTGAGGTGTGTGGCCTGCATCATGGGATGTAGCAAGAGCCTTCCTTCAATTTCCCTGCCCCCTACACACTTTACTTATACAGATGTAGCCACTGTCATCCATCCTGCAGCTTGGCATATTTGCAGCAATCCAGGTGTGAAATGTGTGCCCATGACTAGGACGCACGTGTGCGTCTAAGTACAAGAACCCATAGGAATACATGAGAGGCGTGATAAGCCACAGCTTAGCATGGTGGGTGTGCCCATGCGGCCGAGCCACAGGATGAATGAGAATGGCTACATCTGTGTATGTGAAAGTCTACAAACAAAAGGAAACCCTACTTGTTAACCTTACAACAAAGGAAAAATGATGCTTAGTGATCATATGAATTTGAAACCTCTCTTCTAAAGAGCATATGGTTCACTAAGCGATATCATGAATGTGACAGCTCTATTTACAGTACTGTATATAATAAAGAGAGCCCTAACCTTATTAATAGCTATACAAAGAAGATACTAGAGCTAGACCCAATAGTGAGATTTTTTTTTGTAAAAAGTCACTATGTACAAAAACTAAATGTCATCACCAAATCCTGTGGTTTCATGGTGGTGTCTTGGTGGTGACATGGGGTGTCATATGGTGTTTTGTTGGTGACATGGGGTGTCATATGGTGTCTTGTTAGTGACATGGGGTGTCATGTGGTGAAATGTGGTATTTTCTCTACAATGTGCCAGTCCCTGGAGTGCCACCTCTCTCTGCTTCCAGTAAAATACTAGATATATGGACAGGAATGTCTCACCAACAATAATGTTTTACACACACATAATACGGCTAACCATTGGCAAAACAATTAAGTAGCTTGAGACAGAAGGTAAACTCCAACAAACAATTGAATCACCCCCAATTTCACCATTCACCTGCATCCCCAAAAACGACCCACATTTACCCCCAGCAAACCTTTCACCCATCCTGCCAGCACCCATTAACCAATTTCCCCTACAAAGCATCCGCTAACATATCCCTGTCCAAGAACCCATTACTCAAGCACACCCCCCCCTCAAGCATCCATTACCCCATCTCTCCCCAATTCCTTATCAATCCCTCCTCCCAACACCCATTAGCACATGCAACCACCCACCCTACCAGCTCCCATAAAGCTTCCCTCACACAGCAGCACTACGCTCAAACAGCACCCATACTACAATCACACAGCACCCATACTACGCTCACACAGCGGCACCCATACTACAATCACACAGCAGCACCCATATTACACTCACACAGCGGCACCCATACTACACTCAAACAGCACCCATACTACAATCACACAGCACCCATACTACGCTCACACAGCAGCACCCATACTTCAATCACACAGCAGCACCCATATTACACTCACACAGCGGCACCCATACTACGCTCAAACAGCAGCACCCATACTTCAATCACACAGCAGCACCCATATTACACTCACACAGCGGCACCCATATTACGTTCACACAGCACCCATACTACGCTCATACAGCGTGACCACAATTTGAACTAGATGCGATGCGATTTGAACTAAAAAGATCAAATCGCATGCGATAATTACACCGTGTGTGGGAAACCATCAGTCTCCTCCTTTAGGCCTATTTTCAATGGGGGGGGGGGGAGCCTGGAGCTGCGTCTCCACCCGCCACATTGTTAAACCGGCCCTATCCACAGGCATAAGAGGCCATAGTCAGACGTAATAACTGCACCTGTCATAGGGCTGGTGTCATTTGCGATGGGGGCGTATAAGGATGCACCAATCGGTATTACAGCTTGCACGGGCGCTAGAAGTGGGTGTCTCAGTCCTCGCACATTCGGCTTTCAGTTGTGCACAAGGGGAGTGTGTAGCGCATCTGTAGAAACTCTGCGACCGGTGACCGCCAATAGACGGTTTTGTGTGCAACTCAGAATTAGGAGCAATGTGTGCAGCCAAATAATAGGATTTTAATACCTACCGGTAAATCCTTTTCTCCTAGTCCGTAGAGGATGCTGGGGACTCCAAAAGGACCATGGGGTCTATACCAAAGCTCCAGACCGTGCGGGAGAGTGCGGACGACTCTGCAGCACCGATTGAGCAAACATGAGGTCCTCATCAGCCAGGGTATCAAACTTGTAGAACTTAGCAAAAGTGTTTGAACCCAACCACGTAGCGGCTCGGCAAAGTTGAAGTGCCGAGACCCCTCGGGCAGCCGCCCAAGATGAGCCCACCTTCCTGGTAGAATGGGCCTTCACTGACTTCGGCAACGGCAATCCAGCCGTAGAATGAGCATGCTGAATCGTATTACAAATCCAGCGTGCAATAGTCTGCTTGGAAGCAGGATTTCCAATCTTGTTGGAAGCATACAGGACAAACAGAGCCACTGTTTTCCTAATACGAGCCGTTCTGGCAACATAAATTTTCAAAGCTCTTACGACATCGAGAGATTTTGGCACCACCACGGCATCCGTAGCCACAGGCACCACAATAGGTTGATTTATGTGAAACGAAGAAACCACCTTCGGCAGAAATTGTTGACGAGTCCTCAATTCCGCTCTATCCACATGGAAAATCAAATATGGGCTCTTGTGAGACAAAGTCGCCAATTCCGACACCCGTCTTGCGGACGTCAAGGCCAAAAGCATGACCACTTTCCAAGTGAGAAATTTCAACTCAACCTTTTCGCAAAGGATCAAACCAGTGAGACATAAGAAATTGTAACACCACGTCAAGATACCACGGTGCCAGGGCCGGCCCGAGCTAAAAAATTTTGGTAAGCGAATTTAGAATTTAGCGCCCCTTGATGGGATCAAATTTTAAAAGAGGTGTGGTCTCACAAGGAAGGGGCGTGGCTGCACAATTGTACCCCCAGGGGTACAGGGAGATTGTCGATGACAGGGAGAAAGTGCGTGACTGGATGGCAGAGGTGATGGAGATAGTGGGTGACTGAAGAGGCTGGGGTGACAGGGAGATAGTGGGTGACAGGGAGCAGTGATCGCGCTGAGCCCAAAAAAAGTGGGTCCCAGGGACCCCTCACTTTTAAAAACTGGGGTCCTACCTGTCCTTTTCTGGGTCCCATCGGAATGAAGGTTCTTATTAATCTTATTAATGATTAAAATATAAAAATAGAAACTTGATTTGGACAGTACAAAAGTGTTGCAAGGGGAGAAGGGGGGTGACCATGTTGCTGGGCTTAGCATGCAGGACACCCTGCACCAGAGCTCTAACTAGACATTTTAGTGCCCTTCGGCAGAAAGTGAAATGATGCTCCACCTCCCAGACTGCACAGAACAGACAGTGTGCGCCGAAGTCGCGCTGCAAAAATTGGGGGCATGGCTTTGTGGGAAAGGGGCGTCGCCACATAATAGTGCCAATTCACATTACACCACACAGTAGTGCCGCTTATACACAGTGCACTAAGTAGAACCTCCTATACACACTGCGCCAGGTAGAACCTCCTATACACACTGCGCCAGATAGAGCACGTTATACATATTGCACCAGGTAGCGCACGTTATACACAATGCGCCAGGTAGAGCACGTTATAAACAATGCGCCAGGTAGAGCACGTTATACACAATGCGCCAGGTAGAGCACGTTATACACAATGCGCCAGGTATAGCACGTAATACACAATGCGCCAGGTAGAGCACGTTATACACATTGCGCCAGGTAGAGCACGTTATACACAATGCGCCAGGTAGAGCACGTTATAAACAATGCGCCAGGTAGAGCACGTTATAAACAATGCGCAAGGTAGAGCACGTTATACACAATGCGCCAGGTAGAGCACGTTATAAACAATGCGCCAGGTATAGCACGTAATACACAATGCGCCAGGTAGAGCACGTTATACACAATGCGCCAGGTATAGCACGTAATACACAATGCGCCAGGTAGAGCACGTTATACACATTGCGCCAGGTAGAGCACGTTATACACAATGCGCCAGGTAGAGCACGTTATAAACAATGCGCCAGGTAGAGCACGTTATAAACAATGCGCAAGGTAGAGCACGTTATACACAATGCGCCAGGTAGAGCACGTTATAAAAAATGCGCCAGGTAGAGCACGTTATACACACTGAGCCAGGTAGAGCACGTTATAAACAATGCGCCAGGTAGAGCACGTTATAAACAATGCGCCAGGTAGAGCACGTTATACACAATGCACCAGGTAGAGCACGTTACACACAATGCGCCAGGTAGAGCACGTAATACACAATGCGCCAGGTAGAGCACGTTATACACAATGCGCCAGGTAGAGCACGTTATACACAATGCGCCAGGTAGAGCACGTTAACACCAAATATGTCATACTCAACATCATCCATAATGGTTACGCAACATAAAAAGAGCAATATATAAAATGGTAATATCTAAGATTTGGATACTGTTGTTAAAGTAAGAGAGGAGCACTGGGCAATACAAAATGTCAAGAGAGTGTCCAGCGGCCTCCTGAGCTATAAATTGAACAGTATATTAAGATTGTGCATGAAACTGAGAACAGCTGGATGGGTTATAGCTGTGCCACTGTAGGGGCTGTAATAAGTGTGGTCTGAGTGACACTATGGTTATGGTGTGTATCTCACCATTAAAATCATAATTCTATATAAGGTCTTTAAAGAAAACTGCATTGACATAAAGTGGTATTTTAATTAGTGATTAAATATGAGAATGGAAATGTGATAAGCATGTGAAAGTGTTTTTAATGTGTATCATTCACATTTATCGTCAGGGTGTGGCTCTGAAACCGAGTGATCGCCCTCCATTTTCTTACCACATTGTACACACTATCTGCCAACGAATGTTTTCCTTTCTGTACATGCTGGCAGCTCACTGCAGTCACGGCCCGCAGGAGGAGAGAGCCACTGACTGACAGCACGGACGGGCGGGCGGGAGCGCGGACGGGCCAGGAGTCATACAGCAGCTTCGGCTGAGTGCGGCGTGACGGAGCGGCGGTGGTGCAGGCTGCCGGCGCCTTCCTCACTGTGGCGCCTTACTCGTACGCGTACTCCGCGTAACGGGCGGGCCAGCCCTGCACGGTGCCACGGGTGGCACAAACGGAGGATGGATATGCAGCACTCCCTTCATGAAAGTCTGAACCTCTGGAAGGGTGGCCAATTCTTTTTGAAAGAAAATAGATAAAGCCGAAATCTGCACTTTAATGGAACCTAATTTCAGGCCTGCATCCACGCCTGCCTGCAAAAAATGGAGGAAACGACCCAGCTGAAACTCCTCCGTAGGAGCTTTTTTGGCTTCACACCAAGACACATACTTTCTCCAAATACGGTGATAATGCTTCACCGTGACCTCCTTTCTAGCCTTAAGGAGAGTGGGGATGACTTCCCCGGGAATACCCTTTAGAGCTAGAATTTGGCGTTCAACCTCCACGCCGTCAAACGCAGCCGCGGTAAGTCCTGGAAGACGCATGGCCCCTGCAGTAACAGATCCTCTCTGAGAGGAAGAGGCCAGGGATCTTCTATGATCAATTCCTCAAGATCCAGATACCAGGCCCTCCGTGGCCAATCTGGAATGATGAGTACCGCCTGAACCCTTGTTCTTCTTATGATCCTCAACACTTTTGGAATGAGTGGAAGTGGAGGGATCACATATACCGACTGAAACACCCATGGAGTTACCAGGGCGTCCACTGCACTGGCTTGAGGGTCCCTTGACCTGGAACAATATCTCGGAAGCTTCTTGTTGAGGCGAGACGCCATCATGTCTATTTGAGGAATTCCCCAACGACCTGTCACTTCTGCAAAAACATCTTGATGAAGACCCCATTCTCCTGGATGGAGATCGTGTCTGCTGAGGAAGTCTGCTTCCCAGTTGTCCAGGCCCGGAAGGAAGACCGCCGACAGAGCGCTCACGTGCTTTTCCGCCCAGTGGAGAACTTTTGTGGCCTCCGCCATTGCCGCTTTGCTCTTTGTTCCACCCTGGCGGTTTATGCACGCCACCGCTGTTACGTTGTCCGACTGAATCAGGACAGGTAGACCTCAAAGAAAGTGTTCCGCTTGCAGAAGGCCGTTGTAAATGGCTCTCAATTCCAGAACGTTTATGTGCAGACAAGCTTCCTGGCTTGATTATTTTCCCTGGAAATTTTTTCCTTGTGTGACTGCTCCCCAGCCTTGGAGACTTGCATCCGTGGTCAGCAGGACCCAATCCTGGATCCGAACCTGCGTCCCTCTAGGAGGTGAGAACTTTGAAGCCACCACAGGAGAGATATTCTGGTCCTGGAAGATAGACTTATTTCCGGTGCATGTGCAGGTGAGACCCGGACCACTTGTCCAACAGGTCCCACTGAAATACCCGGGAATGAAACCGGCCAAACGGAATGGCTTCGTAAGCTGCCACCATCTTGCCCAGCACCCGAGTGCATTGATGAATCGATACCCTTGCCGGTTTCAGAATCTCCTTGACCATGGTCTGGATTTCCAGAGCTTTTTCCGTTGGGAGAAATACTCTCTGCAGTTCCGTGTCCAGAATCATGCCCAGGAAAGACAGCCGAGTTGTCGGAATCAACTGTGATTTTGGCAAATTTAGAATCCAACCATGTTGTTGCAGAATCGTCAGGGAGAGTGCCACGTTTCTTAGCAACTGTTCCTTTGATCTCGCCTTTACCAGGAGATCGTCCAAGTACAGGATAATTATGACACCCTGCTTGCGTAGGAGTACCATCATTTCCGCCATTACTTTAGTGAAGACCCTCGGGGCCGTGGAAAGACCAAACGGCAACATCTGAAATTGGTAATGACAATCCTGCACCGCAAACCTCAGGAAAGCTTGGTGTGGAGGATATATTGGGACATGCAAGTAGGCATCTTTTATGTCGACTGACGCCATAAAATCCCCCCCTTCCAGACTGGAGATCACTGCTCGAAGAGATTCCATCTTGAACTTGAAAGTTTTCAAATACAGATTGAGGGATTTTAGGTTCAGGGTCGGTCTAACTGAGCCGTCTGGCTTTGGTACGACAAAGAGGCTAGAATAAAACCCTTCTCCCCGTTGAGACAGGGGTACCGTGACAATGACACGCTGTTGACACAGCTTTTGTATCGCAGTACTCACTACTTCCTTTCTGGGATAGAAACTGGCAGGGCTGATTTGAAAAATCGGTGGGGGGGGGGGGGGGCGCACCTCCTGAATCTCCAGTTTGTACCCTTGGGACACTATGTCTAACTCCCAAAGATCCAGGCCCGAGTGAAACCAGACCTGACTGAAGAGTTGGAGACGCGCCCCCACCGGTACGGACTCCCGTAGGGGAGCCCCAGCGTCATGCAGT
The DNA here is from genome assembly GCF_028390025.1 of Pseudophryne corroboree. NCBI lineage: Eukaryota > Metazoa > Chordata > Amphibia > Anura > Myobatrachidae > Pseudophryne > Pseudophryne corroboree. The sequence goes on along the minus strand of NC_086444.1, from coordinate 998,653,803 downwards.
GGACTTGGCAGAAGCCGGGGAGGACTTCTAGTCCTGGGAGCCTGACACAGCAGGCGACCTTTTTCCCCTTCCTCTACCTTTAGAGGCAAGGAAGGTCGACCCTCTTTCTTTTTTGTATTTATTAGGCCGAAAGGACTGCATCTGATAATGGGGTGCCTTTTTCTGTTGTGCAGGAACGTAAGGAAGAAATGACTTACCCGCTGTAGCCGTAGACACTAGGTCAGCGAGGCCGTCACCAAACAAGACACTACCTTTATATGGGAGAGCTTCCATAGCTCTCTTAGAGTCGGCATCAGCATTCCATTGATGAATCCACAGCGCTCTCCTGCCGGAGACTGCCATGGCATTGGCCCTTGATCCCAAGAGGCCAATATCCCTCGCCGCATTCTTTAGGTAAGCTGCAGCGTCCCTGATATAACCGAGAGTCAAAAGAATGTTATCCCTATCCAGGGTATCCATGTCAGATGCCAAATTATCAGCCCACTTACCAATAGCACTACTCACCCATGCCGACGCCACGGCAGGTCTGAGCATTGCACCCGTAGTGACATAAATTGACTTTAAAGTTGTTGCTTATGATCCGCAGGGTCCTTAAGGGCAGCAGTGTCGGGAGACGGAAGCGCCACCTTCTTGGACAGTTGTGATAGAGCCTTGTCCACATTGGGAGATGACTCACATTTTTCCCTATCGTCAGAGGGGAAAGGATAAGCCATTAGAATTCTCTTGGGAATCTGTCACCTTTTATCGGGAGATTCCCAAGCTTTTTCGCAAAGAGCGTTCAGTTCATTAGAGGGGGGAAACGTCACCTCAGGCTTCTTACCCTTATACAAACAAACCCTTGTATCTGGAACAGCAGGCACTTCAGAGATATGTAAAACATCTTTAATTGCCACAATCATGTACTGAATGCTCTTAACCAATTTTGGATGTAAACTGGCCTCACTATAGTCGACACTGGAATCAGAGTCCGTGTCGGTATCCGTATTCGCCATCTGGGTAAATGAACGCTTTTGTGACCCTGAGGGGGCCTGTACCTGAGACAAGGCGTCCTCCATGGATTTTCTCCACGTTTGTGTCTGAGAATCAGATTTATCCAGTCTTTTAGTAAATAACGCCACATTTGCATTCAATGTACTCAACTTATTAACCCAATCAGCAGTCAGCGGTGCCGACAGAGTCACTCACAACTCCTTATCAGAGCACTCAGCCTCAGACATGTCGACACACATGTACCGACACGCACACACACACTGGCTATAGGGGACAGACCCACAGGGAAGCCTGTTAGAGAAACACAGAGGGAGTTACCAGCTCACACCCCAGCGCCTATTACTGAGATCAGATATCAGATGTCTGCGCTGTTCCCTAATAGGGTTAATAGCATCAAATTACTGTGCCCCCCCCCCCCCCCCTTTTGCTCCCTGTTACTTGATCAGGAGAGTGGAGGTCCGGGCCAGCGTCTCTGCAGCCTGTGAAGAGAAAATGGCGCTGGTAAACTTTGAGGGCTAAGCCACACCCCCTCCTCGGCGCGCTGTAGTCCTGCTCAAATTCCAATCTTTATACTGGTGGGGGCTATATTTAGTGCCTAGACACTTATAATATATATATATATCTGCCAGTTTCCACCTCAGTAACATGCTGCCCAGGGTGCCCCCCCTGCACCCTGCAAGTGCCGTTGGAAGTGTGTGTGGGAGCATGGCGCGCAGCGCGACCGCTGCGCGGTACCCCGTCACTGAAGTCTTCTGTACTTCTTTATACTCACCCGGCTTCTTTCTTCTGGCTTCTGTGAGGGGGTTGACGGTGCGGCTCCGGGAACAAGCAGCTAGGCGCAGCAAGTGATCGAACCCTCTGGAGCTAATGGTGTCCAGTAGTCTAAGAAGCAGAGCGTTTGAACTCAGAAGAAGTAGGTCTGCTTCTCTCCCCTCACTCCCACGAAGCAGGGAGCCTGTAGCCAGCAGGTCTCCCTTAAAATAAAAAACCTAACATAAAGTATTTTCAGAGAAACTCAGTAGAGCTCCCCTAGTGTGTGTCCAGTCTCTCTGGGCACATAATCTAACTGAGGTCTGGAGGAGGGGCATAGAGGGAGGAGCCAGCCAGTTCACACCCATTCAAAGTCTTATAGTGTGCCCATGTCTCCTGCGGATCCCGTCTATACCCCATGGTCCTTTTGGGGTCCCCAGCATCCTCTAGGACATAAGAGAAATTGTAATAGCATATCACACTGAATTGCATTCTCCTGTACGTCTTAGCCATTGCCTGACAAAATTGTCCCTTTCAAGTGGACAGTGCCTGAAAGTAAAAGCAGTACCAAATAGAAAACTACCAAGGTAGAATGGCGCTGGCAGGTGTTGCAGATCCTCAAGCTGCTGAATAAAGGGCTAGTTAGACCCTTATAATAGACCAAAAAAAGTAAAACAGATTCCGTTGTTACCAGTTCCACTTAGATGAGTCCTCCAGTAGGTTAGCACTCCTGAGGTAATGGAGATCCTCTCACTGGTTGGATTGTCCCATGCTGGTACTGTTTATGGGGAATGGACCATGGCAGGGTCCTGGTTTTGTTACCTTTCCCAGAAATTGTCCCGTAAGGATCACAGTTCCCAATAATTGGATTGCAGGCAGGTCTCAAAGATTGAAGGTCCCAGTCTTACCACCGACGCATTTCACTGCTGTAGCAGCTTTTTCAAGGTCCATTCCCCATAAACAGTACCAGCATGGGACAATCCAACCAGTGAGAGGATCTCCATTACCTCTGGAGTGCTAACCTACTGGAGGACTCATCTAAGTGGAACTGGTAACAACGGTACTGAAATGTCCCTAGGAATCAGGCCTCTTTCAATTATTCCCAGCATTTCAAGAAGTTTTTCATGATAAATTCAGCAGTGTTGATTTTTGCCCTATTTTAATCTTGGTATTTTTATTATTATTTTTTATCTGTTGCAACAGAGTTTTTATGTTAATGTACATAAAATTGATAGTATATGTCTTAAATAAATTTTTCAATATATCTATCTAACTAGTTATTAGCGCTGAATCTGTTTTACTTTTTTTAGAGTACCAAACAGGACAGGCTGGGTAAGCCAGAGGTAGAGTCTGTAAGAAAACAGGGAAGTGAGATGTGGAAAGGTTACGGGCCATCAGACAGGTACTTTACATACATTTTCTAGTTTCTATGCGGCAGTTTGAAACCAGTTTTACTTAATTTGTGTCACTGCAATTTTTAATTACTGCTCAATTTGCAATGATTTATGTCGTAGTTTTACTCAACATAAGTTCAAACAATGCAGAGAAGCAAATGTTTTTGTTTATATATATATATATATATATATATTTACATATAAATATATATATATATATATATATATATATACTTACTATAAATAAAGAAAAATATTATTTAGACTGGTGATCTTTAGAGTCCATAGTTGCTGGAAAGGGAACATTCAAATGGCTGTTTCCATTCACACTGATTTAAGGAAAAGGGAGGTTGTCAAGGGAACATGATTTCCATAAATAATTATTAGGTGGAAACTTTGTAAATGTTTAAAAAAAAAAAAAAAGTATGAGGCATTGATAATTTTCAGAAACATGTTTGGATTTTTTTTATTTTTTTTACAGTTATTACAGGTTTATTTTTAAATTATAAATTATAATATTATGTTTTCAAGAAAAATGTCCCCACTATGATTTTATTTACACCCTCCTTCTACCAGGACTGTTTCCCTAGTGCTTTGTGCACAGAGGGAAGAACACCGCCCTCTGTGGGAGGAACAGGGGCCAAAATACTGTTGTACCCGCCTAGACAGGTACGGTACCTAGGTAGTATGTTCGACCCCTTTTCTACAATACCCAATTCACTACTGTTGTCTGGGACAATTAACTACACACTGTGTAACAATGAACTTTTTATTATTCTGGAACGAAGAACTTCAGAAAACGTGGGCCTGTAATTACTTAACTGTTTTTGGTTAAACTGTGTAACTTTCACTCCTCTATCTTATCACTATATAACACATTTGAGAATAAACTGTATACTATGCATGTTATTACACAATCAGTACGACTACAGTTTCTCAACCCTACACGGTACCGTGTATAACCCCGCTAGTTCCCCCTTAATGTTCAGCTGATCAATGTAACGTTGGTGCACGGTGGGTACCTTTTCCTGGCTCGTTCCTCGGTAAATATTTAAAGTGTGACAATTCACCTGTCATGCTGAGAGTCGAAAGGTGAGTAATGAGCTCAGCGTGGAGGGGTTACATCACTGTCCAACTAGGGGCTTAATCAGTGGGTTATCGGTTAACCTCGTCAGGCAAATCCGACTACCAAATTCAATTGTTCCCGCCTGGCATGCGGTCCTGGCTACAGGTTAGTGCTGATCCTAGGGCTGATCCTGAGGGATGACTACTCTGCGCAGGTGAGTCTGTTAACTGGTCTTTGTGCCTAGTCTGTAGCTGCTCCTGCCAAGTTGAACCTTGTAGCTGATCCCTCGTACTCCTCCTCCTACCGCTGTGCTGCTATTCTCTCGCTCTATACACTGTGCTGGCTGTGCGTAGAAGGGCTACCACTTTCCAAATATTTGTGTATACTGAAGGAGTTTTATGCAGCTCTAATAACTCTTGGCCTCTAGTTTTGCCTCTATTACGTGAGAAGAAACTGTAGCTGTCCCTATGAGAGCGCTATATGATCAGTTCAGGCAGGAACCTGTGAGCCAATTTCTAAGCAGCGCTCTCTGGCTGGACTATGCCCACTGGCTTAAACTGATGGTTTGGTGTAGGTAGGATAGTGACAGGCTGTGCTGCGTGTGGAGCTTTTACTAACCTGCTGCTGGTGTAGCCCTTGTGGCGAGGTGATTGCAGCCTTTAAGAATGGAAGGGTCCCTTCGCTGAGGGGGCCTCCCCCTCACGGATGCTCAGCAGGGTTGGTCCGCCCTTGTTCCGCCCTTAGACCGCCTCCGGCCAAGTTCTTTGTTGTAGTGGCCGCTCTGCTGCCTCTCTGGACGAACTCCGCCTCGATCCCCACCTACTCCGGAGCTGCGGCCGGCCCCTTCTATGCTGGCTTAGGGACGGGCTGTCGGGAGCGCTTCAGAGGGTCAGGTCCCGCTGATCACTGCACCTGCTGCCGGAATCACCCGAGCTGCCTTCACACACTGTCTGGTCCTAAGGCACAGCCCACAATCCGGTAAGGGCGCTGATTCCTACCGCAGTCCGGTCTTCTCCGTAGTCCCATGTCGTCCTCTCTCTCCTCAGGCTAAGCTGATCATGCTCCTCCCCTAACGGTCCCAACTGCCAGCTCACGAGCCCCCTTCTTCCTCCAGTACAACGGGGATGGCGTGCGGGTGACAGTTCTGATCACCACACGCTGGCCTTATAGCTGCTGCTCCAAACCCCATATTTACTTATAAGCAGCCCATTTTATGAATCGTCCCATATGCAGTTCCTCTGTTTGCCCCTCCGAACAGCACGGGGTCCATGTTTGGGGCTATTAGGTTCAACTGTTTTTGCAGGGTTATCGCAATACTATCTGTTGTATTCTTTGGTAAAATGGAATAAAAGAGGGGATCTATGGGGGTCATTCCGACCCGATCGCTCGCTGCAGTTTATCGCAGCGATCGGGTTGGAACTGCACATGCGCCTATGTGCGCCTGCGCATGCCAGACAGTCGAAGGCCGTCGTTGCCTAGCGATTGCCTCTGAGGCAGAGGCGGTCGCTGGGCGGAAGGGGGCTGGACGGCAGCGTTAAGCCGCCTTTTAGGGGCGCGGTCCGGCCAACGCAGATGTGGCCGGACCATTGGGGGGGCGCGCTGTGGCAGCTGCGTGACGTCACACGCAGCCGCTGCGACCCGGGGTAGTGAAGAGGCTCTCCCGGCCAGCCGCAGGAGCTGCGCTGGCCGGGAGTAACTCCTGAGATGCAAAAGCATCGCCGCTGTGCGATGCTTCTGCACTTCTGCAGGGGGGGGGGGGGGGCGGCACTGACATGCGGGACGGACTAGCCCTGTGCTGGGCGTCCCCCTGCATATCTGAGTGCCTGATCGTAGCTGTGCTAAATTTAGCACAGTTACGATCAACTCGAAATGACCCCCTATGTGCAGAAATGTGTACATCCTCTAAACATCTCGAGGAGTGTAACATCTATATGTTGATGTGGCTGGCACTTGATATGCCGGCTGTCGGGATCCCGGCAGCCGGCATACTGACAACTATTTTCCCTCTTGGGGTGTCCACGACACCCATGGAGGGAGAATAAATAGCGTGGGCCACAGCGCGGCGAGCCTGCAAGGGGCTATTTTGCGCTCGCCCCGCTGCCGGTATACCGGTGGTAGGGATCCCGTCAACGGGATCCCAAGCGCCGGCATACCGTAGTAGACCCATTGATGTAATACTGCTAGTACTTGCATAGTAAGTGGCCAGAGGGGAAGAAGTGAACACAAATGAGGTGATGTTGCAGCAACGCCCATGAAATAAGAAATTCCAGGGGTGTGTGATATAAGTGGTTGCAGTCATCTGGTTGACAGTCATTATGTTGACATGAGAATGTAGACAAGGTCAAACAGTTGACATGCAGTATGTCGGTATGTCAACAGTCGATGTTCATCTTGTCTACCAGGATGATATGTTGACATGATGAACTGTCGATAAACTGTCCTTGGTGGTCTAGAGGTTTCTTATCTGCTCCAGGCTTCAACGGCGGCTCCAGCTTCTTCCAGGACTTGGCGGTGCTGTGACCGTCACTTCCGGGTGAGGACTGCAGTTTTACAGTGTTCTGGTGAGTATATTTCCTCTATCACAAACCCTCCCCTAGTGCCTCCCAACACCCCCCTCCCCCCCCAATCCCGCTCAACACTAACTGTCACCATCCTGAAACTGTTGGCATTTCACATGACATTTCAGATGTCCACACTTTTAACCTGTTGACAGTATGAGGATGTCGACCTAGTGTATGTCGGCAGTTTGATCCATGTCGATGTTCTGAGTTACACCTAGGAAGGTACTGTGTTCATTATTCAATCTCTATCATAAGACCAGGGTCCAACAGTTTGTGGAGTGTATAACAATGTTTCGCTTACGTCTTTGGGGATACTGGGAATCCATTTAGTACCATGGGGTATAGATGGGTCCACAAGGAGCCTTGTGCACTTTAAGAATTTGATAGTGTGCGCTGGCTCCTCCCTCTATGCCCTCCTACCAGACTCAGTTTAGAAAATGTGCCCGGAAGAGCCAGTCTCGTCGCTGGAAGCTCTTGAAGAGTTTTCTACATTTATTTTGTATGTTTGCACCAGCTTACCTGCTTCGTGGGACCTCTCGAAGGGTTAATGGTCCCGTTCCCCGCTGACAGGACACTAGCTCCTGAGGGAACTATTCGCAAGCCCCACCACGGCGAGTGTACATTCCCGCAGCACGCCGCCACCCCTAACAGAGCAGGAAGATAGAAGAGTGGTGAGTACTAAGCCGGCGTCCCGGTTAGCGGGTCGCCGGCTATTATGACAGCATGAGGGTATGTAGATGCACGGCTACTATGTGGGGCTGCTGGGTCTCCAGACTCAGTACACAGTGCGGACGCATCGCGTCTGAGGGAGCGAACTGAGTCTAGGTTCACTACATGTGTACACAGTACCCAGACTGGCATTACAGACTTAAAAGGCGGCTGACTCCATTTTAAGCACTAAAATTACCTCAGCCAGTATAAAAAAGTGCGGGAAGACTGCGCACCATTGAAGGGGCGGGGCTTCACTATGAGCGGATCCAGCAGCTCACCAGCGCCATTTTCCCTCTGCAGTGGACACAGACGCTGACTGACAGAAACGCACAGCTCCTCCGGAGAGACTCCAGATTACCTCAGCGATACCAGGGGGGTCATAGCGCGGTGGGGAGGGGGATGCTTACTAGTGTACTAAATCCCCAATCTGGGTACTTAGTCTACGACCCGGCTAAGCTTGGCATTAGCAGTAAGGGCGCTGTGTGCCGGCTCCAAACTGTCTCTGTGTCTCCATGGATGAGCTCTTTGTGGGTTAATTGTGCATTTAACCTGTTCCTGTGTGTGCTGTCACTGTCACAGTATGTCAGACAAAGAGTGTGTTTCTGAGGCACAATGTTCCTCTTTTCCAGGGGGTTCACTACAGTGTTCTCAGTGCAGTGTATCCTCCCAGACTAGCAGGGCAGAGCCAGTTTGGCTGGACTCCATAAGGGAAATGATTTCCAATATTTCTACAAAATTGTCCCGCAATGAGAAAGAGATGCAATACTTAAGACAATCGATAACTGAGTTTATGAAAAGAGACTCAGTACCCCAACCAGCGTCTCAGTCCCCTGCAATTTGTCCGCAAAAACGTCCTTTGGCCCATATCCTGCAGTGTGACTCTGATGAGGAAGGGTCAGACATGGAGGAGGGGGAGGTGGACTCAGGTGGGAAGGCTACTCTGTCACAGGGAATAGAGGCTCTCATAGAAGCTATCAGAGAAGTTCTGCATATCCCTGACGACAATATAGTGTAGTATGTCTTTTACAACCAAATTAAGTCATTAAACACCGAGGAAAAGGTGTTCCAAAAAGACCTTGACTCCACCGCTGGATATACAGGTAAGATGTCGTACCGTACTCACACCAAAGTGAAGTGGAAATCGCTCATAAAGGTTTCTTTATGTCAACCCACGTAGATAAATAACGTACCAAACTTACAGCTAGCTTAATCAGCTTCAACTTGCCCGTGAAGGTTTCTTTTTCCCTTGTTTCGATTCCCTTTCATATGTGAAATCCAAGCCTCAACAGGACATGCTCCACCCGCCGCTGCCAATCTTTGTCAGTAAGCACCTCCAGGTGGGCCTTCCCTGGATTGATGTTGTCAAAAAGCTTGCACTGAGGAGAATAATCTGCCTCCTTCTCTGCCCTTCTCTGATGATTGATATCATCTTTTCCTTTTCCTCCTGAGGATAGGAAAAAATGGGAAAATCCACCGATAGTGGAGGCATCAGTATCCAGGCTGTCACGGAAAATTGTATTGCCTGTCCTGGGTACAGCTTCCCTGAAAGACGCAGCTGATCGGAAAATTGAGACCACACTCAAATCCTTGTATACAGCTGCTGGGGTGGCCCAGAGACCCACTATAGCATGTGGGGTGATTACTAAGGCCATCGCCAAATGGTCGGATAACCTACTTGAGGTGTTAGGTACCTTGCCTCAGGGGGAGATTATTTTACTACTGCAACATATGCAGGACTCTGTGAATTTTATGGTGGAAGCCATAAAAGAAATAGGCTTACTTAATGCATGCACCACTGCTATGGCAGTGTCAGCACACAGAGGTTTATGGCTACGCCAGTGGACTGCTGACGCGGACTCCAGGAAAGGTGTGGAAGTCCTACCCTTTACAGGAGAGGCCTTATTTGGAGATGAACTAGACAAATGGATCTCCAAAGCTACTGCGGGTAAGTCCACGTATTGTCCTTCTGTAGCTCCCCCATCCAGGAAGGCCTACTCAGGACATAATCTACAGTCCTTTCAGATTGACAAGTTTAAGGGCAAAAGCAGAGATTCTTCTACAGCCACCAGAGGTGCTAGAGGTAAACAAGCAACTGCCGGTTCACAGGAACAGAGCTCAAGCTCTGCTTCCTCACAGCCTTCAGCATGACGGTGGACCGCGATGCCTAGAGGACTGGCAGGTGGGAGCCCGACTAAAATGTTTCAGTCATATCTGGACAGGTTCGTGCCAGAATCCCTGGGTCATAGATCTTATTTCCCAGGGCTCCAGACTGGGGTTTCAGGAGCTCCCACCTCACAGATTATTCAAATCAGGCTTCCCAGTTTCACAAGAGGCAAGTATAACCTTGCAGGACGCCATTCAAAATCTGGTACAGACTCGGGTCATTGTTCCAGTTCCATCTCATCTGCAAAACAAGGGATATTATTCCTAAACTTGGACCCCCTGGCGTGCATCACGTCTGACATCATCACACACCACCCCATTGGAAATTGTGCTATATGAATAAACTGCCTGTGGATAAGTACTTTTTGACCCTTATTTGCAATACTGGTTCATCCAGTATTGGAGGAAGTATCTTCAAAATTCCACCTGGAAGGGAACAGTGCATCGAAAGATACCTTTTGATGAACACAGGGAATAACCAATTGGTGAGTGTTACTTTAACTGGAAGTCTCTGGTTTCTGGTGGGATGAGTAGGTGAAAATCAAAGCTACCTTTTGAGGAACGCATCTCACTGAGTTGAGGTGAGTTAAGGGTTCCCGCAGTATCCTGATAGGCAAAACAGATTGTTTTCCTGTACCTGATCAAGTTTTCCCGTTATCTTTCTGATTCAGTTGAGAATATAGGAAATCTATAGGCGAGTACACACGGAGAGATCCGTGCTTAAATTCTAAGCAATCTGACTAGATTGCTTAGAACTTAAGCACGGATCCATCCGTGTGTACGCCCCACAGCGATAGCGATGCGCGGCCCCGCGTGTCGCTATCGCCGATGCTAGATTGGCCTGCATGTAGGCTCAATCTAGCACATCGCTCATTTGGGTGAAATGAGTGCCCCCCCTCACTCAGCACACATCGCGCTGTGCTGAGCGGGGGGAGAGATATGTGCTGAGCGGTCTGTGCTAGATCACTCAGCACACATCTCCCCCGTGTGTCCGGCCCTTTTTAAAGAGGAACCAAGAGATCTTTCTTCGGAGGTTTAACCTAACGTCACTTGTGGACCACTCCCAAATATTCTTGTTTATGTAATATTGAGGATTGGGGTTCTCGTGAGTTGGTACTGAGCCGTTGTTGGGAGGTGCAAGTTACATCATTGCATTTATCCCCTTCTTCATGTTTGTCAAACATAGTAAGGAATTCGATTGGGCGTGAGGTTTAGGGAGGTACAAAACCTTGTGCCCAATTTTGGGTTAACGTGGCTATGCACACTCCTCATATCTGCAGCATCCTATTTTGAAAAAATGGTCACAGGGTTTTCAGCACTGAAAACCCAGCGACATGAGTAAAAAAATAAATAAATGTAAACGTACCCATCCCACTGGGGAGGGGGCTGCTGGGAGATGAAGTGCTCCCAGCAATCAGCTCCAAGGGGGAGATGGTTTGTGATACTGCAGAGGAGGGTGGATGGGGGGTGGGGTGGGGGGGGGGGGGGTCACACACACTCTCACCCCACATATTCACTACTGCTGCAGAGGACCGGAACCCCACCGCTGTGGAAGGTGGGTAATTACAGACTAATTAAGCTAATTGGAAACTTTCAATTTGGAACTTCCAATTGCTGAATTAGCCCGGGAGTGGGGTAGGAAATTTAGGTGGAGGGGGGGTTGTTGGGATGTGCAGCCGAGGTGCCAGAGCAAGTCGCTGTGATTTTCCATAGTAATCAAAATTTTAGGAAAAATCAGACTTGCTCTGGAGGTACGTGGAAAAAGACAAGAAAAATCACTGCATTCCAGTGTTGTTTTCCATTGCCATCCTGTACCCCTACCAACTGCTGCTATTAATACATTACAGTACATATTAAATAATACAATGTGCGGGTGGCCTTATTTTACACTGTATGCGGTAACCATAATACATACAAAACACCGAGTTAATTACACACTGTGCTTTTATAGTCTGCTACATTTTAATTGTAAATATGTATTTTCTCAGAGCCCTGCAATTGTGCGTGCAGGCACAAGTGATATCTCACACAATCTCTCTCCCATTTGCTCGGGGTTACTGGAGAGAGGGGGAGGGGCTGGAGCCCTTATTTAGTGTCTCTTCCCTGGGGGCAGAGTGAAAGGTCACTGGCTAATAGCGATGCGACTGACTGCTGCCAGGGGCGCTGCTGGGGAGACAAATCACTGGCCTCAGACAAATGAATCACGTCCTGGAAGACACACAATGGCTAGCAATGGAGCATGGTGAGGCAGAGAGGCTGGGATGAGGGAGTTTTCCTTACATGAAAGTGTTAATGTATCTAACCACGGAATTTCTAATATCCTGCCCTACTGTATAAATAATTGCACCTTTATCTCACCCGCCATCAGATTACCTGAACTCATTATCTATTGGGGTCTGCTGGAGCCTTTCATGTTGCAAACCAGTTCTAGAGTAGTATTTGCATCTAGCATCTCTCTATCTCTCTATCTATCTATCTATCTCGAGAGAGACAGAGAGAATTAAGCGGGCATCTCATTAAAACCCAATCTGCCGGTGCTATCATGCTTTTACCTGTTCCTATTCACACTGCATCCTAGTATGACCCCAATAATCCCAACCTAATCTGCGTTTTAATTAACAAGCAATGCATGATCAAGTTAACCCTTTCTTTGAATGGGCACCTCTCTCTGCTGCTGGCTGTCACTAAGTGGAGCACAGTCACCGCAAGCCTACGCTACCAGAATGATCAGATACCACCACCAGTGACTGTAATCACGCGTGGAGACTGCTCTATGCTTCCAGTAGTATTGCACGTAGTCCTCTCTCCCAATGAATGAACGATCCCTACTTTATAGCTTTCAGTGCACGCACGTTCCCCGGCTCCAGCAGCTCTCACCCTCCTCTGCCAATCACTTCCCCACCCATAGTGTCTCCTCCTCCTCCTCCCTCTCTCCCACCCCGGGCTGTGACGCGCCTAGTGCTGCTGTCGGATGGCAGGGAGGAGGAGGGGGAGAGTCCCTGGGAGAGAAGAGAGAGACACATACACACAGACAGCAGGCAGGCTGTGCTGCTCGCAGATACGGCTGCAGGGACAAAGGCACTGGCTGCTCTAGAGCCTTTTCTCACTGCCCCCGTCCTGTGCTGGGATTATTGCCCCTCTCCTGCTGCATCCTGCGATCTCCTCCATGGAAAGCTGAGCCCTCTGCCCATACTCTGCAGTAGTGTCTGCTGAGCGCTGGACTTCCCCCGTGCAGGTCAGTGCTGTCTCCTGTGCACCCTGCTGCACTGTGCATACTCTACCATAGGACCTATAGAGCTGGGATTGTATTACATGATCTGACAGCCTGTGACCCAGTATAGAGAGGGGTAATACACTGGCACATATGTACTATATGAAGCTGCTCTGGTCATCAGATCCCTTTAACTGAATGCAGCTAAGTACAGTGTGCATTCATAGTTCTGTGTACTCATGTACATACATGTTCTGTGTGAGTCAGTGAGTATGCTGTAGGTAAGTGCATCTGATTACAGGAGTACAGGTTAGTGAGTCTGATTTGTCATGTAGCACACGTATGAGCTGCTAATGGAATGTACCTTGTAAACACGAAGCAGTGACTTCATTGGACATATATTTGTTCTGAGTAGTTGTCACAGAGTCCCAGTGATTTCCTGTGCTGATCTTAGTGTACAGTTACAGATTGTTGTACTAGGAGGTCACAGCTGCAGTGATCTGAGAGCACTGGAATAGCACTGTGTTGTTCATGATTCTTAATACACAAGACTATAGTATGTGAGAGGCTGTATCACACACTAGCTATTTAGTTGTACCATATAATAATCCACCTGGCAGGTAACTATCAATTTACATCAGTCTAAATGACCTTAATAAATCAGTATTTTACCATCTCCAACAGTAATTGTCCCTTAAGTTGTAAAGTTAATCATAAACTTCTCTGTTTGCCACAATGTTTTGCAAAGTATTAAGTTATGTGAACTGTTGCTATTAAACAGCAGGCCAGTCTCAGCATTCTATCTGCAGAATGTTGTCCTCTCAGTCTCAGAGGGTGGGATTCCAGCTGTCAGCTTCCCCTCTCATCCAGATTTTTGCATTTAGTAGTTATAATGGTCTTTTTCTTCCACACAGGAAGGGCTGGCAATAGGAATCCGTCTTCCTTCCATTGGTTCCCATGGTAACCGATAGCTAAATGCATTTATCTAGTCATTGAGCTGAAGCTGTGCCTCTGTATACCCTGCCCCCCATCCCATCTTCTGGTACCAATCTCTGAGCCAGTGCATGCTCTGTGCTTTACTGCTCCATCACTCCTTACCTAAGAAGATGTAGTATCAGACTGCAGAGTTCTCTCTGTGTAAGAGCTGCAGAGTGGCTGTGACCCTCTTGGGGCTGAGAAGTTGGACATTTAACTGAAATTCCTATCTTATGCTGTGAGGCCTATCCACAAAAATGTTCAAATGAATAGTTTGGCTAAGTCAATAGACTGTACGGAATAACAATAATCTAAAAAGAACAGTTTATCCCTGTGTTAAACACGTAAAACAATATGGTTATCTTTATATGATGAGCACATACTTCATTTCCTAAAGGCTTTTACTTTTTACCCACTGACATCAAGATCAATGTGTTTTTGCTTTATTTTTAACACTGGTAAATGCATGTAAGTGAGGATCAGAATGGAAAATTCTGTTTCCATTAATCCCACACCCACTAGCATTTGCGCTTGTGGTCAGGGGTGTCTGGGTTGCCATTTTATTTGCATTCTGGTCAAGTGACTGTATGCTGGTCAGTGTCTACTATTTCTCTTCCTATAAATAAAGGAAGAGTCCTCTTATCTGTGCATCTGAAAACTGTAGTTTACCTTTCAGCTTGTGGTTTTTATATCTATTTATTGGCATGTTTAACTTTGAGGGTTAAGATTTGATGCAACATATACACCACACGTGATTATAAGGGGATGTGAACCGTTACAGATTTCATGTCCGTGCATATTTAACATTTATCGCTGCCTTGATCTATAATAGATCAGTTATGTAAATGCAATTATATCCATTGTACATACAGCGATATGTTGTCGGATCAATGCACTATGGCAATAAATCTATCTGTAAAGTAGAATCCACTGAAGGTGGGGATTCCTTTTAGGGTTGTATTCAATGTATGGTGGCTTCTAATGTAGGCAGTATCTATCATTTATTCATTAACATTTTATTCATATAGCGCCAGCTATTGGGAACAAACAAGTAGTGAAACAAGACTGACCATTAACAATGAGGGAAAATGGCCCTTCTTACAATATCTACCCCTAAAATATCTAAATAAAGTTATAACTGTTTGTATTGTATCCCACAAAGGCATTACTGTAAAGATTCATTTAGAATTCTACTGCTTCACATTTGAATGAGGGGTCATTTTTTATGTAAGTGTATGTTATATTTTAGGTATTGGGCTCCCAATTGTATAAAATCCCAATTTCCATAAAACGGTAAGTCTCAAGCATTCTGGATAGTACATGCCATGCTTACATATAAATATACTACTCTCCTGTCATCCGGAGCACTGAACACTGCCATCCATTGTCCATTACATTCAAGTGAACAGTGGTATAGCTCAGGAATATGCACTACATATTAGCCATATATAACACTTGCTGTCATCGTCTAAATTGTAATACAGACGAGTGCTCCATTGGTTTCCATTGTCCAGCGCAAGTTTTTACTGAATTGCAATGTTAGTAATTGATCCGTTTTCTCATATATGTCTATATTCTAGTAATTTAGTTTGTATATTTGTTTGCATCACGTGTAATATGATTGATTTATAACAATTGTGCACGTAATGTTAAGTGGTTGAGATAATCTGTATTTGGTTGGATTTGCTTGCTCACAGCTGAAGTTGTGAGTTGCAACCACAGCTCTATTATGTGCTGAGTTTTTATGTTCTCTCCATGTGTGTGGAGGTGCTCCAGTTTACTTCCACAATCCAAAACACACTGGAAGGTTAATAAGCTTCTGACAAATATGAACCCTTCTATGGGGGGGGGGGGGGTTAACTCCGACAGTTTTGGAGCTATCAAAATTTCCCCCCTGCATGTTCAATTGCGGGCCGTTTTTGCGGCATTTTCACCAATACCTTTTCATTTCTTTTTTTTTTTTAGTGCAAAGGCATTTGCGAAAAATGCCTCAAAAGATTCGCTGATCCACATGTTTTTCGCTCCTGCCAAATGTTTCGCCTAGGCGGAAAAACAGCCCTGCTATTGAATAGGGCGAATCCCCATTCACCCAAAAAGTAGTGAAAAGTGCTAGGTGAAAACGGCCCTAATTGAATACCACCCCCATGTGTGTATGTCCATGTGATAGGGAATGTAGATAATACCATCTATTGGGGTAGGACTAATGTGAATGACTAAATATTCTCTGTAAAACTCTATGAAATATGTGCGTGCTATATGAATAGCTGGTATTAATGTGGGACATCTTGCATTATAATGACACCCTGAATTGTAGTTGGTACTAGCAATGCAAGTCACAACAACAACAACAACACTGTCACTCTTCTGAATACAGAGCCTTCAGCCATGTAACCAAGACAAGTTCTAACTTAGAGTAAAACTGACCTGTAATTTCTGGCAACAGTTTGGTCACTGAACAAATCGTTCAACTACTTATTTAAATTAATGCAGTGTTATCATATTTTTAAAGTATCCAAATATTCAGTGATTGCATCACCTCCACCCACATATAAATCTGTTTTCAGTTTTAAAAAACACCAAAAATGGTGGATAGCAAACATTTTACAAATTAACTGATTTTTTAAAATGACTCAGATACATCCACAGATGTAACAGCATCCAAACACATTGACCTGGACTAAGCGGTATATGGGGGTAATTCAGAGTTGATCGCAGCAGCAAATTTGTTGGCCATAACCATGGGGGTAATTCAGACCTGATCGCTCGCTATCTGTTTTTTGCAGTCCTGCGTTCACATAGTCGCCGCCCACCAGGGAGTGTACTTTAGCTGTGCAAGTGTGCGATCGCATGTGCAGCTGAGCGGTACAGAAGGAGATCTTGTGCAGTTTCTGAGTAGCCCAGGAGTAACTCAGACGCTGCGATTACTTCACCCTGTCCGGGACCGGAATTGACGTCAGACACCCTCCCTGCATACGCTTGGGAACGCCTGCGTTTTTCCAAACCCTCCCAGAAAACGGTTAGTTGCCACCCACAAACGCCTTCTTCCTGTCAGTCACCTTGCGATCGCCCTTGCAAATGGATTCTTCGCACAAACCCATCGCTGAGCGGCGATCTGCTTTGTACCCGTGTGCTGTGTCTGCGCATTGCGGTGCATACGCATGCGCAGTTCTGACCTGATTGTAGCTCTGCAAAAAACGCTAGCGAGCGATCAGGTCTGAATTACCCCCCATGTGCATTGCAAGGGGGGGGGGGGCAGATATAACATGTGCAGAGAGCGTTAGATTTGGGTAGGGTGTGTTCAAACTGAAATCTAAATTGCAGTGTAAAAATAAAGCAGCCAGTTTTTACCCTGCACAGAAACAAAATAACCCACCCAAATCTAAAGGCCCATATAGACGGGCCGATGCGGGGAGAGATGTGTGCTGAGCGGTTCGCTCAGCACACATCTCTCCCGCCGCTCAGCACAGCGCGATCTGTGCTGAGCGTGCGGGGGGAGACAGGGGGGCCGCTCACTTCACCCAGCGGGTGAAGTGAGCGACCCGCTAGATTGGCCAATCTAGCAGCAGCGATAGCGATGCGCGGGGCTGCGCATCGCTATCGCTGTAAGGGGTACACACGGAGCGATCAGGCTTATATTCTAAGCAATCTAGTCAGATTGCTTATAATATCGCTCCGTGAGTACCCCCCTTAATTCTCTCTGCACATGTTATATCTGCCACACCTGCAGTGCACATGGTTTTGCCCAACTGCTAACAAATTTGCTGCTGCGATCAATTCTGAATTACCCCAGTACTAAGCAGGGGTCTGTTAACAAAGGAAATGCAGGGAAATGGAACAGTGGCCATTTTCCTGGAGATTTCCTTACTGTACATATGCAAAACTCTGGAAAAATGGCCATTTACCCAGAGTTTTGTGGAGAGATGCTGCCGCTGGTGGGGGACTCCAGAGAGGTGAGTATTGAAAAATGGGTGCAGGGTGTGCGGTGTTTGCCCCTTAGACTCAGGGGCCCATTTGCACCATACACACTGCACCCATTATAGATACGCCACTAATTCTTAGCTTTGGAGAGAGATAAAGTGGTCAGACATAATACACTGAACTAGCCAATCAGCTCCTAACTGCCATGTTACAGGCTGTGTTTGAAGAATGACAAGTTATGAGTTAGTTGTTTGGTACTTTATCTCCGTCTACGCTATCTCGCTCCATGGGGGTCATTCTGACCCGATCGCATGCTGCAGTTTATCGCAGCGGTGCGATTGGGTCAGAACTGCGCATGCGCCAGCGCCGCAGTGCGCTGGCGCATGCCAGAAGGCCGTCGGGCCGCTACGATCGCCTCTGCCTGATTGACGGGCAGAGGCGGTCGCTGGGCGGGGGGCGGAATGGCGGCGTTTGGCTGCCGTTTCTTGGGCGCGGATCGGCCAACGCAGTCGTGGCCGGACCGAAAGGGGGCGGGCTGCAGCGGCTGCGTGATGTCACGTGCAGCCGCTGCGGGCAGGGGAGCGATGAGTAGCTCCCTGCCAATATGCTAAAGCTGCGCTGGTCGGGAGCTACTCTTGAAATGCAAAGGCATTGCCGCTGTGCGATGCCTTTGCACTTCTGCGGGGGGGTGGGGCGGCACTGGGCACTGACATGCGGGGCAGGATAGCGCTGTGCTGGGCGTCCCCCCGCATGTCAGTGTGAATGATCGTAGCTGTGCTTAATTTAGCACAGCTACGATCATCTCGGAATGACCCCCATGTCTTAGCACATATACATGAAAGCACGTGGTGAATGGGCCATTGAGGCTGCATGTACTCTTTTTGTGACATACATTTTCTATAACCAATCAGATGAAAGCTTTGCTTAATTAATATATAACATTTGCAATGTACTATAATTAGCATAGATACCATTTTTCTTATAAAATAAGCTGTAACAATGTGCCCCTCTCCCCCTATGTCTGGTAAATCCTGCAATAATAGCTTCTGCAGTAATTAAATTAGAAGTTTGTGTGGCATTAAGATCCCATGACACTAATCTTTAAAGCTGGAATACGTCCTAGAGTTTGGCGATGTCACAGGATGGTTTGCAGGAGCATAGTGGGCATGTTACTGCCAGTACAAGGGATCCTCACACTCTCGTTAATAATGTGATTCATTTGTTGCCTAATTTTATGCTAACTTGAGATAAGGTGAATTTGATTACTTGGATGACACCATCATATTATGCAGCACTCTACAGAAAATATAATCTAAGTTGCATATATACCTTCCCCAATGGAAGGAACAGTCTATTTTCCCAACAACACAAATGCACATAGTAGCGTCCATTTCCTACTACAGGTTGAGTATCCCATATCCAAATATCCGAAATACGGAATATTCCGAAATACGGACTTTTTTGAGCGAGAGTGAGATAGTGAAACTTTTGTTTTCTGATGGCTCAATGTACGCAAACTTTGTTTAATACACACAGTTATTAAAAATATTGTATTAAATGACCTTCAGACTGTGTATATAAGGTGTATATGAAACATAAATGAATTGTGTGAATGTAGAGACACTTTGTTTAATGCACAAAGTTATAAAAAATATTGGCTAAAATGACCTTCAGGCTGTGTGTATAAGGTGCATATAAAACATAAATGCATTCTGTGCTTAGACTTAGGTCCCATTGCCATGATATCTCATTATGGTATGCAATTATTCCAAAATACGGAAAAATCCGATATCCAAAATACCTCTGGTCCCAAGCATTTTGGATAAGGGATACTCAACCTGTAGTAAGTTTTTGGGCAGTGGGAGGAAACCCATGCAAACAAGATTGCCCAGTATGGGATGCCTCATTTTAGTTATCAAGTGTATCAGTCATGTTATGAGAACCCAGACCATATAATTCTGCTTATGTAAACCAGTGGTGCTTACATTTGTTTGTGCCACTCTTCCCTTGGTTCTATAAACTCATTCCCAGCACCCCTGACCCATTAAAGAAGGTATCGCAAAACAGTAAATATATCACATTATTGTAGTGCCCACCACCCCCAAGGTCAACAATGATCTAAATAAATCTAAGAAAATCAGCTTTTCAGTGCCAAGAAAACAGAACTATCTCCTGATTAATGGCCTGCAAAGTACTGGTTTAGCTACCACCAGGGAATGGGCCAGATGTACTAAGCCTTGAAAATTTGATAAAGTGGAGAGTGATTAACTACCAACCAACCAACCAGCTCCCAACTGTGCTTTTTTCAAACATGTAATGGCCCAGATTTATCAAGCATTGGAGAATGATAAATTGCACGGTGGCCATGTTACAGGCCGCAGATGAGATGTACTAAGCAGTGATAAAAGTGGAGAAGTGAGCCAATGAAGTTGCCCATGGCAGCCAATCAGCGTTGAAGTAACATTTATAATTTGCATAGGATAAAATTATACAGAGCAGCTGATTGGTTGTCATGGACAACTTATTCACTGGCTCACTTCTCCACTCTTTTTACTGCTTAGTACATCTCCCCGTGTTTGAAAAATGACAGGAGCTGTTAGGTCGTATTTTATCACCGTGCAATTTATCACTCTCCAAGGCTTGATAAATCTGGACTACAGCCTGTAGGATGGCAGTTAGGAGCTGATTGGCTGGTACTTTATAACTATACACTTTATCACTTTTCAAGGTTTAGTACATATGGCCCTTCTTTCCAATAAGAGAATTTATAAAATATAATGCAACAATAAATATGACATCCTGTAGTTAGAAAACATTAATTTTGACAAATCTTTTAATTCAGATAGTAATGCTTACATTACAAATACATTCTTGTTTCTAATGTGTAATATGATCCAGACAGATATACTGTACACATGCCACTCTTTGGGGTATATGCAATTAGCGGCGAATCGCGGCAATTTTTCGGCCGTTTTTCAATTCGACACAATTTGACAGTCTAATTTCGGCAAGTGGGTGCCGAAATTGACCATATGCAATAAAAAACGGATTCGACAGTCCCGCTGACGAAAAACGGCCGATTTGACGGATTTTGTTCCGTTTTTTTTAAAACGGGTAAAAACGGGAAAAAACACGGGAAAAAATGGCGTGGGGTCCCCCCTCCAAAGCATAACCAGCCTCGGGCTCTTCGAGCTGGTCCTGGTTCTAAAAATCCGGGGGGAAAATGGACAGGGGATCCCCCGTATTTTTAAAACCAGCACCGGGCTCTGCGCCTGGTGCTGGTGCAAAAAATACGGGGGACAAAAAGAGTAGGGGTCCCCCGTATTTTTTACACCAGCATCGGGCTCCACTAGCTGGACAGATAATGCCACAGCCGGGGGTCACTTTTATACAGTGCTCTGCGACCGTGGCATTAAATATCCAACTAGTCACCCCTGGCCGGGGTACCCTGGGGGAGTGGGGACCCCTTCAATCAAGGGGCCCCCCCCCAGCCACCCAAGGGCCAGGGGTGAAGCCCGAGGCTGTCCCCCCCCCATCCAAGGGCTGCGGATGGGAGGCTGATAGCCTTGAGAAAATGTAAAGAATATTGTTTTTCCCTGTAGTACTACAAGTCCCAGCAAGCCTCCCCCGCAAGCTGGTACTTGGAGAACCACAAGAACCAGCATGCGGGAGAAAAACGGGCCCGCTGGTACCTGTAGTACTACTGGAAAAAAAATACCCAAATAAAAACAGGAGACACACACCTTGACAGTAAAACTTTATTGCACACCTGCCGACACACACATACTTACCTATGTTGACCCGCCGACTGCCACGTCTCCAGAACCGACGATCCAGGGTACCTGTGAATAAAATTATACTCGCCTCAATCCAGTGTCCAGATATAAATCCTCGAACTTACTTTCAATGGTGGGAACCCCACGGTTACCGCGGGTAACCGTGGGGTTACCCGCGGTCAGCTGCTGACCGCGGGTGACCTCACCGCTGACGCAAAGTTCCCACCATTGAGTATAATGGAGAGGCTTTGCGAGGCGCTGTCTGAGGTCACACGCGCATACAGCCAATCAGGTGAGTGCAACGAAGTAGCGCTTCCTGATTGTCTGAAGGGACCTCGGTGACAGGAGTCACGTGGTGTCCCGGCATTCGGGGAAAGGGGTCCCATGTGAAAACATGGGACCCCTTTCAGTCCGCTGGTTCGGGTGTGCGTTTATTTGTTTTGCCAAGTTCGAGGATTTATATCTGGACACTGGATTGAGGTGAGTATAATTTTATTCACAGGTACCCCGGATCGTCGTATCAGGAGACGTGGCAGTCGGCGGGTCAACATAGGTAAGTAGTGTTCACTCTAGGATTTTTTTAGGGCAGGGTGCTGATCACGGGGAGGGCACATTTTTAATTCGGGAGGGCACATTTTTCATTCGGGAGGGCACATTTTTCATTTAGAAGGGCAAAATTAGGTACATACTATAATGCTTGGTCCTCCCATTCTGAAAGGCCAAAGAATGGACAGTGCCCGGCGAAAAATTTAGGAGCGCTGTTTTTCATGGGGAAGGAGCACGGCCACATAATAGTGGCAATTCACATTACACCACAGAGTAGTGCAGCTAATACTCACTGCACCAGGTAGAACCTCCTATACACACTGCGACAGGTAGATCACGTTATACATATTGCGCCAGATAGAGCAAATTCTACACTTTGCGCCAGGCAGAGCACGTTATACACAATGCACCAGATACAGAGCACTAAGAAACATTACACCACGTAGAGAGCACTGAGAAACATTGCACCAGGTAGAGAGCACGTTATACACATTGCACCAGGTAGAGAGCACTGAAAAACATTGCACCAGGTAGAGAGCACGTTATACACATTGCACCAGGTAGAAAGCACTGATTAACATTGCACAAGGTAGAGAGCACATTATACGCATTGCACCAGGTAGAGAGCACGTTATACACATTGCACCAGGTAGAGAGCACATTATACACATTGCACCAGGTAGAGAGCACTGAAAAACATAGCACCAGGTAGAGAGCACGTTATACACATTGCACCAGGTAGAAAGCACTGATTAACATTGCACAAGGTAGAGAGCACATTATACGCATTGCACCAGGTAGAGAGCACGTTATACACATTGCACCAGGTAGAGAGCACGTTATACACATTGCACCAGGTAGAGAGCACGTTATACACATTGCACCAGGTAGAGAGCACGTTATACACATTGCACCAGGTAGAGAGCACTGAAAAACATTGCACCAGGTAGAGAGCACGTTATACACATTGCACCAGGTAGAGAGCACTGAAAAACATTGCACCAGGTAGAGAGCACGTTATACACATTGCACCAGGTAGAGAGCACTGAAAAACATTGCACCAGGTAGAGAGCACGTTATACACATTGCACCAGGTAGAAAGCACTGATTAACATTGCACAAGGTAGAGAGCACATTATACGCATTGCACCAGGTAGAGAGCACGTTATACACATTGCACCAGGTAGAGAGCACGTTATACACATTGCACCAGGTAGAGCGCACTTAGAAACATTGCACCAGGTAGAGAGCACTGAGACACACTGCACCAGGTAGAGAGCACTGAGAAACATTGCACCAGCTAGAGAGCACTGAGACACTGCACCAGGTAGAGAGCACTGAGACACACTGCACCAGGTAGAGAGCACTGAGACACACTGCACCAGGTAGAGAGCACTGAGACACACTGCACCAGGTAGAGAGCACTGAGACACACTGCACCAGGTAGAGAGCACTGAGACACACTGCACCAGGTAGGGTACATTTTTGATCTCTGCTTTTTTTGTGCCAATTTTACATACTGGGGGCTGATGCTGCGGGAGTTGATTGCGCTGGTCCCCCCTCACACACCGCGGAGCTGGTTAAAAATGGCCACCACATTGATCCATGCACACAGAGGAGGGAGGGCTGGGTTTGCCTCGGCGGGAGAAGCAAACCCAGCCCTCCTTAGCTTACCAGATTCCCTTCAGCCAGCGCATCAGCGCGACAAGCCTAAGGCAGCTGCAGGGGGCAGTGACAGCGCGGCGGGACAGAGCGGCGGGGAGGAGCAGGGGGCAGTGACAGCGCTATGTGACAGAGCGGCGGGGAGGAGCAGAGGGCAGTGACAGCGTGATGTGACAGAGCGGTGGGGAGGAGCAGGGGGCAGTGACAGCGCGGCGGGACAGAGCGGCGGGGAGGAGCAGGGGGCAGTGACAGCGCGATGTGACAGAGCGGCGGGGAGGAGCAGAGGGCAGTGACAGCGTGATGTGACAGAGCGGTGGGGAGGAGCAGGAGGCAGTGACAGCGCACCCGGCGCGGCGGTGAGTAGGCAGTCCTTTAGTAATCAGCAGGGCGGCAGGGCGGGCACAAACGGGCAGGGCGCATTCTGCCACTCAGAAAAGGGGCAGGGCGCAGCGCCCCGTGAAAGAAGGCTAGAGTGAACACTAGGTAAGTATGTGTGTGTCGGCAGGTGTGCAATAAAGTTTTACTGTCAAGGTGTGTGTCTCCTGTTTTTATTTGGGTATTTTTTTATCCAGTAGTACTACAGGTACCAGTGGGCCCGTTTTTCTCCCGCATGCTGGTACTTGTGGTTCTCCAAGTACCAGCTTGCGAGGGAGGCTTGCTGGGACTTGTAGTACTACAGAGAAAAACAATATTCTTTACATTTTCTCAAGGCTATCAGCCTCCCATCCGCAGCCCTTGGATGGGGCGGACAGCCTCGGGCTTCTCCCCAGGGCACTGTATAAAAGTGACCCCCGGCTGTGGAGCCCGATGCTGGTGTAAAAAATACAGGGGACCCCTACTCTTTTTGTCCCCCGTATTTTTTGCACCAGCACCAGGCGCATAGCCCGGTGCTGGTTTTAAAAATACGGGGGATCCCCTGTCCATTTTCCCCCCGGATTTTTAGAACCAGGACCGGCTCGAAGAGCCCGAGGCTGGTTATGCTTTGGAGGGGGGACCCCACGCCATTTTTTTCCGGCATTTTACCATTCCATTTAAAAAAAAATAAAAATAAAAATAAAAATAATATTTTTAAAATATATAAATAAATACTTGTGCCTCCCAAAAAGACAAACCAAGTACCTAATCCCTTCTAATATAAATAGATATGCTATTACCATTAAAAAAAACACACCAAAAAACATGTTTTTAACATTTTTTATTAGATTCACCCACCAAAGTGTGAAGGATTGAAAATGACGAATTTACTGTCTAAAAAGCAGTGCTGTCGAATTGCCAAACTTCAATTGAATATACTTTTGTCGAATTGCAGCATTTGTACCATTGCAGAAAAGTCGAATTTGACAAATGTCGAATTTCAAAAAGTCGAATTTTGAAAGTCCGTTTTTTTGACGGAAAGTACTGAATTGCATTGTCGATTTTTTTTTTATTTTTTTTTTGGGCGATAAAGTCCCGTTTTTCGACAATTTCGGGAATTCGACCGCAATTGCATATACCCCTGTGTCTCTTAAGTGTTTTTCTTTTTGTTTTGTCTTTTTATTGCGGCTTTATGAATCATTCTTCTGCTGCATGATGTATGAGCCTCAGCACCCTTTCTAGCACTAAATGGTTTTTCTAGGTAATATATTAGTAGGAATCTGTTCTACTGCTTGGAATTGTTTTTGTGATGGAATAAATTGACTTGAAGACCTGTCCCCGCTCCGAGTTATTTATACGAGTTGTTTTGTGGTCTCAATTTGAGCGCTTGTTTACTATCCGCCTTACACATTGCTTGATAATGTTATGCCTGCCAGAGCATAACCATGAAAAACAGACTTTTTAAAATTTCTGGCCCTAAATATTTTATATAATCATAAGTGTATGGATAATATATGATTATTCCTGAGATCAGGTGATATGGCTGCATATCACAGCTCTACACGTAATATGCAGAATATAATGTTGTATATGTCATGCATTATATGTTTAGATTTAATATTGCAAAAACTTCCAGGTGCCCCTTCATTTCTGATATTTTGCGCTGATGCTGCTGTATAAAATAGCCAGACTTCAAATACTAAAGAAAGTCAGAGAGACACAGCTAGTTTCAGTCCATGCATCTATAGCAGTTACTGTGTAAACACAAAAACCATAACCTCTTGTAATCAGATGTGCAAACTGGCCCATAATCTTATTCATTAGATGGAAGCATTCATTGGAACTTTATAGGAAGTTGTGGACTGTGGAGTACAGTTCCTCCTCCTATAGCTATCACACGGGTGCTTTATAATGGCCCAATATTTCACTACAGAGGAAATGTACTACTTCATTCCACAGAGTTCTACTTTATTAGTTAATATTCATATTTTTTGACGTTTCCATTGTTTTGTCTGCATGTGTGTGTTTGTGTGTTCTTGTTGTAAGTACTTTACCATGATTATACAGCCAGAGTTCTGTTACATGAAATGAGATGGTACAGATGCCATCAAGAGGTAATTTAGTATATGTTTTATAAGGTTATATATCTGCATGGTTCTAGGAAGAATAAATATCCACTGAAACGTGTTGCTGCTCATGATTCTGTAATAGTAAAGGAAGCCTGTATAAAAGCTAATCAGATTTGCTTGGATGTTCAGTTATGTATGTAGTGTTGTTGTTTGTTCTGTGGGTAATTGCTGTTTAACAGGAGTTAATTACAACATGATATTATGTTGCTGTTTTATAAATATTGGATGATCTGCAATGTTGTGCCATTTTAATTATTATATGGTATTCTTAATACAGAAGGTAAAGGTAGCCGTGTTCTTGAGGAAATTGTCCTAATTATCTGTTCACTTTAACAGGTCTGTCAGTTTAGTGGCACTGTGTTGTGTAATGCAATTTATTTTTGGGGAATAACCCACCAAACAAGCATTTGGCACTGTTTCAGCATGTGGCATTGGTTGGTAATTTATCTCTCTCCACTTTATCTCTCTCAAGGCTTAATAAATATGCCCCTTAGGTTGAAATATCATGCTGATACTAAAGGTACCAGCAGTTACCTGTGCTGTAATTCGTATACAGCCATACACATTTAGCGTACGTCACTTTCCTCTTCTGTAATGGCGTATGTGTTCTATTAGTGCCAGGTTTCACAAAAGTCTCAAACTGTTTCTATTTCCAAATCCCATCATAATATGTAATCTATTCATTGCGGCAAATGTCTGCGCCTTAGACAGCCCTCTCAATGAGCAACATAAATCTCACGTCATCTTCATTATTAATGAGTCTATTGAATCACCATGGGATACAGAGAAGCTTTTATCTGATCTTGCTGGAAAGTGGCACCCTGATGTTCATTGAGGAAGGATATATCAAGCCTCTGTTTTGCCCAAATCTATTCTTGTAGCTAAGAATTCCGTGTTACCAAAAGTTCTGTAAAATGTTTATGATACAGACTGTTGTCTGTACAGTATCCAGCATCAGTGTAGTATACAAAGCCGCATTGAGTGATCTGCTACATTTACTGCTGTCACAGGGATTGGCTCTGCCAGCCGGGCATGTCCACTGACTTATTGTGCAGAAGAAAACTGGTTAGCATCCAAGCTTTTAGTACTTCTGAATATGTGAAGCATAATTCCTTGGTGGAAATGCCTAGCTGGCATGCTTTTGTTGACAACTATTGCTGATACATTGCTTTGTTATCCTACATATCTTTGTGTGCTGTAAATGTCCAATGCCCTGAAACAAAAATTGTATTCAATACAGAGAGTAAATGCCCTGTGTCAAAGGGAACATATAATAATAAATAACACTGCTTGACCATATCTATGATCTCTCAGAGGGCACAGAAGGAGGTTAGAGAAAAAATTATGTATTAGGTTGAGTCGAGAATGTACAAACCACTAGGCTTAATCATGCTTAAAATATACACAGAGAAAAATAACTGTAGATTACACTGTAATTATAATTCAATTACATAAAAAATATACATGCCTCCAAACATGTTTTGTGTAGCAGATCTGACAACAGAAACCAGGCCACCAATGATATCCTGTTATAAGTGTTGTTAGTGATGAATATAATTTGTCTAAGGGCCAGATGCATCATCGCTTGGAAAGTGATAAAATGGAGAGGGAAAAAGTACCAGCCAATCAGCTTCTAACTGCCATTTTTCAAACACAGCCTGTGACATGGCAGATAGGACCTGATTGGCTGACACCTTTTCACTCTCCATTTTATCACTTTCCAAGCGATGATGCATCTAGCCTTAAGTATTCTTTCTGACTAAAGCATGTGTTTTATTTTCCCTTCCCATCTTGTTAAAGGTGACGATAGAGGAATGGATATAACATAACCAGCCCTGAAGCTCCAAGTCTGACTGTGAATCTTTACAAATGCTTGTCTCCCTGCAAAACAGTGCTGATAAAAGCATGGATGAATCTGCCTTGTTGGACCTTTTAGAATGTCCCGTGTGTCTGGAGAGACTCGATGCCACTGCTAAAGTCTTGCCATGTCAACACACGTTCTGCAAGCGCTGCCTGCTGGGGATTGTAAGTTCCCGGAGTGAGCTGCGTTGCCCGGAGTGCAGGACGCTGGTGGAGTGTGGGGTGGATGAGCTTCCCAGCAATATTCTACTGGTCAGGCTGCTGGATGGAATCAAACAAAGGCCAAGGAAACCTGGGGCAGTGCTGAGCACTGGGAATAGCACAAATGCATTAAGGGCACAAGGCAACGTTACTACTAATTGTGGCACAAGTGATGCACCGAGTACTCAAGGAGGACCTCAGAGAATACAAGCACGAAGCCCTCCTGTAAGGGTGAGTACCTAACTGGATATTTGCAGCGGAAGGATTATTGATCGCTATTGGAAACCATAGAAATTAAACACAGATGTGTAATGCATTATGTTGGCTCATGCATTCCTTAACCTTTAAGCCGAGGCTGTGTAGACATAGAAATGAGTTTGCACAAACGTTTATGGCTCCCTACTGACAACAATTGCCCTGTAACCCAACTCATTTTCCAATTGTGGTTGCAAAGAGATATTTTGTGTACTTATTCTCCCCAGTTCACATCAGGCGATAAATTCAGTCTCGTTGCTGTTCCCACTCGTCCTGATATGATGGGGGAATCCTGACACATGTCCCTTTGGGATGTTGCTCCAGGACTTAGTTAAATCCACCCACCTTTGACACTGCTAATCTTGCTGCAGATTTGTTTGAATATGTAAGGATTTTCTGCTACAATGATTTGTCAAGATAGAGGAACGTTTTGTGAGTGTGATGCCAAACATCTGTCTGGTGATTGTATGAAGTGGATATTGCTTATTGTGAGCAGCTGTCTAGGAAGACTGGGCTAAGCCTGGGTGTGTTTCCTTGTGTTCTTCAAAATGTTGTCTTTTTATTGCAGCATATTTTCTAGGATAACTCATTTTTATAACTATGCTTCATCTTTAAATCAACAAATAGATTTGTACAAGTATTTTAGTTTGCACGTTTTAGAGGGATGTCTAATAACTGCCTGTGTTCTGTATAGCCGGAAACATCATTCCTAGGTCTACAAAGGCCTAAATGTTGTGGCTTTTGGTGATTTCCTGTTTTGTCAGAACATTGATGTTTACCAACAGTGATGTGGTACCAAAGCTGCGAAGCAATTAAATTGCAGGTCCCAGTGTTTCCTCCTTACCTTGGGCCTAGGGCCTAATTCAGACACGATTGCAATCTGAAGCCCTTTGCGGAGTACACTGCGTGTGTGCACCCCGGGAGCCCAGTGAGATGCTAACAGCATCTCAGGGCTGCGATCACCTCTGCCTGATTGACAGGCAGAGGCGGTCGTTGTGCAGGAGGGAGCATGCCAGTTGGTGTGCCTGGACCGTTGCGGTGGCGGGCAGCGGTGGCTGCGTGACGTCACACGCAGCGGCTGCGACCCGGAACACGGCGAGTAGCCGCCTGTCAGCGCAGCTGGGCTGCGCAGGCAGGGAGCTACTTACCAGGTGCAAAAGTATCGCCGCCATGTGATGCTTTTGCACCCGTGTGGGGGGTGGGGCAGAGCCTGACATGCGGGGCGGACTAGCCCTGTACTGGGCGTACCCCCGTATGTCAGTGTAAGTGATCGTAGATGTGTTAAATTTAGCACGTTTGATCTAAATTGCCGCCCTTGTGTCCTTTGTATGAGTGAGTCATGCTAAACAGGAATATTTAAAATGCGATATCACTGTATTATGGGCATGTTCAGTAGTCAGGTCATGTGGTTTATTATATGTGTGTGTATAGAGCGCACACATCACATACAGATTCAATTGCACAAGAGCAAGCTGTCTCTGGAATTTGGTTTCCCACTTTGAGTATATATTTGTATAAAATACTTGTACTAAAATGCTCAGGAGTGTTGTTACTTCATAATCTGCATTTGTGGTTTCCCACAAGCATGTCAATCCATCACAGATCACAACTGTGGGATACTATGTGCAGTCTTCCTCCAATCATATTTTACACTGATCATAACACTGATTAAAGTTTAAAGTTGACTGTAGGAGATTAAAGTCCGGACACTATCTAGAAATGATTCCAGTGACCTATGAGGATTGATGTGACAACATTGCTGCATGAGAGAAGTTTTAGCAATTTCTATGTAACCACTACAGAGTTTAAAGACAAAAGGCATTGTCTATGGGCCAAATTCAGACTTGATCGCAGCATCAATATTGTTCTGTAATGGGCAAAACCATGTGCGCTGCAGGGGAAGGGGGGTGCAGATATAACATGTGCAGAGAGAGTTAGATTTGGGTGGGTCATTTTGTTTCTGTGCAGAGTAAATACTGGCTGCTTTATTTCTACACTGCAATTTAGTTTTCAGTTTAAACACACCCCACCCAAATCTAACTCTCTCTGCACATGTTATATTTGCCCCACTTGCAGTTCAATATGGTTTTGCCCATTAGAGAACATTTTGCTGCTGCGATCAGGTCTGAATTAGTCATACTTGCCTACTCTCCCTGAATGGCCGGAAGGCTCCCAAAAATCGGGTGACACTCCCGGCCCCCCGGAAGAGCAGACAAGTCTCCCGATATTGTTGTTTCCCCCCCTCCTGCTCGGCCGCCCACTTTGAGAGTAAAGTGGGCGGTCCGGACAGTCGATGACGTGATTCTTGTTGAATCGCGTCATCATAG
Organism: Pseudophryne corroboree; assembly: GCF_028390025.1. NCBI lineage: Eukaryota > Metazoa > Chordata > Amphibia > Anura > Myobatrachidae > Pseudophryne > Pseudophryne corroboree. Next base: position 998,622,954 of record NC_086444.1, on the reverse strand, counting down.
TCGCGCCCCCTGCTGTAAAATGCCGGTTGTAGCGACATTACAGAACGGGGGGCATGGCTTAAATGTTGTGCTGAGGTAACCATGCCCTTGTAATGCCTTCGCCCCGCCCCGTTCTGCCTCCGCCCCGCCCCCTTTTCTCGTAGTTGTCCCGCCCCGGCCCTCCACTGAGCCGACCTGGCAGCTCTCTCCCGGGGAGAGCTGCCAGAAAGTAGGTAAGCTAGTGTTCATTCTAGCACCCTGCACCTTTCAAAATCCGTGCAGTTCCTCTTTCCTGCCTGGGGTGTCGCTCTCTGCTGTGGTGCTTCTCAGCACACTCTGATCTATTACTCAATGCTGTGATACAGACCTGTGTGTGCCGAGAAGCACCAGAGCAGAGAGCGACACCCCAGGAAGGGAAGAGGAACTGCACTGGATTTGAAAGGTGCAGGGTGCTAGAATGAACACTATAAGCATGGAATTAGTCCCTATGTCCATTCCAGGGGATATAATAGCTAATGCTATGCTGGTATAATTTCATTATAATGTATTTAAATTGTTAGTAAACAAAAATATATACTGAATTTAAAGCTGCAATCGCATAAAGGATGGATCAGCCTACAAACTGACTCTCTCCACTGCATGATGGTGATAGGTATACTTGTAATGATCAGATGTTATAATGGGTTGGGTATGTGTTACCGGCGGCGGTATTCCGACGGTCAGCATCCCGACGCTGGGATCCCGGCCACAGAATGCCGGGGGGGGGGGGGGGAGCGAGTGCAGTGTTTGTGATACAGGGGGAGGTATTGTCACATAGGTACATCCTGGTGAAATTGATCACCATGTTCTCTCTCTCTCTCTCTCTCTCTCTCTCTCTCTCTCTCTCTCTCATACATATATATATATATATATATATATATATGTGTGATCTCCATTTGCAGAGGGATGATTATTATTATCATTATCATCTTTTATATGGCGCCACATGGGGTACGCAGCGCCCAATTGCAGAGTGTACAAGTAAGCAAAACATGAAGACAGTGACTTACAGTTCAATACAACATAGGACATGTACAGGGTATATAGCCATAGCTGCGTCAGTAAACAGCACTGAAATAAGTATCAGGGTGGCAGAAGACTGAGGGATTTGGTGCCATCAAAGGGATTACTGAAAAGAAGATAGGTTAAGTAAGAGACGTAAAAGCACATGAGGGAAGAGGACCCTGCTCGCGTTAGCTTACATTCTAAAGGGGAGGGGCACAAAGACAGGGCTAACACAAATGGGGTAGAAAGTGAGCGTGGGCCACGGAGGGCTTAGGATGTTCAGATTTGGGTGACTGTACCGTGAAAACCGCAAATACAGGCAATTTGTGCAGTCAAAAGGTAAAGACAATTGTAGATGGTAAAAACAGCAAGATCATAGGCAATTTATTAGGTGCAAATAAGTTATAAATGTAATTTATAGCATCTGTCTGCAAAAAAAGAATACATCTTGAAGAAGTCAGCTAAGCTAGACAGTGAAGGCACTCACGTGGGACTGGTTCTGGTTAGCAGAACGTGGTGCAGACAGTAAATAAGTATACCTAAAATAAGTTGTCTGGGAATAGTTTACCAGTAATTAGTTAGTTGATGTTTTCAACAAGGCTTTATTTTTGATCTCCTGGCTAGTAAACTGCCACCATCTTGTATTTTATTAGCTGAGGTTTAGTTGTCGTCCACTTCGATATTTCCACAGCATTTGCCATTGCCCAGAGATCCTGCTCCCACATGTTTTGTAGTAAAGTGAGAACATCTGAAAAGTGGTTTTCAGTTTGTAGGCAATAAGTCATGTTCTGTCCTGCGACATTCACAATAGCGACCATGTGGCTCCCTCACTGAGCGATCAGAGGTTTTCTGTGGGAACATCAGGAACAGATTTATATTGTATTGAAATCATTTTCCACTTAAAAATTGCTATTGCTAGCATGATGTGATCTTAAATTCCCATAAATGAGGTTACACAAAGTTTCTACATAAGTCTACTGTACCACTGTGCAAGGAGACGGTACTGTACCACACTGCAAGGAGAGGGTACCTTGCTGCTGTGCAAGGAGAAGTTACGGTACCATACTGTAAGTAGACGGTACTGTACCACTCTTGAGAGGAGAGGGTATTGTACTACTGTGCAAGGAGACTGTACCATATTACACTGAGGAGAGGGTACTGTACCACTGTGCAAGGAGGTGGTACCATACCACACTGCAAGGAGAGGCATACCTTACCACTGTGCAAGGAAACGGTACTGTGCAACACTGTGAGGAGAGGGGACTGTACAGTACCACACTGCGAGTAGAGGGTGCCTTGCTACTGTTCAAGGAGACTGTACCGTACCACAGTTCAAGGAGACTGTACCGTACCACAGTTCAAGGAGACTGTACCGTACCACAGTTCAAGGAGACTGTACCGTACCACAGTTCAAGGAGACTGTACCGTACCACACTTGCGAGGAGAGGGTACCATACTGCTGTGCAGGGAGAGGGTACCGTACCACACTGCGAGTAAAGGGTACCACATTACTGTGCAAGGAGAGAATAAGTTACTAATGTGCAAGGAGACAATACCATGCTACCGTGTAAGGTGAATGTTTTTTCACCTCTTAAGGCAAATTGTAATGTCTTATCCATCGTTTTTTTCTTGTTCTAGATAAAGCAATGTTTTGGGGGTAAAAAGATTGGACATAAGCCTTTTTTCTGAAACCTAAACAATTGTTTACATGTATAGTAATAAAAATTAAAAACCTATTATGTCACTGGAAACACAGGGATATTGTTTTACAGAAAAATAATATACTGTGTAAATAAAACAGCTGTATATGTTCCAGGAATACAGTACTCTTGTCACATAAAAAAATTGCTTTGGTGCTAAAAAATCAGGAAAGCGCTAAAGTGGACTGCAGATTGTAATATTCAACCACCAATCACTGTCTACATACCTGTCCTATAACTACAAGTCCCAGCATGCCTTGCAAATGCTGGCCAGGAGTTACAATTTCATAATAGCTGCTGAAACAATTAGCTTTGGGTTGAAATAATAGCGTTCATTGTATTACCGCTTTAAGTTAAAATAGAACATTTGCCATGCAGTGTGGTTAAGTTCTGCCTTTCCATTCATAGACCGCCACAATTTCCTCACACACTGCTGCGGTAACTAGCATCCTCATCCATATTTCAGATCAATAAAAACCATCAAGGCACAGTGAATGGATTGCTGTAACGAAGACACCCGCTTTGACCCATCCTACTACACTAAAATATTTTTCTTTTAAAAGCTATCTCCCTGTGGAAGCGTTGCACGTTCTGAGGAATGTATACACAGTTTTTTATGACCTTCTTATATTTAAACCTATAAATTGTTACACCTTGATGCTAAAAGTTCTCTTTAGAGCATTCTTAAAATGTGTTTTATTTCCAAACAAACTGTGAAAGTGGAAACTTGCAAAAAGGCTAGAGACCTGGAAATCACTATTCTAAACCCAAGACTCCACACCTCTACTGCAATAGATTTATACAAATCAGACCATAAAAAGGGGACACTTCTCACATGTTTAACACTTGTTCTTGCGTGTATTCTGACGCAGCCTAATATCAGTTGATCTGCCTGGACGCCGCTTGATGGTGCCTAACTGTGCAATTCAATTGTTGCTCCGTTCGGGCGCTCATGGAGCCTCCTGCGGTCTGAGCTGAAATGTGTGTAAATTCCATACTTTGGGGGATATCCAATTATCCCCGTTAAAACATCGGGTCCGAAAAACGGATGTTTTCAGCCGTTTACAGGACTTTTTTCCGATGTTTCACCGATTTTTTTTTTTTTTTTTTTTTTTTTTTTACAGGCTATCCAGATAGATCGCCTGTAAACCCCCCCCCCCCCCCCCTTCTCCCAAAAACACACAGGTTCAGTGAAACCTGTGTGTTTTCGGACGAAAACGGGACTGTTTCCGGGGATTCTGCTTCGCCTGCCTGAGGCAGGTGAAACAAAATCCCCGATAAGTCGCTGCACGCGCCAGCTTCTCGGGGCTAATTAGATAGCCCCCGGCGGGACAATTAGCCCCGGTAAAAAACCGGGGCTAATTGGATATCTCCCTTTGTGTGCTAAAATAAGAATTTACTTACCGATAATTCTATTTCTCGGAGTCCGTAGTGGATGCTGGGGTTCCTGAAAGGACCATGGGGAATAGCGGCTCCGCAGGAGACAGGGCACAAAAAAGTAAAGCTTTACTAGGTCAGGTGGTGTGCACTGGCTCCTCCCCCTATGACCCTCCTCCAGACTCCAGTTAGGTACTGTGCCCGGACGAGCATACACAATAAGGGAGGCATTTTGAATCCCGGGTAAGACTCATACCAGCCACACCAATCACACCGTACAACTTGTGATCTAAACCCAGTTAACAGTATGATAACAGAAAGGGCCTCTTAAAGATGGCTCCTTAACAATAACCCGAATTAGTTAACAATAACTATGTACAAGTATTGCAGATAATCCGCACTTGGGATGGGCGCCCAGCATCCACTACGGACTCCGAGAAATAGAATTATCGGTAAGTAAATTCTTATTTTCTCTATCGTCCTAAGTGGATGCTGGGGTTCCTGAAAGGACCATGGGGATTATACCAAAGCTCCCAAACGGGCGGGAGAGTGCGGATGACTCTGCAGCACCGAATGAGAGAACTCCAGGTCCTCCTTTGCCAGGGTATCAAATTTGTAAAATTTTACAAACGTGTTCTCCCCCGACCACGTAGCTGCTCGGCAGAGTTGTAATGCCGAGACCCCTCGGGCAGCCGCCCAAGATGAGCCCACCTTCCTTGTGGAGTGGGCTTTTACAGTTTTAGGCTGTGGCAGGCCTGCCACAGAATGTGCAAGTTGAATTGTGTTACAAATCCAACGAGCAATCGACTGCTTAGAAGCAGGTGCGCCCAACTTGTTGGGTGCATACAATATAAACAGCGAGTCAGATTTTCTGACTCCAGCCGTCCTTGAAATGTATATTTTTAAGGCTCTGACAACGTCCAACAACTTGGAGTCCTCCAAGTCGCTAGTGGCCGCAGGCACCACAATAGGTTGGTTCAGATGAAATGCTGATACCACTTTAGGGAGAAAATGCGGACGAGTCCGCAGTTCTGCCCTATCCGAATGGAAGATTAGATAAGGACTTTTATAAGATAAAGCCGCCAATTCAGATACTCTCCTGGCAGAGGCCAGGGCTAGTAACATAGTCACTTTCAATGTGAGATATTTCAAATCCACCTTTTTCAATGGTTCAAACCAATGGGATTTGAGGAAATCTAAAACTACATTTAGATCCCACGGTGCCACCGGAGGCACCACAGGAGGCTGTATATGCAGTACTCCCTTGACAAAAGTCTGGACCTCAGGGACAGAGGCCAATTCTTTTTGGAAGAATATTGACAGGGCCGAAATTTGAACCTTAATGGATCCCAATTTGAGACCCATAGATAATCCTGATTGCAGGAAATGTAGGAAACGACCCAGTTGGAATTCCTCCGTCGGAACACTCCGATCCTCGCACCACGCTACATATTTTCGCCAAATGCGGTGATAATGTTTCACGGTGACTTCCTTCCGTGCCTTAATCAAGGTAGGAATGACTTCTTCTGGAATGCCTTTCCCTTTTAGGATCTGGCGTTCAACCGCCATGCCGTCAAACGCAGCCGCGGTAAGTCTTGAAAAAGACAGGGACCCTGCTGTAGCAGGTCCCTTCTCAGAGGTAGAGGCCACGGTTCGTCCGTGAGCATCTCTTGAAGTTCCGGATACCAAGTCCTTCTCGGCCAATCCGGAACCACTAGTATTGTTCTTACTCTTCTTTGCCGTATGATCTTCAATACCTTTGGTATGAGCGGCAGAGGAGGAAACACATACACTGACTGGTACACCCAAAGAGTTACCAGTGCGTCCACAGCTATTGCCTGTGGATCTCTTGACCTGGCGCAATATTTGTCCAGTTTCTTGTTGAGGCGAGACGCCATCATGTCTACAATTGGTCTTTCCCAACGGTCTATTAACATGTTGAAGACTTCTGGATGTAGACCCCACTCTCCCGGATGAAGATCGTGTCTGCTGAGGAAGTCTGCTTCCCAGTTGTCCACGCCCGGGATGAACACTGCTGACAGTGCTATCACGTGATTCTCCGCCCAGCGAAGAATCTTGGCAGCTTCTGCCATTGCACTCCTGCTTCTTGTGCCGCCCTGCCTGTTTACATGGGCGACCGCCGTGATGTTGTCCGACTGAATCAACACCGGCTTTCCTTTCAGGAGAAGTTCCGCCTGGCTTAGAGCATTGTAGATTGCTCTTAGTTCCAGAATGTTTATGTGAAGAGACTTTTCCAGACTCGTCCATACTCCCTGGAAGTTTCTTCATTGTGTGACTGCTCCCCAGCCTCTCAGGCTGGCGTCCGTGGTCACCAGGATCCAATCCTGAATGCCGAATCTGCGGCCTTCTAATAGGTGAGCCTTCTGCAACCACCACAGAAGTGACACCCTTGTCTTTGGTGACAGGGTTATTCGCAGGTGCATCTGCAGATGCGACCCTGACCATTTGTCCAACAGATCCCTTTGGAATATTCTTGCATGGAATCTGCCGAATGGAATTGCTTCGTAAGAAGCCACCATTTTTCCCAGGACTCTTGTGCATTGATGTACTGACACCTTTCCTGGTTTTAGGAGGTTCCTGACCAGATCGGATAACTCCTTGGCTTTTTCCTCTGGAAGGAAAACCTTTTTCTGAACCGTGTCCAGAATCATTCCTAGGAACAGCAGACGAGTTGTCGGGATTAAATGGGATTTTGGAATATTCAGAATCCACCCGTATTGTCTTAGCACCTCTTGAGATAGTGCTAAAGCTGTCTCCAGCTGTTCTCTGGACCTTGCCCTTATTAGGAGATCGTCCAAGTATGGGATAACTAATACGCCTTTTCTTCGAAGAAGAATCATCATCTCGGCCATTACCTTGGTAAAGACCCGAGGCGCCGTGGACAATCCGAACGGCAGCGTCTGAAACTGATAGTGACAGTTTTGAACAATGAACCTGAGGTACCCCTGGTGTGCGGGGTAAATCGGAACGTGTAGATACGCATCCTTGATGTCCAAGGATACCATAAAGTCCCCTTCTTCCAGGTTCGCTATCACTGCTCTGAGTGACTCCATCTTGAACTTGAACTTTTTTATGTAGAGGTTCAAGGACTTCAGATTTAGAATAGGCCTTACCGAGCCATCCGGCTTCGGTACCACAAATAGAGTGGAATAATACCCCTTTCCTTGTTGTAATAGGGGTACTTTGACTATCACCTGCTGAGCGTACAGCTTGTGAATGGCTTCCAACACCCTCTCCCTTTCGGAAGAGACGGTTGGTAAAGCAGACTTCAGGAAACGATGAGGAGGATCCGTCTCTAATTCCAACCTGTACCCCTGAGATATTATCTGCAGGATCCAGGGGTCTACCTGCGAGTGAGCCCACTGCGCGCTGTAATTTTTGAGACGGCCGCCCACTGTCCCCGAGTCCGCTTGAGAGGCCCCAGCGTCATGCTGAGGTTTTTGCAGGAGCCGGGGAGGGCTTCTGTTCCTGGGAAGGAGCTGCCTGTTGGTGTCTCTTCCCTCTTCCTCTGCCTCGTGGCAGGTACGACAAACCCTTTGCTCTCTTATTTTTGTAGGAGCGAAAAGGCTGCGGTTGAAAGGTCGGTGCCTTTCTCTGTTGGGGAGTGACTTGAGGTAAAAAAGTGGATTTCCCGGCAGTAGCCGTGGCCACCAAGTCTGATAGACCAACTCCAAATAACTCCTCCCCTTTATACGGCAAAACCTCCATGTGACGTTTTGAATCCGCATCGCCTGTCCACTGTCGTGTCCATAAGGCTCTTCTGGCTGAAATGGACATAGCACTCACCCGAGATGCCAGTGTGCAAATATCCCTCTGTGCATCACGCATATAGATAAATGCATCCTTTATTTGTTCTAACGACAGTAAAACATTGTCCCTATCTAGGGTATCAATATTTTCAATCAGGGATTCTGACCAAACTACTCCAGCACTGCACATCCAGGCAGTTGCTATAGCTGGTCGTAGTATAACACCTGCATGTGTGTATATATTCTTTTGAATAACTTCCATCTTTCTATCTGATGGATCCTTAAGTGCGGCCGTCTCAGGAGAGGGTAACGCCACTTGTTTAGATAAGCGTGTGAGCGCCTTGTCCACCTTAGGGGGTGTTTCCCAGCGCGCCCTAACCTCTGGCGGGAAAGGGTATAATGCCAATAACTTTTTTGAAATTATCAACTTTTTATCAGGAGCAACCCACGCTTCATCACACACGTCATTTAATTCTTCTGATTCAGGAAAAACTGTTTGTAGTTTTTTCACACCATACATAATACCCTGTTTTACGGTATCTGTAGTATCAGCTAAATGTAACGTCTCCTTCATTGCCAAAATCATATAACGTGTGGCCCTACTGGAAAATACGTTTGAATTTCTACCGTCGTCACTGGAATCAGTGCCTGTGTCTGGGTCTGTGTCGACCGACTGAGGCAAAGGGCGTTTTACAGCCCCTGACGGTGTTTGAGGCGCCTGGACAGGCATTAATTGATTGTCCGGCCGCCTCATGTCCTCAACTGACTGTTTAAGGGAAGATAAACCATCACGTAATTCCACAAATAAAGGCATCCATTCTGGTGTCGACCCCCTGGGGGGTGACATCTGCATATTTGGCAATTGCTCCGCCTCCACACCAATATCGTCCTCATACATGTCGACACCCCGTACCGACACACACCGCAAACTCACAGGGAATGCTCTAATGAAGACAGGACCCACTAGCCCTTTTGGGGAGACAGAGGGAGAGTCTGCCAGCACACACCACAAAGCGCTATATATACAAGGGATATCCTTATATTAAGTGCTCCCTTATAGCTGCTTTAATATATAATATATATATATATAGCCATTAATGTGCCCCCCCTCTCTGTTTTACCCTGTTTCTGTAGTGCAGTGCAGGGGAGAGACCTGGGAGCCGTCCTGACCAGCGGAGCTGTGACAGAAAATGGCGCCGTGTGCTGAGGAGATAGGCCCCGCCCCTTTTTCGGCGGGTTCTTCTCCCGCTATTTTTCCAGTCAGGCAGGGGTTAAATATCTCCATATAGCCCCTATGGGCTATATGTGAGGTATTTTTAGCCTTGTATAAGGTTTATATTTGCCTCTCAGAGCGCCCCCCCCCAGCGCTCTGCACCCTCAGTGACTGCCCAGTGAAGTGTGCTGAGAGGAAAATGGCGCACAGCTGCAGTGCTGTGCGCTACCTTATGAAGACTGAGGAGTCTTCAGCCGCCGGTTTCCGGACCTCTTCACGCTTCAGCATCTGCAAGGGGGTCGGCGGCGCGGCTCCGGGACCGGACTCCACGGCTGGGCCTGTGTTCGATCCCTCTGGAGCTAATGGTGTCCAGTAGCCAAGCAGCAAATCCACTCTGCATGCAGGTGAGTTTACTACTTTCCCCCTAAGTCCCACGTTGCAGTGATCCTGTTGCCAGCAGGACTCACTGTAAAGAAAAAAAAACCTAAACTAAACTTTCTCTAAGCAGCTCTTTAGGAGAGCCACCTAGATTGCACCCTTCTCGTTCGGGCACAAAATCTAACTGGAGTCTGGAGGAGGGTCATAGGGGGAGGAGCCAGTGCACACCACCTGACCTAGTAAAGCTTTACTTTTTTGTGCCCTGTCTCCTGCGGAGCCGCTATTCCCCATGGTCCTTTCAGGAACCCCAGCATCCACTTAGGACGATAGAGAAAATGGGAGTTTGAGCGCCCTAACATGTACTTTAGATGGGTGTAGGTTCTTTGTGCAGCTAATCCCGGTATTAATAGGTGCACATACGGGGCAATTGAATAGCCCCTGTAGGCGCCCAATAAGTTTGGGCACACAAAAAACAAGGTGTCTAAAGGTGGAAAACACCTTTTTAAGTTACTACAGTTAAAAGCAAAGCAGTTAACTGGCACAAAAGTTACATTGTTTCCTGCCTGTGATATCTGCAGAGGATCGCAAATTGCACCTGGATGTTCTGACATTTCACACTGTCTCTTAAACATTGATGTACTCTTATAATAAAAGACAAAGATGTACCAGATTGTGATGATAATTGTAATCTATTTCAATGTCTTGATAAAGACAGGAGCTAGTCCCTTGTGGGAACTATGTCAGAACTACCTTGACAATAAATGGCTAAGATACTTTGTCTTCAGTTCTTTTGGGAAATAAAAATTCATGACATTTTCCTATGCAATCTGCTGTTCGCATGCATTTATTACACTTCTAGTTTATTGCTGGCTGACATTCAAGTATTCCTGTACCCATCTACTTATTATTCCAGTTTTCTTGCTGTATTTCATTAGGAACCTCAAATATTTATAAAGTGACATTTGGCACATTATAAATAGCTTTTTGCCAATATCATGTGACACAAGCTTATTCTATTGTTTAAGCATCCTCTGATTACCAAACCTTCATAACTGCGTGAAGCACCCTTTGGTGTTCTTGGTCTCACTAATTTTAGTAAAGTCCTTGAGGACATTGGAGTCTGCACAGTGACACTTGTAGATCTGGTAAATGATGGATGGAAACGACATCTGGCGCATATGGCAGCCATGAATATGCCATTTTGATTTTCAGTTTAAGATGATTTATCAAACCTTATAAAGAGGACAAGTGGAGGTGTTACACTAAGCAACCAATCTGTTCCTAGCTATCATTTTATTTCATGTACTAGATAACTGATAGCTGGAATCTGATTGGTTGCTGTGGGCAACACATATACTTGCCCTCTTTAGAAGGTTTGAAAAACCTAACATTATTTCTTCAATATTATAATAAAAAAACAAAACAAAAGGAGAAACCAAAACCAACTGTATCTATTGAAAACCTATGTTAAGGTCCATACACACTAGGCGTATTTGCCCAGCGTGTATGAACAGCGATGATCGCTGACATCGCTGGGCTGAAAAGTGCTCAGTGCATACACACTGCGCGCTTTTCCCCGCTGCCCAGCGATGTCAGTGGAGGTGAGCGGCTTTCCATAGCAGGACGCTATGGAAAGCCGCTCACCCCGCCGTTCATCTACTGGTAATACCAGTAGATGAACGGCGGCTGCCAGTGATGAAGCGGGAGCGCGCATCAGCGCTCACCGCTCATCACTTGCTCATACACACTGAGCGGCTCAACACACCAAAAGTGACCTGCTTTCAGCTCAAAATCGCCCAGTGTGTATGGGCCTTAACTGATTCACTATTCAAAACTATGTAAGTGATTCATACTGTAAGTAATATTTTCTGAATCTGCCTTTTCCGGATGGATGCTGCCATGATCAGCTCAGTGATATAAAAAATGTAATTTCACCACAGTCCCTACCCCATTGGAACAAACAATCGATATTTCCTACCACTTGAACAAGTAACCTACCTGTATGTGTGGTAGGAATCCAGTGCACCCGGTGGAAGGTGGTTGTGTCTACTGAAATGGGGATGAGGAAGTATCATGCTTATACATTCTGCTGTTTTTTTTAATCATGTACCTTTTAATCTAGGATGCTATAACGTGAATACACTTATCTTTTTTGCAAACATTTTGGTAGTGTGGGGGTCTCTGTGTGGCTTGTATAAGCTGAATGTAAGGGACACGTGTAACTGGGATGCAGTTAAAATGCCAGTTGTTGGGATCACGGCATTCAGGAGGCCGACGCCGGAATCCTAACAGCCGATAGAGAAAATCCGACCACCGCCCCAGTTTTCCCACTCGGTTGGTGGGTCTACGCCACCAACCGAGTGGTAATAGAACCTGTGGTGAGTGAAGAGAGCCACTGGGCTGGAGCGGTGGTGAGCGCAGCGAGCCCGCGAGGTGACTCCCCGCCGGGATTCTGGCAGACGGGATGTTGCTGCTGCATCCGTGTTCTCCTGTTATATATACAGTGGTGCTTGAAAGTTTGTGATCCCTTCAGAATTTTCAATATTTCTGCTGAATTTTGTTCTAAAACTACCTCAGATTTTCACACAAGTCCTAAAAGTAGATAAAGAAAAGCAAATCATACAAATGAGACAAAATAATTAGACATGCTCCAATATCACACATCTGTGAGTGCCAACAGTATGTGAACCTTTGCTTTCAGTATCCAGTATAACCCCTTGTGCACAGAGCCGGCCCTAACCAATATGATGCCCTAGGCAAGATTTTGGCTAGTGCCCCCTAGCACCACTGCTAGTTCCGCCTCTGACCCTGCACCCCTTTCCCAGCACCATCACCCTCCACCCATAGCAGTCCTTTTTTTTTTTCCTACCCCCTGTAATTTAAATAGGAACAGTGTGCACATTCGGCGCACAACCCAAAAAGGTATGTGTTTTTGCTGACAAGGGGCATGGCCACACAATAGTACCCCCAATTCAAATTATGCCTCACAGTAGTGCAACTTTATTCACAATTTATCATGCGATAGTGTCCCTTATTCACATTACATCACATAGTAGTACCAATAAACCTTATATACGTTACTCCTCACAGTAGTGCCCCTCATTCACATAACACCATACTGAATTGCTCCTTATTCACATTACACCACACCATATTGCTCCTTATTCACATTACACCACACCATATTGCTCTTTATTCACATTAGACCACACAGTAGTGCCCTTTCTATACATTACGCCACACAGTAAAGCACCTTATACACATAATGCCACACATTGGTAATGCATTTATACACATAATACCACACAGTAATGCCCCTTACACATATGACACACATTATTAATGTCCTTATAAACATAATGCACCTTACACATTATGCCAACCCTTATTAATGCCCTTATACACATAATTTCCCTTACACATATGCCACACATTGTTAATGCCCTTATACACGTAATGACACACATAAAGTCCCTTACACATATGCCGCACATTATTAGTGCCCTTATACACATAATGACACACATAGTGTCCCTTACACATATGTTACACATTATTAATGCCCTTATGCACATAATGACACATATAGTTCCTGGTGTGAGTCAACTGGCAGCTCTGTTAATGTCGGGTGCCTATTTTTTATGAAAATCCATCTTATTTGCATTGCTATGTGGCTAGGATGCACAGCAGCTTCTGCTGATTAAAATGATATGCGGCATGCCTGTATATTGTGTGCAATTGTGGCTGTATATGCATATGAAATACTACACACAGAGTATAGGCATGCCGCATATCATTTTAATCAGCAGAAGCTGCTTGTGCCCCTAGGCATACCAGATGCCCTAGGCAATTGCCTAGTTTGCCTATACCTAAGGCCGGCTCTGCTTGTGCAGCAACAACTGCATGTAAACGTTTCCAGTAATTGTTGATCAGTCCTGAACATTGGCTTGGAGGAATGTAACTTCATTCCTCTGTACAAAACGGCTTCAACACGGTTATGTTGGGTTTCCTCCCAAAATCTAACAAAAAATAAAAATAGAAACCACACACAGTTTGTATATGATTTTCATGCCTTGATGCAAGTGCAACTGAGATTGGTACATAAAGACATCAGGAACTAAAATGAGTATAGTGGAGTACCCCAGGGATCTGTACTTGGACCAGTGCTTTTTAATATCTTTATTGGTGACATTGCAAATGGCATTAAAGGGAAAGTATGCCTTTTTGCAGATGACACAAAGGTATGCAACAGGGTAGACACACCAGGTGGGGTAAAACAAATGATTGAGGATCTAGGTAGACTAGATGAATGGTCAAGAGTCTGGCAATTACAGTTTAATGCCAAAAAATGCAAAATCATGCACTTGGGTCTCAAAAATCCTAAAGCTAAATACAGTATTAATGGCACTAAACTGGAAACTACTGAGGAGGAAAGGGATCTAGGAGTCACTATTTCAGATGACTTAAAGGCAGGTAAGCAATGTAACAAGGCAATGAGGAGGGCTAGTCAGATGCTTGGCTGCATTGGGAGAGGAATCAGCAGCAGAAAGAAAGAAGTAATAATGCCACTGTATAGGTCATTGGTACGGCCTCATCTAGAATACTGTATTCAGTTCTGGAGGCCATATCTTCAAAAGGATATTAATACATTAGAAACTGTACAAAGGAGGGCAACTAAAATGGTGCATGGCCTACATCACAAAACATACCCAGAAAGACTAAGAAATCTCAATATGTATAGTTTGGAGCAGAGAAGGGAAAGGGGGGACATGATAGAAACTTTCAAATATATCAAGGGTTTTAACAAAGTCCAGGAGGGAAACATTCTCCAAATGAAGAGAAGCAATAGGACACGAGGACATGCACTCAGACTGGAGGGGGGGAGGTTCAGGGGAAATTTGCGGAAAAATTATTTCACAGAAAGGGTAGTGGACAAGTGGAATAGCCTCCCATCAGAGGTGGTAGAGGCTAAGACAGTAGAGCAATTTAAACATGCATGGGATAGACATAAGGATATCCTTACAAAGAAATAAGGATCAAATAAGGTTAGAGATAAAAATAATATAAAAAAAAAAAAGGGGCAGACTAGATGGGCCAAGTGGTTCTTATCTGCCGACAAATTCTATGTTTCTATGTTTCTATAGTAGTCACTAACATAATTGACTACAAAAAAATAATTATATATATATATATATAGCAAAGTTCTAGCCGGCACTCACAGTACAAGATACAACAGGCCCAGCTCTGAAAACATTTTAATCCATAAAACTGATTGCTATAACTTGTTTCAATTTTGCAATAATTGACTTCTAACATTTAGCTATTTGTTTTTTTTGTTTGCTAGTATCTTACAGGTAGACATTTTTTACACTGGTGCATTGTACAGCAATATTCACCCTGTTAAACTTTGTTTTTTTGCCAATAAAAAAACTGTGAGGTAATGTGTTTAGTTTGTTGAAACCTTTACAATGGTGATTTTACGGTCTATTGTGTGTAATTAATACACCTTTTCCACCTGTAGCACGGGTCGCAGCCGGGAGCCTGACACGGCTGCGACCCATGCTACAGCCCCCTTTCCCACAGCGCTCACCAACCCGGCATATTGCCGGGTTGGTGATGCTGCTAGTGACGCGGCAGGGGCGGCGCTGGGAGATCACATAATCTCCCAGCGCCGCCCTTCCATACACTGTGAACGGGAGCACGGCTCCCGTTCACACTACACAGCTTACCGGGTTGAACACGTGTTCAACACGGCAAGCTACCCGGGTAGGATTCCCGGATCACTTTTCCGGGAATTTGCAGGGGGACCCTTTTCCACTAGGAAAAAACATGGGTAAATGCGCGCCCCCACGCATTTACCTGTGTTTTTAAAGCTAGTGGAAAAGGGGTATAAGAGTGCACAGAATCATACACTGCAATATTAACTGAAGTTTGTGACCTGTTCTGTTTTAGGACAACTGTTTTGGAACAGTATTTTGTTGTATTCTGTGCAGTGTGTACACTCAGGCATCATCTTCCAGTATTAGACTTTCCTAATTATTAGCTGATATTCTTTTTCTTCTCTGAACCTTGTAGCCTATGCTGGAATAATATTGAAAGGTTTCCATTTTTAGCTCTGCAAGGTGTACTGTCATTGACCTCTTGCATTTATATTGCGAGACTGAATGCACCTTTTGTCAGCGGATGAAGTAATGTATTGTGGCAGCTCATTGTGTGTTTTCCAAGTGCGCAGAGGAAGAGATTTGGTTGCCCTAATAACAAGTTATCTGTGGTGTCCTATACCACCGCAATGTCTCTAGATTGGATCCAAGTGAAATCTTACTCGCAGGAAGGAACTGCGTTATTTAGTATAGTGACTTTTCAATAATATTACAGTGTTTAAGTACATAAGTTGCAAATTGTGGGCTTTTTTTATTGTTTCATTTCTATTTCACATTTCCAACCGCTGCCAAGTTAACTCTCTGTTATCCGGCAGCCACTTGCTGGCCATAGACTGTATTTTCTTACTTCATAGTATATCCTGAAAATACACTTTTCATGGAAGCACAGTGCTGAAGCCCGTGACTCATTGTAAATGGGTCTTCACTTTAGATTTTCTGTAAACTTCCAAAATCTGTCTTCTATAATAAATACAGTATAATTAATACAGTTTGGTACTGAGCTTCATTTTGCATATGTATCCGAGCCTAAGGCCAGGTACACATTAAATGATCCGGGATCGTGGCCGACGCACGACCAACAGGACGAGATGTCTGTCGTCCGTACGCACTGCAGTGCATACGCATGCGTAGTTCAGACCTGATCGCAGGCTGTACGAAAGCGCAGCCTAGTGATCAGGTCTTAATTAGGCCCTCAAGCTGTGTATTTTTTTTTTTTTGGTGTATATTATGTTTTCAGAAAACCTAATACCTGGTTACTGAAACACGTTTTTATAGGAATGACAACTTATTGCTACAACAAAAACAAGTGTTATTACAGGTTGAGTATCCCATATCCAAATATTCCGAATTACGGAATATTCCGAAATACGGACCTTTTTTGAGTGAGACTGAGATAGTGAAACCTTTGTTTTTTGATGGCTCAATGTACCCAAACTTTGTTTAATACTCAAAGTTATTAAAAATATTCTATTAAATGACCTTCAGGCTGTGTGTATAAGGTGTATGTGAAACATAAATGAATTGTGTGAATGTAGAGACACTTTGTTTAATGCACAAAGTTATAAAAAATATTGGCTAAAATGACCTTCAGGCTGTGTGTATAAGGTGTGTATGTAACATAAATGCATTCTGTGCTTAGATTTAGGTCCCATCACCATGATATCTCATTATGGTATGCAATTATTCCAAAATACGGAAAAATCCGATATCCAAAATACCTCTGGTCCCAAGCATTTTGGATAAGGGATACTCAACCTGTACTAGAAATTTTGGGTGCCCATTGATACATTTTGAAGACTCTTTCTAGGAAGTTTCATTCATTTACCTTACCTAACTGGCAGCCAGCCTATACTTCCTCCGCTGCTGTGAACCACTCTGCACTGACTGCACAGAAAGTATCATTCCCGTCTGACTGCATTCTGGGGCTATGTAATGCCTTTTGGTGTCAGTATGGATGGATAGTAGCTGACTGGATTCTATGTCCAGTAGCTGTCTGGCCCCATAGCTGCTTCTACGTTGGTAGTTACACACACATGGTAAAAGCTATGGAGCAGGTGTAGTAAGCCTTGGAGAGTGATAAAGAGTAGATAGATAAACTACCAACCAATCAGCTCCTGTCAGTTTTCAAACACATAACATGGCAGTTAGGTTTGGTTGCTACTGTATCTCTATCCACTTTATCACTCTCCAAGGCTTAGTACTCCTTCCCCTAACTCTGTAGAGTATATATTTAATGCACAGACATGCCACCAGTTTCAGTTTGTGTGACATGCCGTGAACTCCCCTGATAGCAGTGTTTGCTGAGGAAATCAGAAATCGGAGTGTAATAAGAGTAAACAAGCAGAAGGATGAAATCTAGGCATTGTCATCTGTGCTAGTTAAGGCTTGTATTGTGTATCTAATCAGGCCATGGAGAAATGAGTGTGTATTATTCATCAGGAGAACAGTAATGACATACCAGAGTCATTATTCATGTGCATAGAATGTGAGTGACTTAGCTTTTCACTCTACACTACTAGCAATGTCACAGACTGTTAAAAACACAGCATTCCTGTTCAGTATTTTTCTTTCTTGGTTTCAAACTGTGAGTAGTGTAAGACATTACCAGTCACACTCATCCTTTATAATCCTATCATTCTAAAAAGATAGATTTTATATTTAAACAAAATAGTAACACATGTTAGTGACATAGGCATATTTACAATGGGTGCAGGGTGTACTACACACCCTGTACCCATTGTAAATATGCCTATGGGGTATATTCAATTCATGTCTTTAGAATGTAAGCTCTCACGAGCAGGGCCCTCTTCCCTCATGTGCTTATCCTTTCTTACTTTAATAATCTTCAACTGCACCAAATCCAGCAGTCTTCTGCCACCTGATACTTATTCCAGTGTCATCTGCTGATGTAACTATGTTTATTTACCCTGTACTTGTCCTATACTGTCATCAACTGTAAGTTGCTGTTTTCATGTTTGATTATTCATGTACTCTGTAATTGGGCGCTGCGGAACCCTTGTGGCGCCATATAAATAAAGGATAATAATAATAATGTCTGTTCCGACATGTGAGTATTGAATAATCGGCCAAACTACAGGTTTGGCCCATTCCCGACAATGGCAATCCGACTTTTTTTTAAAAATCGGATTAACATTGTCGGAAACGGGGCTAAAACTTCTCCGGTTTGGCCGCGCTTCTGACAGTACACCTGGATTCCGACAATCCACATGTTTTCCGACGAGTCGGGAATAGTCATTTAATAGGTCAGAACCCCTTCCAACCTAACAACCTAAACCTGTCGGAAACTGCCGTCTCTCCGACAAGACGTCAGTTTCCGACAAACATTTAACACCCCCATTGTCACAAAAATTTGTTACTATTTTGTTTAAAGTCTGCACATGGGTTCTGCAATCCATGGGGGCCCCACAACTTGCATCCACAGCATACCTACATGGTGTCGGCAAGTGCAACCCCCCCCCCCCCTTCCCTCTGTGGCACCATCTTCCCAGTGACCTCTATGGAAAGGTGGTGCTGTGCAGTGAAAGCACAGGGGGATATTCAGTTGTTTGAAAAGTCAGTTGGGTGTCTGGTTTTTCCTGTCTATTAGATAGGAAAAACCAGACACCCAACCGACTTTTCAAACAATTGAATTCCACCCAAAGGCTCTTGCACTGTGTCAGAGCCTTTGCTACCTTGTGTGCATGAGATGTCTTCCTGAATATCACTGGGAAGAAATTGCAGCGGATGAGGGGGATCCGATTGCCAACACAAGGTAAAATGTGGAGAGATGGGTGTAATCACTGCTCAGACCCCCCCAGATGTTAATATGTACCTGTTTACTGATGCTCTCCAATGTAAGCACTGTACGCTTAACGATGAGACCTAAATAACCCCTATAGTTGACAAATACTGGGCAGCTTTATTTTAAAATTGCAGTTTAGAGTTCTGCTACTACGCTCCCCTCCCAAATCTACATTTCTCTGCACAATTTAAATCTGCCTCACCTGCAGTGCAATGTGGATGGCTTTGCTAAGGTGCACATTAGCTCTTTGTGGCAGCCAGCGCGGTATTCGTGCCCGAACGGAGCAACAATTGAATTGCTGCCTCGAACAAAGGGCACCCAAAAAAACTATTGAATTAGCCCCTTTGATACTGACAGTGAAATCTGAGATCACTTACAAGTCTTCCTTATCTTTGTGTAATGAAAAAGTTAACCAATGATCCCAGGTATTGTTAAATATATATATATATATATATATAATATATTTTTTTTAATAAACTATAACTTCTATCAGTTTATTTATTCTATGTAATTAAATTCTGTCTAAACATGATGTGCTTAATAAAATCAATTCTAATTTGTCCCTGATGTGCAAAAATGCTGTAAAATAAACAGAATAATGAATCTACAATTTATAGTACCTGGGGATAGCTATGTATTTTCAGATACTTAGCCTAGATACATCCATTTATTTTGGGAGAACTAGTCGATTTCAATTAATTTTCATTGTGGTTGTCCTTTTCTGCGGCGAAATCTTCCAAGGTTATCTATAAAGATGTGTGCTCCCTGTGGTCGTCGCTCATTGTTAGTCTGTTATTCAGTAGATCTCCCTGATGCTGGAACAGTCACGCTGGGCCTAGTGAATGCAGATTGTGTTTCCAAAATCTTACTACTGTATTTAAGAGCACTGATTGATCCTGACAAACAGATTGCCCCTTTTATGTAAAGGAAATTACCTGTTTGTTCCATGTCACTGATTTCCCCATAGGTGAAATTATAAAGCATTTGGACATCCTGGACATACAATTTATACAGTTTTTTTTTTTATTGCTCTGTAATTATGGAACCTGATTTTTTTTTTTTTCATTTGTCTTCCTGAATTATTTTTACAACTTAGCTGTGTGCTAAAAGCCTTTACAAGTCTACCACCAAAGCCACGTGCCTTGTGAACCGTGAACTCACAATAAGGCACAGGCTTTTCTGGAACTGAACTGGTTTTTATAAGAACAAAGAACACATTCTCTCTGGTAGTTGTTTGAATAAGATTGTATTGGGTGGATAGTCCTGGGCTGAATCATCTTGGTTGTAGCTAGGTGATAAGTTTGCTAGCGCTGTCGATACGTGAGTGGGCATATGATTAAAAATTAATTAAGTGAAAAACTCATACAGATCACACTTTTTTTTTTAATCTTTTTTTTTTTTTTTACTTCTATTGAATCTAAAATGCATTTTTTATTATTTAATAATATATTAATAATGTTTCTTTTTATAAAGAGCTTTTATCGAACAGGACTTGTTGCTTTACAATTGCAGGAAAGAATCTATATAGCAATGGAGGCAGCCACCTGGGCGCACTACAATGGTTATATTGAGTGAATACAAAAGACGGACTGCATCAAAGGCAAAAATGCAGTCAGGCCTCTGAAAATACAGTTTTCTGAGGTTTGACCGCATCCCCATATATACCAAGCAAAACTTTGCGGCGCTTTGGCTCAATAGGCAACGCCATGGACTTCTCTTTGCAATATTCCCTGCCAATCAGATCCCTCCCAGTGTCTCTCACGTCTTGTACATTCGCTGGTCGACTGGCGCACATGTGCATAAGGATTCCCAGGTCATAAACCTGGAAGTCCTTTTATTACAACAGACAGCTCTTATCGGGAGAGCTGTCCTTTGTGATTTCAACTGCAGCTGTACAAGCATACAGCATAACTAAGCACCGCCATGCTTGCGATCAGAAATGCATTGCACCAAAATGGGATGCTTGATGCATCTTGCCCAGATATGAAATGGAGTGCATTATAGAATATACCCACAATCATCATTTGCACCAATTGTTCATCCCACTCTTGACAGTACCAGCAGATGCAGCCATCTATAGCGCACTGCATTGGTTACAATGAGTGGGATGTACAGTACTCTGAAATGTGATTACATTTTGGGGAGATAAAGTGCAGTATACAATATACAAACAAGATACCCAAGAGTTCCACAAATTGTTCAGTCTGCATTGGAGCCTAAGTGCTTGCTTCCTGACCGGGCAATATGCCTGGCCGGTTGCCATAGCGGCGGGGGGCGGAGTTTGCGCTGGGAGATGAGCTCATCTCCGCGCCGCCTCTCTCTATGTAGTAAACCCGTTTACACTGCCACTGACCTGGTATTCAACCCGGGAATAACCCTTCTTATAACCCGGGTTCAATTATCGGGACAGGCGACCCGGGAATTCTCCAAGGCCCCTTTCACATTGCACAGTGACCCGTGTGCCGGGTCGATACTGGGTTATTTGTGCGATGTGAAAGGGGTATTAGTATTGTACTATCAAAAAAATGTTCCCAATTGCAAAGTACTGCGGAATATGCGTTCTCTTTATAAATACACGTAAATAAATACATTTGAATGATCCCTTAGCTGTGTTATATAAGCTCCAGGAGGCTAAAGTATAGCAGAATGTGTTTATATTGCAGGAAGGTGAATCCTGACAGCTGAGCACACTACAAATCGTAGCATGTCTCTGCCATAGCTGCATGTCAGGTAGTCTAATCAAAGCAAAGAAAATACAACGCTGCAATAATAACATGTTCAGGACATCACTGGGCTCCTTTTAGTATCGATGTGTGGGTGTTGAGTATCGTCTATCAGTCCAGATGACATAGTACACATGACATTTAAGAGGTGGCAAAACACTAGGTTTTCGTTAAGTGTATAATTTTCAGCTACTTTTCAGCTTTTATCTTAACAACTTAGCATTGCCTACGGAAGAACTGTAAACTTGTGCTCACACGTCTGCCACATTGCCGCAGGCTGCGGGTTTTGTTCCCCCCTCTGCTCTCTGTTGTGTTAGGGAATAACAGTAACAGTGACTCATCAGCTCCTATTTTAAGTCCATGCGTGTTTATAAGGTCTCCTTAAAGTCCCTGTGCTGACTGACCATGGCACAGGATTTCATAGTGCTGTGAAATGTAGCACTGTAGAAATTCTGTTTTTGACGACCAAATGTGACTTAGGCCTCCTCTCAAATGGTCAATACGCTGCTCTCCATAAGCAACTGAGAGACTTAAGCTGTGTACACACTGGCATGTATATATATATATATATATATATATATATATATATATATATATATATAAATCCAAACGCGGAAAAAAGGCACTCCAGAGGCGTAATGAAATCAGCAAAGTTGTATTAAAGTTTACTTTAATACAACTTTGCTGATTTCATTACGCCTCTGGAGTGCCTTTTTTCCGCATTTGGATTTACATGTATTTACTGGATTACGGCACCGGGGCTAGCTGTTGGATACACGAATGAGTGCCGGCTGATTTGTATCCCTATATATATATATATATATATATATATATATATATATATATATATATATATATATTATGCCATTTGATAGCAAGACCGGCTGTGACTGTGTACCCCCAATTTGTTGGTGAACGACGTCACATACATATGACATGGGCTGATATATTGCTGTGTATACGGGCTGTCCGCCGGCCACGCATACACTAGCTGCAGGGGTCTGATGTCACAGCTGGATGTCCTGAACTACATGTTGTGCGGCCTATAGGTAAGTGTGTATACTTACCTGGATCAGCCGCTCGATCGGCATGACGGCTGGTTTGCTTGTCCCCAGCTTTAGATGAGTTTGGTACAGTGTGGAAACATTTGTAGCACTTACTGTACCTCTCCTCAACAGATGACTCAATGAAGTGATTATTAATATTTGTTTACTGCATTATGGTTTACTATTTATGTAGGGATTTAAAAGAACAGAACAAAACAGAAGTGTGCTGATTCATACTGCCTTGCATTGGTTGCTTCTCTCCGCTTTTGTTTTTAAATCCATTGAACTACAGTTCTGCTCTTTATCTTCTAGTAGGTAGGTGCTTTCTGCCCTTCATTGTATTCCCTGTTGTAACATTAACTTACCTCACCTGGGATGTCAACTCGACAGGTCAAATAGTCGACATGAGTTTTTCAAAATTTTTTTCTCTCCATTATTTTGGACTTTTTCATACTTTACGATCCACGTGGACTACAATTGGGAACGGTAACCTGTGCCGAGCGCAGCGGTAGCGGATCGAGGCACCTTGCCCAAAGCAAGGGGGACACTGTGCACTAATTGGGGTTACCAGTGACTTTACGAAGAAAACTACACCAATAAAAGTCCAAAAACTCATGTCGACCTTTTCACCTGTCGACCTAGTACATGTAGACCTAATTCTCATGTCGACCATCAGTGGTCGACGTAATGACTATCAACCTAAGTTGTGTCGACTCAACGACCCCATACCCTGATGTATAACCACCAGTAAGAACAAGCCCTAAAACAGGGCTGTATTCATGGCTTTATATTTTATGATACTACTATAATTTTTTTTTATTTTATTTGACTGTTTATTTCTGCATTGTATTCATTAGTATAATAGCCTATGGTGGATAAGCCCTAGTTCTCACCCTATTGATACTTTGTAGAACAACTCCCAGTATAAATTGTGCTTTCTGCTACAAATTCTATTTGTACTGTATAGCAATTGAATCTGCAGCAACTGTTTTTACCACCAAATGTAATGTGAATTAAAGGGGTTGGGTCTATGCGGAAAGGCGAAACCACATTTACCCTATTAAAAAAAAAAAAATGCTTGTTTATTCTGTGTCTTGCTTGAGCTGAATGAACAAAATCGGTAATGAGTGCTGGCAGGACAAATAGCCAGTTTCCATGCAGAGGAAGGGAGAGAAAAGACGCTATTAAATGTATTGCAGATAATGTCAGCCTGCTTAATTTCTGCTAAACACAAGGGTTTATTTTCTCATATGCATTAAAAGTGAAAGGATTGTTGTAAATTAAGAAAGTGTTTCAGTTGCTTCACAGACAGCATTGTGACAGTTCTACCAATCAGGGTCCTTATAAATGACCATACTGTACATAGTTTATAAGGTGATTACTGTAACACGGAGACATTACCTGCGATGAATTTGCGGGTGCCAGCAAGCAGAGGCGTAGCGTGGAGACATGACACCCGGAGCAGGCGCCCCCACCCACCACCATGCATGCATGCATGCATGCATGCATGCATACATACATACATACATACATACATACATACATACATTCACACACATTTAGGCACAGATATACATAAACACACAAATACAGTATACACAGGAAATATACACACACACATAAACACACAAATATACACACACAGATATACACAGACATACACATATACACACAGACATACATAAACACACACATACTCACACATACTGTATACAAAAATATATATACACAAACACACACATACATGTATACACATTAGCTCACAGACATATACACACACACACACACACACACACACACACACACACACAGACATATACACATAAACACACAGTATATACACATTAATTCTCACCAAGAGGGCAGCAGCAGAGCAGCTCCTCGTTCCAGCCTGGAGGGGCGGAGCTTCTATGTGATTGACAGGCTGGACCTCCGTGGGTAAAAGGAAAGGACTGAGGAAAGGGAAGGGATGGCCACCACACTGCCTGCATGTTCCAGATCACTGAATGCAGATCCCTGACAGCCAGGAAAGTTCTTCTGACAAGCCCTCAAACCTCCCCTCTTCCCTAACAAGACACCACACTGCACTGCACTGGACTCTGCACTGTGCAATCAGTGATATGCAACATGCAGGCAGTGTGGTGGCCACCCCTTCCCTCTCTTCTAGTCATCGTCTCCTCCTACCCCTGCCAGAGATCCCGGCTCTCAGCTGTGCAGTGAGCCGGCGCCTTCTGTCTCCAACGGCGCCTGGAGCTCAAGCTCCACTTGTTCCACCCTCCCTACGCCCCTGCCAGCAAGTACAGGTGTATGCCACACTTATGGTACCACCAACTGTCAGATTTTTGTTCACAACTCCATAGAGCTGCGAGCCAAAAATGTGTGAGTCTGGCACTAAAAGGGGCTGTGAGCAGTGGGAGTTCGGTTGGTGCCATTTCTGGGGGTTACATGCTACTGCAACAGCAACTCGCAAACTTTGCAGCCTGTGGCTGTGATTGCCCCCCTAGTGTACATTTATTGTACTGTATAGGATGGATGCCCAGCTTGTAGCACATATGTGCATTGTGATTACTGCTTCTTTTAATGTTCTAAACTGACTTGGCTACCTGTTGTTCTGGCGCTGGCCACTTAAGAACTAGGGACTTATGGACATGAATTAGATGAATAATGAATACAAGAGGTCTACTCACCCTATTCCATTATCAGAGTGTGTCTGTTACTCACATTAGTATGCTGTGTAGGCTGAAACACTATTTAATTTGTAAATATGCTAAGGACTGGTATCATTGGGTTGGGTACAGGATCCTGACATTCAAAAGCCGGTGCTCAGAATACTAACAGCGGTATCCCAATGTTTAGAATCACAATACTAACCCTCACCCTAATGCTAACCCTCCCTACCCGCCGCTTAACACTCCCCTGCCTCGGCCTAACCCTAACCTCCCCCTAGTGCATAACCCTAACAGCCCCCACCCACCCTAATCTTCCCCGGCATACTTATGTTTAGGATGCTGACTGTCGAGATTGTGACGTTGGAATTCTGAGCGGTATCTGGATTCCAGCACTGGTCTACTGACCACTGACACCTCGAGCATCTGTATGCCAACTGATAATGTCACTACTGCTGTGCCGGTTAGGTTTAGGGCCCAGGGGATGGGGGCTTAGGCACCCCCCCCCCCCCCCGCCCCACTACCTTAGCCCTAGCCAGCCCCCCAGGTGAGTTATGGTAGGGGGCAGGGGTGGGATAAATGAATTACCCTGTCAGCATTGAAAAAGTGGGGATGCCGCGGTCGGTCATGTGACCACCGGCATCTCGACCGCCAGCGTTTGGTATCACACCCGTCACTACAATAGTTATTAGTGAATGAATATGCTGCTTTCCCTTTATTTGTTCAGCCCATATAAATTCCTGCCTTCATTAGCACATTTACATATATAAGTATTATGATATGTAAACTTGAATGTTTGTTGCTTTTAAATTAGTTTAATATCTACTAAAAATCAGTGTCTGTACCATAAAGCTGCAGTTGATGCATCTGACTAACCAGGATCTGTTCCGTACAGGCGTTTATTCCAGGGCTCTGCCTTTTTCTGCAATATGTAAATGGTACATTTACTTCATTCAGCACTGTACAGTGCTTTCATATGGGTATGATGGGGGTAAGGGGTTAAATGGCAGAGCCAGTCATTAACCATAACCTTTTGCCATGAAAATGGCAGCATAGAAAGGGACTGTTTAGGGGAGGGAGGAGGTCAGTAAAATGTAACATGTAGGTGGTAGTGTAGATTTAATCGTATGGAGTACTAAGAGGAGACTCTCTTACAGTATAAATCCAGGATTACTGTTGACTTGACAACTGTGTGTCACAAAAACAAGCCGTCCAGAAATATGGAAGACATATTGCTCAGAGGTTTGTAATCTATACATTCATAAGTTGTCCTTTGTGTCTACACTCATTACTCTCTTTATGTTCTTTGAAATTATATTATATTTGCAAAGCCACAACAAGAAAAAAGAGGATTTCTGTTTTTCCATTATTTTGCTTTGTTTGAACCACAATGCTTGAGGGGAAAACACTGCAAGAAGAGATCAGCTGTAGATATTTTAAATGTGAAGGACTTATATTAAACAGCAGGAAATGCTCACTGAATCGATGTAGAGCCTTTGTGCTTGGGTTTTTTGTTGAATTTTAATTAAGCGAATGCTTGCAGTGGCTAGTTCCCAGGGAAAATTAACCCAGGTGACAGGGTCATAATGAGGTAAAAGGACCAAGAAACTGTATCCTGTATAAACAGGGCCTATTATACATATAGCTCTCTCTCTGTATGACTGTTTTGTCTGTTGTGTTTGTCAATAAACCTTTTGTTTGTATGACAAAAAGTTCTCTTTTAGGCTATTTCTATATAGGGGTATATGCAATTGCGGTTGAATTGCCGCAAATGTCGAAAAACGGGGCATTTTCGACAAAAAAAACATGTCGAATTGGATTCGACAATGCAATACAGTACTTTTCGACAGAAAAACGGACGTTTCAGATTCGACTTTTTGCAATTCTACATTTTTAAAATTCGACATGTCTGCAGTGGTAAAAATGCGGCTTTTTGACAAAAGTATATTCAATTGAAGAATGTCGATTCGACAACAGTGCTTTTCGACAGTAATTTCGTCAATTTCATTCCGCCTCACTTTGCTGGCGGAATCTAATAAAAAATTTTAAAAACATGTTTTTTTTGTGTTTTTTTTTATTGCTAATAGCATATCTATTTATATTAGAAGGGATTATGTACTTGGTTTGTCTATTAGGAGACACAAGTATTATTTATATATTTTTTAAAAGATTATTATTTTTGACTGACTAATAGAGAGAGCATGGTTTTCAGTGGGAAGGGGTGGGAATGGGTTAAAATCCTGAAAAAAAAAAAAAGCGTGGGGTCCCCCCTCCTAAGCATAACCATCCTCGGGTTCTTTGAGCCGGTCCTGGTTGTAAAAATACGGGGGAAAAATTGTAGTGATGAGCGGGTTCGGTTCCTCGGAATCCGAACCCCCCCGAACTTCAGCCTTTTTACACGGATCCGAGGCAGACTCGGATCTTCCCGCCTTGCTCGGCTAACCCGAGCGCGCCCGAACGTTATCATCCCGCTGTCGGATTCTCGCGAGGCTCGGATTCTATCGCGAGACTCGGATTCTATATAAGGAGCCGAGCGTCGCCGCCATTTTCACACGTGCATTGAGATTGATAGGGAGAGGACGTGGCTGGCGTCCTCTCCATTTAGATTAGAAGAGAGAGTGAGAGTGAGACACTTGATTTACTGGAGCTTAGGAGTACTCAGAGAGTGCAGAGTTTACTAGTGACTGACCAGTGACCACCAGTGCAGTTTTATTATATTATTATTTAATATAATCCGTTCTCTGCCTGAAAAAAATCCGATACACAGTGACACAGTAACAGTATACCATATCTGTGCTCAGCCTCAGTGTGCTGCATCATCTATGTATATCTGACTGTGCTGAGTGCTCAGTGCTCACACAGCTTAATTGTGGGGGAGACTGGGGAGCAGTAGCAGGAGTACATATTATTTAACAGTGCACACTTTTGCTGCCAGAGTGCCACTGCCAGTGTGACTGACCAGTGACCACTGTCTGACCACCAGTATATTGTGATTGTCTGCCTGAAAAAGTTAAACACAGCAAAAACTCTAATCCATGCTCTCATTATCTCCCGCATTGATTATTGTAATAGTCTCCTGACCGGTCTTCCCAAACATAGGCTCTCACCACTACAATCCATTTTGAATGCAGCTGTGAGACTAATCTTCCTTGCCAGACGTTCATCGTCTGCAGATCCGCTCTGTCAGTCCCTCCATTGGTTACCGGTATTCTACCGTATTAAATATAAAATACTTTTACTCACATACAAGGCTATTAACCAAACTGCACCAACATACATCTCTTCACTCATCTCAAAATATCTCCCTACCCGACCTCTCCGCTCTGCACAAGATCTGCAGCTCTCATCCACACGCATTACTTGTTCACACTCAAAATTACAGGACTTTATCCGGGCTTCACCCACTCTGTGGAATGCCCTCCCACGCACAGTAAGACTCGCCTCTAGTCTCCAAACCTTTAAATGTTCCCTGAAAACTCACCTCTTCAGACAAGCCTATCAAATTCCAGACCCACCGACATAACCTTCAGTGCTTCCCTATCTAATTAAATCCTCTGTAGAATATTCATAACATCACATATCTTGTCTTTCTTTAGTCTCACACCCTCCTGACACTTGGATAACTTTGTGGGGTATCATCATACAACCCATTAAGAACCTAGCAATCTGGTGGACCATTATGCAATAGGTAGCATCTATCCTTGTGTATCTATGCCTATTTCCCTATAGATTGTAAGCTTGCGAGCAGGGCCTTCCTACCTCTGTCTGTTTTTACCCAGTTTTGTTCTATTACTGTTGTTCTAATTGTAAAGCGCAACGGAATATGCTGCGCTATATAAGAAACTGTTAATAAATAAATAAATAAATAAACACTCGTCGTGTGGTGCTTTTATTCTATAAACGCATTCTGCTGACAGTGTCGAGCAGGTCCGTCATTAATTATATAATATATACCTGTCCGGCTGCAGTAGTGATATATATATATATATTTTTTTTATATCATTATCATCCAGTCTATATTAGCAGCAGACGCAGTACGGTAGTCCACGGCTGTAGCTACCTCTGTGTCGGCAGTCGCTCGTCCATCCATAATTGTATACCACCTACCTGTGGTGTTTTTTTTTTTTTTCTATCTTCTTGATACTACTAGTAGCTTACTTTAGGAGTCTGCAGTGCTGCTGACAGTGTCCAGCAGGTCCGTCATTATATAATATATACCTGTCCGGCTGCAGTAGTGATATATATATATTTTTTATATCATTATCATCCAGTCTATATTAGCAGCAGACGCAGTACGGTAGTCCACGGCTGTAGCTACCTCTGTGTCGGCAGTCGCTCGTCCATCCATAATTGTATACCACCTACCTGTGGTGTTTTTTTTTTTCTCTATCTTCTTGATACTACTAGTAGCTTACTTTAGGAGTCTGCAGTGCTGCTGACAGTGTCCAGCAGGTCCGTCATTATATAATATATACCTGTCCGGCTGCAGTAGTGATATATATATATTTTTTATATCATTATCATCCAGTCTATATTAGCAGCAGACGCAGTACGGTAGTCCACGGCTGTAGCTACCTCTGTGTCGGCAGTCGCTCGTCCATCCATAAGTATACTAGTATCCATCCATCTCCATTGTTTACCTGAGGTGCCTTTTAGTTGTGCCTATTAAAATATGGAGAACAAAAATGTTGAGGTTCCAAAAATAGGGAAAGATCAAGATCGACTTCCACCTCGTGCTGAAGCTGCTGCCACTAGTCATGGCCGAGACGATGAAATGCTAGCAACGTCGTCTGCCAAGGCCGATGCCCAATGTCATAGTACAGAGCATGTAAAATCCAAAACACCAAATATCAGTAAAAAAAGGACTCAAAAATCTAAAATAAAATTGTCAGAGGAGAAGCGTAAACTTGCCAATATGCCATTTACCACACGGAGTGGCAAGGAACGGCTGAGGCCCTGGCCTATGTTCATGGCTAGTGGTTCAGCTTCACATGAGGATGGAAGCACTCAGCCTCTCGCTAGAAAAATGAAAAGACTCAAGCTGGCAAAAGCACAGCAAAGAACTGTGCGTTCTTCGAAATCACAAATCCACAAGGAGAGTCCAATTGTGTCGTTTGCGATGCCTGACCTTCCCAACACTGGACGTGAAGAGCATGCGCCTTCCACCATTTGCACGCCCCCTGCAAGTGCTGGAAGGAGCACCCGCAGTCCAGTTCCTGATAGTCAGATTGAAGATGTCAGTGTTGAAGTACACCAGGATGATGAGGATATGGGTGTTGCTGGCGCTGGGGAGGAAATTGACCAGGAGGATTCTGATGGTGAGGTGGTTTGTTTAAGTCAGGCACCCGGGGAGACACCTGTTGTCCGTGGGAGGAATAGGGCCATTGACATGCCTGGTGAAAATACCAAAAAAATCAGCTCTTCGGTGTGGAAGTATTTCAACAGAAATGCGGACAACATTTGTCAAGCCGTGTGTTGCCTTTGTCAAGCTGTAATAAGTAGGGGTAAGGACGTTAACCACCTCGGAACATCCTCCCTTATACGTCACCTGCAGCCCATTCATCATAAGTCAGTGACAAGTTCAAAAACTTTGGGCGACAGCGGAAGCAGTCCACTGACCAGTAAATCCCTTCCTCTTGTAACCAAGCTCACGCAAACCACCCCACCAACTCCCTCAGTGTCAATTTCCTCCTTCCCCAGGAATGCCAATAGTCCTGCAGGCCATGTCACTGGCAATTCTGACGAGTCCTCTCCTGCCTGGGATTCCTCCGATGCATCCTTGCGTGTAACGCCTACTGCTGCTGGCGCTGCTGTTGTTGCTGCTGGGAGTCGATGGTCATCCCAGAGGGGAAGTCGTACTCGTAAGACCACTTTTACTACTTCCACCAAGCAATTGACTGTCCAACAGTCCTTTGCGAGGAAGATGAAATATCACAGCAGTCATCCTGCTGCAAAGCGGATAACTGAGGCCTTGGCATCCTGGGCGGTGAGAAACGTGGTTCCGGTATCCATCATTACTGCTGAGCCAACTAGAGACTTGTTGGAGGTACTGTGTCCCCGGTACCAAATACCATCTAGGTTCCATTTCTCTAGGCAGGCGATACCGAAAATGTACACAGAGCTCAGAAAAAGACTCACCAGTGTCCTAAAAAATGCAGTTGTACCCAATGTCCACTTAACCACGGACATGTGGACAAGTGGAGCAGGGCAGGCTCAGGACTATATGACTGTGACAGCCCACTGGGTAGATGTATGGACTCCCGCCGCAAGAACAGCAGCGGCGGCACCAGTAGCAGCATCTCGCAAACGCCAACTCTTTCCTAGGCAGGCTACGCTTTGTATCACCGGTTTCCAGAATACGCACACAGCTAAAAACCTCTTACGGCAACTGAGGAAGATCATCGCAGAATGGCTTACCCCAATTGGACTCTCCTGTGGATTTGTGGCATCGGACAACGCCAGCAATATTGTGTGTGCATTAAATATGGGCAAATTCCAGCACGTCCCATGTTTTGCACATACCTTGAATTTGGTGGTGCAGAATTATTTAAAAAACGAGAGGGCCGTGCAAGAGATGCTGTCGGTGGCCAAAAGAATTGCGGGACACTTTCGGCGTACAGGCACCACGTACAGAAGACTGGAGCACCACCAAAAACGCCTGAACCTGCCCTGCCATCATCTGAAGCAAGAAGTGGTAACGAGGTGGAATTCAACCCTCTATATGCTTCAGAGGTTGGAGGAGCAGCAAAAGGCCATTCAAGCCTATACAACTGAGCACGATATAGGAGGTGGAATGCACCTGTCTCAAGCGCAGTGGAGAATGATTTCAACGTTGTGCAAGGTTCTGCAACCTTTTGAACTTGCCACACGTGAAGTCAGTTCAGACACTGCCAGCCTGAGTCAGGTCATTCCCCTCATCAGGCTTTTGCAGAAGAAGCTGGAGACATTGAAGGAGGAGCTAACACAGAGCGATTCCGCTAGGCATGTGGGACTTGTGGATGGAGCCCTTAATTCGCTTAACAAGGATTCACGGGTGGTCAATCTGTTGAAATCAGAGCACTACATTTTGGCCACCGTGCTCGATCCTAGATTTAAAACCTACCTTGGATCTCTCTTTCCGGCAGACACAAGTCTGCTGGGGTTCAAAGAACTGCTGGTGACAAAATTGTCAAGTCAAGCGGAACGCGACCTGTCAACATCTCCTCCTTCACATTCTCCCGCAACTGGGGGTGCGAGGAAAAGGCTCAGAATTCCGAGCCCACCCGCTGGCGGTGATGCAGGGCAGTCTGGAGCGACTGCTGATGCTGACATCTGGTCCGGACTGAAGGACCTGACAACGATTACGGACATGTCGTCTACTGTCACTGCATATGATTCTCTCCCCATTGAAAGAATGGTGGAGGATTATATGAGTGACCGCATCCAAGTAGGCACGTCAGACAGTCCGTACTTATACTGGCAGGAAAAGAGGCAATTTGGAGGCCCTTGCACAAACTGGCTTTATTCTACCTAAGTTGCCCTCCCACAAGTGTGTACTCCGAAAGAGTGTTTAGTGCCGCCGCTCACCTTGTCAGCAATCGGCGTACGAGGTTACATCCAGAAAATGTGGAGAAGATGATGTTCATTAAAATGAATTATAATCAATTCCTCCGTGGAGACATTGACCAGCAGCAATTGCCTCCACAAAGTACACAGGGAGCTGAGATGGTGAATTCCAGTGGGGACGAATTGATAATCTGTGAGGAGGGGGATGTACACGGTGATATATCGGAGGATGATGATGAGGTGGACATCTTGCCTCTGTAGAGCCAGTTTGTGCAAGGAGAGATTAATTGCTTCTTTTTTGGTGGGGGTCCAAACCAACCCGTCATTTCAGTCACAGTCGTGTGGCAGACCCTGTCACTGAAATGATGGTTTGGTTAAAGTGTGCATGTCCTGTTTATACAACATAAGGGTGGGTGGGAGGGCCCAAGGACAATTCCATCTTGCACCTCTTTTTTTCTTTCATTTTTCTTTGCGTCATGTGCTGTTTGGGGGGTGTTTTTTGGAAGGGCCATCCTGCGTGACACTGCAGTGCCACTCCTAGATGGGCCAGGTGTTTGTGTCGGCCACTAGGGTCGCTTAGCTTACTCACACAGCTACCTCATTGCGCCTCTTTTTTTCTTTGCGTCATGTGCTGTTTGGGGAGTGTTTTTTGGACGGGCCATCCTGCGTGACACTGCAGTGCCACTCCTAGATGGGCCAGGTGTTTGTGTCGGCCACTAGGGTCGCTTAGCTTACTCACACAGCTACCTCATTGCGCCTCTTTTTTTCTTCTTTGCGTCATGTGCTGTTTGGGGAGTGTTTTTTGGAAGGGCCATCCTGCGTGACACTGCAGTGCCACTCCTAGATGGGCCAGGTGTTTGTGTCGGCCACTAGGGTCGCTTAGCTTACTCACACAGCTACCCCATTGCGCCTCTTTTTTTCTTTGCGTCATGTGCTGTTTGGGGAGTGTTTTTTGGAAGGGCCATCCTGCGTGACACTGCAGTGCCACTCCTAGATGGGCCAGGTGTTTGTGTCGGCCACTAGGGTCGCTTAGCTTACTCACACAGCTACCTCATTGCGCCTCTTTTTTTCTTTGCGTCATGTGCTGTTTGGGGAGTGTTTTTTGGAAGGGCCATCCTGCGTGACACTGCAGTGCCACTCCTAGATGGGCCAGGTGTTTGTGTCAGCCACTTGGGTCGCTTAGCTTAGCCATCCAGCGACCTCGGTGCAAATTTTAGGACTAAAAATAATATTGTGAGGTGTTCAGAATAGACTGAA
Organism: Pseudophryne corroboree; assembly: GCF_028390025.1. Classification (NCBI taxonomy): domain Eukaryota; kingdom Metazoa; phylum Chordata; class Amphibia; order Anura; family Myobatrachidae; genus Pseudophryne; species Pseudophryne corroboree. The sequence continues at coordinate 998,588,794 of NC_086444.1, read as the reverse complement.
AATGAGTGGAAATTATGGTTATTGAGGTTAATAATACTTTGGGATCAAAATGACCCCCAAATTCTATGATTTAAGCTGTTTTTTAGGGTTTTTTGAAAAAAACACCCGAATCCAAAACACACCAGAATCCGACAAAAAAAATTAGGTGAGGTTTTGCCAAAACGCGTTCGAACCCAAAACACGGCCGCGGAATCGAACCCAAAACCAAAACACAAAACCCGAAAAATTTCCGGTGCTCATCACTAAAAAATTGACAGGGGATCCCCCGTATTTTTAGAACCAGCACCGGGCCCTGCGTCCGGTCCTGGTGCAAAAAATACGGGGGACAAAAGAAGTAGGGGTCCCCCGTATTTTTAACACCAGCACCGGGCTCCACTAGCTGGAGAGATAATGCCACAGCCGGGGGATACTTTTATATCGGTCCCTGTGGCCGTGGCATTAAATCCCCAACTAGTCACCCCTGGCCGGGGTACCCTGGAGGGTAAATCAAGGGGTCCCCCCCCTCCAGCCACCCAAGGGCCAGGGGTGAAGCCCGAGGCTGTCCCCCCCATCCATGGGCTGCGGATGGGGGGGCTGATAGCCTTGTGTAAAATAAAAGAATATTGTTTATTGCAGAAGAACTACAAGTCCCAGCAAGCCTCCCCCGCAAGCTGGTACTTTGAGAACCACAAGTAACAGCATGTGGGGGTAAAACGGGCCTGCTGGTACCTGTAGTTCTTCTGCAAAAAAAATAAAAAAATATATATATAAAAATACCCAAATAAAAACAGGACACGCACACCGGGAAAGTAAAACTTTATTACATACATGCCGACACACACATACTTACCTATGTTCACACGCCGACCTCTGTCCACTTCTCCAAGTAGAATCCGGGGTACCTGAAAATAAAATTATACTCCCCTAAATCCAGTGTGTCCTGTTCTTTTTTTGTAATCCACGTACTTGGCAAAAAAACAAACCGCATACCCGATCCACGCACTGAAAGGGGTCCCATGTTTACACATGGGACCCCTTTCCCCGAATGCTGAGACCCCCCGTGACTCCTGTCACAGAGGGTCCCTTCAGCCAATCAGGGAGCGCCACGTCGTGGCACTCTCCTGATTGGCTATGCGCGTCTGAGCTGTCAGACAGCGCATTGCACAGCCGCTCCATTATCTTCAGTGGTGGGAACTTTGTGGTCAGCGGTGAGGTTACCCATGGTCAGCCGGGATTCGACGGTCGAATTGTGTCGAATTTAAAAACGGGCGAAAAAAAGACGCAATTCGTCCGGTATTGCATATACTCCATAGTGTTCTCGCTAGGCTGCATCAGTGCCTAATTTTAAATTGACCAAATGCACCCTGCCCTAATGGAGCCTAATGAAACAGTGTGCCCTCTGTCATCCCTATATGCGGGCTGCAGTATCCTGCGGGTAGCAAAAGTTGTGGTTTAGTGCTCACTGTGTGGATAGAGTCTGAGGGCAGCCAAGCATTACCTCAAGTGCTGTGCATGCCGCCAAGAGTGGCGAACAGGGGGTGTGCCATGAGGCCATGCCCCCTTCCTAGTGACCACACCCCATTTTTGGAGATGTGCGTGCATTCAGCATGCACAAAAGTGCATGATTTCCCACGCGGCGCCCTGCCCACTGTTCACCCTACAGTGAACACTATCTATATCTTTGGCTATTGGGTGTTAGAAATCCAATGTGCATTGAAAGTTACTGTTTTTAGCTCGTCTATTGAGTAATGCGGTATTGTTATAGTGTAAGTTGACAAGTATAGTACTGTTTTGTTTGATTTTTTTTTTTTTACCATTAAGGAAAACATATGTTACTACTCCTGGCAGGTTTGTCCCCATATATGATACCATCTATTAACCACTTAACTGACTATTTATTTCGCCGAAAACCGCTCCGAAATTGTCGGGTTTTTTTTATGAGTGAATTAGGTGAAGAACATGACTTTAACCCTATCCCAAATGATTTTAGTAAAAAAAAAAAAAAGGGTGGAAAAATACATATAATTTTTTTTTAAATATATTTTTATCAATCATCGAAACATCGATCGGGAACATCGCGACCATCGCGGCTTTCATTTTGAAAGCCGGGACAACTTGCAGGTATACAGGGGGGGTCTGGGGGTGGCTTGGGAGGGTTCATTTACTCTCCCCATCGGCTGCCATTGTCTGCAGCCGCTGGAAGGGGGGGATCCTGCCGTGCTGACCGACCAGCAGTGATCGGCAGACAGGGGGAGAGTGCAGGGAGGCAGAGGGCCTTCCTGTCCCTCTGACAGCAGCAGCGGAGGGAAGTTTATCTTCCCTGCCACTGCTGACAGTCTCTATCTGACTGGTCGCATCCTGTGCAACCAGGTCAGATAGAACACTTGTAGACATGGTCGCATCTGATGCGACCATGCCAGGCAAGTGGTTAAGGGGGCCTGGATGATGTAGAGGAGTGCTGAACATGCAGCCTTCCAGCTGTTGAACTACACATCTCAGCATGCCCTGCCACAGTTTAAGTATTGCCTAATAGTAATATTCTGTATGGGCATGTTGGGATTAGTTGTTTCACAACAGCTAGAGGGCCACATGTTGAGCATCCCTGATGTAGAGTACTAAAATTCTTATTATTGGACTGGTGTTGTGACCATCCAGTCACATACCATTCCATTCCACATTCTACGTACATCTTCTAAGCTCCATTCCAGTGCTGGATCCTGAGTTATCTCAGACTTCGTATAATGGAGTGACACTGACATGAATCTACCTGTGGGGATTTTAATGAAGGGACACCAGACATATTGATACATTAGGGGCTCAGTGATTAGATATAACCTTTTTCTAAAATTGAAATCCCTTTTTAATACAGGAAAAAATGTGCATTGTGCCGTTTTGCTTCTAAGGGGCCAATTCAATTGTTTTGGGTGTCTAAAAATCCCGTCTAAACTGGACTTTTTAGATGCCCAGACAACTTTCACAATTCAGTTGTGTTGGGGCGCCCATGCACATCACGCATGTCATGCCCAAACAGGGTTTAGCAATCTTAAATGGCTAATCCCGTCTAAACTCCCTGCTTAGGGCGTCCAAACTCCTGTTAAGAAAATTAATTGAAAAGTGAAAACATAATAACGAGAGAATATTTATGCTCTAATTGGAGCTGAAGTTGCCTATGCAATGTCCAAGATAAAGTTCATGGAACTTAAAGCAGGAATTTTGTATATTTTCTTTACACTGGCTGATTAATCAGACGCTTCACTGCTAAACAGTTTTTGATGGTTTCCTAGATTCCACAATGACATGTCCAGGCTTCCTGTGCATTACTCCAACATGAGCAATGCTAATTCATCGTGATGTCATGCTCTGTAGTAACTGAATGATAAAACATTATTTTTATCTCTTGGAGCCTCTGACCAGTTAATGGGCAAGACTTACCTAAGTATTAGTTCTATTCTGTATGTATACTATTGACAGTGTTATCAGAGGCCATTCTATAATGAAATGTGTTCTCTTTGTCACACAGAAATTGTACTCATACCTTGGAAAATAGATTTAAAAAAAGAAGAAAAAGTTAATGGACCAATAATGTGTATTTACATTGAATTAAATTTAGACCTAGCACGTATTGGTATTTACGTTAATGACCACTGAATTCAAAATACTTCCTTCAGTATATAAAAGAGCTTCTATGCTAAAGCATGGCTGCTTTGTGTAACAGTGAAAGGCACACTTCTCTGTACACACACTTCCTGTATAATCTAGTGAAAACCACAACAGGGAGCCACTTGAAAACTTACACACACATTCTATTATGTAAGTTTCTGTTTATCGGGACATATATGGATATTTGTAAATATGTATATATTTTCCTGGCAAGGTTAGCCCTGCTGCTTTTAGATATAAAAGTGTGCTTTGATGCTGTATAATGCAGTGTTTGCCTTTACCAAAGGTGGTTCAACTTCTTTTAACTCCTGCTTCCTCCCCCCTTATTTTATGAAAGTAATTAAAGTTGTTTGAATACAGCAATGTTGTTTTCCAGCCTTTTTATTGCGTTTCAGTTACAGTGCAAATACATTTTTACCTGCAGTATTCCCTTCCCAAGTTAATAATACCATGAGAGTGGTATAATGCACTTCACTGGTGCCTGCGTGGCTTGTATCCTCCAGGTTGTTAAACTTCTTATGTTTGACTGACGGGAACTGACATTAGGCGAACTAAGGCACTTGGCTAGTGTGGCATTATTTAGGGAGCATAGAAAACACTTATGTCATTTATTCAATGTCACTAATTCAGTGTCTGTAAAGGACTGGTGCAGAGGCAGCGGTCACATCCCAGTGCCACACTCCCAGGAATAGAAAATGCCTCCTTGCCCCCCACTACATCAGGTAGGCAGTGACGTGCGGTGAGCTCAGTGGCTGGGGATGCACTGGCAGCTAACATCCCCCACCCGCAGGGAGGGGAAAAAAATGTAGTCCCACACACATCACTAAAACCAGCACCAGGCAGAACCAGCCAGGGGGTGTAATGCCATAGCAGGGAAGACACTCAGTGTGGGGTCCCCCTGCCATAACATTAATCAGCCCCCCAAGCTAGTCAGCCCAGGGCTGGAATTCCTCGGAAAGTGGGGACCCCAAAAAATAAAAATGGGGTCCCCTCTCCTGAGCAACAACCAGCACTGGGCTGATGGCCTAATGGGAGAACATTAATACAATATATTGCTGTCCAGGGCTTCCATCCATTAACTTGATAGCGCTGTGGGTGCGGCGCTATTAAGTTACTGAAAGGCCTGGACAACAATATAGGCAATTGTACTGTAAACTGTGTGACAGTGTGTGTGAGTGTACTGTTGTAACTAAACACTTACATGCACTGACACTGCAGCAGACACTGGCTGACACTGTCTTTCTCCCTACCTGTACAGCACTGACAGTGATAGCCGGATGCAGTCACTGTCAGTGCTGAATCTGCTGCCCAGTGCCCAATCACAGTGACAGGAGCGTGCTTTCATATGGCACTTGTATTGGTGCCGCTTCTAGTGGGTTTTTTTATGGGCTTTTGCAGCCGTCTCCTTGGCCCCACCCCCCACCCGTCCCCTGCTTCCGGACTTTACAAAGGGCAGCGAGAAGCACCACTGTCAGTGCCGCAGAAATCAACTTAAACAGGTATTTATACTCTAAAATGATTACGATAATATAAAGATACTTATGACATAATATGTGTCATAAGTATCTTCTTTGTATTATTTTAATCGTTAATGACAGGGGAGGCACTGCCTCCCCTGACTGCACGTACCTGCAGGTAGGTGCAGCAGCTGCGTGTGGTTCGGGGATATGGGCTTGGTGCCTACCCGTCCCTGAACTCATTCACCTGCCCTGGTTCCAAACCACTATGTTATGTCTGCTCAGCTTCATGTGTTTGTGTGTGTGTGTATAATGTTAATTTTTTTACACCTATGAAGGCAGAATAGGGACCGGAAACTGTAAGCAGTAAGAGTGTGTTCAGGTAATTACGACACTATTAGATGGTAGGCCACCTCCAGTTATGCCTTTTTTGGAGGAGTGTCTACTGCAGGTACTGAAAGGCTGGTACAACTATATGCGAGCTTGCTACCTACGATTCCATATTGACCACTTCAGTTGGCAGTATTTAGTTAAATGTTACACAGAAATGTGACCTGTATATATTCTCCATATGCATATGACATCTCATTATATTATACATCCCCATGCTATCACTATTGTAACATGAGGCGTATGTGTACACACTTGTATGACTAAAGTACAGTATAAGTGTGATGTGTCAGACACAACATTTGCAGTGAATACAGTTTTTTTTACATTCTGCTTTTTATTTTTTCTTCTTCAAAATTTGCACATTTGGAGCACAAATGTGCCCCCGCTAATTGTCCTGATTGGCTTAACAAATATCCAGGATACTAGACCTGGAGAACATAAAAAAAAAAGTCTTTGGTGGGCATGGTATTGGGAGCCCTGTGCTTGAGATGCTGACAGTGAGTACCGACAGCAGCATCTCAACGCACAAACCCGACACTTGCTGTGTAATCTAACCCTAACCCCCTACCCTTACCTAAAGCCTGACATTAACCCACACGCTTAGTGCCTAACCTTAACCCTAACCTGCCCCACAGCCTAACCCTAACCTGCCCCACAGCCTAACCCTAACCTTCCCTTTAAAGCCTACACCTAACCGATTGTGATCGTTGTCTGGATCCAGACGACTGTGTTTTAACCAGTGTCAGGATCCCAAATGCCGGTATGCTGACCCAATCCCCTTAGGAGACCTCACTGGCCCACAGGCCATTGTATTCAGTGGATAGTACCTAGAATATCTGCTATCTGTCTTAAGTGGAACATTTTAAATTGACCATATAACAAAGTAACCCATGAAAGTGATTTATTTTTACATTCAGGCATGATCTTGGAAAGATGGTAAATTCAGTTTTTCTTCTTTTTTTCTTTTTTTGCTTTTTCCCCTCATGTGAAACATTTATATTGTTTCCACAGGGACGAGGGTCTGACTGTCTCACAGTGTGTAGGAAGTAGAAGCATGTAGACGCTCTGCAGAAAATAATATAAAATGAATCCTTGTGGGACAGTCGGCCAGCTAAACAGTGTGGCCATCAGGAATTGCTTCACACAAGCTTTTCATAAAAAGACAGATCTCAAAGATCCGTGGGAAAGAGCTGATACAGACTGTAGAGCGCATTCAGATTTAGTTTCCAAGGAATGCGGGGGTATTGGTGTGTTAATTGCACTGAAATGATGGCTGAGATTAGTGAAACCACAAATGACTGAACAGTCCTCTATTTACAAGTACAATGTTGATATATAACGTGGACAGTGTTGTCATTTGAAGAGTGCATGACTTGACCATAATTAATGCCAAAAGATCTCTCCAATCCTGAGCCTCTTATTTCAAAGAGATAGTGTCAGAGATTAATAATGCTTTAGAAGTAGCCTATCAGAAAGGGAACCTCTGCCCGCTCTAGAACATGCAGTACATACAACATAAACTTGGTACTGATCAGTTAATTCTGAAGGGCAAAATTGTACACGTAAAGCTACTGTGGCTGTAGCGATACATCGTGTCTAAAATTAGGACTATTACAATATGCCTTCCTCACTGATTAGCACCTATATTTATTATTATTTATTTATTAACAGTTTCTTATATAGCGCAGCATATTCCGTTGCGCTTTACAATTAGAACATCAGTAATAGAACAAAACTGGGTAAAAACAGACAGATATAGAGATAGGAAGGCCCTGCTCACAAATTTACAATCTATAGGGATTGGCATTGATACACAAGGATAGATGCTACCTATTGCATAATGGTCCACCAGATTGCTAGGTTCTTAATGGGTTGTATGTTACGATCACCCAGCAATGTTGGCCAAGTCTCAGGAGCGTGTGAGAGTTAAAAAAGACAAGATATGTGATGTTATGTGTAGTGTACAGAGAGGATGTAATTAGATAGGGAAGCACTGAAGGTTATGTCGGTGGGTCTGGAATTTGATAGGCTTGTCTGAAGAGGTGAGTTTTCAGAGAACGTTTAAAGGTTTGGAGACTAGAGGCGAGTCTTATTGTGCGTGAGAGGGCATTCCACAGAGTGGGTGAAGCCTGGATAAAGTCCTGTAATTTTGAGTGTGAACAAGTAATGCATGGGGATGAGAGCTGCAGATCTTGTGCAGAGCGGAGAGGTCGGTTAGGGAGATATTTTGAGATAAGTGAAGAGATGTATGTTGGTGCAGTTTGCTTAATGGCCTTGTATGTCAGTAAAAGTATTTTATATTTAATATGGTAGAATACTGGTAACCAATGGAGGGACTGACCGAGCGGATCTGCAGACGATGAATGCTTAGCGAGGAAGATTAGCCTCGCAGCTGCATTCAAAATGGATTGTAGTGGTGAGAGTCTTTGTTTGGGAAGACCGGTCAGGAGACTATTACAATAATCAATGCGGGAGATAATGAGAGCATGGATTAGAGCTTTTGCTGTGTCTTGTGTAAGATATGGTCGTATTTTGGATATGTTTCTTCGATGTATGTAACATGATCTTGAGACAGATTGAATGTGGGGTACAAAGGACAGATCAGAGTCAAGAATGACACCTAGGCAGCGAGCTTGTGGGTAGGGATGATTGCCGAGTTCTCAACAGTGATAGAGATATCAGGTTGGAAACTACTATAGGCCAGTGGAAATATAATTAATTCTGTTTTGGAAATATTACGTTTGAGGTGGCGAGATGTCATCCAAGATGAAATGGCTGAAAGGCATTCAGTGACACGTCCCAATACAGATGGTGGCAAATCTGGGGAGGATAGGTAGATTTGAGTATCATCCGCATACAGATGGTACTGAAATCCGAAAAGAGTTGATTAGTTTGCCAAGTGGTATAGATGGAGAAAGCTAGGGATTGTAGTATTTGTATGAGAAGAGAGTGGTCAACAGTGTCAAAAGCAGCAGAGAGATCAAGGAGAATAAGTAGTGAGTAATGGCCTTTAGATGTAGCAGTGACCAAATCATTCACTACCTTAGTCACTGCTGTCTCTGTGGAGTGCTGGGCACAAAGCCCTGACTTAAGTGGGTCCAGTAGGCTGTGTGAGTTAAGAAAGTGTGTGAGGCGAGTGTAAGCAAGTCTCTCAAGTAGCTTGGAGGGGCATGGGAGCTGAGAGATGGGACGGTAGTTTGAGAGAGAGTTGGGGTCAGATTTTTTTTTTTCAGAATGGGAGTAATCACTGCATGCCTGTACAGAGAAGGAAAGATACCAGCAGACGGAGAGAGATTACAGATTTTAGTTAAGGTTGGGATGAGCACAGCAGACAGAGCTTTACTAATTTGTGAGGGTATAGAGTCAAGGGGAGAGGTAGTAGAGTAAGCAGATGAAAAGAGTGCAGATACTTCATCTTCATTTGTAGGATCAAATGAAGAGAAGGTGTTAGAGGATTCAGGGAGGGAATTGAGCAGGTCACTTGCTGTGGAAAAGCATACCATTTCATTTTGGATCTTATCAATCTTGTCCTTGAAATAGGAAGTGAGATCTTGCGCACTGACAGTGGCTGGTGGGTTGGGTGAGGGAGGGACAAGAAGTGATTTAAATGTATTAAAAAGTCGCTTGGTGTTAGAGGCTTGAGCAGAGATGAGAGATTGAAAATATGTTTGTTTGGCAGTGTCCAGAGCATTACGATAAGAGTGGTACACGGTCTTATATGTGAGAAAGTCACTTGAACTACGAGATTTACGCCACTGATGTTCTACTTTACGTGAGAGTTTTTGTAGGTATCTAGTGTATTTAGAGTGCCACGGTTGACATCTAAGTCTACGTGGAGTGTGATGTAGCTGGAGCCACTTCATCAAGGGCTGTTTCTAGAGTTTGGTTAAGGTGTGACACGTTAGTCTCAGGAGAGGTGAATGTAGAAATTGGTGAGAGCAGTGTTGCAGAGAGATAGATAGTTGTTGAAAATTAATAGTGTTAATATTTCTGCGGGTTAGAGGCATCTTGGTAGACTTCAGGGGCATTGAGTTTGAAGTAATGGAGGAGAGCATGCAGGTGATAAGGTTGTGATCTTAGAGAGGGAAATAAGTGTTAGTGAGTTCAGAAACAGAGCATAGTCTGGTGAATACAAGATCAAGGCAGTGGCCCTCCAGATGAGTAGTGGAGTCAGTCCAGTGGGAGAGGCCAAGAGAGAAGGTTAGAGAGACTAGTTTAGAGGCATGGGGAGATTGTGGACTGTCAATAGAGATATTGAAATCATCCATAATGATGGTGGAGATGTCAGAGGATAGAAAGTGAGGGAGCCAGGCAGAAAAAATCTTCCAGAAACTTTGTGGGCTGCCCAGGTGGGTGATAGCTGCAACACGCAGAGAGAAAGGGGTGAAAATCCTAATACAGTGTACTTCAAATAATGTAAATGCGAGTGAGGGAACAGGTGGTAAAATTATGTGTGTGTAAGATTTGGACAGTAATATTCAAACCCCACCTCCTTCGCTGTTACCAGGCCTGGGGGGGGGGGGGGGGGTGAAGTGGAGGCCAACATAGGACAGTGCTGCAGGGGAGGCAGTGTCTGATTGTGTGAGCCGTGTTTTTGTTATGGCTAGCATATTTAGTTTTTTGCTATGAAAAAGTCATGAATAGATGTCAATTTGTTGCAAACAGAGCGTGCATTCCATAAAGCACATTTTATTGACTTGGGGGGAGATGGGAGACGTGATGTTGATAAGGTTTCTTGGATTTATATTCCGTTGTGAATCAGCTGAATGTGAGCGTGGGTATGTGGATGGGACCTGGATTTGGGGATATGTCACCAGCTAGTAGAAGCAGAAGAGAGAGATAGGTATAGTTGGGGGAGGTGTGTGATAGTTTCTTATGGTGACAGGTTGAGGATGTTAGTTAGTGTACATATATAGGTTAAAAGCTCATGAGTGTTAATAAGAGGGGAGTGGATTAGTGAGGCTGCAATGTGTATAGAGCGATGAATAACAGGAATAGTGAAGGATGTTGCCATTTTATAGAGGAAACCATGAAGTGCTAATAGGAAAAACAGTTTGTGGAACATGGTGTTTTTAAAGATAAAAGAATAGATAGGCAAGTGCTTAAGGAAAATGTAAGTTAAATGGTGAAATTACCTGGTTTCCAATGTTTTTCAATGTTTGTTCAAATGTTGGTTTTAACTGTTCTTCTAAAAATGTCCTATCTTTGTAATTTCCAAACTTCGTATATTTCTAAACTCAGACAACTGCCCCATAATTGAATGCTAACGTATACTAGGTCTAATTTACAAAGGCTACAGCTAAAGCTACCATATGACCATTGCACCCTATAGAATGTGCCTTGACCATCTATCTTCTCAAAACATTTTGCATACAAGATCTGATTGCAGCAGCAAACTTGTTAGCTAATGGGCAAAACCATGGGGGTAATTCCAAGTTGATCGCAGCAGGATTTTTGTTAGCAATTGGGCAAAACCATGTGCACTGCAGGGGAGGCAGATATAACATGTGCAGAGAGAGTTAGATTTGGGTGGGGTGTGTTTAATCTGCAATCTAATTTGCAGTGTAAAAATAAAGCAGCCAGTATTTACCCTGCACAGAAATAAAATAACCCACCCAAATCTAACTCTCTCTGCACATGTTATATCTGCCTCCCCTGCAGTGCACATGGTTTTGCCCAAATGCTGTCAAAAATCCTGCTGCGATCAACTTGGAATTACCCCCCATGTGCACTGCGGGAGGGGGGAAGGGGGGGGGGGGGGGGGTCAGATATAACATGTGCAGAGAGAGTTAGATTTCGGTGTTTTTTTTTTTGTTTCTGTACAGGGTAAATACTTGCTGCTTTATTTTTACACTGCAATCTAGATTTCAGTTTAAACACACCCCACCCAAATCTGACTCTCTCTGCACATGTTACATCTGCCTTCTCTGCAGTGCAGTATGGTTTTGCCCATTTGTTGCTGTGATCAGATCTGAATTAGGCCCAATGTGGTGACACATTTGTTTATAGGCACAATGAAAGATCGCACACTGGGGCTAATTCAGATATGTTTGGAGCTGCTATCACTGCTGCTGTATGGTAATGCAACATGAGGCGTTTATTACAAGTAGACGCCTCCTGCTGCAGTACTGATCTGACTACGTTCTAGGACGCAGGCATCTGATCGCTCACCATTGGTCAGCTTGCATCCTGTCGCAGAGGTCAGGAAATCTCCGTGCAACCAAAGCGATCCTTGACCTCTTCCCTCCACCTAAATGGCGGTGACTCGCCTCCATTTTGGGAAACCGAGGCTGTTTCCGCCCGCAGGACCCATTCACACGTGCAGAATGGGTCATGCGCATGTTCAACGTACCAATAATCTGTACTTTGCGACACACAAAGCAACAACCACAGCTGAATAACCCCCCACTGGTAACAATGTTGACAGGGTTTTTTTCATAGTAATAAGAAGGAAACAAAGATTAACATACATATTTGAAGATGTTCTATCGAATGACATTCTTGCTACTTGCTATATATGTGCATGTACGCTGCATAAAATATTTATGAACACGCACACACTATATATACCCTGTTCCACAGTACAGTTACTAGGCTATCTGACTTATGCATGTGGGATCAGGATTCATTTTGAAGTAATAGCTTCACACAGCATGGAGGATGCTGACAGCCTCAGGGATACTTTCTTTGTTCTGTTGCACCCATGATTTTAACAGCAACTGTGTCACTATAACATAGTCCGTGTTCTGTGTATCGCAGAGGGCTTTTGCTTTGTGCCCCTTTCTCAATTATTTTTTCTTTATTATAACATTTCCACGTGTGTTTTCCTTTCTAGACAAATGTGCTTTTAGAAATAATGCCTATCAGTAATTGGTTGTCATTCTCTTTTATATAGTAAAATATATTATATAATAACAAGCTAGCTAAAATCTGTATTGGTGTGGAAGTTCATGATCCCCTCATATGAACAGTGGAAGTTTTGTATGCTTTTCTGTTTCCCACAGTGTTCTAATATAGTTCTCTTTCATACAATAGCATTTGCAAATTACTGGGGTCGGCGGTAAGGGCAGTCATGGAATAATTCATGAACATCGATGAAGTCGTGCCTAATAAGCCACCTTAGGGCCACCCTTGGGACAACAGTGTTTTGCGGTAATGCAAACATTTCCACCCTCCAAAAATAACAGTGCAATTATCGTGTGCAAAATAAAGATATTTTTTGGGGGGATCCGGTCTGAAGATCGACAGTGTCTAGGTCGACAATGTTTAGGTCGACCACTATAGGTCGACAGGTCAAAAGTTCGACATGAGTTTTCAAAAAAATATATCTTTTTTGAACTTTTTCATACTTAACGATCCACGCGGACTACGATTGGGAATAGTAACCTTGTCCGAAGCATGGCGAGCGAAGCGAGCCATGCGAGGGGACACGGTGCACTAATTGGGCTTCCCGGTCACTGTATGGAGGAAACGACACCAAAAAAACATGAAAAACTCATGTCGACCTTTTGACCTGTCGACCTAGAACATGTCGACCTAGAAATTCTGTCGACCTAGTGACTGTCGACCTATAGTGGTCAACCTAAACATGGTCGACCTAGTCACTGTCGATCTAATGATCCACAGCCTTTTTTTTTTTTTGTCTCCTTTATTGCAATATGCTTTGCTGTTTAGAGCAGTGGTTCCCAAACTGTGTGCCTAGGCACCCTGGGATGCCATAAGGCTCTTGCAGGGGTGTAACTTATGGTCAAATTGATAGGCAAAGCCACTGATAGTGGCTGCCAATCATAAAACATGTAGGCAATGAGAAATACAACTCTGTACACCACCATATAACTGAGCCTTAGGATGACAGGTACTGTACTGCAGCCACTATTTACATAATGTAATATTTTTTTTTCTAAATGTATCAATACTTTTAGCCTAAGGGTGCCCTGAATAAAATGCTGACACTCTAAAAACTGCATATAAAACAATCTGTGTACATTTTAAGGGCATCAATAAGTGTGGTCAGCGCATTAGGTGGTGAGTCTGTCTCAAACAACATGTAAAGTCAGTCAGGTTTTCCACATTTTTCCCCTGATGATTCGGCCGGAAGGCAATCGATTTGCTGGCTGTCTGGATCCCAACGGTCATGATACAGGAGCCGGAATCCCCACAGCCGACAAATCTGACAGCCAGAATACTGGCTCACTGGGGCTATTCCCACCCGTGGGTGTCCACAAGACCCATAGACCGGGAATAGATCCTGAGCCCGCACTGTGGCGAGCGCAGCGAACACACAAGGAGGCTCATAGCACTCCCCCCGCTGCCGGCATTCTGGCGGGCAGGTGACCGCTGTCTGGATACTGATAGCAGTCATCCCGCCCGCCGGGAATACATATGTATTCTGATTCAGCCACGGCAGGGTCATTGTACAGTACAGTATGTCGCTATCTGTGAGAAAAACATTTCCCTTGAAACATAAAATAGAAAAGTCTGCTATTACCTACTGCCATAATGGAAAGGTTGCTCTGTAGAAATGATTTCTAATAGCTTATACTTAAAATGGGATCTATATTCCCCTCATTCATATGATTATTAGTGAATTGACAGGTGTATTCTTATGGTTAATTGTGTGTAATAAAATGTATTTATCAAACAGACATGGACAGATCAGCAAAAGAGCACTGCAGGTAGTTTTTTCATTGGCTGTCCATGTAGGCCAGGCCTGGCCAACCTGTGGCTCTCCAGATGTTGTGAAACTACACATCCCAGCATGCCCTGCCACAGTTTTAGCATTCCTTAATAGCAAAACTGTGGCAAAGCATGATGGGACTTGTAGTTTTACAACAGCTGGAGAGCCACAGGTTGGCCAGGCCTGATGTAGGCTATATAAATGATGTTCTTTTTATTATTTCATACTTCTAAAGATTTATATTCCTTGCTATAGGGTGCCTAGATGATGTTTCATTAGGAATATACACTTATGCTTGAAATTACTTTTTTTTTTTTAAATCCAGTGTGTGTGTTTTGTGAAGTATTTAAGTGATAAAGTAAAAATATTTGAAAGCATGAGCATATATTGTAGATGGCAAGCATGTGGAAAGCACTTTGGTCTAATTCTGAGTTGGGAATAAAGTAAGAAACAGCACCTAACTTTGCACCTTAGTAAACCAAGTTGCACTGCAGGTGGGGCAGGGGTAAAATGTGCAGAGAGATTTCGGGCGGAATTCAATTGCCGGCGAAGGGGGAAAATTGCCGTTGCTGCAGCTTTTAAGCTCCGGTGCCATCTCACACCCTTTGCCCCTGCCGATTCGCACTCAGTGGGGTAGGGAACACTTTTATGCGAGATCCTGTCGCCGTAAAGTGCGGCAGGTGTCATTCAAATTAATCCAGGTGAGATCATCATTGGCAATTGAATTCCCCCCTTAGATTTGAGAGGGGTGTGTTCAAACTCAAATTTAAATTGGCTTGCAAAACTGTCCAGCATTTGTGAGCTGCATGCAAAAATAGGCAGTATTTACCCTGCATGCAAAATAATGTATGTATTTACACCCCTTGCATTGCAACATGGTTTGTTCAGATACAGTTTCTTGCTCTTTATTGATTTATACCCAACCCATGAATCAGGCCCTTTGTCTGTTCAGTAAAACCCAGTCTTATTTTATTAATGTGTGTTCCCAATTTTAAATATGCCAATTCCATAGAAATAATTGTAGTTAATAATTGTATATTGGTTCAGATCGCAAAATAGATTTTACTGTGGTAGAAAGCGCTGTGTGCACTCTGGAGTCACATAGCTGCAGCACTAATGTACCCCGCCTTCTATGTCCTGACCAGTGCTATAGTGCCTTCGGTTCAGCTCACTGAATGGTAAAGGTGTCAGGAATTTTACCCATGTACCCCACGGGAGGTTTCTGTTCTTCATGAGTTCGCTTTAGGACCCTTTTGTTATGGTTTGACATGTGTACCGCAGTGATGTGAGGTCAGGGGAGGCAGAGCCTCACCAAATTTTGCAGCTCTCGGCTTGAAATACAGGGCCTTATGGAGAAAACAGAGGTGAGGCAACTAACGCCTTTATTCCAAATACTGCGGGGTCACAGCCAGGAGCCTGACACAGGTGCTATCCAGCTGCGACCCGCCTCACGCCCCTTTCGCACCGCACTTACCAACCCGGCATATTGCCGGGTTGGTGACGTTGCTGCTGACGCGGCGGGAGCTGCGCTTGGAGATTACATGATCTGCAAGCACCGCCCGTACATCACTGTGAACGGGAAGCGGGGTCGATGCAACTCTGCTCCTGTTTACCCGTGTTCAACCCTGCAAACTACCCAAGTTGGAATACCGGGTCACTCGACCCGGATTATTCCAACTCCACCCTTTTACACCAACCAGCAACACGGGTTATGCACGTTCATGTGTATACAAAGTTCATGTGTATACAAAGTATATACTGTACTCCTCCACCTTTGTATAATACCCATATGAACCAGCGGGATCATATACTGTAAGTGCGTGTAAATCTGGCTGCAATATTAGCCAGGGCCTCCCCAGACACTGACCTCACCACATGTCAGTGGTGAACTGCCCCTGTCAAACTCCCCACCCTTCCATGACCCCCCAAGGGCTCACACTGGTTTCCTGGAGAAAAAGTTGCCTGTTTCCCAGTTTAAGTTTGAGCAGAATACGGATTTGTTTTAAGCTGTGCTTCAGGAAACAGCCACTCCGTGGCATAATTAGATTTTACTGTGTCACAAAGCAACCTTTTACAAATTTCCTCATCCTTCCAATACACTCCCTGTCCCTATTTCATCTGTAAAGTCACACCCAATCAAAATGGTTGCTGTAATCCCTGCCTTCGTATGCTATTGTATACACACATGCTTTTATCCTTACTGTCTGGCACGGGTGGTATTCATGTGACCGGCAGTCAGGAGGCCGACGGTCACATGACCTAACCCCAACATCCTGCCCCCTCACTATCCCGATGGTTGGCATGATGACCAACAGGGACTGTTTCCACTCGTCCACGACACCCATGCGGTCGCCACCGAGCCCGCAAGGGGCTTGCTGTACTCGCCCCCACCCCGCGCGCGATCCCGGCGTCGGTATGCTGACTGCTAGTCTCCTGACCGTCACTCAGCCATACCACACCCACTCTGCACGTAATGTGTTTTAAGTGTCTTATACAGGCTCTGGCTGACCCCATTTTAGCATACATGCTATCCGAATGATTCAGATTGGAAAATCAGGACACATTAAGCCAGACACTCGAAGCACACAAAGTGCGACCTCTAGTGCCAAAACTACATCTGAGCTGGCTGAACCATCCCATTTTGTGTTGGTCTCCACCATATTGATCATCCATAATTGGCACTTTTGGTATGATCGCCAGTGCCTGCATGGCCTGTCCTGGCTATAGTAAGATTCTTGCTGCCATAATATGTTTGACTATTGGACTTATTTCTGTTTAATTGAAATCAGTTCCAAGTGCTGGTAAGTTAAGGAGCACAGTGGGGTTCAGTATGATTTCCGGATGTGCCGGTGGTCAGAATCCCGACAGCGGCATCCCGTTCATCAGAATCCCGACAGCCCCCCAGTAAGCCCCTAACCCTCACCTCTTCCCTAACCCAAACCCTCCCTTGTGGGTGCCTAGCCCTAACCCTCCCCGCGTGGTGCCTAACCTCCCCTGCTAAGTCCCTAACCCTCCCTCTCCGGTCCCTGACCCCAAACCTTTCCATCTCTAATGACTAAACCTTCCATCACAGACCCCCATCCCCCACAGCCCCCCCCCCCTTTCCCCCCAACACCCCCCCTACCGTCCCGGCTGGGCGTGATGAAAGAAGGATCTGTATTCCGGGCGCCGGTATTTAGACGCCAGGATCTTGAGTCCTGTTGGGCTTTAGATGCCGGTGTTCCTGCGGCGGACTAGATTCTGACGTCGGTATTTCGAGCACCAGGATCACGTTCGTCGGGAAGCTGCTTCCACACTAAGAGGGTAACCCTTCTGTAGATGTTTTTGTGTTTGTACAGATACAAGTAATGAGACTGTCACTGAGGGGTGAGTGTGTTCTATGTCCTGACAGTCATATTGGGGGTTAAGAAAAGAATAAAATGTTTATCTGCCCCATAGACTTGAAAAGCTGTGGGTGAGGCAGGAGACTAATTAAAGTTCCACATATTTAAACTTGAAGATAAACATCCCATGTAGTGTGAATGACATCTAGGGAGGTGTCTGAGGAACTTGCTTACAGCTGCACAAACCTTCTCTTTGTAACAAGAATTTCCATCGTGTTTATCTCCTTCCTGGTGGAATTTCTGTACAGATCAGTGATCAGTATATAATAACCTTAATATTCCATTAACTCTTAAAGGAGACATCTACCTGTAATATTCCCCCAACCCTGCCATTATTTACATACTAAAATCCTCCATCCAGAGAAGAGACTCCCACTGCTACTACGACAGGTGTGGGCAAGGTTTGCGGGCTCCAGGAATCTCTCTGTGTACATGTCAAAAAGCAGATGGGGCGATTGCACTGGTCTTTTAAATTGTAAGATCTTTTAGGAAAAGTCTCTATTAATGTCCCTACATATCCTGTGTAAATTAGTAATTCTTATGATGAATGCCCGATACATACTATGTACACATACATAGGGATGTGGGCGCTACTTAAATGCATTAATAATGATAATGGTACCTGTCCAGTAGGCAAAGCCTGGAGGCTATTACGCAAGTCTGCACCATTCTTCTGCTAGTCAGGGGGAGGCAGGATTTCTGGAACTCTTTTCAGAACTGAAATGATTGGTGGTATGGATCGTGTGAGCATACTGCTCTGTTTCATTCAGTTGTCACACTCTACAAATGTTTACCTCACATATTATATGTCATAGAGCATAGGTTCTCAAACTCGGTCCTCAGGACCCCACACAGTGCATGTTTTGCAGGTCTCCTCACAGAATCACAAGTGAAATAATTAGCTCCACCTGTGGATCTTTTAAAATGGTTCAGTGAGTAATGAATACACCTGTGCACCTGCTGGGTTACCTGCAAAACATGCACTGTGTGGGGTTCTGAGGACCAAGTTTGAGAACCTATGTCATGGAGTATGAGCTGACTGCATGCACTGGGACTGATTCTGGGTCACCCGCACGCCCGACTGTGTAACCACCTTCCGAGTGCAAACAGAATGCTAATATTACTGTATGCACATTGTAATGCATACACATCGCACCACCTGTACATGAGATCAACCTTTATTATCCTAAGCACTTACACCTACCTATTAAAGGTGTGGGATATCCATCTGAATTTGTCATCCATAATACAAATGTATGACTTAGGATAGTGAGTGACTCTGGCTACACGACCACAACACAGCCCGACATACTTGCAAGTGTAGAATCATTAGTTTAGCAGCCGCAGAGAAACAGATGGAATACGTGCCACTATGAATCATGCATATAGGGGGAGATGTACTAAGCAGTGAAAAGAGTGGAGAAGTGAGCCAGCGGAGTAGTTGCCCATGGCAACCAATCAGCTGCTCTGTATAATTTTATAGTATGCAAATTATTAATGTTACCTCAATGCTGATTGGTTGCCATGGGCAACTTATACACTGGCTCACCTCTCCACTCTTTTCACTACTTAGTACATCTCCCCAATAATCACAGATGCAAAATTTGCAGTATGCACAAAAATTGCTATGCTTTCACATTTGTTCTTGTGTCCGACTTAAGAGTCAGACCCAAAAAGCCATATACTGTATATTTATTTAATATCAGGAGCAGCTGTATGTATGTCACAGGGGCTGTATCTGGGTCACAAGTCCAATTTACTATCTTATGCTAATATGAGAATCTGTACACATTCAAGCGGGAAGACGCAATGCCCACTGGGTTTCCATCCACAGCTGCTATTAGTTTCGGCACTTGCATCTTCTTTTTATGGATTTTGCACAAGTATATCTTTTGTATTGACTGTGTGTGCGCGCACTTTTAGTACTGTTTTTTTCTTTGAATGAGAAATGCCTTTAGAATGTAGCAATCTTAAATGTTGCCCTGTAAGTTTCCCTGTGCTTACCGCAGCACTGTTACTTAAACTCTATATAAGTTGTTATATCAGAGTCCACAGTCTAATATAAAGTGGCATTTGGTGTCCTGGTGACATAGATCATACTGCTGAAATGTGCAGTGTAATCTGGCAGGCCTGTGATTTGGACAGTGGCCTGCAGAGTTTGGAGTAGAAGTTGGATATTATTGCTTCCAGCTGTGCTAGCCAGACATCGGAGAGGAGGAATTCCAGAGTTCCCTGAGCAAATAGCTAGAGAAAAGGTAATTTATAATGCATGAAAGTCAACCAGGAATTTCACCTGCCGAACCTTAGCTGTTAATCAGTCACTGGATAAATATTCACTGTCTCTTAATGAGAAAATGTGTTTACTGGTTTACTGAACACGTAATGTTTAACTTGGGAATTAGACTTCCAGACGTGTTTAGTTTCTAGAGAGCAAGTAGAAAAGATGTTTCATTTGGATGTTATATCAAATCCTCTCATCATCTGCCTCAATTTATATAGCACCAGAATATTACACGGTGCTTTATAATTCAGGACAAACGGGTAATAAAACAAGATTGGTTACTAACAAACTTATCAGTAAGAGAGTCCTGCATGCATGATCTGTATGATACATGATCATACACTAATGATTTTTGCCTATTTTCTATGCAATCTGTCTAGATCGCTTAGAAATTAAGCACACATCGCTCCGTGTGTACACCCCACAGAGATAGCGATGCGCAGTCCCGTGCGTCTCCATCGCCGGCTCAGATCATTGAAGCATGCAGGCAAGATCTAGTTAGATCACCTAGCATGTACATAAAGAACACTGGTTAGCACAGATCGCTGTGTGTATAGCGATGTGTGCTGAGCGATCGGTGATAACCTAGATCGCTTAGCACACAGCACAAGTCGCCCTGTGTGTATGGGGCATATAACCTAGGATTCTTTGTTTTTCCTCTTAATGCAATATGTTATAGTACATTGTGTTGTGTGTAATGTATATCAAAGTTACTTTTAAACAAAAAGCAGTAGAAGAATCATTATTAGAATATTTGGAAAGCTATGTGCTACTGTATCATCCTCTCCAGGTACTTAGGGGGGCATTTACTAAGCAGTGAGAAGAGCGGAGAAGTGAGCCAGTGGAGAAGTTGCCCATGACAACCAATCAGCACTGAAGTAACATCTATAATTTGCATATTATAAAATGATACAGAGCTGCTGATTGGTTGATGGGGCCACTTCTCCACTGGCTCACTTCTCTACTCTTATCACTGCTTAGTAAATGTTCCCCTTAGTCACTATTTTCTAGGTGATTTGGTTGCCAGAAGGGCAAGTTTAATGATCCAAATGGGCATTTTGATGTCCACTTTGTGCAGATCGGTCCAGTATATGGGTTCATAAGGGTAGATTCAATTGCCGGCGGGAGATTTGAAAAAACCCTGCAGCGCTTGGTCTTTCCCGCAGCCGCAGGTTTTTGGAATTCAATTAGGCGACAGAAAATGGGATTTCTATAGGTCTGATTTTTCCTGCAATCTTTATTTTTAAGAACAATCACTGGGACTTGCTCAGGCACCCTCCTGAGGAGTAATTAAACAATTTGAAGTTTCTAATTATCTTAATTAGTCTGTAATTGCTCATCTTCCAAAGCGGTGTCTTCTGCATCCAACATCGGCAGCCCGGTCTTTTGCAGCAGCGGTGAGTATGTAATGTGTGTGTGTGCGTTTGTGAATATGTATCTGTGAGTGTTTGTATGTGTGCATGAGTGTCTGTGTGTGTGTGTTCACCTACCCCTTCCCCCATGTAGTGTCATCCCCTTCCCCCCAGAGCCTGCCGCTGGAAGTACTAAATCTCCCAGCACCCACAGAGCATCCCAGCAGCCCCCGGGACTGCCAGCAGCTGCTTACACAGTGGGAAGATGGAGGGGAGACCACCGGAAGCCGTAAAGACCCCCAGAGAGGTCAGTATAATTTTTTGATTCATGCGCCACTGGGATTTGGAAACCGTGGGTATCGGGAGCACACATACTCGCAGTAATCCAAAATTGGGCGGTTGGTACACAAGGTTTTTTACATTGCTAAACCTCGCGCCCACTTGAATTCCACCTAAGTATGCAAATCTTTAAACATATGTTAGGTTTAGGCTCTAAAGCAGAGATTTTCAACCTTTTACAACTCGCGGCACACTGAACAAGTTTTAATTATTGCCAAGGCACACTGAAATATAATGGTGTTGCATGGTGCAGTTGCGTGTCCTAGGATGTCATGTCACAGCTTCTCCATAGGTAACGCCTGAGCCACATCTGAGAAAGCCAGAAGAGCCCAACACTGCCCGAGCCCAGAATTATAACTGGCTCTGCAACCCTTAAACCCACCAGTATTGATCATTCCAGGGCCTTAGTAGCGGCATAACACTGATGGGCCTGGCTCTGCTTCTATGGCGGCACACCTGGAGACTGCTCAGGGCACACTAGTGTGCCACGACACAGTGGTTGAAAAACACTGCACTAAAGGGATACGTTTAGGGTTAGGCTGTGGGGAAGGGTTAGGCACTAAGGGGTGATATTAGGTAAGGCTGCAGGTACGAAGGGTTAGGGTTGGGGGAGGGGAAAGAGGGTTAGAATACTTGCCTAGCAGGTGTCAGGATTCTGCGAATCGGGATGCTGCTGTCTGCCTTCTGACTGCCTGCATCCCGTACCCAACCCCTATGATTGTACTGTCCATGCCATTGTGATGGTTTCTTGTGCTCTACTGAGCGGTGTCAGGGTTGTGTCACCCTGTACTGTGATGAGAGCTGTGTTAGATGTGTAGTAAGTACTGTGATGAGAGTTGTGTGAGGTGTGTAGTAAGTACTGTGATGAGAGCTGTGTGAGGTGTGTAGTAAGTACTGTGATGAGAGTTTTGTGAGGTGTGTAGTAAGTACTGATGAGAGCTGTGTGAGGTGTGTAGTAAGTACTGTGATGAGAGTTTTGTGAGGTGTGTAGTAAGTACTGTGATGAGAGTTGTGTGAGGTGTGTAGTAAGTACTGGGATGAGAGCTGTGTGAGGTGTGTAGTAAGTACTGGGATGAGAGTTGTGTGAGGTGTGTAGTAAGTACTGTGATGAGAGCTGTGTGAGGTGTGTAGTAAGTACTGTGATGAGAGCTGTGTGAGGTGTGTAGTAAGTACTGTGATGAGAGTTGTGTGAGGTGTGTAGTAAGTACTGTGATGAGAGTTTTGTAAGGTGTGTAGTAAGTACTGATGAGAGCTGTGTGAGGTGTGTAGTAAGTACTGTGATGAGAGTTTTGTGAGGTGTGTAGTAAGTACTGTGATGAGAGTTGTGTGAGGTGTGTAGTAAGTACTGATGAGAGCTGTGTGAGGTGTGTAGTAAGTACTGTGATGAGAGTTTTGTGAGGTGTGTAGTAAGTACTGATGAGAGCTGTGTGAGGTGTGTAGTAAGTACTGTGATGAGAGTTTTGTGAGGTGTGTAGTAAGTACTGATGAGAGCTGTGTGAGGTGTGTAGTAAGTACTGTGATGAGAGTTTTGTGAGGTGTGTAGTAAGTACTGTGATGAGAGTTGTGTGAGGTGTGTAGTAAGTACTGATGAGAGCTGTGTGAGGTGTGTAGTAAGTACTGTGATGAGAGTTTTGTGAGGTGTGTAGTAAGTACTGTGATGAGAGTTGTGTGAGGTGTGTAGTAAGTACTGTGATGAGAGCTGTGTGAGGTGTGTAGTATTCTTAAAGCTTATTACAGTCTGAAATTGGTGACATTGCTAAGACCACAGGAAGTCGTTTAGACTACGGGATCGTGACCTTGCGTAGTTAGAATTGGCTACAATGCAGTGCCCAGGACTATTCACTTACAGCACGTGGTAGCCCGCAGGATTCACTAAATGCAGGTTTCTGTTCACCACCTCCTAAGGCTCGAACAGTAGTCTGTGTTGAGTTGGGCTTTCTCCCCCTAGTGCAGCCACTGCAAATGCGTTAACTGATAGCTCTGGGTACTTATCCTGTAATCCATGGGTTAACACACATTAACCGCAGATTTACTGTGCAAGGAAAGTGCTTGTAATTGAATAGATTCGGGAGTAAAAGTCTGAGACTATCACACTGCTGTCCCCTGCATGGTAAGATATCGAGGCTAATTGAATCCGGCCCATAGTTATCAAAGGCAAACTCTGCTTTATTACTTTTAGTTAGGTAGGTTTATTTGTTTGACACAATAATAAAAATCCAGGTCATGCAGTGACTTTAATTGGATCCATAATTTTATTACAGTTTTTTATCATTTTGATTTTATGATGGAGTATAAGTAATATATGTTTACAAGTTCTGGTAATGCATGCCTATAAATTAAACTGCCTACAGCTCAATAGCAAACACCATGGAAAATGCACAATGCATATTGCTTTCATTAGCAAGGAGCTAGGGGTTATTCAAAGGACCGTTACTAATTCAAGAAAACATTTTATTGCAATTACTCACAAAGGCCGGAGAGACATGTTACAGATTATTATTTTTTCTGTTTATCCATATTGTCCTTAAACAGATATTCTTAATATATTTGTGTGTCTGAGTTTTTGGCTACTCTTTTTTTTAATGTGCACAGAAGATACATTTTTTGAGGGATTATCAGATCTTCATGGTTTTCATGCACCAATAATTACCATTGACTAAATTTACTGATTGTCAAGTATCCTGACAATTAAAAAAATAAAATAAAAAATAATATATATATATATATATATATATTTTCTTTTCATGAATAACATAGTTTATTCTCAAAGGGGGGAGAGACTTAAAGGTTTGTGGTTAACATTCAACAATCCTTGCTGTATGGATTAAAATTGTGTGTTTGTGTGACTACAGAACTCGCACACATCACATACATAGGCCAAAAAATAATCCAGTACTACTGAAGGCAAAATACCTTGTATTGTTAATGTAGTTGTTTAATACATGTTTAGGACTTAAGTTTTCAATTAAAAGGTCTCATATTTTTTCCCCCCAGCATGAATGGTGCAATGGATAGCTTAGCACTGAGGTCCTGGGTTCGATTCCCACCCATGCCCTAACTGTGTGGTGTCTGTATCTAAATAATTGCTAATAATTAATTAATTAATAAATCACCCAGAGCTAGTGAACCATTAAGAAGAGGCTTTATTACACCATAAGCAATGGTGGGGGCGATTTATTAAAGTTTGGTGAGAGATAAAGTACCAACCAATCACCTCTTGTCATTTTTCAAACACAGCCTGTAAAATGGCAGTTAGATCCTTCTCCAAACTTTGATAAATCTCCCCCAATATATTTAAAAGTGTTAGGATTTTTGTAAAATGAAATGTTATAAAACCATCGGGTCTGTTATCTAACCTCCTGGAGAAGCATCCTACCTAGCTTGTCCAGTAGGATAGATCTACTTTCTTGTGAACAGTGCAGTATCACTGTAATCACAGGGATTGTCTAGTATGTTAAGAGGTGCGGTGTCTTTATTACATTATCTGGTAAATTGAGAGTCTTCACACACAATTTACACAGTTATTGAAGATATGAATAGAAATCAGGTAGGCAATTCTGGGAATAAGCAAAGGAGGCAGAAATAATCAGCCATTGTCCTGAGCTGTGTTTATACATTTATAACACTGCACTTTCTCACTTTTTGGATGAGTGAAAGAGCATCTGCTTGTGCTTAAAGATGGGGGGGAAAGTAGTTGCACGCTGGGGACATACATTACTATGAGCCTAATGTGCTATTCTCTGTCCTCTCAACACCTTTTCACCCCTATAACCCAGGCAGTATTTTTCTTCTCCAGATCTAGATCATATCCTGCCATTGACACATCTAAATGTTCTTAGACTTTTATTTTTTAGACAGATAGCAGAGCAGCACCGTGACCTTGTTGGCAGCATTACCGTCTTAATAGCTAGACATAATTTAAGGTGCTCTTAGCAGCCTCTTCAACCCTGAAGGCTGTACAGAAGTATTTCAGTTTTTCTGTGCTCTCCTGTAGATGGGAGTTAAGCTGCAGGATGTGTTTTTGTTGAACACCACTACTAGGCAGCCTCCCTCCCCTGTATCAGATGGGTTTATGTTTGGCTTCTCCAGTTAAAAACTAAAACAAAAAACAACAAAACAACAAATTTGATGAAATTGCGAGATGGTATCTGACATGTGGTACATCTGTACAGCTGAAAGAGTGTGGAGGAAAAGCTGTAAAAAAGAATTCTATACACAGTATTTTATGTAATCCACTCATTTTTAAGAATTGTTTTTAACTTACTTGAAAAGGCAGCAGATTTATTATTGAACATAATATTTAACCTATAGAGGCTGCTGTTGTCTGAAATGCAGGTACTGTGGCAGATATGGAGATATAGGGTGGTCTTCATTATGCCGACTGACTGGATCCCGGCGCACAGTATATGAGAGACGCTCAAAGGGACATTGGATTACTGGCTTCCAGAGCCAATGCCATGGCTATTTCAGCGAGAAGATCCTTATGGACCCGCCAGTGGACCGGTGATGCGGATTCGAAAAAGCATATGGAGGTTCTACCCTATAGGGGAGACGTGTTGTTTGGTGATGAGCTGGCGGACCTGGTTTCTACAGCTACCGCAGGTAAATCTAACTTTTTACCGTTTATTCCCCAACAGCAGAAGAAAACTCCAACATATCAGATGCAGTCCTTTCGGTCACAAAAGTCCAGAAGAGGTCGGGGATCCTCCTTCCTTGCCAGAGGTAAGGGTAGAGGGAAAAGAACACCTGCTTCGGCTTGCGCCCAGGAACAGAAGTCCCCCCGAGCTTCTACAAAACCCACTGCATGACGCTGGGGCTCCCCTGCGGGAGTCCGCACCGGTGGGGGCTCGTCTTCGACTCTTCGGCCAGGTCTGGGTCA
Source organism: Pseudophryne corroboree (assembly GCF_028390025.1). Classification (NCBI taxonomy): domain Eukaryota; kingdom Metazoa; phylum Chordata; class Amphibia; order Anura; family Myobatrachidae; genus Pseudophryne; species Pseudophryne corroboree. The sequence continues at coordinate 998,562,394 of NC_086444.1, read as the reverse complement.
GCTCAGACCTGAATCCTTGGGCGTTGGAAATAGTTTCCCAAGGCTACAAACTGGAATTCGAAGAGGTGCCCCCACGCCGATTTTTCAAGTCGGCCGTACCAGCTTCTACCCCAGACAGGGATGTAGTGTTAGCTGCAATTCAAACGCTGTGTCAATGGCAAGTAATTATCAGGGTTCCCTTGAACCAACAGGGAAGAGGGTACTATTCAACCCTCTTTGTGGTCCCGAAACCGGATGGTTCGGTCAGACCTATTTTGAATCTAAAAACCCTAAACCTGTACATGAAAAGATTCAAATTCAAGATGGAATCGCTCAGGGCGATAATAGCCAGCATGGAGGAGGGAGAGTTTATGGTGTCACTGGACATAAAGGATGCTTACCTTCATGTCCCCATATATCCTTCCCATCAGGAGTACCTGAGATTCGCTGTACAGGATTGTCATTACCAATTTCAGACGTTGCCGTTTGGACTTTCCACGGCCCCGAGGATTTTCACCAAAATAATGGCGGAAATGATGGTGGTCCTGCGCAAGCATGGAGTCACAATTATCCCATACTTGGACGATCTCCTGATAAAAGCGAGATCAAGAGAGCAATTGCTGAGCAATGTGACACTCTCTCTGAGAGGGCTCCAGCAACACGGTTGGATTCTAAATCTACCGAAGTCACAGTTGATTCCGACAACTCGACTAACGTTCCTAGGTATGATACTGGATACGGAACAAAAGAAGGTTTTTCTCCCGTTGGAAAAAGCCCAGGACATCCAGAACATGGTCAGAGACCTGCTAAAGCCAAAAAGAGTGTCAGTTCATCAATGCACTCGTGTTCTGGGGAAAATGGTGGCAGCCTACAAGGCCATCCCCATCGTCAGGTTCCATGCAAGGACGTTTCAATGGAACCTTCTGGACAAATGGTCCGGGTCCTATCTACATTTACATCGGAAAATAACACTGTCCCCCGGGACCAGGGTGTCTCTTCTATGGTGGCTGCAAAGTGCTCACTTCTGGAGGGTCGCAGGTTCGGAATTCAGCTCTGTCAGCTGTCTTCATTCCGGGAGTGGACAACTGGGAAGCAGACTTCCTCAGCAGACACGATCTCCATCCAGGAGAGTGGGGACTTCATCAAGAAGTCTTTGCAGTGATAACGGGTCTTTGGGGAGTTCCTCAAATAGACATGATGGCGTCACGCCTCAACAAGAAGCTTCGGAGGTATTGTGCCAGGTCCCGGGACCGTCAGGCAGTAGCAGTAGACGCCCTGGTAACGCCATGGGTGTTCCAATCGGTCTACGTGTTTCCTCCTCTTCCTCTCATCACAAAGGTGTTGAGGATCATAAGGCGAAAAAGAGTACAGACAATACTCATTGTTCCAGACTGGCCTCGAAAGGCCTGGTACTCAGATCTTCAGGAGATGCTCACAGGAGATCCCTGGCCTCTTCCTCTAAGGGAGGACCTATTGCAGCAGGGTCCTTGCGTGTTCCAAGACTTACCGCGGTTACGTTTGACGGCATGGCGGTTGAACGCCGGATCCTAGCTGTGAAGGGGATTCCGGAGGCGGTCATCCCTACTCTAATAAAGGCTAGAAAGAAGGTGATGGTAAAACATTATCACCGTATCTGGCGAAAATATGTGTCTTGGTGTGAAACCAAGAACGCCCCTACGGAAGATTTTCATTTGGGTCGTTTTCTCCACTTCCTACAGACAGAAGTGGATATGGGCCTGAAATTAGGCTCTGTTAAGGTACAGATTTCGGCCCTCTCGATATTCTTTCAGAAGGAATTGGCTTCTCTTCCAGAAGTCCAGACTTTTGTAAAGGGAGTGCTACACATCCAGCCTCCTTTTGTGCCTCCAGTGGCACCATGGGACCTGAACGTGGTGTTGCAGTTCCTAAAATCACACTGGTTTGAACCACTTAACAAGGTTGAGTTGAAATTTCTTACCTGGAAGGTGGTCATGTTGTTGGCCTTAGCATCTGCAAGGCGAGTGTCAGAATTGGCGGCCTTGTCTCACAAGAGCCCCTACTTGATTTTTCATGTTGATAGAGCTGGATTGAGGACACGCCCTCAATTTTTGCCTAAGGTGGTTTCTTCATTCCATTTGAACCAACCCATTGTGGTGCCTGTGGCTACGAGTGACTTGGAGGATTCCAGGTCCCTGGATGTAGTCAGGGCCTTGAGAAATTATGTAGCCAGGACGGCTAGAATTAGGAAAACAGAGGCTCTGTTTGTCCTGTATGCTGCCAACAAGATTGGCGCGCCTGCTTTGAAGCAGACTATTGCTCGCTGGATCTGTAACACGATTCAGCAGGCTCATTCTACGGCTGGATTGCCGTTACCGCATTCGATTAAGGCCCATTCCACTAGGTAGGTGGGCTCTTGCCGAGCAGCAACTTGGTCGGGGTCAAACACTTTTGCTAAATTCTACAAGTTTGATACCCTGGCTGATGAGGACCTAGCATTTGCTCAGTCGGTGCTGCAGAGTCATACGCACTCTCCCACCCGATTGGGAGCTTTGGTATAAACCCCATGGTCCTTACGGAGTCCCCAGCATCCTCTAGGACGTAAGAGAAAATAAGATTTTAAACCTACCGGTAAATCTATTTCTCCTAGTCCGTAGAGGATGCTGGACGCCCGTCCCAGTGCGGAAACTCTGCAAGACTTGTATATAGTTGTTGTTTACATAAGAGTTATGTTACAGTTGGAATCGGTCTTGGACCGCTACTGTTGTTTGTTCATACTGTTAACTGGTTATGTATGTTCCGGGTTGCATGGTATGATTGGTGTGGGCTGGTAGGAATCTTGCCCTTGGATTTATAAAATCCTGCCCTGGGAGGAGCCAGTGCACACCCATAGGAAAAGTTCTTTTGGGTGCCCATGTCTCCTGCGGAGCCCGTCTATACCCCATGGTCCTTACGGAGTCCCCAGCATCCTCTACGGACTAGGAGAAATAGATTTACCGGTAGGTTTAAAATCTTATTTTCTGCAGTCTCGCCAAACTGCCCCTCTTGGTGTGCCAGGTCCCGTGAGACTCTGCTAGTGTCAGGTGGCTTTTTTATCTGAATCTTAGTCACAACGCTAGGACGTGCCAGGAGACTGTGCTGATTAATTTGATATCCAATACTTGTATATCTGTGTGTGACTTAGTCTCTGAATATGTATATGAACTACTACAATGTAGCAGCCACAGGCTGGGGTGTACAAAGATGGCTGTCATATTCTGCCACATTCCGCATCGATACTAATCACATATGTACTAACATATGCGATTAGAATCGCAATGCGGTAAGAGCTGCCCTTACGTTACCTGCTGATCCTTCAGAGAGGGTGTACAGCCAGTCCCGGGCTCATTGGGATCTGGGATGGAATCTGGGACTGCGACGGGAGGCTGTCTGCACACAGTTATGGGGGGGTCTGCGTGAACGGCGCTGGATGGCGGAGGCAGCAGGATGCGGTAAGAAGCCCATACCTTGCGCACCGATAAGCGGGTGGCCGCGTGTTAGTACATTTGAAAATGCACTAAAACCCTCGAAAACTGTGTTTTTGACGGATTTTTCCTTTAGGACATGCCACCCACAAAACTTTTATTCCAGTACAAATTCTCTTTGTTTAAAATGGTGCCGGGACTACAACAACCACAAATGAACTTCTTTGCAACTTCTAATGTATGTATATATTACTCTGCAACCCTCACTTTGTGATCACTATGCAAACAATCTATGCTTAGCAACTTTAACTCTATCATGATTTTCATGCAATTATAATACTTGTACTTCAAATTTTACTTATTAATCCATACTTCATGAATGCCCTAGTATTAATTACATGCAATCTAGGTTCAGCTGTGCTGGTCAACGTGCGTCCACATTAATTAGGAATTTGTAAATGAACAGCTGAACAACACCAGTAATCAAGTATTTGAATGTTTAACTTAAAAACTTGCACATACCTTCATGCTCTAGTCTCAGTACCTTCCTTCGCAAACACACCATGCACCTCATATTGTTGTACTTAATTGCACTCTATGGTATTCTCTCCAAAATAAATACACTGTCTACTTTCCCTGCAACCCACCCCTCTGTACACATTGACGCCTCAATTATCCACACACCTCTTATTAACACTCATGAGCTTTTTACTCATCTTTGTACTTTAACAGTAACATCCACAACTGGACACCATAAAAAACATTCACAAACCTCATACAACTATATCTACTTCTCTCTCCTACTGCTATTAGCTGGTGACATTTCACCTAATCCAGGCCCCAAACACCTGTCCCACTCACATTCACCTTATTCACAGCAATATAGAAATATATCTAACCTCATAAACATCACATGTCTCCCATCACCCTCCAAATCACGCTCTGTTTGTGACAAACTAACATCCATACATGATCTCTTCATATCTAAAAACTTCAACCTGCTGGTTTATTACAGAAACATGGCTCACACAACCTGACACTGCCTCCCCTGTGGCACTGTCACATGGTGGTCTCCACTTCACCCCCCCCCCCCCCCCCCCCAGGCCTGGTAATAGTAAAGGAGGTGGAGTTGGATTATTATTATCCCAAACTTTTGCATACACAGTTCTACAACAGGTACCATCACTCACATTTACATCATTTGAAGTACATTCGATCAGAATTTACACTCCTTTTTCTCTGCTTGTTGCAGCTATCGATCGCCCACCTGGGCAACCCAAACAATTTCTAGATGATTTTTCTGCCTGGCTCCCTCACTTCTTATCCTCTGACATCTCCACCATTATCATGGGAGATTTCAATATTACTATTGATAGTCCAAAGTCTGCTGCTCATGCCTCTAATCTACTCTTTCTAACCTCCTCTCTCTCGGTCTCTCACAATGGCTGACTCCTCTTCTCATCAGGAGGGTCACTGCCTTGATCTAGTATTCACCAGAATATGCTCCGTTTCTGAACTCACTAACACTTCTTTCCCACTCTCAGATCACAACCTTATCAACTGCATTCTCTCCTCTAATACTTCAAACTCAGTGCTGCTGACATCCTCCAATCCTCCTCAAACCCGCAGAAATATTAATGCAATTAATCTTCAAGAACTTTCCACTTCACTGCAACAACTGCTTTCACCTATTTCTGCATTCACTTCTCCTGAGATGGCTGTATCACACCTGAACCAGACTCTAGAGATAGCCCTTGATGAAGTGGTGCTACCCATCACACTCCACGTAAGCCTAGGTGTCAACTGTGGCACTCTAAAGTAACAAGACACCTACAAAAACTGTGACATAAAGTTGAACGCCAGTGGCGTAAATCTCGTATTCCAAGTGACTTCCTCACATATAAGACTGTCTACCACTCTTATCGTAATGCTCTGGACACTGCCAAACAAACATATTTCCAAACTCTTATCTCTGCTCAAGCCTCTAACCCCAAACAATTTTTTATTACATTTAAATCACATCTCAACTCTCCTTCACCCAACCCGCCAGCCACTATCAAGGCGCAAGATTTTGCTTCCTACTTCAAGGACAAGATTAATAAGATCCAAGATGAAATGGTATGCTCTTCCTCAACCAGTGACCTACTCAATTCCTTATCTGAACCCTCTGGCACTTTCTCTTCATTTAATCCAACAAGTGAAGATGAAGTATCAACACTCTTCTCATCTTGCTACTCTACTACCTCTCCTCTTGATAGTATACCCTCACAAATAAGTAAAGCTCTGTCTTCTGTGCTCATCCCAACTGTAACTAACATCTGTAATCTTGCTCGCTCTACTGGTATCTTTCCTTCACTGTTCAAGCATTCAGTGATTACTCCCATTCTGAAAAAAAAACAAAATTCTGACCCTAACTCTCTCTCAAACTACCGTCCCATCTCTCAGTTCCATGTTTCTCCAAGCTACTTGAGAAACTTGCATACACTCGCCTCACACACTTTCTTAACTCATACAATTTATTGGACCCACATCAATCAGGCTTTCGCTCCCAACACTCCACAGAGACAGCACTGACTAAAGTAGTGAATGATCTGGTCACTGCGAAGTCTAAAGGCCATTACGCACTACTTATTCTTCTGGATCTTTCTGCTACTGTTGACCATTCTCTTCTCATACAAACACTGCAATCCCTAAGTCTTCAGGACACAGCTCTCTTGGTTCTTATCCTACCTATCTAATCGCTCTTTCAGTGTCCACTTCTCTGAATCCACCTCCTCTTCGCTACCTCTTTCAGTTGTAGTACCACAGGGCTCAGTCTTAGGTCCTCTGCTTTTCTCAATCTATACCTCATCTCTTGGGAAAGTAATCAGTACTCTTGGATTTCAGTATCACCTGTACACAGATTATACTCAAATCTACCTATCCTCCCCTGATTTATCTCTATCTGTATTGGGCCGTGTCACTGAATGCCTCTCTGCCATGTCATCTTGGATGTCATCTCGCCACCTCAAACTTGATAGTTCTAAAACAGAGTTAATTATATTTCCACCGGCCAATAGCAGTTACCAACCTGATATTTCTATCACTGTTGAGAACTCTACAATAAACTCTACGCCACAAGCTCACTGCCTAGGTATCATGCTTGACTCAGAACTGTCCTATGCTCCCCACATTCAATCTGTCTCAAAATCATGTTACATGCATCTAAGAAACATATCCAAAATACAATCATACCTTACACAAGACACTGCTAAAACTCTGATCCACGCTCTCATTATCTCCCGCATTGATTATTGCAATAGTCTTCTTACTGATCTTACTAAGAAGCAGTGATGTGTGGTGAGGTCTTTGGCTGGGGAGGCACATTAAATATAATCTCCACGTGGGGTGAGAAACCCAGTCTTTTCCCATCCAGCTTCCCCCCCTCTCTCACCTGAGATGAAGATGCCGCTGCTGCTGCTGGCTGGGAGGAGGAACGAGAGGGGAGAGTGCTGGTCGCTGCCGCTGCATACACTCCAGTTCTGGGCTACCCGGGGCCACCGCTGCTGTAGTGACATGGGACAGCTCCAACAGTAACTTCCAGGACCTGCCGCTTCCACCGCCGCCTATTGGTGATTGGACCAGTGGATCCAGCACTGGATCCGCTATCCAATCACAGCTGTCTTGCCGACAGAGGCATGCCTGAAAGCCCATCACTGTCAGCGAGGCACTTGTATAAGTGCTGCTTTCTCCTCTTTTTCTAATGGGCTTTTACAGCAGAGTGCCTAGCCCCGCCCCCTCACTTTATCCCCGTTCCCACTGTCTACAGGAGGCACTGCTATCAGTGCCTCCCAAACTAATTTCATAGACTAAAATGATTAGAATAATATAAAGAAGATACCTATGACACAGAATATGTGTCAAATGTATCTTCTTTGTATTATGTTAATCATTAATGATAGGGGAGGCACTGCCTCCCCTTACTGCACGCCCCTAAGAAAAGACTCTCACCATTACAATCCATTCTGAATGCAGCTGCGATGCTAATATTTCTGGCTAGACGTTCATCGTCTGCAGACCCACTTTGTCAGTCCCTCCATTGGCTACCTGTATTCTACCGTATTCAATATAAAATACTGTTACATACAAGGCTATTAACCAAACTACATCAATGTACATCTCTTCGCTTATCTCCAAATATCTTCCAACCAGGCCCCTTCGCTCTTCACAAGATCTACGTCTCTCATCCACACTCATTACTTGCTCCCATGCACGATTACAGAACTTTCTTCAGACTGCACCCACTCTGTGGAATGCCCTACCACGCACAATAAGACTCTCCTCTAGTCTTCAAGCGTTCCCTGAAAACTCACCTATTCAGACAAGCTTATCAAACTCCAGAACCGCTCTCATAACTTTCATAGCTTTCCTATTCAATTATATCCCCACAGTACAGTCCATACTTATCCTCACGTATTTTCTTTCTTCAGTCTCTTTTCTTCCTGACCCTGGTTCATCACTGCTGTGATGTGATGTGATGTGATATCACGCAGCCCACCAAGAACCTTTACAATCTGGTGGACAGCTATGCAATAGATAGCACCTATCTTTGTGTATCAATGCCTATTTCCCCATAGATTGTAAGCTTGTGAGCAGAGCCCTCCTACCTCTACGACTGTTTGTTTTTACCCAGTTTTGTCTTCTAATTGTGTCTAGTTGTAAAGCGCAACAGAATTTGCTGCGCTATATAAGAAACTTAATAAATAATAATAATAAATAAATAACCAATATCTCACAAACACCCCATCCCCTTATTATTATTATTTCATTTTTTTAACACCACTCTGGGGGGGTTATTCAGGTTTGTTAGCAAACCAAAAAAGTAAGCAATTGGGCAAAACCATGTTGCACTGCAGATGGGGAGGATGTAACATTTGCAGAGAGATTGAGATTTGGGTGAATAAGCCTGAATAAGACCCAGGGTCTGTTTAGATTCCATGGAAAACCAGCAGGTATTTATGAACTTTATGTATTTGATATATTGTTATATGTGATAAATACTCGCTTTTAATTTTTTATTTTACTAAGTGAATGATGCTGTATTGCCCTGGAGAATTTTCTAACTTATATGTAGATAGTTCCTATTAAATTTGATAAATCTCTTTCATATAAAATCCTTTAAAGTAATTTGCACATAGGGGGTAATTCCAAGTTGATCGCAGCAGGAATTTTTTTAGCAGTTGGGCAAAACCATGTGCACTGCAGGGGAGGCAGATATAACATGTGCAGAGAGAGTTAGATTTGGGTGGGTTATTTTATTTCTGTGCAGGGTTAATACTGGCTGCTTTATTTTTACACTGCAAATTAGATTGCAGATTGAACACACCCCACCCAAATCTAACTCTCTCTGCACATGTTATATCTGCCTCCCCTGCAGTGCACATGGTTTTGCCCAACTGCTAAAAAAATTCCTGCTGCGATCAACTTGGAATTACCCCCATAGTGCTGCAAATTACCAGGCACTGACAATGACTTGATGTAGCCCTGCAGCCCTGTAACTGTCCCTGCTTTCCTCCTCACAAGTACTGGAAGGGGAGTTGTCTGCTAGTTATACCAAAATCCAAAGCTGGACTTCTATGCACTTGTTTGCAGATGAAATATGATTGAGTTTGATATCATTACATTTTATGTAATTACCAGTAGCACGTTTATTATGAGTACAATATTATAATGTTGCTCAGTTCTCGGATTGTGTGAAATAAGTCAAAAGGTATTTATAAGTGAAATAAAGAAACCACAGTGATCTGATATGTGTCACATGTGAATGAAAGAGATTCCTTTGGGAAATGAAGTAGATGGAAGGTCAGAGATCATTTAAACTCTGGACAGTAGCTGGCATTGTCTCGGCCCCCATATAGTAAAGAGCTGTCTGTTTGGCACAAAGGACTTTATGTATAATGAGTTATTCTGAAGTCAGATCTGAGATAAAGTTGGCATAACCCATTTCCATGTTTTGAATGGCTGGCTCTGAATCTGTGTTATTACCACTACCCCAGCTCAGACTCTGAGTATCTATATCTGACTCTGAGAATCTATATTAGGCAGCAAGAATAACTTTTCAGCAGTAAGCTGCGCCTGTTGCTTTCATAGTGTGCAACATTCTCCGCAAAAAATGTTGCCCCCTCGGTGGCTTTAAGAAGTAGCCGGGGGAATCTGGCTGGACACAGATATAATTTGTAAAGACTTGCAAATATTGGCCACTTGCTGCCTGGGCACAGATAGTCTATAGTTGTGTCCCAGGAATGTACACGGCGCACAGTGCTGCACGCTGAGACATCTACCCTCTCTGCAATTCCTGTTTTTGTAACTTTTTTTTTAATAGAATTTGTGTCTTAATGATGATTGTGCTCCAGCCTTCTCACGCTAATGCTTTTAGTTGCGTAAAATTTCCAGCCCCTTCCTACCTGTGTCTCTCCATCAGTCATGTCTCACTATACAGTACCTCCCCAGCAGCCTCACCCCCCCCCCCCCCCCCCCATTGTGTTTCTCCATGGCCTCAGATCCCTCCTGTGTCCCACCATGTCTTCCGAACAGCCATTGTGTTTCTCCATGGCCACAGATCCCCGTGAATGGGTTGCCTGTGCCCTGCTGATTGCTCCAATGGTGCAGGCACAGAGAACCCCCAGAGGCGGTGGTCTGGCCTGGGACACAAGGGGGAGGTGGAGTGACTGAGTGTTCAGCATAGGTGTCCCCCTTGTACCCCCCCTGTTGCCAGCTGTGGGTTGAGCTCTCATGAAATTGATCCAGGGGAGCACATAGAAACATAGAATTTTATGGTAGATCAGAACCACTTGGCCCATCTAGTCTGCCCTAAACACATATATATGCACCCTCGTACACATTACGGTTATTTTTCTCAGGAGCCAATTAACCTACCTGTATAATTTTGGAGTGTAGGAAGAATCCGGAGTAGCTATAGGAAACCCACACAGTCACAGGGAGAAAATGACAACTCCACACAGTTAGGGCCATGGTGGGAATTGAAACCATTACCTCAGTGCTGTGAGGCAGTAATAATTATATGTGTGTGTGTGTGTGTGTGTGTATATGTGTGTGTGTGTGTGTGTATATATATATATATATATATATATATATGTGTGTGTGTGTGTGTGTGTGTGTGTGTGTGTGTGTATATATATATATATATATATATATATATATATATATATATATATATATATATATATATATATATACACACAGAGAAAAAACCACAGCACTCACCACACCAGAAGCGGGGCACAGCTATGCACTTACCACTCACAGGGTGGGGTGCATGTAACACAGCACACTCCACCACAAAAGCGGGGTACACAGCTGTACTTACCACTCACAGGGCGGGGTGCATGTAGCCCATGACCACATCGCTCTAATAAATACAAACAAAGAACCCAGCACTCACCAAAGTAAACTCACTTATCCTCAACAATTCAATAAATAAATGATGGGGGTTTAGTTGGTGGATTGGCCAATGCACGGAAGCCTGCATACCGATTTTCAAGGTACCCCACCTTCATGCAGGTCCTACACTATCACAGAGTCTTAAAACCTGACTACTTCACTGCTGTTACACAACTCATCTGCCTGCTAGATTTAATGTGTACCTGCCACAGACTTTATGACTTTTAAGGGCACACTAGTCACCTATTGCACTGGCTCAAAGATGATTGCTAAGAAACAGCTGAGACAGGTTCAGGATAATAAAGTCCACACAGTGTACCCCGCTTTTGTGGTGGAGAGTGCTGTGTTACATGCACCCCACCCTGTGAGTGGTAAGTGCATAGCTGTGCCCCGCTTCTGGTGTGGTGAGTGCTGTGCTTTTTTCTCTGTGTGTATACGATGGGGTTAATCTATGGTTAGCTCTTATTAACCGTGGCCACTAGCTTTCTCTATCGTCCTAAGTGGATGCTGGGGTTCCTGAAAGGACCATGGGGAATAGCGGCTCCGCAGGAGACAGGGCACAAAAGTAAAGCTTTTACAGGTCAGGTGGTGTGTACTGGCTCCTCCCCCTATGACCCTCCTCCAGACTCCAGTTAGATTTTTGTGCCCGGCCGAGAAGGGTGCAATTCTAGGTGGCTCTCATAAAGAGCTGCTTAGAGAGTTTAGCTTAGGTTTTTTATTTTACAGTGATTCCTGCTGGCAACAGGATCACTGCAACGAGGGACAGAGGGGAGAAGAAGTGAACTCACCTGCGTGCAGGATGGATTGGCTTCTTGGCTACTGGACATGAAGCTCCAGAGGGACGATCACAGGTACAGCCTGGATGGTCACCGGAGCCACGCCGCCGGCCCCCTCACAGATGCTGAAGCAAGAAGAGGTCCAGAATCGGCGGCTGAAGACTCCTGCAGTCTTCTTAAGGTAGCGCACAGCACTGCAGCTGTGCGCCATTTTCCTCTCAGCACACTTCACACGGCAGTCACTGAGGGTGCAGGGCGCTGGGGGGGGGCGCCCTGGGAGGCAAATGAAAACCTTTAAAAAGGCTAAAAATGCCTCACATATAGCCCCAGAGGCTATATGGAGATATTTACCCCTGCCTAAATGTACTAAATAGCGGGAGACGAGCCCGCCGAAAAAGGGGCGGGGCCTATCTCCTCAGCACACGGCGCCATTTTCTGTCACAGCTCCGCTGGTCAGGAAGGCTCCCAGGTCTCTCCCCTGCACTGCACTACAGAAACAGGGTATAACAGAGAGGGGGGGCAGAATAAATGGCAATATATTAATATAAAAGCAGCTATAAGGGAGCACTTAATCATAAGGCTATCCCTGTCATATATAGCGCTTTTTGGTGTGTGCTGGCAGACTCTCCCTCTGTCTCCCCAAAGGGCTAGTGGGTCCTGTCTTCGTATAGAGCATTCCCTGTGTGTCTGCTGTGTGTCGGTACGTGTGTGTCGACATGTATGAGGACGTTATTGGTGTGGAGGCGGAGCAATTGCCAAATATGAGGATGTCACCTCCTAGGGGGTCGACACCAGAATGGATGCCTTTATTTGTGGAATTACGGGATAGCGTCAACTCGCTTAAGCAGTCGTTTGCCGACATGAGGCGGCCGGACACTCAATTAGTGTCTGTCCAGGCGCCTCAAACACCGTCAGGGGCTGTAAAACGTCCCTTGCCTCAGTCGGTCGACACAGACCCAGACACAGGCACTGATTCCGGTGGTGAAGGTGACGAATCAACCGTATTTTCCAGTAGGGCCACACGTTATATGATTTTGGCAATAAAGGAGATGTTACATTTAGCTGATACTACAGGTACCACTAAACAGGGTATTATGTGGGGTGTGAAAAAACTACCAGTAGTTTTTACCGAATCAGAAGAATTAAATGACGTGTGTGATGAAGCGTGGGGTGCCCCGATAAAAAACTGCTAATTTCAAAGAAGTTATTGGCTTTATACCCTTTCCCGCCAGAGGTTAGGGAGCGCTGGGAAACACCTCCTAGGGTGGACAAAGCGCTAACACGCTTATCAAAACAAGTGGCGTTACCCTCTCCTGAGACGGACGCACTTAAAGATCCATCAGATAGGAGGATGGAAAATATCCAAAAAGGTATATACACACATGCAGGTGTTATACTACGACCAGCTATTGCGACTGCCTGGATGTGCAGTGCTGGGGTAGTTTGGTCAGAGTCCCTGATCGAAAATATTGATACCCTGGACAGGGACAATATTTTACTGTCGTTAGAACAAATAAAGGATGCATTTCTTTATATGCGTGATGCACAGAGAGATATCTGCACACTGGCATCACGGGTAAGTGCTATGTCCATTTCGGCCAGAAGAGCTTTATGGACACGACAGTGGACAGGCGATGCGTAGAGGAGTTATTTGAGGTCGGTCTATCGGATTTGGTGGCCACGGCTACGGCCGGGAAATCCACCTTTCTACCTCATGTCACTCCCCAACAGAAAAAGGCACCGACCTTTCAACCGCAGCCCTTTCGTTCCTTTAAAAATAAGAGAGCAAAGGGCTATTCATATCTGCCACGAGGCAGAGGACGAGGGAAGAGACAGCAACAGGCAGCTCCTTCCCAGGAACAGAAGCCCTCCCCGGCTTCTACAAAAGCCTCAGCATGACGCTGGGGCTTCGCAAGCGGACTCGGGGGCGGTAGGCGGTCGTCTCAAAAATTACAGCGCGCAGTGGGCTCACTCGCAGGTAAATCCCTGGATCCTGCAGATAATATCTCAGGGGTACAGGTTGAAATTAGAGACAGAGCCACCTCGCCGTTTCCTGAAGTCTGCTTTACCAACGTCCCCCTCAGAAAGGGAGACGGTTTTGGAAGCCATTCACAAGCTGTATTCTCAGCAGGTGATAGTCAAGGTACCTCTTCTACAACAAGGGAAGGGGTATTATTCCACTCTATTTGTGGTACCGAAGCCGGATGGCTCGGTAAGGCCTATTCTAAATCTGAAGTCCTTGAACCTATACATAAAGAAGTTCAAGTTCAAGATGGAGTCACTCAGAGCAGTGATAGCGAACCTGGAAGAAGGGGACTTTATGGTATCCTTGGACATCAAGGATGCGTATCTCCACGTTCCAATTACCCCTCACACCAGGGGTACCTCAGGTTCGTTGTACAAAACTGTCACTATCAGTTTCAGACGCTGCCGTTTGGTTTGTCCACGACACCTCGGGTCTTTACAAAGGTAATGGCCGAGATAATATTTCTTCTTCGAAGAAAAGGCGTATTAATTATCCCATACTTGGACGATCTCCTAATAAGGGCAAGGTCCAGAGAACAGCTAGAGATGGGTTTAGCACTATCTCAAGAGGTGCTAAAGCAGCACGGATGGATTCTGAATATTCCAAAATCCCAATTAATGCCGACAACTCGTCTGCTGTTCCTGGGGATGATTCTGGACACAGTTCAGAAAAAGGTTTTTCTTCCCGAAGAAAAAGCCAAGGAGTTATCTGACCTGGTCAGGAACCTCCTAAAACCAGGAAAGGTGTCTGTACATCAATGCACAAGAGTCCTGGGAAAAAATGGTAGCTTCTTACGAAGCAATCCCTTTCGGCAGATTCCATGCAAAGGGATCTGTTGGACAAATGGTCAGGGTCGCATCTTCAGATGCACCTGCGGATAACCCTGTCGCCGAGGACAAGGGTATCCCTTCTGTGGTGGTTGCAGGAGGCTCATCTATTGGAGGGCCGCAGATTCGGCATACAGGATTGGATCCTGGTGACCACGGATGCCAGCCTGAGAGGCTGGGGAGCAGTCACACAGGGAAGAAATTTCCAGGGAGTGTGGTCGAGCCTGAAAAAGTCTCTTCACATAAGCATTCTGGAACTAAGAGCAATCTACAATGCTCTAAGCCAGGCGGAACCTCTGCTTCAAGGAAGACCGGTGTTGATCCAGTCGGACAACATCACGGCAGTCGCCCATGTAAACAGACAGGGCGGCACAAGAAGCAGGAGGGCAATGGCAGAAGCTGCCAGGATCCTTCGCTGGGCGGAGAATCACGTGATAGCACTGTCAGCAGTATTCATCCCGGGCGTGGACAACTGGGAAGCAGACTTCCTCAGCAGACACGACCTTCACCCGGGAGAGTGGGGACTTCATCCAGAAGTTTTCCACATGCTATTAAACCGTTGGGTAAAACCAATGGTGGACATGATGGCGTCTCGCCTCAACAAAACACTGGACAGGTATTGCGCCAGGTCAAGAGATCCGCAGGCAATAGCTGTGGACGCGCTGGTAACACCTTGGGTGTACCAGTCGGTATATGTGTTTCCTCCTCTGCCTCTCATACCAAAGGTATTGAGGATTATACGGCAAAGAGGAGTAAGACTAGTGGCTCCGGATTGGCCAAGAAGGACTTGGTACCCGGAACTTCAAGAGATGGTCACGGACGATCCGTGGCCTCTACTTCTGAGAAGGGACCTGCTTCAGCAGGGTCCTTGTCTTTTTCAAGACTTACCGCGGCTGCGTTTGACGGCATGGCGTTGAATGCCAGATCCTAAAAGGAAAAGGCATTCCAGAAGAAGTCATTCCTACCTTGATAAAGGCAAGGAAGGAAGTCACCGCGAAGCATTATCGCCGTATTTGGCGAAAATATGTTGCGTGGTGCGAGCAGCGGAGTGCTCCGATGGAGGAATTTCAACTGGGTCGTTTTCCTACATTTCCTGCAATCAGGATTGTCTATGGGTCTCAAATTGGGATCTATTAAGGTTCAAATTTCGGCCCTATCAATATTCTTCCACAAAGAATTGGCCTCAGTCCCTGAGGTCCAGATTTTTATCAAAGGAGTACTGCATATACAGCCTCCTGTGGTGCCTAAGGTGGCACCGTGGGATCTAAATGTAGTTTTAGATTTCCTCAAATCCAATTGGTTTGAACCACTAAAGAATGTGGATTTGAAATATCTCACATGGAAAGTGACTATGGCCCTCATTCCGAGTTGATCGGTCGCAAGGCGAATTTAGCAGAGTTACACACGCTAAGCCGCCGCCTACTGGGAGTGAATCTTAGCTTCTTAAAATTGCGACCGATGTATTCGCAATATTGCGATTACTAACTACTTAGCAGTTTCAGAGTAGCTCCAGACTTACTCTGCCTGTGCGATCAGTTC
Source organism: Pseudophryne corroboree (assembly GCF_028390025.1). Lineage (NCBI taxonomy): Eukaryota > Metazoa > Chordata > Amphibia > Anura > Myobatrachidae > Pseudophryne > Pseudophryne corroboree. The sequence goes on along the minus strand of NC_086444.1, from coordinate 998,546,367 downwards.
AGTGCTTGTCGTTCCTGGTTGACGTCACAAACACACCCAGCGTTCGCCCAGGCACTCCCACCGTTTCTCCAGCCACTCCTGCGTTTTTTCCGGAAACGGTAGCGTTTTCAGCCACACGCCCATAAAACGCCGTGTTTCCGCCCAGTAACACCCATTTCCTGTCAATCACATTACGTTCGCCGGAGCGATGAAAAAGCCGTGAGTAAAAATACTTTCTACATAGCAAAGTTACTTGGCGCAGTCGCAGTGCGAACATTGCGCATGCGTACTAAGCGGATTTTCATTGCGATGCGATGAAAAATACCGAGCGAACAACTCGGAATGAGGGCCTATGTTACTGGCCCTGGCTTCGGCCGGGAGAGTATCTGAACTGGCGGCTTTGTCTTATAAAAGCCCTTATTTAATTTTCCATTCGACATAGGGCAGAGCTGCGGACGCGTCCGCATTTTCTCCCTAAGGTGGTATCAGCGTTTCACCTGAACCAGCCTATTGTAGTGCCTGCGGCTACAGACGACTTGAAGGACTCCAAGTTGTTGGACGTTGTCAGAGCCTTAAAAATATACATTTAAAGGACGGCTGGAGTCAGAAAATCTGACTCGCTGTTTATACTGTATGCACCCAACAAGTTGGGTGCACCTGCTTCTAAGCAGTCGATTGCTCGTTGGTTTTGTAACAAAATTCAACTTGTACATTCTGTGGCAGGCCTGCCACAGCCTAAATCTGTAAAGGCCCATTCCGCAAGGAAGGTGGGCTCATCTTGGGCGGCTGCCCGAGGGGTCTCGGCATTACAACTCTGCCGAGCAGCTACGTGGTCAGGGGAGAACACGTTTGTAAATTTTTACAAATTTGATACCCTGGCAAAGGAGGACCTGGAGTTCTCTCATTCGGTGCTGCAGAGTCATCCGCACTCTCCCGCCCGTTTGGGAGCTTTGGTATAATCCCCATGGTCCTTTCAGGAACCCCAGCATCCACTTAGGACGATAGAGAAAATAAGAATTTACTTACCGATAATTCTATTTCTCGGAGTCCGTAGTGGATGCTGGGCGCCCATCCCAAGTGCGGATTATCTGCAATACTTGTACATAGTTATTGTTAACTAATTCGGGTTATTGTTTAGGAAGCCATCTTTCAGAGGCTCCTCTGTTATCATACTGTTAACTGGGTTTAGATCACAAGTTGTACGGTGTGATTGGTGTGGCTGGTATGAGTCTTACCCGGGATTCAAAATCCTCCCTTATTGTGTACGCTCGTCCGGGCACAGTACCTAACTGGAGTCTGGAGGAGGGTCATAGGGGGAGGAGCCAGTACACACCACCTGACCTGTAAAAGCTTTACTTTTGTGCCCTGTCTCCTGCGGAGCCGCTATTCCCCATGGTCCTTTCAGGAACCCCAGCATCCACTACGGACTCCGAGAAATAGAATTATCGGTAAGTAAATTCTTATTTTCTCATGCACCCCTGTGTGGACTTTATTATCCTGAACATGTCTCAGCTGTTTCTTAGCAATCATCTTTGAGCCAGTGCAATAGGTGACTAGTGTGCCTTTAAAAGCCATAAAGTCTGTGGCAGGTACACATTAAATCTAGCAGGCAGATGAGTTGTGTAACAGCAGTGAAGTAGTCAGGTTTTAAGACTCTGTGATAGTGTAGGACCTGCATGAAGGTGGGGTACCTTGAAAATCGGTATGCAGGCTTCCGTGCATTGGCCAATCCACCAACTAAACCCCCATCATTTATTTATTGAATTGTTGAGGATAAGTGAGTTTACTTTGGTGAGTGCTGGGTTCTTTGTTTGTGTGTATATATATATATATATAATATATATATATATATATATATATATATATATATATATATATAAATATTATTATAGAGAGAGAGAGACCCCTGAGCTTTATGCTGGGCATGTACAAGACTTGCTGACTGTTTATTTAAAAAAAAAAAAAAAAAACAAGTATGTGTGGATACAGCTTTGATATTTTATATAGGTCTCCACCAAGCACCTCCTCAATTTCAGTAAAAAAAGGTCCCAGTAGAGAGAGGTAGTAATGTCAGGGTCCTGGCATGCACCATGGGACAGTATGATGTGTGTAGTTTGTATGTTCCTCGGGGATGTTATCATGGGTTTCCTCCAAGTCCCACACTCTTTAAATGACACTGGTAGTTTCATTTGCAGCTGACTAATGTTTCTGTGCTTGTTTTTATAATGAGAGGTAATAGTAATGTAACAGATATTGCTCATGTTTTAAAAAACGTTAAACTAAATCCAAATCCAGGGAGCTGAAACAAAGTAAAGCTGGGTACACATTAGACGACCAAAAAACAATGCACTGCCGTCAGCGACTTCCCTTGAACTCCTGGACAAACCATATAGGCCCTCATTCAGCTTAAGATGCAAATGGGTGATTTTCGGCTGCCTGCACATGCGCTGCAGTCACACGGTGTGTGCCCAGACTTTGAGATTGTGATTGCATTCCGATGCGATCACAACTTGATTGACTGCGGTGGGCATTGTGTAGGCAGCAACGTGGCATTAGGGGGGGAGTTGTCTGGACAACGCTGGTGTGTCCGGACTGTTTTTTTTGGGGGGGCGCGTGACATCACACATATCCGCGGGAGAAAACATGGTGCGCTGCATACTCAGCAATGCTGCGTATGCAGGGGGCTACCGGTAAACCTGATGGTTGCAATGCCTGCGTTGCATTTGCATTTTTAAATACGATCGCTATGCCTGGTGGCCTTGCCCTGTGCTGGGTGGCCCCCAATATGAGATTTTTTTAGTAGCAGATTTTGTGATTTAGCAGAATAAGGTACTGAAGCTGAATAAGGGCCATAGGGGCTAATTCAGGCCTGTTCGCCCAATTTTTTTTTTTGCAGTCCTGTGTTCGCATAGTCGCCGCCCATAGGGGAGTGTATTTTCGCTTTGTAAGTGTGCGAACGCATGTGTAGCAGAGCTGTACAAACAGATTTTGTGCAGTCTCTGAGTAGTCCAGGACTTACTCAGCCGCTGCGAACACTTCAGCCTGTCCGGGACCGGAATCGACGTCGGGAACCCTCCCTGCAAATGCAAACACTCCCAGAAAACGGTCAGTTGACGCCCACAAACGCCTTCTTCCTGTCAATCTCCTTGCGAACGCCCGTGCAAATGGATTTTTCACACAATCCATTGCGGATCGGCAATCCGCTATGTACTTGTGCAACACGCCTGCGCATTACGGTGTATACGCATGCGCAGTTTAGACCTGATCGCCCGCTGTGTGAAAATGCAGACTAGCGATCAGGTCTGAATTATGCCCTTAGTGTGTACACATTGGTGGTCATTCCGAGTTGTTCGCTCGCTAGCTGTTTTTAGCAGCCGTGCAAACGCTATGCCGCCTCCCACTGGGAGTGTATTTTAGCTTAGCAGAAGTGCGAACGAAAGGAACGCACAGCGGCTACAAAATTATTTTGTGCAGTTTCACAGTAGCTTCAGACCTACTCAGCGCTTGCGATCACTTCAGACTTTTCAGTTCCTGTTTTGACATCACGAGCACGCCCTGCGTTTGCCCAGCCACACCTGCGTTTTTCCTGGCACGCCTGCGTTTTTTTAGAACACTCCCTGAAAACGGTCAGTTGACACCCAGAAACGCCCTCTTCCTGTTAATCACTCTGCGGCCAGCAGTGCGACTGAAAAGCTTTGCTAGACCTTGTGTGAAACTACATAGTTCGTTGTAATAGTACGACGCTCGTGCGCATTGCGCTGCATGCGCAGAAGTGCCGATTTTTTGCCTTATCGCTGCGCAGCGACCGAAATCTGCTAGCGGTCTACTCGGAATGACCCCCATTGTGCAATCTTGCAAAAGATATTGTCAGCAGCCACAGCCAGTAGTATGCGGTCGTTGACAACAATGTCAGATTTTGCTGCATGCAGGTACAAACAGAAGAGGTCACTGATGACCGCGGGAGCGAGCAAATAATGCGTACACACTGAACGATTTGTCGCTACGAACCGAATCGTTTAAAAAAATTATCTTATGTGTACCCAGTTTAAGTCTGATAAGGAGACAGGGTTACCAGGGTATGGGTGTCTTTGATGCAGAGTTACAGCAGCAACTTCAGTTAAGAATTGTTTTGGTGCAAATTCTACTATGTCTCCATCTTGCTGCTGCCGCAGGTCAGCGACTTTAACATGGTCTCCCGGCTTTTCAGACAGGCCCCAAGTTTTGTCTGGTCTCTTATAGTTAGCTGGATTGTGGTGTCTCCGCTTCTTGTTTACTGAGGCGTTTTCATACTTACAACAAGCACTTTTCTGTGAGCATGGAAAAGTTTTGGAAGTCTCACCATAATCTGGGAGATTCCGAGATGTTCGTGGACAGTAGGCAACTATGATCTCAAAGACGATAGCAATCCTTTACCAGGCAATAAGAGGTTTTATTTAGACGCAACTAGATTTACACATCCGTTTGTGCTAGCTGTATGTTGAATAATATGTAACCAGAGATAGAGACAACAGGGGTCATTCCTTGTTGATCGTAGCTGTGCTAAATTTAGCACAGCTACGATCATCGTCCCTGACATGCGGGGGGACGCCCAGCACAGGGCTAGTCTGCCCCGCATGTCAGTCGGCCCTCCCTTCCCCACACAAATACAAAAGTACTGCACAGCGGCGATGCTTTTGTATTTGTGGAGTAACTCACTGCGGTGCCGGCGCATGCGCAATTATGATCCGATCTCTGCGCTGCGATAAACTGCAGCGAGCGATCGGGTCAGAATGACCCCCAACATACAGTGCGCACAGTAGCTAGTGATTAATACCACTTTTAGACCGCATCAAAAATCCGGTATATAGCTGAGTTTTTGCCGTGTAAACCCGGTTTGAGTTGCAGTGTGAAAGCGCCATTATGAATTTACCGTGTCAAACAACCCAGTATTTCAACCCGTGTAAAAAGAAGGATCCTACACGGTTCAGAACCGGTTCATTTGGCAGTGTGAAAGCCTCAGACCCGGTATATTCAACCCGGGAATCTTAAAAAGGAGGTGATAGGTTGTCTCCCTGCATGATGTCACCAGCCTGCACCCGGAAATAACAGGCAGCATTCTGTAAACAGCGAGTCTTTATTTATACTGCATTCACAGTGCTACAGTGCTTGGACAATATGGCAACCTGGAGTGAGGATGAAGTTAGGGAGTTGTTGAGGATAATAGGGGAGGCTGAAATCGCCAACCAAATTACAGGGAGTCTAAAGGATGCAATAACCTATAAAAACATCACAAAGATACTTGCAGCCTCTGGTTTCCAGCGTACCTCACAGCAGGTAATAAATAAATGAAAGGCCCTTAAAAGCAATTTCAATAAGGTCCACGACCACAACCGAAATAGAAGTGGTGCTGCTTGTATGGAGTGGCAATATTACGAGCAGTGTGCCACCATATTTGGCCACACAGCACTTACGACACCTGTTAGCTTATCCTCCAGTCACATGTGCTGTGTCGGCCATGATTGCAGCCCCTCCTTTCAAACCGCATCAATGTGAGCCAGAAAAGTCCATTTAAAATGACATCACACTGTTTTCAATGGGTGAACCGCGTTCAGTGTGAAAGGCACCAACTCGGGAATAACCCGGTAATAACATGGATCCAAGATGCGATGTGAAAGGGGTATAGCGTGTTCAGAACCGGGTTGGAAGAGTGTTCAAAAGCCGGTTCTTTATCGGGTTTGCGATGTGAAAGCGGTATAAGTAATCTATGCAAGAAGTTCTTCCCACCTACACCACAAAAATTGTACACAAGACAAGATACCACTCCACCAGCGCTTTGATAGTTGCTTAATATTATAGTGGCTCCAATTTTCATATGATCACGGACAATTAGAATTACTCTGTATAGAGATCAGATATGCCAGGTCCAATTAGACTGGACTGGGGGGGTTAAATACCCTGGTGCTATGGAACTTGACATGCATGCTGAGCTAGCCTTGAGAAAGACCTGAGGAGGGTCGGAACGCGTGGGTGCTCGTGAGATCGGTATCCTGTATACGGCGATTGATGTGTGCTTACCCGGCATTGTGGGAGATGGACTGGAACATAGGAGGTACCCGTAGCTGCAGCCGGGAGGACTCTTGTGTCACATGCTTTTAAGAACTGACCGCATATCAGTTCTCACCTTCAGACGGTAATTGTTCACTCACATTGCTAATCACTGGATATCATCTCATTGTGGATGTCATTTTGTGTGACATTTTATGTATTTTATTAAATGTGTAATCTTTTTAAAGCAATATTACACTATTTTTCAGTTCTCTTACCGTCTGGTTTTTAATTGACGTGGTCCTGGTGTGCAATACACCTGAATCAACATAACCGAGAAAGGGGTGGACAGCCTCTGAAAATTGGAGCCACTATACTATTAAGCAACTCTCAAAGTGCTGGTGGAGTGGTATCTTGTCTTGTTTTGTCTGTGAGTAGCATTCCCTGGGAAGATTATACACATGTATGTATTTACAAACAAAGCCACCATGTGGAGAAAACACTTTTGATGTTGATCTGACAATGTGTGTCTGGGAGCAAATGTTTTATTTGCGTTGTTTCAGCTGGCTGTGTCCTTGTGTGCAGTGTATGTGGAGCAGATGTCTTCAGCGCACACAAATACTGTATATCACCCATCTCTGTATGATTTATTTGTATTGTTTACATTGTTCACTGTATTCACTTATTATTACCGTCTTCCAATTGGCAGCCCAGAGAAAGTCCCAAAGTCCTTATTAAACCTCAATATATAAATGGTAAAAAATTAACTTGGGTAATGTTACCTCTCTGACCAGGGGCCATATGCATCAACACTTGGAGAGAGAAAAAGTCGAGAGACACAAAGTATCAGCCAATCAGCTATTGTCATTTTTGAAACACAGCCTGTATCATGGCTATTAGGAGCTGATTGGTTGGAACTGTGTCTCTCTCCCCTGTATCTCTCTCCAAGTGTTGATGCATATGCCCCAGATCTTGCTACTTCTCACTACAGTTGCTCTCATTATTGTGGGCATGGCATCCAGTAACAATCACTTTTTACTTAGTATCTGTTGTAAAGGAGAAGATGCATCAAACCTTCTCAAAGAGGAGGTGTAGGTACCAATCAGATTCTGACTATCAATTATCTACTGCATTCTAGAAAATTATAGCTAGTTTCTGATTGGTTGTTGTGGGAAACACTTTCACTTGTCCTAATAATGAGATCATCCTTCTGAAAAAGCATGTTGTCATTTCTCTCGCTGATAGCCACCTGGCACTCTAAACTGTCCCTGATGACTACAGTGGACACATGAGCAGGCTTTGGGGGTCATTCCGAGTTGATCGCTCGCTAGCAGTTTTTAGCAGCCGTGCAAACGCTAAGCCGCCTCCCACTGGGAGTGTATTTTAGCTTAGCAGAAGTGCGAACGGTTCTATCGCAGAGCTGCTACAAATTTATTTTGTGTAGTTTCAGAGTAGCTCAAAACCTACTCAGCGCTTGCGATCACTTCAGACCATTCTGATCCGGATTTGACGTCACAAACACGCCCTGCGTTTTTCCAGCAACGCCTGCGATTTTCCAGCCACGCCTGCGTTTTTCCGAGCACTCCCTGAAAACGGTCAGTTGACACCCAGGAACGCCCACTTCATGTCAATCACTCTGCGGCAGCCAGTGCGACTGAAATGCATCGCTAGACCCTGTGTAAAACTACATCGGTCATTGTACTCGTACGTTGCGCATGCGCAGAACTGACGTTTTTTTGAATGATCGCTGCACAGCGAACAAATGCAGCTAGCGACCAACTCGGAATGACCCCCATTATCCAGATCCACTGGTATGGTTGTAGGCCTAAAGCTAGCCACACAAGGGTTGATACTAGCCTTTGCCCTGAGCACTGGGGGGCATATTATTATTAATATCCCTTATTTTTATGGCGCCACAAGGGATCTGCAGCGCCCAGTTACAGAGAACATAAATAAGCAAAACAGGAATATAGTGACTTACAGTTGAAGATAATATAGGACAAGTACAGGGTAACTAAACATAGCTGCATCAGCAGACGACACTGAGATAAGTATCAGGGTGGCAGAAAACCATGGGATTTGGTGCTATCGAAGATGGTTTAAGTAAGGGATGGAAAAGCACATGAGGGAAGAGGGTCCTGCTTACATTCTGAAGGGCATATGTATCAAAGCTTGGAGAGAGAGAAAGTGTAGAGATATAAAGTACCAACCAATCAGCACCTGACATTTTGAAAACACTAGTCTGTAACATGGCAGTTAGGAGTTGGTTCGCTAGTACTTTATCTCTCTCCACTTTATCTTTCTTCATATTTTGATACATATGCCCCCAAATCTGTTGTGACCTCACTGGGGACTATTAGTGTGGCCTGGGGATGACTGCCCAGTCTATAGCTATCATCTTCCAACATGTATAATCTCTAAGGTGTACGTACAATTGCACTGAAAGAAACAGCAAGTCCCCCTGTCTTCTTATTGTCTCCTTCCATTACTGCATTATTTTTGAGATCTCTCTCTTTCTCTCTCTCTCTCTCTCTCTCTCTCTCTCTCTCTCTCTCTCTCTATCAGAAAATGCTATGTATATATACTGTGTACACTTTATGTATGTATGTATGTGTATATAAATAGTGTGTGTGACGGGGCATACATTGTCAGTGTATGTATTCCAATCCACATACTGCATTGCTCTCATCAGTAAAGTTGGTTCAATATCCAGGATATTTACCTTCCTATGTATCAACATTCCTAATCCTTTTGGCAAGCCTCCCAAAATTGATCCCCTGGGCCACAATCCTGCAATAGCTGTGGAGTATACAGCCAGCTTCCTCTGGATGACCCCAGTGGCAGTTCTGTATTACACTGCTGTTTGGTTTATGTAAATGGGTAATCTCAGAAACATTGACTCTCAGGATCGGGAAGAGCAAAGGACAGGTCAGCTGTGGGACAAACTCTGGTTCCAATTATGCAAAACGTGTTGTAAGATGCAATGACGTCTGAAAACGTTTCCTCAAGCAAATTCCTCTTTTCGTTAATGCAGGGCTGTGCTGTTCATTATCATTGTTAAAATATGTTAATGATGCAAAATTGGAAAACGATCTCATTGCTTTTTTTTAGTCCATGTTACTTTTCTTGTTTGTTTTTAATTTATTTCATGCTTATTTGTTTTTACTTCAATTGATCAAACTATATTTAGAGCAAAATAGCAAGGGAAAACGTTACAGAGCTACTGAGGCCCCCATACAGTTTATTTTCAGGCTTTACTTCATCATCCAGGCACTTGGAGAGGACATCATCTCCAAGCACCTGGACTACGGCTCTCCCTCTGCAGTGAATGGGACCCTGGTCGGATAACCTGCGTTACTTGTTGACACTGCCCTGTAGCATGGGTCCTTCCCAGACCAACTTGGTTAACTACCCGGAGAGGATTCCCAGGTCTCTGGACCCAGCTTAACCCTTTCACAACGAGATGCGACCTGGTTTAACTGGGCAATAACCCGGGTTTTTGTTACAGTGTGAAAGGGGTATAATTCTCCTGGATCTCTCTTCTGCACTAGACATTGCTTACCACTCTCTGCTCATATGAACGCTACAATCCCCAAGTAATCAGGACACTGTCCTATTCTGGTTCTCATCCTCCTTTCGATGTTTGTGTCATGTTTACAGTGGAAGAACTGTTGGGCCTGATTCAGAGTTGCACGCAGTACCAATATTGACTCAGTTGATCTATTATCGGCCGATATTGAATGCATCACAATCACACTGCGCATGTGCCAAGGTACATTAGCAATACTAGTCTCACCGAGGATGTATCCGTAACATGACTGACAGTGGCGGACCGTTTGGAGGAGGGAACAAGGAGTGTCGGCTAAAACAGACATGTCTCCACGGTTTTCAGGACATGCCTCAGCCTACATCTGCAATCCTATATGCAGAAAACATGTCAGCATCCAGTGCCCATGACCATTCTGTGTGTCCGTACGGTTACTCAGATGTGCGATTAATGAAGGGTCTGTGACCACTGCTTTTACTTAGATCTGTAGATTTTCCCACATCTGCTGCGTCCGGGATCGCAGATGCGAATGCGATTAGTGTAGATCTCTGAATCCGGCCCTGTATGGAGGACCGATGGATGGTACAAATTACAGGGAAACACTGCAGGACAACCTGCTTCAGTTTGCTAGATTAGTAAAGTGTGGAGAAAGTTCATCTTTCCGCAGTACAGTGATCCCAAGCACAAGGCCATAGCAACACTGGCGTAGTTGAACAATACATTGTGAGTACGCTACAATGGGCAAGTCATCCACAGCACTATTTGAAAACTGCAGTCTACAAGCACCATCCAACCAACCTGAGCAACCTAGGCCAGGTCTGCATGGAATGGTCATAAACCACTCCCAAGCCTTGTGCAAACATAGCAGAAAGCTGTTACTGTGCTAAAGGTGGCAGTAGCAGGTACTAGTCTGCAGGAGTTGTATACCTACTGGTTCACAATGAAACTGCTGGGGAGATTTCAAACTGGCAGGCTGGATGCGATTTTCCGAAACAGCAAATTGCATCTATCTATAGCACAGGTTCTGTGTCATTTATTATACAAGTTGAATATCCGATATCCAAAACGCTTGGGACCAGAGGTATTTTGGATATCAGATTTTTCGTATTTTGGAATAATTGCATACCATAATGATATATCATGGCGATAGGGACCAAGTCTAAGAACAGAATGCATTTATGTTTCATATACACCTTATACACACTGCAGGAAGGTAATTTTAGCCAATATTTTAATAACTTTGTGCATTAAACAAAGTTTGTGTCCATACACACAATTAATTTATGTTTCATTTACACCTTATAGACACAGCCTGAAGGTCATTTAATACAATATTTTAATAACTTTGTGTATTAAACAAAGTTTGTACATTGAGCCATCAGAAAACAAAGGTGTCACTATCTCGGTCTCACTCAAATAAGTCCATATTTCGGAATATTCCATATTTCGGAATATTTAAATATGGGATTCTCAACCTGTACATACAGATATGTTGCCTTTTTAAAGGGTTGAGTAATTTTGCAAGCCTTTCTATGTGCATCCGGAAAGTATTCACAGTGCTTCACTTTTTCCACATTTTATGTTACAGCCTTAATCCAAAATGGAATAAATTCATTTTTCCCCTCAAAATTCTACACACAATACCATTTAATGACAACGTGAAAAAAGTTTTTTGAGATTTTTGCAAATTTATTAAAAAAACAACAACTAAGAAATCACATGTACATAAGTATTCACAGCCTTTGCCACAAAGCTCAAAATTGAGCTCAGGTGCATCCTGTTTCCACTGGTCATCCTTACGGATGTTCCTACTGCTTAATTGGAGTCCATCTGTGGTAAATTCAATGGATTGGACATGATTTGGAAAGGCACACACACCTGTCTATATAAGGTCCCACACTTGACGGTGCATGTCTGAGCACAAACCAAGCATGAAGTCAAAAGAATTGTCTGTAGACCTCAGAGACAGGATTGTCTCGAGGCACAAATCTGGGGAAGGGTACAGAAAAATATCTGCTGCTTTGAAGGTCCCAATGAGCACAGTGGCCTCCATCATCCCTAAATGGAAGAGGTTCAGAACCACCAGGACTCTTTCTAGAGCTGGCCGGCCCACTAAACTGAGCGATCAGGGGAGAAGGGCCCTAGTCAGGGAGGTGACCAAGAACCCGATGGTCACTCTGTCAGAGCTACAGCATTGCTCTGTGAAAAGAGGAGAACCTTCCAGAATGACAAACACCTCTGCAGCAATCCACCAATCAGGCTTGTATGGTAGAGTGGCCAGACGGAAGCCTCTCCTTAGTTAAAGCACATGGCAGCCTTTCTGGATTTTGCCAAAATGCACCTGAAGGACTCTCAGACCATGAGAAACAACATTTTCTGGTCTGATGAGACAAAGATTGAACTCTTTGGCGTGAATGCCAGGCGTCATGTTTGGAGGAAAACAGGCACCACCACTCATCACCAGGCCAATACCATCCCTACAGTGAAGCATGATGGTGGCAGCATCATGCTGTGGGGATGTTTTTCAGCAGAAGGAACTGGGAGACTAGTCAGGTTAGAGGTAAAGATGAATGCAACAATGTACAGAGATATCCTAGATGAAAACCTGCTCCAGAGCGCTCTTGACCTCAGACTGGGGCGACGATTCATCTTAAAGCAGGACAATGACCCTGAGCACACAGCCAAGATATCAAAGGAATGGCTTCAGGACAACTCTGTGAATGTCCTTGAGTGGCCCAGCCAGAGCCCAAACTTGAATCCGTTTGAACATCTCTGGAGAGATCTGAAAATGGCTGTGCACCAACGCTTCCCATCCAACCTGATGGAGCTTGAGAGGTGCTGCAAAGAGGAATGGGCGAAACATCCCAAAGATAGGTGTGCCAAGCTTGTGGCATCATATTCAAAAAGACTTGAGTCTGTAATTGAGTCTGTAATTGCTGCCAAAGGTGCATCAACAAAGTATTGAGAAAAGGCTGTGAATACTTATGGACATGTGATTTCTTTTTTTTCTTTTTTAATAAATGTGCAAAAATCTAAAAAAAAAAAAACTTTTTTCCATGTTGTCTTAATGAGGTATTGTGTCTAGAATGTTGAGGAAAAAAAAAGATTTTATTCCATTTTGGAATAAGGCTGTAACAGAACAAAAACAAAATGTGGAAAAAGTGAAGCGCTGTGAATACTTTCCGGATGCACTGTATTCTTAAGTCAATAATACCTGTACAGTAAGAGTAACTGTCACGTTTTCTGTTATGTGCACTACTGTATAGAAATAAACTCCATATTGCCTCCCATTAGCAATCACATTGAACTGTATCACATCACAATGTAGTCTCTTTTTACTGTGCAGATTTGTTTTTTATTGATTTTTTTTTTTTTATAATTATTTTTTATATAAATCTATTTTCAATTGATCTAAATAAATCTTGGGTTTCAGAGGCTAAAACACACATGTACTAACATTTAAAAAAAAAAACAATATAAAATAATTGTCTGTTATGAATGTTTTTTTTTACCCCTGAAACACATAATAGATTTTAGAATCGTCAGATATTGACCCTTAGTAAATATATCCTCAAATGTTTAACTACAAAGCAATTTAGTTCTTTTCATGAGATTTACTAATATTCTGCCCATATCATCCTAGTCTTGCAGAGTTAAATATTGGCTGGTTTGAATTCTCCAGCCAGTTGTTGTGGACACAGTGATTCGGAATCTTGCCAGTCTATTAACAGAACAAATCGCTGTGTGATCCGTATCCCGCACAGTCGCCCAAACCTCCAATGGGTGATTAGTAGCGATAAGCTTGAGGATGGTATGCTAATTTGTCAGTTTTGTGTGCAGGAAGAAGAGAACGGAATCCCCAGATGCCACTTGTACCAGCTACATGAGCTGCATACAATGGCCTTATCGTACAGCCATGACAAATGTCTGATTACAGAGCTATATAATTCTCACTGCCTGTAAAATGCAGGTCACATCATTGTGGTCCGTGATTTACTTTGCCTTAACTGTTTCACTGTTGAGGCTTGAGACAAGTTTCCCGTTCACCAGTCAACTTACTGACCATTACTTTTAACAATATATTTAAATATTGTATCAATACATCCCCCCCCATTATCTTTTCCCACCTCTTAATGGCAATAGATCCCAGTGGCAGTGCCCCTACCCTCAGTGTCAATAGGACCCCACTTATTAGTGCTTCCCCATGTGTCACTGTATATATGCAGTTGTATATTATTTGACATATTCCCCTCTGGCAAAAAAAAACAACACTTTTTTTGTGGGGCATAACCCACCCACCCCATTGTGAAGGATGGCACGTGGAGGCCACACACACTACTGAGCCTCATTTTAACTTGTTTTAAGGACATTACATCAAAGTTGGATCAGCCTGTAGTGTGTTTTTGCACTTTAATTTCGAATGTGACTCCAAATCCAGACCTCCCATGGGTTAATAAATTTGATTTCCATTGATAATTTTTGTGCGATTTTGTTGTCAGCACATTCAACTATGTAAAGAACAAAGTATTTAATAAGAATATTTTATTCATTCAGATCTAGGATGTGTTATTTTAGTGTTCCCTTTTTTTTTTGTTGAGCAGTGTATTAATGCCTGTACATTCAGACATATGCAGCTGTATAGGAAGTCAGCACTTTGTCTTGCATCACTCTCAGTTGTGTAAAATCAAGTGTTATTTGCTTGAAGTCAGCTAGGTAACGAATATATACAGGGTCAAGGTCCTTGATGCTACATTAATAACTTTATATACAGTATAATTTGTGGGAAATGGTGTGGGGGTGGGGGGAGGGGAGATTTCCTGTTTCAGCGCCACTTAAGGTCTGTACACATTAGACGATGTTGCTCTATAAGCGACGTCGTCTAATGTTTCCCCTCCCGGGCTGGCCGGTCGGCGGCTGACTGTACACACTGAGTGATATAACCGCTCATATCGCTCAGTGACGTCACGCCTCCGCCAGCCATGCATGCAGCTCCTGGACGACAGTCCAGATCCTGCATGCATGCCCTGCCGACAGCGATGATCATTGCCGACCCGCTGGGCCGCGTATCGGTCGATGCTGGCGGCATACACACTTGCCAATAAAATGAGCAACGTCGCTCAGGGAGGGGGAAAATGAGCGACATCGCTCATTTTATCAGCAAGTGTGTATGGGCCTTCAGAGCTATGTAAGGGAGTCTGTCATTGTTTATTTATTGAGGGAAAAAGAAATACCTTTTTAGTAACAAAACTGCAGACTAACTCTAAACAGCTCTTAAGATACAGTAGGAAAACTTATTTTTGTGCATAGTTGTCTTTTTAAGACAAATTTAATTGAATCTACTGTATCTTTTGCTGTCACGTTAAACATTAGCTTAGTAGGCTGAAAGGCAGCAGATGGTTAAGTCAGGTATGTAGATGACGATGATGTGATGGATGGGTAACATTACGGTTACATCTGATTGAGCCTACAGCTGGGAACAGTAAGATGAGCAGTATATTTTTTTTTAATGTAGTTGCTTATACTTTACACTTCGTGTTTCCAGCACAGATTACAATTTTTAAATAACATATACAGACTTTGTACTATAAATGATTATTATTATTATTAATACATTTTATTTATAAGGTGCCACAAAGTGGTTCGCAGTGCTTTACATACGGCAGACATTAGAACAATACAGGGTACATAGAACTTTACAATACAGTAACTGAAAGACTAATACAGAGCACAGGTAACAATTAGCAGCACAGTTCTCAGTACACAATACAGCTGACATGTAAGGAAGCAAAGGAGTAATCCGCATACTACTAGGGGCGGGCAGCCATTGGAAGAGATGAATGGTTACAAGTGAGGGGAGATGCAGGTATAAATGGTCGCTGCGTAGGAGAGACCTGTAATTGCAGTGCGAGAGTAGAGGGCTGTGAGAACGGGAGGGAAGAGGGCCCTGCTCTCTCATTTACCTGTGCTGTTTTACTGATTTTAAGGTGTCCCATACTTAGCAGCTGACTCATAACAAATAGCTTTCACACAGCGATGTTAGATCATTTATGAAATAGAACTGAAATCTTAGTCATGTGTTGCTCATTGCTGTGCTATTTCCACGGTAACCTTATCCTAGCTGTAAGTTACTGAGCGGTGGTAACTACGTGTTAATTTACAGCTAAGTCCTTCATGTAATTTTATACAATACGATCTTATGTGTATTTATAGTGTCATTCACAAACTGCAAAATCTGAGTATCTGCAATGATTCTTTGTATGCACGTGCATCTACTTGTCTATCTTTTTTTTTTAAGATGCACGCTCCCTGTACAACCTTTGGAACACCCCTGTAAAAGCATTGTGTGCCTAGTTTTGTGGGTTGGTGGATAATCCTGAAAATGTGCAGTAGAAACATCAAATTACTTTCCAAACTACTACAGGTTGAGTATCCCATATCCAAATATTCCGAAATACGGAATATTCCGAAATACGGACTTTTCTGAGTGAGAGTGAGATAGTGAAACCTTTGTTTTCTGATGGCTCAATGTACACAATCTTTGTTTAATATACAAAGTTATTAAAAATATTGTATTAAATGACCTTCAGGCTGTGTGTATAAGGTGTATATGAAACATAAATGAATTGTGTGAATGTAGACACACTTTGTTTAATGCACAAAGTTATAAAAAAATATTGGCTAAAATGATCTTCAGGCTGTATGTATAAGGTGTATATGTAACATAAATGCATTCTATGCTTAGATTTAGGTCCCATCACCATGATATCTCATTATGGTATGCAATTATTCCAAAATACGTAAAAATCCGATATCCAAAATACCTCTGGTCCCAAGCATTTTGGATAAGGGATACTCAACCTGTATTACATTAGAAGCACACCCTCTGTTACTTACAGAGCCGTAACTAGGTGTGTGCGGAGTGTGCTCCACATATAGCGCTGCAGGGTAGGGGGCGCTGTTGGCAGCACTTGTCAGTTACAAATTATCTAATTACTTTCACTTGCAGCTTTGAAGCCCAGCATCTCCTGACTGCCCCGTCACCTATCCCCACCCCTTTTGTTGCTAATACCTATACAGCATTCATGGACTTGACTTGAGAGCTCTTTGTTGTTCAGTCGCTCTGTCCTTTATTACATTTCAGGATGCTGATGTGCCCAGGATTCTAACCCATTGTCTATGACATTGCATTCGGACACTCTATTCAGTGAGCTATCTGCCCTTTGCTCAGAATGCTAGAGAATTCCAAGCTGAAGAGTTTTAACTATTTGAAGCTTACCTTGTACTTTGTGAAGGGGTGATCAGCGTTGTAGCTGGGCAGATCTATGTAGTGTGTGGCTGCAAGAGGTTGGATGTGTGGCTGTCCACTGCATGGAACTGGTTATTTTTTTATGGGGTATAGGTAGCTTCATATAGTTACAAATCTCATAGTTTTTATGCAGGATCAAGTGTCTCGGTGGGTGGGGTGTTTGGCTGGGATGCAGCAGGTTGTGGGTTTAAGTTCTGGGTGTGGCAGTATATTGAAATGTATTATTTAATGAGGGGTATTGTGGCTGAACGGTGGCAAGCTCTCTGATTGAGCGCATGAATGTGGTATAAAGAGGATTTGTGTCCAAATCCATTTTGTTGCAGTGTTCTATACATAAATTGTATATATATATATATATTAGTGATGAGCGAGGTTCGGTTTTACTCGGTTTTACTCGGTTTTACTCGGTTCTCAAAACGGCATCTTATTGGCTATCCAAAACACGTGACATCCGTGAGCCAATAAGATGCCGTTTTGAGAACCGAGTAAAACCGAGTAAAACCGAATCCGCTCATCACTATATATATATATATATATATATATAGTCATGCCTTTTCCCCACAGGTCATGCGCTTTATGTTCCTATTAGAGAAATGAGGGGATGGGGGCGAATTAACCTGCGTTGTCCGGACTACTCTCCACCAGCAGTACAAGCTGATTTTTTTCCTTGTAAATGATTGCCACTTTAAAAATACAGGCAGACTCACAGAAATTCCCGGACAGCCTGCACCTCACAGGCTATTATATATAGGTGGTCATTCCGAGTTGTTCGCTCGTTGCCGTTTTTCGCAACGCAGCGATTAGGTGGAAAATGCGCATGCACATGGTAAGCAGCGCGCATGCGCTAAGTTATTTAACACACAACTTAGTAGATTTGCTGGTGTTTGTGCGGCGCATTTCAGTCGCACTGCTGATCGGTGAGTGATTGACAGGAAAGGGGCGTTTCTGGGAGGTAACTGAGCGTTTTCTGGGAGTGTGCTAAAAAACGCAGGAGATGCTGGAGAAACGGGGGAGTGGCTGGCCGAACGCAGGGCGTGTTTGTGACGTCAAAACAGGAACTAAACGGACTGAGGTGATCGCAGTCTAGGAGTAGGTCTGGAGCTACTCAGAAACTGCAGCAAATTATTTAGTAGCAGTTCTGCTAATCTTTCGTTCGCTATTCTGTAAGCTAAGATACACTCCTAGAGGGCGGTTGCCTAGCGTGTGCAATGCTGCTAAAAGCAGCTAGCGAGCAAACAACTCGGAATGAGCGCCATTGTCCCATGTTGAATATGCAACTTAATAAAAAATCAAAAAAACAAAACGTAAAAAGTAACCGCGTGAGTGCTTGTGATAACTACAGTAGTTACAGTGTGTATGGTATTGTAATGAGTTCCACAAAACTAATTTTCTGATGAGTATATGCTATTTCTACTACTTAATACTTTCAGTATCTTTTAAACATTTTTTTAAATAAATTATTTAATATCTATAGACAAAAACATTCAAAACCTTCTTTGTGCTTTAGTCTTTTTTTGGTCTTCAGTTTTCTTATCAGGCATACAGAAAGTTTGAAGAATTGATGAACTTTCTGTTTAGATCAGGTCCCATGGCAGCACGCTGCCTAACACGAATACAGCCTACTACCTGTGTCAGTTACATAATACGTTTGATGGTCAGCACATCCTAAAGCTTTGTGTTTGCAAGGAGTAAACTGCAAATTGGTTCCAGCGCTCTCTGGCAATAAACACATTAACCTATGGACTTGCATTCGTTTTATTTTCAGAATGATTCTTATTGACTGCTCGTAGCCTCTACATTTTTTTCTGTCACACATAGAACATTTAGCATAGATTATTGTATTAATCACTCAGCTACGTTACATGTATAATAAAATGTCATGAAGACATTATTGAGAAGGGTCCTCAGGATGTTAAACGTTGCAGACCCCACTAAAGTAGAATAATGTGTCCGTATTAAAATAAGCATTTCACCTGAAACAAACCACCATATGCCAAAATTATCTATGGGTCGTGTCTCAGTAAACACCCTGTTATCTCCACGTTTTACATCATCATTTTGAACATAGTGCAAAGGTCACATTATGAAAAAGATGAAAAAAATATCCCAAAACCCTACAATATAATGTTACATTATATAGCATGAGACATTATACTAACTGTATATGAGTACTGAACAAGTGTCATTATGGTCGGAATTCAATTATCGCCCTGATTTCCCGTCTAGAGTGACAGGAGATTGCAGGGGGCGATATTCAATTGATGTCCCCTATCGCGCTGAACGCATCCATTAGTGTCTGCTTTAGCTGGGTAAAGCAGCTAAAACCGACTAAACTACTGGTCGCAATTGGGAAAAGTGTCTGGTGGGGGCGCCCAAACAGGTCAGTTTTCACATATTTCAGCTCAACACCCCCGCCGGGTGCGAGCTGAAATGCAGACGCTTGCAGCCAATCACACCCATCTAGTGGCTGCCGGTGGGAAAAACATTTGAATATTGCCCTATGTATGCATTCATATAAGAAGGATCTTAATACATTTAAGATTCTTGATTTGAAAAAGGAATGAAATCAACCATTTAGTTAAAGCAAAGTTATGCGTTATTGTACAGATCAGCAGCCATTACACTATATGGAGTAAATGAGAACCAGATACAAGTGTGGGACTTGCACAGCTGTAGTCCCCAGATATTTCTCCATGGGATAGATTAGTCATTGCTGGAACGTACTGTACAAGCATTTTGCAGGCTGTATGTAACAGTGACAGAGTGTTGTCACAGCTCCAATACTTTATATTACATGTTTTCCCTGTGCTTGGTTAGTAGGTTTGCTCTTCTCATTGGAATGTAATATGTAGAAGTGTATTTTTATGGGTTTCTTATTTCTTTCTGAGCACAGAGCTTCTGATCTCATTAAAGTAAATGATGGAATGTTTTGGGGATAAAACATTTACTTTGGAGTCAGATTATACACTACATGGCCAGAGGTTTATGGACACCTCTTCTAATTAGTGTGTTTGCACATTTCTGCCTCACCATTACTGAGAGGTGTATGAAGTGATGCATACAAGGGGTGGGGAATAAGTTTCCTGATTCACAACAAGAATTATATTTACAAACAAAGTGAACATTAGATTTTTTCAAAGTATTTGCCAGAGGAGTCTTTGCAGAGTTGCATGCACTCAAACCACTTGGAGAAGCAGCTGGAACAAGTCCAAAGCAGGAATTGTCTTCTACGTGCTGGATGAAGGTTTCCACTGCAGCTTCCGGTGACTCAAAGCTAATCCCATGCTTCTTGTACTTGTGCGAACAGAAAGATGTCGCAGGGGGTCATGTCTAGACTGTACGGTAGATGACCAAGCTTCTGGATTTATTAATGGTCCAGGAAATCCACCACTTAGGTGCATTGTCGTTAGGGAGGCCAGTCCCGGGCTGTTTTTTTTTCAATCATGGGGATCAGGATTGAAAAACAATCCCGGATTTCCGGTATACCAGAGACTGGGTTGTTACTGGCACAGCCCCCACCCCAAATTACCATCCCATTTACGGTCAATTTATGGAGGACTGCTGTGAGGTGTGGGCAGTCCGGGTGGCACACGCGGCTGATGTTAAGCTGTGCAGCATAACCTCTTAACATCATGTCATGCTATGCAGTGCGCATAGGGGAAGCCGGAAGGTGGGAGCCAGGCAGCGTCTGAGCCTTCTGAAGATGCTCAGCGCTGCCTTCTGCAGATGCTCAGTTGGTGGCTACTTACGAATCTCGGGATTGGAAGATTCAATCCCAGGATTCAATCACTGCTAATTTTAGGCCAAAATACCTGGATCATGCCAATCCCGACCCCGGGATTGGCCACCATAATTGTCATGATGAAGAAGGGCACCATGAGTGAGAGTACTCACGGCGCCTAAAAATGGCTTCCAGCACTTGCAGTAGGCATTGGTTGGCGTACCAGTCCCCAGTGACAGTGCACTGCTGCACGAGTAGTACAGTAGCTACATGAACAGTCTTGGCCACAAAAAACAGCCACCATCTGCTTGGCCACGCTGCACTCAGTAATTTCTGTGGCAATGCACCTCCAACTGGGGTCCACTGGGCTGACTGGTTTTGGTCTTGGGGTTGAAACCGTAGATCCAGGATTAATTGGCACAAATGATCTCCCAGACATTTTTTGAGCAACCGCCATCAATCCTGGCCAGCATGTTGCGGCATCAAGTCACCCAAGTCTCCTCCTGCTCTCGAATTAGCTAATGGGGCACCCAGCGTGCTTTAACATTTCACAAAAACATTAGTCAGAGATTACAGTTCACAACCAGACAGATTGTGTCTACTCTACCTATGCACTGCACATACGGAAACTTATTGCACAGCTCTCATACAGCGTGCAATCTATAGTCAAACAATAGTACTAGAATGTGTTGTACTGTAGAGCTACATGACACTGTTACATTATGACACCTTTCTGTAAAGTCCGTTTGTCACATTTCTGCCCTGGTAGGGCCAACTCTATCAACTGTTAAGGAAGTGAAAATGTCTAGGATCAACCTCTGCTTTTTTCGCAAAGCCGTAGGCCACAAGCGCTCACAGAATGGAACTACCAAGTGCTGAAGTGCGTAGAGTGTAAATTTAGTCCTTGTTGCAAAACCCACTATGGAGTCTAATCATGGACATGACATAAGCAGAAGAACTATTTGTTGGCCATGCAGCTGCACACAAGCCTCAAATTACTATGTGTGATGCAAATCGACTGGATTGGTGTAAACTCTAGAGCAATGGAAATGTGTTCTCTGGAGTGACAATTCTCTATATGGCATTCTAATGGATGACTCCAAATTTGGCGCATGTTAGGAGAATGCCTCCTGCATACTGGAAACTGTACAGGTTGATTGAGACGGAATAATGAGTATTAGGTACCCAAAATGACAGAATCCTTTGTGGGGTGGTGATTTTTAAACATAGCATTGGTAGTTGTCCGAATTAAGTAGTATCCATGGAATTGCTCTATTTAACCATTTGGGTAGCTCTCTAAATCTCTCCAGTTATAAGTTTCTGTTTTGTGGAGTGATTAGAAATTGTGTTTGGTTTGTAATGATTCCCCAGATGCAAATCTCATTGAATAAGCAAATGATCCTCCTTAGCGGCTCTTCAACTGATTTAACAAGCGGCGCTGTTATTAGTGGTTCTAGCCCAGGAAATGCATTTGCATAGAAATTGCTTTGTTTTGCACGTGACCCAGCAATGATCTAATACAACAGTTATAATGGAAGAAGATAACAAATCATTTCTGTCTTTCTTAAAAAGAAAAGGTATTTTAAATGCTAATAATGCAACTGTAGTCTTTGTGCACATGGCACAGAAATAAGTCTACTAAGCATGAAAAAATGAGTGGATATTTAAAAATACTAAACCCTGACATCTATAAATAATCCTCACAGTCTTGCATTATAATAGGAAAACTAAAGAGCTGTGTGACCAATAATTCTGGCCATTGGCCTCATAGGTGATTTCTCATACCCTTACTGTACAGTAGAGTCTATACAAGCATGCTTGGGAGATGCCCCAGCTTCCCAGGAGAGCAGGCCACCCTCCCGCACACTTCCCTAATAAAGCGAACAAGGCTTGATGAAGCTATTTGCATTGTAAATGGACCATCCCCCACAGCAGGGGTGGAGCCATGATGGCCTGAGTGGCAGTGCCAAGCCCCCTTTTAATTGTCCCTTTGACCTCCTCACAAGGATCTCCTGAAGGGTAGGTAAAGATGTTGGCAAGAATGAATATATAATGGCCTTTTATGCCCAATGGAATGACAATATCTATATAACTAACATAGACATGGTTAATGACATTTACAGAAGTCATACAGGTCAAAGTTGTAACAAGTCTTTTTATTATTTTTCTATACCACGTAGTCTAGCAACACTTTATAAATAAAAGGTCTGTATGTGGTGACATTTTAGATGTTTTATTGACCGGTGCAAATCAGAGAATGCCTTTCTTTAATTACAGAATAACCTTTCTAGACGTATTTGAAAGCTCAGAGATAATAGCCCTCTAGTATATATCGTCTCAGAACAGTAGGCGCTTGTGACATTGGAGAGCTGGGGGGATGCCACTTATAGGGCACATCGTCAGATTGATGTTATTACTGTTTCACTCGCTGCCTTTTTTTTTTTTTTTTAAAGTGAATATGTAATTGCTGTTGTGTTTTACTGTTGAAAAGCATCTTTGTGTTGCGGTGCTGCCCCTCCACCTCTGCTCCTCTCGTTCTGCAGCTTGCCTTTTATTCTCTTGGAAAGGATTACCTTTCAAAGGCAGAGGGCGTGGTGCTGTTGCAGTGACTGCTGTCATAAATTGGAAGTCTCCTCCATGTAACATAAGTTGCGGAATGTAGCCAGCTCAGGACTGAGAGGTGGCAATGCTATTGGGTGACACTATGCTATTGCTGGACTTGTAACTTTAGTGGGCATCAATGATGATTATTCAATGGGCAATGCAATTAATGACTGCTAGAGAGACTGGGAAAATAGTCTGACATGGAAAAGTATACACTGCCATGCAATATTTCTCTATCGTCCTAGTGGATGCTGGGGTTCCTGAAAGGACCATGGGGAATAGCGGCTCCGCAGGAGACAGGGCACAAAAGTAAAGCTTTCCGATCAGGTGGTGTGCACTGGCTCCTCCCCCTATGACCCTCCTCCAAGCCTCAGTTAGATTTTTGTGCCCGGCCGAGAAGGGTGCAATCTAGGTGGCTCTCCTAAAGAGCTGCTTAGAAAAGTTTAGCTTAGGTTTTTTATTTTACAGTGAGTCCTGCTGGCAACAGGATCACTGCAACGAGGGACTTAGGGGAGAAGAAGTGAACTCACCTGCGTGCAGGATGGATTGGCTTCTTGGCTACTGGACATCAGCTCCAGAGGGACGATCACAGGTACAGCCTGGATGGTCACCGGAGCCTCGCCGCCGGCCCCCTTGCAGATGCTGAAACGAGAAGAAGGTCCAGAATCGGCGGCAGAAGACTCCTCAGTCTTCTAAAGGTAGCGCACAGCACTGCAGCTGTGCGCCATTTCCTCTCAGCACACTTCACACGGCAGTCACTGAGGGTGCAGGGCGCTGGGAGGGGGGCGCCCTGGGAGGCAAATGAAAACCTATTTTGGCTAAAAATACCTCACATATAGCCTCCGGAGGCTATATGGAGATATTTAACCCCTGCCAGAATCCGTTAAGAGCGGGAGACGAGGCCGCCGAAAAAGGGGCGGGGCCTATCTCCTCAGCACACAGCGCCATTTTCCCTCACAGAAAGGCTGGAGGGAAGGCTCCCAGGCTCTCCCCTGCACTGCACTACAGAAACAGGGTTAAAACAGAGAGGGGGGGCACTAATTTGGCGTTAGAAATATATAAAAAAGATGCTATAAGGGAAAACACTTATATAAGGTTGTCCCTATATAATTATAGCGTTTTTGGTGTGTGCTGGCAAACTCTCCCTCTGTCTCTCCAAAGGGCTAGTGGGTCCTGTCCTCTATCAGAGCATTCCCTGTGTGTGTGCTGTGTGTCGGTACGTGTGTGTCGACATGTAGGAGGACGATGTTGGTGAGGAGGCGGAGCAATTGCCTGTAATGGTGATGTCACTCTCTAGGGAGTCGACACCGGAATGGATGGCTTATTTAGGGAATTACGTGATAATGTCAACACGCTGCAAGGTCGGTTGACGACATGAGACGGCCGACAAACAATTAGTACCGGTCCAGACGTCTCAAAAACACCGTCAGGGGTTTTAAAACGCCCGTTTACTTTAGTCGGTCGACACAGACACAGACAGGGACACTGAATCCAGTGTCGACGGTGAATAAACAAACGTATTCCTTATTAGGGCCACACGTTAAAGGCAATGAAGGAGGTGTTACATATTTCTGATACTACAAGTACCACAAAAGAGGGTATTATGTGGGATGTGAAAAAACTACCATAGTTTTTCCTGAATCAGATAAATTAAATAAAGTGTGTGATGATGCGTGGGTTCCCCCCGATAGAAAATTATGGGCGGTATACCCTTTCCCGCCAGAAGTTAGGGCGCGTTGGGAAACACCCCTTAGGGTGGATAAGGCGCTCACACGCTTATCAAAACAAGTGGCGGTACCGTCTATAGATAGGGCCGTCCTCAAGGACCAGCTGACAGGAGGCTGGAAAATATCATAAAAAGTATATACACACATACTGGTGTTATACTGCGACCAGCGATCGCCTCAGCCTGGATGTGCAGAGCTGGGGTGGCTTGGTCGGATTCCCTGACTAAAAATATTGATACCCTTGACAGGGACAGTATTTTATTGACTATAGAGCATTTAAAGGATGCATTTCTATATATGCGAGATGCACAGAGGGATATTTGCACTCTGGCATCAAGAGTAAATGCGATGTCCATAACTGCCAGAAGATGTTATGGACACGACAGGGGTCAGGTGATGCAGATTCCAAACGGCACAAAGGTGTATTGCCGTATAAAGGAAGAGGAGTTATTTGGGGTCGGTCCATCGGACCTGGTGGCCACGGCAACTGCTGGAAAATCCACCGTTTTTACCCTAAGTCACATCTCTGCAGAAAAAGACACCGTCTTTTCAGCCTCAGTCCTTTCGTCCCTATAAGATCATATCTGCCCAGGGATAGAGGAAAGGGAAGAAGACTGCAGCAGGCAGCCCATTCCCAGGAACAGAAGCGTTCCACCGCTTCTGACAAGTTCTCAGCATGGCGCTGAGACCGTACAGGACCCCTGGATCCTACAAGTAGTATCCCAGGGGTACAGATTGGAATGTCGAGACGTTTCCCCTTCGCAGGCTCCTGAAGTCTGCTTTACCAAGGTCTCCCTCCGACAAGGAGGCAGTATGGGAAAAAATTCACAAGCTGTATTCCCAGCAGGTGATAATTAAATTACCCCTCCTACTACAAGAAAAGGGGTATTATGCCACACTATATTGTGGTACTGAAGCCAGAAGGCTAGGTGAGACTTATTCTAAATCTAAAAATTTTTTGAACACTTACAAAGGTTCAAATCAAGATGGAGTCACTCAGAGCAGTGATAACGAACAGGAAGAAGGGGACTATATAGTGTCCCGGGACATCAGGGATGCTTACCTCTATGTCCCAAATTTGCCCTTCTCACTAAGGGTACCTCAGGTTCGTGGTGCAGAACTGTCACTATCAGTTTCAGACGCTGCCGTTTGGATTGTCCACGGCACCCCGGGTCTTTACTAAGGTAATGGCCGAAATGATGATTCTTCTTCGAAGAAAAGGCGTCTTAATTATCCCTTACTTGGACGATCTCCTGATAAGGGCATAGTCCAGGGAACAGTTGGAGGTAGGAGTAGCACTATCTCGGATACTGCTACAACAGCACGGGTGGATTCTAAATATTCCAAAATCGCAGCTGATCCCGACGACACGTCTGCTGTGCCTAGGGATGATTCTGGACACAGTCCAGAAAAAGGTGTTTCTCCCGAAAGAGAAAGCCAGGGAGTTATCCGAGCTAGTCAGGAACCTCCTAAAAACAGTGCATCATTGCACAAGGGTCCTGGTAGAAAATGGTGGCTTCCTACGAAGCAATTCCATTCGGCAGATTTCACGCAAGAACTTTTCAGTGGGATCTGCTGGACAAATGGTCCGGATCGCATCTTCAGATGCATCAGCGGATAACCCTATATCCAAGGACAAGGGTGTCTCTCCTGTGGTGGTTATAGAGTGCTCATCTTCTAGAGGGCCGCAGATTCGGCATTCAGGATTGGATGCTGGTGACCACGGAGCCCAGCCCGAGAGGCTGGGGAGCAGTCACACAAGGAAAAAATTTCCAGGGAGTGTGATCAAGTCTGGAGACTTTTCTCCACATAAATATACTGGAGCTAAGGGTAAATTTATAATGCTCTAAGCTTAGCAAGACCTCTGCTTCAAGGTCAGCCGGTATTGATCCAGTGGGAAAAACATCACGGCAGTCGCCCACGTAAACAGACAGGGCGACACAAGAAGCAGGAGGGCAATGGCAAAAACTGCAAGGACTTTTCGCTGGGCGGAAAATCATGTGATAGCACTGTCAGCAGTGTTTCATCCCGGGAATGGAAACTGGGAAGCAGACTTCCTCAGCAGGCACGACCTCCACCCGGGAGAGTGGAAACTTCATCGGGAAGTTTTTTCCACATGATTGTAAACCGTTGGGAAATACCAAAGGTGGACATGATGGCGTCCCGTCTGAACAAAAAACGGGACAGGTATTGCGCCAGGTCAAGAGACCCTCAGGCAATAGCTGTGGACGTTCTGGTAACACCGTGGGTGTACCAGTCGGTGTATGTGTTCCCTCCTCTGCTTCTCATACCTAAGGTGCTGAGAATTATAAGACGTAGAGGAGTAAGAACTATACTCATGGCTCCGGATTGGCCAAGAAGGACTTGGTACCCGGAACTTCAAGAGATGTTTACAGAGGTCTTATGGCCTCTGCCGCTAAGAAGGGACTTGCTTCAGCAAGTACCATGTCTGTTCCAAGACTTACCGCAGCTGCGTTTGTTGGCATGGCGGTGGAACGCCGGATCCTAAGGGAAAAAGGCATTCCGGAAGAGGTCATTCCTACCCTGGTCAAAGCCAGAAAGGAGGTGACCGCACAACATTATCACCACATGTGGCGAAAATATGTTGCGTGGTGTGAGGCCAGGAAGGCCCCACAAAGAAATTTCAACTCGGTCGATTCCTGCATTTCCTGCAAACAGGAGTGTCTATGGGCCTCAAATTGGGGTCCATTAAGGTTCAAATTTCGGCCCTGTCAATTTTCTTCCAGAAAGAATTGGCTTCAGTTCCTGAAGTCCAGAACTTTGTCAAGGGAGTATTGCATATACAACCCTCTTTTGTGCCTCCAGTGGCACTGTGGGATCTCAACGTAGTTCTGGGATTCTTCAAATCACATTGGTTTAAAACCAGTCAAATCTGTGGATTTGAAGCATCTCACATGAAAAGTGACCATGTTCTTGGCCCTGGCCTGGACCAGGCGAGTGTCAAATTGGTGGTTTTTTTCTCAAAAAAGCCCATATTTGTTTGTCCATTCGGACAGGGCAGAGCTGCGGACTCGTCCCCAGTTCTCTCCCTAAGGTGGTGTCAGTGTTTCACCTGAACCAGCTTATTGTGGTGCCTTGCACCTACTAGGGACTTGGAGGACTCCAAGTTGCTAGATGTTGTCAGGGCCCTGAAAATATAGGTTCCAGGACGGCTGGAGTCAGGAAAACTGACTTGCTGTTATCCTGTATGCACCCAACAAACTGGGTGCTCTTGCTTTTAAGCAGACTATTGCTAGTTGGATGTGTAATACAATTCAGCTTGCACATTCTGTGGCAGGCCTGCCACAGCCAAAATATGTAAATGCCCATTCCACAAGGAAGGTGGGCTCATCTTGGGCGGCTGCCCGAGGGGTCTCGGCTTTACAACTTTGCCGAGCGGTTATTTAGTCAGGGGCAAACACGTTTGTAAAATCCTACAAATTTGATACCCTGGCTAAGGAGGACCTGGAGTTCTCTCATTCGGTGCTGCAGAGTCATCCGCACTCTCCCGCCCGTTTGGGAGCTTTGGTATAATCCCCATGGTCCTTTCAGGAACCCCAGCATCCACTATGACGATAGAGAAAATAAGAATTTACTTACCGATAATTCTATTTCTCGGAGTCCGTAGTGGATGCTGGGCGCCCATCCCAAGTGCGGATTATCTGCAATACTTGTACATAGTTACAAAAATCGGGTTATTATTGTTGTGAGCCATCTTTTCAGAGGCTCCGCTGTTATCATACTGTTAACTGGGTTTAGATCACAAGTTGTACGGTGTGATTGGTGTGGCTGGTATGAGCCCTACCCGGGATTCAAAATTCCTCCCTTATTGTGTACGCTCGTCCGGGCACAGTACCTAACTGGCTTGGAGGAGGGTCATAGGGGGAGGAGCCAGTGCACACCACCTGATCGGAAAGCTTTACTTTTGTGCCCTGTCTCCTGCGGAGCCGCTATTCCCCATGGTCCTTTCAGGAACCCCAGCATCCACTACGGACTCCGAGAAATAGAATTATCGGTAAGTAAATTCTTATTTTTTATTTAATACTATCTATATGTTAGCTTTTAAAGCAATTAAAATCCAGTCTATGAATGTGGTTGAAACCATTTGGTCTTATCAGCATTTCAAACGAAAGTGTACCTGTCATTTACAGTCATATGTAAAGTACACTATCCTTCAAATGTGTTGTTTTCTACATGTTAACAATCATCCTGTGCTTCCCAAGCCCTAAAATCAAACAAGGTCATACGCCAACATATAACATGAGGTCTCTCCCAGCCCATTCCCACCGTGGACTGCGCTGAAGAGACACTGCATTTGGGTGGGCAGCAGGACTGGAGAGTCAGGACTCAGGCAGGCCAACAGCTAAGTGAAGGAACACTGATTCTATAGTGCTATATGTGCTGTGTTGGCCTAATGTGTAAGGGGCATAGCTGTGTGGGCCTAATGTGTAAGGGGCATAGCTGTGTGGGCGTAATGTGTAAGGGTCATTTCTGTGTGGGCGTAATGTGAATAAGGAACACTACTGTGCGGCATTATTTGAATTGGGGATACTATTGTATTGTGGCCCCTTACCCACGATTCCATTTGCCTTTTCTGGTGCGCACTCCTCCTATTTAAAATAATGGGGAGGGGGGACATCAATGCACTTTCTGGCACAGGGCACCAAAATCTCAAGTTACGCAACTGACAGTAATATAGATTAAGGCCTGTGTTAAATAGAATTTATTTTCTAAGAGTTCCCCTGGCCACAGACCCATGGGGCTCGCATGATAACCCCTTCTTCCTCTGTCAGTGGTCCTTTCTTCAAAGTTCCAAAACTAGAAGGACATATAGTATGACTTACTACAAATATACCAACAAAGTAGATTGGATGACCTCTTGGGAACTGTGGGTCCAGGAAGTAGGAATGTTCTAGTTCTATCATAGGAGGGGGCAATTGCTGTAGTAGTTCTTATAAAATACGTGAAAGGTGTTTACTTAACAAAAGTACTCAACATGTTAATCGTTCATTTGCTGTAGATTAGATGTCTCTGGGTGGAGCCTGTGTTTGTTGTATGATTGGTATGGCCAGGGCCGATTAACAATGGGGCAGCTCCAGGCCTGTACGTAAAATAGGCTCATCATCATGACAGTATGATGATACAAGCCACCTAGCTGGCCACACAATCGCCCATAAAGCATCAATATTAAAATTGTATTTCTAGTTGTCTCACAAAATTCAGCGATTTTCCTATTTTTATGTATTTTGTGAGACAGTGGGCCTGATAGTGTAGGGGTGTACACACCCACACAGCACTGATCACACCCACACAGCACTGATCACACCCACACAGCACTGATCACACCCACACAGCACTGATCACACCCGCACAGTACTGATCACACCCGCACAGCACTGATCACACCCACACAGCACTGATTACACCCACACAGCACTGATCACACCCACACAGCACTGATCACACCTGCACAGAACAGGTCACAGCTCCTTACCTTCTCAGTATAGGCCTGTAAAACATTTTCAGCCCCAGGCCCATGTGGCCCTTCACTACGATGTGTTTGCATGCTGAAGCCCTATTGCAGTGTGCGGACGTGCAGAAGCGGGAGATTGGCGTCGACGCAGTGTTTAGGTTGCAGTGTTGGAGGGCGCGGTCCGGACAACATAGAAGTGTCCGGACCATTTGCGGCGTGGGCTGTGGTGGCTGCATGACGTCACACGCAGCCGATGCGACCCGAAACATGGCGGGTAGCCGTCTGCCTTCGCAGCTAGGCTGCGCAGGCAGAGGGCTACCCTAATAATGCGAGCGCTTATCTGCTTAGCGGGGAGTGGGGGGAGTGGTGCTAGTGTACAAGGTTGTAGTTGTGCGATTTTTTTTGCACAACTACAGCCCTGAATTAGGCCCTAAAGCACTATGTGCCATAGACGCATCGTTGTCATAATAACTAAACTTCTGAGCACTTTGAGTCATATCCAGCTGTTTAGTTTTTTCATTAAGAAGTAAGTAAAATCAGAATACATATTTGTTAAAATAACTGAAGAGTTTCATAAAGTCTAATGTAATTATGCCTTCATTATAGACTGTTTAAGATGTTTCCATGTTGCTGGCAGGAGACAATGGCAGTTGTGACCCTGTGGGCAGACTGCTGGAACTTTTTTTTTTTTTTTTACTATGCTGCTTTCCTTTCATGTGGAGCCAAGTGAAAGGCTGGAAGGAAAACGTAAACTCAGCACATCTTCAGGGCCTGTTGCCTGATGAAACAGCACAGTGTAGAAGGCTGCATCTAGAGCTGTGAGAGCTGCACGTCAGAAGGGTCCAGCTTTATTTGGATACCACTCACTCTGACCACGGAAATTGGTTTCTGCTTTGAACTATGTCGCCATCTTCTGCTTTTGCAGTTTAATTTTTTTACATGTCAGTGTTAGTTTATTTGGTACATGTGTATATATGTTTAACATTAATGTGCAATGTGAAACTGTAGACAGTATGCTAAAACGTATAGGGCACAGTCTCTTTATTTTCTGTACATTGGGGGTAATTCCAAGTTGATCGCAGCAGGAATTTTGTTAGCAGTTGGGCAAAACCATGTGCACTGCAGGGGAGGCAGATTTAACATGTGCAGAGAGAGTTAGATTTGGGTGTGGTGTGTTCAATCTGCAATCTAATTTGCAGTGTAAAAATAAAGCAGCCAGTATTTACCCTGCACAGAAACAATATAACCCACCCAAATCTAACTCTTTCTGCACATGTTATATCTGCCTCCCCTGCAGTGCACATGGTTTTGCCTAACTGCTAACAAAATTCCTGCTGCGATCAACTTGGAATTACCTCCATTCTGCAGTAACAGCCCATCTTTGTGTTTGTGTCCAGTACAGAAAATGTCATTTGAAGTGTAGAGCTACAATGGCAGCTGATGGAAACGGCCACAGTCACTGTTGATTTGTGAGGAACTGTGAACATTTTTTATTCTCGCCATCTAGTTGTTTGTGTTTGTTGTTTAGAAGATGGATTAATAGAACACTACTAAACATTCCATCCTGTGTTAAACCTGTTGAATAACCACGCTTGGCATCACATCACTGCTAAAGGAAATAATTGTGTTTGTTTGAACACTGTTATTATGCTCAGTGAGGCGATTGAAGAATATTATTAACAGTTGTCTTTGTAGACGTCAATGTTTTTGTATCCAGCTAGTTTGAAAGTAAGTGAATCAAGAGAAACGCTTCAGCAAAACGCATGTATTTTCACACAGAAGTTACACCCTAGATGGGTACTACGCCTCTGCATAGGCAGCCGGATTCAGGGCCACAATGGCCTGGGGCTGCAAATGTTCAAGGACCTATACTGGGGAAAGAAGGAGCTGCTGTGACCATTGCTGTGTGGGTGTGGCCAGTGCCATGTGGGTGTACTTGTCTACTCTCTCGGAATCTGCCGGAGACTCCCAATTTTTTAAGGAATCCCCTGGGCTCCCAGAAGATAAGGTGCAGTCCCCTCACATCCTGCCCACTTCCCAGTGAAGTGCAGTGTGAGGAGGGTAATAATGAAAGTTGTGATCCATTAGTGAGGGGGCAGGGCTAAAATAACACTATTTTATGATAAATCCTCCCCTCTTCATAGAGCAGCTATTCTGATTTTGCCATGAGGGGTTTGGGGACTAATTGTATAATTAGGTGAGGCATGTCGATTTGATTTTCTAGTTAAATGGCGGACAACCCGGTGGGCGGAGCAGACTCTTTAAAAAGTATTAATAGGCACTGCGGCCCCATTTGTTGATCCCCTGATCCTCAGTGTCCCCTTTCTCCCCTTCTGTCACCTGCAGCTGGGTTCATACCTACTACATCTATACAATGAACGGACAGTTCTTTTGGTTGACGACCAGTTAATGAGAGATCTTGAGTGTTTACACATCCACCATTTCGGTTTTATCGGAAGAAAAGTGGTCACATCTGAAGATCAGGTTTTGTGGGTTTCCTAATATTCATCAAATGCAATGGTATGCTATCAGACAAAATGTGAAGTGTGTACACACACTCCACCGTTCTGCCCGATTCTTCTGCCCAAGCTCCTCCAGCAGCCGTGTCTCCTTTATGTCTTTTCAGCAGATATTTTAGACAGATGAGTTTTGTGGATGGCAAGTCAGATTGTAAAGGTGTGTGCACACAAATCGGGACTTCTGGTACCTAGTGTTATCGAAAGTAAAACTACATCTGAAGTACGATTGTACAAGTATGTGCCTAGGTAGGTGAGGGAAGAGATCTTACTATCTAAAGGATTCGTAAAAAATTGTAAAAATGGGTATACAATGGTAAAACTGTAAGAAACAAAAGCTAAACGCAGTAAATATCTGGATGTGTAATGTTTTAGCTTTAAAGTGTACTTTATAGTGTCATATCTGATGGATACCATTTTGGAGGAAAGTCTTCTTAATTAAAAGAAAACATAGGCCCTCATTCCGAGTTGTTCGCTCGGTATTTTTCATCGCATCGCAGTGAGAATTCTCTTAGTGCGCATGCGTAATGTTCGCACTGCGCATGCGTCAAGTAACTTTACTAAGAAGAAAGTAATTTTACTCACGGCTTTTTCGTCGCTCCGGAGAACGCATTGTGATTGACAGGAAATGGGTGTTACTGGGCGGATGTACGGCGTTTTAGGGGCGTGTGGCTGGAAACGCTACCGTTTCCGGAAAAAACGCAGGCGTGTCTGGAGAAACGGTGGGAGTGCTTGGGCGAACGCTGGGTGTGTTTATGACGTCAGCCGGGACCGAAAAGCACTGAATTGATCGCACAGGCAGAGTAAGTCTGGAGTTACTCAGAAACTGCTAACTCGGTTTTGATCGCAATATTGCGAATACATCGGTCGCACATTTAAGATGTTTAGATTCACTCCCAGTAGGCGGCGGCTTAGCGTGTGTAACTCTGCTATAATCGCCTTGCGAGCGAACAACTCGGAATGAGGGCCATAGGCACTAGATATAGACATTGGGCCTGATTCATGTTTGTAAGCAAAGCAAAAAAGCAAGCAACTGGGGAAAACATGCAAAAGCAGCCAGTATTTACCATTACAGAAACAATATCAATTTATTTGCTCTCCTTCCATGGCCACATGGTTTGTTCCAGACACAAAGTTACTTGCTTTTTTTTGTTGCTTTACTTCCAAACATGAATCAGGCCCATTGTCACTTAGACTCTGCCTGGTGGCACATTTTTGTTAGACTTAAGTGTGAAAGCTCAGTAAATCTAATTTTCTGGGGGTACTTGCGAAGAGGATGTGTCCAGCATGCAGATAGCAGTGGTCTCATTTATTACTGACTTGGATTGTAGTCCAGTCTTAACAGAGCTTCTGAAAGATTCTTTCAGAGCAGATCTCCTGTGTAAGGGAAAGTTTCTATGCATCTCAATGCTCCTATTCAGTACACTTTTTTTTTGTATTTACACTGAAAAGGGCAAACTTGAAACAAGGGCATAGAAAGAGGTAGAAGCAGCTCTCAATAGACCAACCTGTGAACCGCCAAATGGATTTGGCTTCCCATGTCTCTCTTTATTAGACATGTACCAGTGAGCGGCTACAGAGCAAGGCAGAGATTCTTTGCTGGTTTCCCTGTTGGATAAGCATGTGACCGGTCACTAACACACATTAACACGTTTCAATTAGTCTGTCACAGATAATGTTTCATCTTGCATAACCAGATGTCATGTATTACGTACATACCAACTACTTTGTTCTTGTATATAGCCATTTATTTCACTTACGTAACACTGAAATATGTAATATAATATTCTTATGTAGGCCAGTAACAACACAGACTGTGTCTTTTATTGCTGAAGTACGTAGATCATTTTATCTGTAAGAGTAGCAAATTCACAAAACGGTTAGGTACTGTCTGATTCCGTAAAATCTAAATTTAATATTTCCTTATTTTAGAGGGATGCTGGAACCACTTGTCGGGTAAGTATGAATAGAAGAGTAATAGTGTCCATTATTGAGTTGGGGTAATAAAGTGCTGTTGGGATGGGAAATGTTTAGTTTGGCTAGAGACCTCCCATTAACTGCCAACTGTATAGTACATGCAGCAAGCTGAGGTGTGGATGGTCTCTGAACAGTACGTGTGACTTGCAACCCCAGGTTTTATATTCTCTTCTCTGGTTGTGTTACATAAATACATCCATGTGTGCTCATAAAATAAATTATATCTCTGACAGCGGCTATAATGTGTATACAGTACTGTTTACTCCACTGCTGTTCCCATAAATGACCATATATTCGCTATCAGGCAAATACTCTAATCACGCCTACAATCAAAGAAAGAACTTTTTCTAGTTTTTGTTGGCTTTAAATGTACCTTTGACAGTGTGGACCGAGAATCTGTTTGCTGTTCCCTCAAGGTGGATAAGATTAAGTATGCGGGCAAAATGTTCCAACCGTTCTCAATCTCAACTGGCGTCAAGCAAGGCTGTATAGTGTCGCCCTTGCTCTTCAACATAGTTATGGACTGGATTCTCAGAAAAACATTTCTAAATGAAATGGACACAGTTACCGGCAAACATAAAGCCCTCACAGATCTAGTCTGCACCAATTATATGGTCTTCCTAGCTGAAAACATGCAGGGTGCCCAAAACATCCTAAATAAACTCCACACAAATGCAGCACAGCTTGGCTTACAAATAAATGGGGGAAAAAACAGGTCATTTTCACTGGAACTACGCCTGTGCAGCTAACCCTAGATGGAAACATCAGTGAACAAGTGGATACCTTTAAATACCTGGGTTCAACTATCAATGGTCAACAGAGTGCCGCTACATGCAACATCACAAGTCATAATAAGTTGTGCCACAGCTGGCTTTGCATGTCTGAAAAAAGGCCTCTGGAACCATCAGGACATTTCTATTGCCACAAAAATTAAGGTATTCAACGCATCGGTGCGAACAATTTTACTTTGTGGTTCAGAATCATGGACAATACTTAAAAACAACCTAACTAGGCTGGAACATTTCCCAATGAGATGCTTACGAAACATACTACAAGAAAAAACAGAAGAAAAAAGAAAGACTCTGTGCTGGGGCACTCTTATTGAAAATTAGTAGACATTAACATACTACAAGTAAAACTAACAGACCGCTGGAGAAATGAAAACATACGAAAACTATGCTAAGACCACAATTGAATCCTTTGTAAAAAGACAGTGTTTAAAGTGGTTCAGACAGGTCCGCAGAATGAAAACAAAAAGAATACCATACCAGTGCTTAAATAACACACACCCGGATAGATGGAAAATAGCATGTGACGCACCAAAGAAAACATGGCTAAAGCAGGTTGCCCAAGACCTTCAACCATTGCACTTCCATATTGATGATGCCAAGCAAGCCACCCTAAACCATCCCCAGTGGAGTGCGATTTATTAGAGAATCCCTGACTTTGGCTATCCCAGTGCGGGCAAGCTTACCCTACCGGCCCTGGCGACAATTTAGGGGGAGATGTACTATGCAGTGAGAAGAGTGGAGAAGTGAGCCAGTGGAGAAGATGCCCATGGCGACCAATTATCATTGGAGTAGCGTTTATCATTTAATTATACATAGCAGCTTTCTCCACTGGCTCATTTCCCCACTCTTATCACTGCTTAGTACATCTCCCCTTAAGTCTTAGTCTACCGATAAATAAATGATATCTCTGACGGCTGCTGTACTATGTATACTCCACTACTGTACCCATAAATAATGAATGCCAGTTATGTTAGAAGCAGTATGTGTGAATAACGTTTCTATTAGAAAAACTGACAGGTGCAGAAGAGGCATTCCCAATAATATACTGTATTTCTAAGAGTCAGGGGACCAGTACTGGAACTCTGGGGTACCTGACCTACATGTATATGCTGTGCACCTCTG
The DNA here is from genome assembly GCF_028390025.1 of Pseudophryne corroboree. Classification (NCBI taxonomy): domain Eukaryota; kingdom Metazoa; phylum Chordata; class Amphibia; order Anura; family Myobatrachidae; genus Pseudophryne; species Pseudophryne corroboree. The sequence continues at coordinate 998,509,580 of NC_086444.1, read as the reverse complement.
TTTTATACGATTGCAGGGCATGAATGTATAGGCAGTGCTGTGAATGCACCCTATGCACTCTAATTCCCCTCTCAGGCTTAAACCCTGTCTTTAACCTGGCTCGGACCCGGGACACCAAGCTTGGGTTGAAGCCAGGGATTTCTGTACTTGCCCTCATTTATACATGGGTGACGACCTGGGCTATTCAGTTTATTGGTACAGTATATAGCTAGCTATGTTTAGAACATATCAAGGTATAGGTTTATAGCTATACTGTGCATCCGAAAAGTATTCACAGCACTTCACTTTTTTCCACCTTTTGTTATGTTACAGCCTTATTCCAAAATGGAATAAATTTAATTTTTCCCCTCAAAATTCTACACACAATACCCCATAATGACAATGTGAAAATAGTTTTTTGGTTTTTTTTTTCTTCACATTTTTGCAAATTTATTAAAAATAAAAAACTAAGAAATCACATGTACATAAGTATTTGCAGCCTTTGCCATGAAGCTCAAAATTGAGCTCAGGTGTATCCTGTTTGTTCCTACAGCTTAATTAAAGTCCACCTGTGGTAAATTCAGTGAACATGATTTGGAAAGGCACACATCTGTCTATATAAGGTCCCACACTTGACAGTGCGTGTCTGAGCACAAACCAAGCATGAAGTCAAAGGAATTGTCTGTAGACCTCCGAGACAGGAATCTCTCAAGGCACGAAGTTGGGGAAGGGTACTGAAAAATATCTGCTTCTTTGAAGGTCCCAATGAGCACAGTGGCCTCCATCATCCATAAATGGAAGAAGTTTGGAGCCACCAGGATTCTTCCTAGAGCTGGCCGGCCATCTAAGCTGAGTGATTGGGGGAGAAGGGCCCTAGTCAGGGAGGTGACTAAGAACCCAATGGTCACTCTGTTAGAGCTACAGCATTCCTCTGTAGAGAGAGGAGAGCCTTCCAGAAGGACAACCATCTCTGCAGCAATCCACCAATTAGGCCTATATGGTAGAGTGGCCAGACAGAAGCCACTCCTTAGTAAAAAGCACATGGCAGCCCACCTGGAGTTTGCTAAAATGCACCTGAAGGACTCTCAGACCATGAGAAACAAAATTCTCTGGTCTGATGAGACAAAGATTGAACTCTTTGGCGTGAATGCCAGGCGTCATGTTTGGAGGAAACCTGGCACCGCTCATCACCAGGCCAATACCATCCTTACAGTGAAGCATGGTTGTGGTGTCATCATGCTGTGGGGATGTTTTTCAGCAGAAGGAACTGGGAGACTAGTCAGAATAGAGGGAAAGATGAATGCAGCATTGTACAGAGACATCCTGGATGAAAACTGGCTCCAGAGCACTCTTGACCTCAGACTGGGGCGATAGTTCATCTTTCAGCAGGACAACGACCCTAAGCACACATATCAAAGGAGTGGCTTCAGGACAACTCTGTGAATTTCCTTGAGTGGCCCAGCCAGAGCCCAGACTTAAATCCGATTGAACATCTCTGGAGAGATCTGAAAATGGCTGTGCACCGACGCTTCCCATCCAACCTGATGGAGCTTAAGAGGTGCTACAAATAGGAATGGGTGAAACTGCCCAAAGATAGGTGTGCCAAGCTTGTGGCATCATATTCAAAAAGACTTGAGGCTGTAATTACTGGCAAAGGTGCATCAACAAAGTATTGAGCAAAGGCTGTGAATACTTATAAACATGTGATTTCTTAGTTTTTTATTTTCAATAAATTTGCAAAAATTTTAAAAAAACCTTTTCACGTTGTCATTTGGGGGGCATTATGTGTAGAATTTTGAGGGAAACATTAATTTATTCAATTTTGGAATACGGCTGTAACATAACAAAATGTGGAAAAAGTAAAGTGCTGTGAATACTTTCCGTATGCACTGTATTTAGCACATATCAATTTACACGTTTATTGCTAAACACACTGGTATGTACATAAATGGAAGCTCAGTGAACTCTATGCAATATATTTGTCAGTTCACACAAACATGACTATTAATATGTGGGTGTAGGGATAGGGGTAGTCAGCGACCAACAGTGTTTATAACCTTATTCAATTTAGAAGAAGGCTGCAAAGTGTTATAGTAAAACTAAGAGGTACCTTAGTATTTAAGTAGGGTGAGACGAGAGATGGGTTGTTTAAGAAAGATATAACAATATTTTTATTCTTTGTGTCTAGAATAAAAATGTTGTATCTTTCTTAAACAACCCATCTCTCGTCTCACCCTACTTAAATACTAAGGTACCTTATAGGCAGCTTGCGATACAGATTTGATCCCGATGCGCGCTCCCGTGGGATCGGTATCGTAAGGCTAGATAGACTGTGCAGGCAAGTAAATCTTGACTGTCTAGTATACTATCTAGTACAAAGTGTAGTCAAAATTGGCACTTAAGGGGGGTACTCACGGGAGAGATGTGTGCTGAGCGATCTTAACACAGACCGCTCAGCACACATCTCTCACCCCGCTCAGCACAGCGCGATGTGCTGAGCAAGGGGGAAAGCCGACGGGGGGCCGCTCACTTCACACAACGGTGAAGTGAGCGACCCGCTAGATTGAGCCTGCATGCAGCTCAATCTAGCATCGGCGATAGCGATGCGCGGGGCCGCGCATCGCTATCGCTGGAGGGCATACACACGGCAGATCCGTGCTTAAAATCTAAGCAATCTAGCAAGATTGCTTAGATTTTGAGCACGGATCTCTCCGTGTGTACCCCCCTTTAGTCAAAATCGTACATAGACAAAATCTCAAGCACAGATAGTAAAAATCTGTACAATCTGTGCTATCTGGGCTCTGGGGGAGTTCAAGGGAAATCTCATAGTCAAAATTGAACGTAGCAAGGATCTCACCGTGTGTACACACCTTCAGTTTTACTATAACACTTTGCAGACTTCTTCTAAATTGAATAAGGTTATAAACACCGTTGGTCTCTGACTACCCCTTATCCCTACACCCACATCCTTTCTTATAGCATTTTACCAGTGCCTAACACTTAGGGGTTAGCAGACACCCTAAAATATTAAGGGAGTGTTTTTCACAGGTCAATAAGTGACTTGTTACAATATTGTGGTACATGTGGCGCCCTACTTCTATTGCTTGCATGACTATTAATATGTTTATCTTATTAAAATATGCATATCTTATTATTTAAAAGGGAAAAAGCGATATTGCTATTCTATTTACAGCTGTGGCAGTCTGGGGGTATATTTACTAAAAGTCGATTTTGATTAAAAATTTTTTACAATTTTTATATATTTTGTGTTTCAGTGTCTAAATCACACATTTACTAACAGATGATTTATGACATAATTTAAAAAAATGGCAAAAATCATTTCAAATAATTACTAGTTGAGCGTTTCTGCCTTAAACAATAGGTTAAGTAAAAATTTCCAATTAAAAAACTTCATAATTGAAATATGAACATGTAACCATCCCATACACATTATACTATAGAATGTACATCTAATGGTACCATTCTCCTTGTGAGTGATGTGTTTTTGACACAGTGAGGTGCAGTGTGGTGAATGGCTGGGGGGCACACATGGGGATGGGTCTGAATGATGGGAGACTGTCTACCACCTACTCACTGTAACTGTCCTTTCACTACCCTAAGCTACAGTGTCCGTTGAGTCTTCTACCTGCATCCCTGTGTCTTCTCTTGCTGCTGCTGACAGAGCTTTGACTACAGTGCACTTCCTGGTCACATGACACATACACGTATCCAGCAGTGCACAATGCCTGCCCCCACACTCAGAGGCATGCCGCTATTAGCTCCTTTCCTGTACAACTTTTATGCCGGTGGTGTGGCCCCGCCCCCAGGTCTGCAAAGCAGTGTCTGACTGTAGAACCGAGGTAGAGCTGTTGCTGCCTCATCTCCAATCTCCCTGCAGCACCAGAGATTCCCACAAAGCTGGTGAGTGTCAGCTATAAAAAGGATTACAATAAACAAAGATGTTTATATTCTAAATAACTTCTTTGTATTATTATAATCATTTCTCTAACGTCCTAGTGGATGCTGGGGACTCCGTAAGGACCATGGGGAATAGACGGGCTCCGCAGGAGACATGGGCACTTTAAGAAAGAATTTGGATTCTGGTGTGCTCTGACTCCTCCCTCTATGACCCTCCTCCCTCCCTGCATCGTGGGACTGAGGGGAGAGAAGCAGCCCTACTCTCTGCAGATAGGTCCTGCTTCTTAGGCTACTGGACACCATTAGCTACAGAGGGATCGTACACAGGATCTCACCCTCGTCGTCCGATCCCGGAGCCGCGCCGCCGTCCCCCTCGCAGAGCCGGAAGACAGAAGCTGGGTGAAAGAAGCAAGAAGACTTCGAAATCGGCGGCTGAAGACTTCAGTCTTCACTGAGGTAGCGCACAGCACTGCAGCTGTGCGCCATTGCTCCCACACTACACCCACATACTCCGGTCACTGTAAGGGTGCAGGGCGCAGGGGGGGGCGCCCTGGGCAGCAATTAGGACCTCTTGGCAAAAGTTTGACATATATACAGTTGGGCACTGTATATATGTATGAGCCCCCGCCATAATATTGTACATAAACGCGGGACAGAAGCCCGCCGCTGAGGGGGCGGGGCTTCTTCCTCAGCACTCACCAGCGCCATTTTTTCTCCACAGCTCCGCTGAGAGGAAGCTCCCCAGGCTCTCCCCTGCAGATACACGGTAGAAGAGGGTACAAAAGAGAGGGGGGGCACATAATTAGGCGCAAAAAACATTATTACAGCGGCTACTGGGTTAACACTAAGTTAATGTGTGATTCCTGGGTTATATAGCGCTGCGGTGTGTGCTGGCATACTCTCTCTCTGTCTCTCCAAAGGGCCTTGTGGGGGAACTGTCTTCAAAAAGAGCATACCCTGTGTGTGTGGTGTGTCGGTACGCTTGTGTCGACATGTTTGACGAGGAAGGCTATGTGGAAACAGAGCGGGAGCAAATGAATGTGGTGTCTCTGCCGACGGCGCCGACACCTGATTGGATGGATATGTGGAAGGTTTTAAATGATAATGTTAATTCCTTACATAAAAGGTTGGATAAAACTGAAACCTTAGGACAGTCAGGGTCTCAGCCCGTGCCTGATCCTATGTCGCAGAGGCCGTCAGGGTCTCAGAAGCGCCAACTATCCCAAATTGTTGACACAGATACCGACATGGATTCTGACTCCAGTGTCGATTATGATGATGCAAAGTTACAGCCTAAATTGGCTAAATCCATCCGTTATATGATTATAGCAATTAAGGATGTGTTGCACATCACAGATGAAACCCCAGTCCCTGACAAGAGGGTTCATATGTATGGGGGAAAAAGGCAGGTGGTGACCTTCCCCTCTTCACACGAGCTAAATGAGTTATGTGAAAAGGCTTGGGAATCTCCAGATAAAAAACTGCAGATTTCCAAACGGATGCTTATGGCGCATCCCTTCCCGCCAACGGACAGGTTACGCTGGGAATCCTCCCCTAGGGTGGACAAAGCTTTAACACGCTTATCCAAGAGGGTAGCCCTGCCGTCTCAGGATATGACCACCATAAAAGATGCTGCGGATATAAAGCAAGAGGGTACCCTGAAGTCCATTTATACACATTCAGGTACCTTACTAAGGCCGGCAATTGCGTCGGCCTGGGTGTGTAGTGCTGTAGCAGCATGGACGGATACCTTATCTGAAGAACTTGATACCTTAGACAAGGATACTATATTAATGACCCTGGGGCATATAAAAGACGCTGTCCTATATATGAGAGATGCTCAAAGAGACATTAGCCTACTGGGCTCTAGAATAAATGCAATGTTGATTTCTGCCAGAAGGGTCCTGTGGACTCGGCAATGGACAGGTGATGCCGACTCAAAAAGGCACATGGAGGTTTTACCTTACAAGGGTGAGGAATTGTTTGGGGAGGGTCTCTCGGACCTGGTCTCCACAGCTACTGCTGGAAAGTCAAATTTTTTACCATATGTTTCCTCACAGCCTAAGAAAGCACCGTATTACCAAATGCAGTCCTTTCGATCACAAAAAGGCAAGAAAGTCCGAGGTGCGTCCTTTCTTGCCAGGGGCAGAGGAAGGAAGCTGCACAACACAGCTAGTTCCCAGGAACAGAAGTCCTCCCCGGCTTCCACTAAATCCACCGCATGACGCTGGGGCTCCACAGGCGGAGCCAGGCCCGGTGGGGGCGCGTCTCCGAAATTTCAGCCACAAGTGGGTTCACTCACAGGTGGATCCCTGGGCAATAGACATTGTGTCTCAGGGATACAAGCTGGAATTCGAAGAGATGCCCCCTCACCGATACCTCAGATCGGCCCTGCCAGCTTCCCCCTTAGAGAGGGAAATAGTGTTAGCTGCAATTCACAAATTGTATCTTCAACAGGTGGTGGTCAAGGTTCCCCTCCTTCAACGAGGAAAGGGTTATTATTTGACCATGTTTGTGGTACCGAAACCGGACGGTTCGGTCAGACCCATATTGAATTTAAAATCCCTGAACATATACCTGAAAAGGTTCAAGTTCAAGATGGAATCGCTCAGAGCGGTCATCGCAAGCCTGGAAGGGGGGGATTTTATGGTGTCTCTGGACATAAAGGATGCATACCTTCATGTCCCCATTTATCCACCTCATCAGGCGTACCTCAGATTTGTGGTACAGGATTGCCATTACCAATTTCAGATGTTTCCGTTTGGTCTCTCCACGGCACCGAGAATATTTACCAAGGTAATGGCAGAAATGATGGTACTCCTGCGGAAGCAAGGGGTCACAATTATCCCATACTTGGACGATCTCCTCATAAAGGCGAGGTCCAGAGAGCAGTTGCTGATCAGCGTAGCACGCTCTCTGGAAGTGTTACGACAACACAGCTAGATTCTAAATATTCCAAAGTCGCAGTTGATTCCTACGACTCGTCTGCCCTTCCTGGGCATGATTCTGGACACAGACCAGAAGAGGGTTTATCTTTCGATGGAGAAGGCTTAACAGCTAGAAACCTATTGAAACCAAAACAGGTGTCGGTGCATCACTGCACGCGAGTCCTGGGAAAGATGGTGGGATCATACGAGGCCATTCCCTTCGGCAGGTTCCATGCGAGGACCTTTCAATGGGATCTACTGGACAAATGGTCCGGATCACATCTTCAGATGCATCGGTTAATCACCCTATCCCCCAGGGCCAGGGTGTCTCTCCTGTGGTGGCTGCAGAGTGCTCACCTCCTCGAGGGCCGCAGATTCGGCATTCAGGACTGGGTCCTGGTGACCATGGATGCAAGCCTCCGAGGGTGGGGGGCAGTCACACAGGGAAGAAATTTCCAAGGTCTGTGGTCAAGTCAGGAGACTTGCCTCCACATCAACATCCTGGAACTAAGGGCCATATACAACGCCCTACGCCAAGCGGAGTCCCTACTTCGCGACCACCCGGTTCTGATTCAGTCAGACAACATCACCGCAGTGGCTCATGTAAACCGCCAAGGCGGCACAAGGAGCAGGGTGGCGATGGTAGAAGCCACCAGAATTCTTCGCTGGGCGGAGAATCACGTAAGCGCACTGTCAGCAGTGTTCATTCCGGGAGTGGACAACTGGGAAGCAGACTTCCTCAGCAGGCACGACCTCCACCCGGGAGAATAGGGACTTCATCAAGAAGTCTTCGCGCAGGTTGCAAGTCGGTGGGAGCTGCCACAGGTGGACATGATGGCATCCCACCTCAACAAAAAGCTACAGAAGTATTGCGCCAGGTCAAGAGACCCTCAGGCGATAGCTGTGGACGCACTGGTGACGCAGTGGGTGTTCCAGTCGGTCTATGTATTTCCTCCTCTTCCTCTCATACCCAAGGTGCTGAGAATCATAAGAAAAAGAGGAGTGAGAACAATAATCATTGTTCCGGATTGGCCAAGAAGGACTTGGTATCCAGATCTGCAAGAAATGCTCACAGAGGACCCGTGGCCTCTGCCTCTAAGACAGGACTTGTTGCAACAGGGGCCCTGTCTGTTCCAAGACTTACCGCGGCTGCGTTTGACGGCATGGCGGTTGAACGCCGGATCCTAGCAGAAAAAGGCATTCCGGATGAGGTCATTCCTACGCTGATAAAGGCTAGGAAGGACGTGACGGCTCAACATTATCACCGTATATGGAGAAAATATGTTGCTTGGTGTGAGGCCAGGAATGCCCCTACGGAGGAATTCCAGCTGGGCCGTTCCTTCACTTCCTACAGTCGGGAGTGACTTTGGGCCTAAAATTGGGTTCCATTAAGGTCCAGATTTCGGCCCTATCCATTTTCTTTCAAAAAGAACTGGCTTCTCTGCCTGAAGTTAAGACGTTTGTAAAGGGAGTGCTGCATATTCAGCCCCCTTTTGTGCCTCCAGTGGCACCTTGGGATCTTAACGTGGTGTTGAGTATCCTGAAATCACACTGGTTTGAACCACTCAAGACGGTGGAATTGAAATATCTCACCTGGAAGGTGGTCATGCTACTAGCCTTGGCTTCGGCTAGGCGTGTGTCAGAATTGGCGGCTTTGTCACATCAAAACCCTTATCTGGTTTTCCATGCGGATAGAGCAGAATTGCGGACCCGCCCACAATTTCTGCCAAAAGTGGTTTCATCCTTTCATATAAACCAACCTATTGTGGTGCCTGTGGCTACTAATGACTTGGAGGATTCTGAGTTACTGGATGTGGTCAGGGCTTTGAAGTTTTATGTAGCCAGAACGGCTAGGGTCAGGAAAACAGAATCTTTGTTTATCCTGTATGCTTCCAACAAGCTTGGGGCGCCTGCTTCAAAGCAGACTATTGCTCGCTGGATCTGTAACACGATTCAGCAGGCTCATTCTGCGGCTGGATTGCCGCTGCCTAAATCAGTTAAGGCCCATTCCACAAGGAAGGTGGGCTCTTCTTGGGCGGCTGCCCGAGGGGTCTCGGCATTACAGCTTTGCCGAGCGGCTACTTGGTCAGGTTCAAACACCTTTGCAAAGTTCTACAAGTTTGATACCCTGGCTGAGGAGGACCTTGTGTTTGCTCATTCGGTGCTGCAGAGTCATCCACACTCTCCCGCCCGTTTGGGAGCTTTGGTCTAATCCCCATGGTCCTTACGGAGTCCCCAGCATCCACTAGGACGTTAGAGAAAATAAGATTTTACTTACCGGTAAATCTATTTCTCGTAGTCCGTAGTGGATGCTGGGCGCCCGTCCCAAGTGCGGACTTTTCTGCAATGCTTGTATATAGTTATTGCTTCAACAAGGTTTATATTATAGTTGCATCAGCGTTGATCTGATGCTCTGTTGTTGTTCATACTGTTAACTGGGTAAGGTTATCACAAGTTATACGGTGTGATTGGTGTGGCTGGTATGTATCTTGCCCTGGATTACCAAAATCCTTTCCTTGTACTGTCAGCTCTTCCGGGGCACAGTTTCTCTAACTGAGGTCTGGAGGAGGGTCATAGAGGGAGGAGTCAGAGCACACCAGAATCCAAATTCTTTCTTAAAGTGCCCATGTCTCCTGCGGAGCCCGTCTATTCCCCATGGTCCTTACGGAGTCCCCAGCATCCACTACGGACTACGAGAAATAGATTTACCGGTAAGTAAAATCTTATTTTTATATATAAAATCTCAGGAATTTGACTGGGAGTATGAGAGAGAAGGCTCTGCCTACCTTGACTGCACGTCCCTGGTCGGACACCTTCTCAGTCCCCGTCGTCTCTTACCACCTTGCTTGTACAGCATCATATTTCTGTTGGACAGTATGGAATATTTACTATCCTAGCAGTAAACGTGTAGTGCAACAACAAGATCGATTAAATAATTTTATCCAAGCAGGCACCAGTCCTACACCTATAGTATTGGCCTTTTTTGTCTCTTGTTTGTATGTTTTTTGTTTTTCATTTATTTTTGTGCATTTGTATGGTCTATTAATGTAATACAATAAATTATAATTATGCTGATAACAATATTTCCTTGATAAGTAATCTCAAAACGGCTTCAACATCAGCAGAGGAATTGTGACTGTATGATGGATGGATGTTATGTGTGCTTTGAGAAGCATGAAGTACATATGGTAATTCTCTGTGAGTGGAGGAGAGCCGCGGACCTGTGGACTTAGACATCTGCTAGCTTTGGAAGGCTTTGTTAGATGCTGTAAAATTAATGAATATGGGAAGTTGTGATTATTATTTTCTTTCAAGTTACTGTTCCAGAGCAGATCTGTTATAGATTTTCTTTCATTAAAAAAAAGGCTTTTGCTGTTAAAAGCTAGGAGGACAATTCTGTCTGTGATCTGATTCATAACATAACATAACATGAATTTGTGGACATGTGGAAAGCTAATTCCTAGTTTTTAGTAGCCAAGCTGGGTTAACAACCCACACTTCATATTCTATGTATATTGTAAGTGCTTTGCTCTTTAAGATTGTGCGAAATGCTGCTAGTAAATGAGATTACTTTTTTTAACGTCATCTGCTTTCTCATTGATGAACACTATGTCACTGATTCCAAGTTGCGCACAATTCGCCTGCTTACAGATCTCGCAGATTCAAAGTCGTACTGGTCTCAGTCATATATCCGCTTGTGACTGAGTGGATACTCTAGGGTACAGGTTCTCAAAGTCGGTCCTCAGGACCCCCACACGGTGCATGTTTTGCAGCTCTCCTTACAGAATCACAAGTGAAATAATTAGCTCCACCTGTGGACCTTTTAAAATGTGTCAGTGAGTAATTAATACACCTGTGCACCTGCTGGGTTACCTGCAAAACATGCACTGTGTGGGGTCCTGAGGACCGACTTTGAGAACCTATACTCTAGGGCATTCGCATGTAGAATAGGTTTGCCATGGGCATGTTGATGGAATTAGGGCTAATCAGAGGTAAGGGTATGCAGAAAGCCTCATGACCTCAGTGGTATATCCTGCACCAAGGATAGGGCTGGTGCTTATGACAGCTACTGTCAGGATGGAGCGGTGCAGCTGCCTCTGAGTATGGTAGAAATCCGCATTTATTTCCGTATACTGAAAGGGGCTGAATCCGGCCTAATGTCTGATATTCACAATTCTGAGAACCTACCTCTGTTCCCTAAAATTAATTTAATGCAGAAGTTTCCTGGCTGGTAGAGATGATCACATTTTTTACAACCGTTCCACAGAATATTCCCATCATTCCACATTTGGGAACGGAGTGTAGCACGTTTCTGAAGTGAAATTTAGGTTTGCACCTATAATTTTTGTTCTGCTTGTAATCTCCATCTGGATTCAGTATGATTTTCTAACAGTCAAGATCCCAGCTGTCGTGTGTGTGTGTGTGTGTGTGTGTGTGTGTGTGTGTGTCACCAGCAACAAGAATGTGAATAATAAAAGGGGGATTCCCTTATAATAGGCTTTTTTAAGATGTCATGGCACCGTGCCTGTAGTCACAGCATGATTAAAAAGAAAAAATTGGTGTAAACCAGCCATCCCTGCCATACAGTTATATACAGTTTGCATTAAAGACTGTGAATTTTCATATTTAAAAAATTTGTTTTGACATTGTTTTCATCTTTTTTTTCTTCCAGGGTGTACCTCAGTTACCGTGTGCCAAAGCTTTGTACAACTACGAAGGGAAAGAGCCTGGGGATCTGAAATTTAACAAGGGCGACATCATCGTGCTTCGCCGCCAGGTTGACGAGAATTGGTACCACGGAGAAATCAATGGCGTCCACGGCTTCTTCCCAACCAACTTTGTGCAGATTATCAAGCCTTTACCTCAACCTCCGCCTCAATGCAAAGCACTTTATGACTTTGAAGTGAAAGACAAGGAAGCTGACAAGGATTGCTTGCCCTTTTCAAAGGTAGGAACCAAATAAAAAAACTTGTCTGGAGGGATTAGTGATGCTTCATCTGATGAAATCAGGCCAATTAAGGCATAGCCGGATTATGGTTATTTGTTATACTTCTAGAATTCCTCTCCTGCATGTTGTCATTCAAATGACTCTAGAGAATATATACTTTATATATTTAAAACTATGGCCTAGATAGAAAAAGAAAATGAGGAGTAGCTTTTGCACAACATGAAAAAAATGCCAAAGTGACTAAATGTAGAATAAAATCCGATTTATAATGAAAAATAAATAAAAGGTATTTACAAAAAAAAATTTTTTCCAGCAGAATAGTTTTAATATAAATTAATATGTATAAATTGCTATCTAATTATGAAAAATATCTAGACATTTTGCCACTTTGTCTATAAAGTAGTTTACCCTAAAAAAGTCAAGGCAGAAGCAAAGATGTGCTGACTAGCTGTAGTATAATGGCAGATTGGTGTCTGTACGCATAGGGAGGTTCCTTCTATCCATTTGCACTATCCGTGCTCTTGCACTTGAATGATCATTAAAGGTCCACAAAGAGCCAGAAGAATCAAACATTATTAAACAGTTTAGTGATCATTAAAGGTCCACAAAGAGCCAGAAGAATCGCACATTATTGAACAGTTTAGTGATCATTAAAGGTCCACAAAGAGCCAGAAGAATCGCACATTATTGAACAGTTTAGTGATCATTAAAGGTCCACAAAGAGCCAGAAGAATCGCACATTATTGAACAGTTTAGTGATCATTAAAGGTCCACAAAGAGCCAAAAGAATCTCACATTATTGAACAGTTTAGTGATCCTTAAAGGTCCACAAAGAGCCAGAAGAATCGCACATTATTGAACAGTTTAGTGAACTTAAAATAACCTCTAGCATTGGAAAGAAGCTTTTAAAGCTTATGAGAGCACCTTTACATTTGTCTTGGGATCATGAATGTTTGTATCTTGGATTGTTATTGCGCTAGACATAAAAGTGCTATTAGAGATGCAGGTGGTAGGGGCTCCCTCTCCCTCAGACGCACTCCATCTGCATTTCGTTTCAGAGATATAGATTGCTCTGGCTTTTGATGTGATCGAGCCTTATGTTAAAGGATAAACCCAGCAAGATCAGCTAATCAGGACAGAATGCAACATAAGAGCTGGATATACTGCATGTGTTCCGCCTGATATTACCATCTGTAATGCACAAAACAAACCAAGTAGCACTGAAACCGGGGAACATTCATTCTTTATTAACGTTTATTTATAACGTAGCAGTTTACAATGGGTAACAAAAAGAATAGTAAAACTAGAGGATCGGATGGCCTTGCTTACAAGCTTAGAAACTTGTGAACTGATGTTGCTGTATTTTGTGATTGCTAAGAGTCACAAACTATTTACAGGTAAAGATAAATTATTACTGACGTAAGAATTGGACATATCTGTTTTATGTACAAAACATCAGTGAATAGACTAGCAATATTTAAAATAACATTGTTACTATGATGACTAGGTCATAACGCCTTCATCCATTAAAAAAACAACCACATTTTCAGAAAATTGTTGCAAAATCCCTTCATCCAGTCACCTCTTCCGTTATATAACAGTGGCAGAAGTCACAGGGTGCTTTGTGGTCACTAGTACCTCCCTGTGATTTACTAGGCTGCATATCAGATCAGTCTACAAAATGGTTGTGTGTAAGCTACATGTACACTTCAGCAGCAAGACCTAATGTACCAATGTGGCCCGCTGACAGCACACTGTGACTTCTTAATGTGCCTCATTAGGCACTTCTAGCTACACCAGACCATACTTGTCTCTGCCTTCCTGAGGCTGTAGAAGTCTAGCATGAAGCCTTTTTCTTGCTCTGAGGCAACTAACATCTTACATCTACTGCTTGTTGGTGCAGGTTGTAGGCCAGCTACAGCCACACTTAATCATAGTTGGCTGCCTTTGATGTCTTCTTGAATGCAGCACAGATTCAAAGCAAAAAAATTACATACTATGCCAAATTATATGATAGGTTTATTGTTTAATATGCAACCATGGTGTTCTTTTTTTAGCAGTCTCTTATTGTATTATAATATTACTTTTAATAAAAGTATGGAATGGTATGATTCATGGAACGGCAGCAGTTGATAAAAGACTAATATTAGGTCTTGGTCTGGGTATTGGTGTATTGCAGTGGTTCTCAAACTTTTCCTACGGACTCCAAACAGTTCACATTTTCCAGGTCACCTAGCAGATGCACAGGTGTATTCATTACTCACTGACACATTTTAAAATATCTACAGGTGGAGCTAATGTTTTCACTAGTGATTTTATGAGGATACCTGGAAAACTTGCATTGTGTGAGATTCTGAGGACCGAGTTTGAGAACCTGTTATATATTGTTTTAGTAATATGTTTAACACAATTCCCCCCATTGATATTATACTCCTCGTAAATAACTGACATTAATATTGAAAACGTTCTGATTTTTTAAAATTACTTTACCAAGGAAATAAGAAGCATCCCTCTTATGCCGCCCATACATTAGGTTGACTCGCATTTGATGCGAGCCATCCTACGACCGCCTCTGGCAGCTCCCTGGCGTATGTTAGAGTGTACGGTGCTTTAGTGTTTGTGACATACAGCACAGAAAGCCAGAACTATGTACAAAGACAAGTACATGTGAAAAACATGTTTAGCTGAGGTTGAATAGTCTTAATTTTCAATTCAGTTCTACGTCATATAGCAATGATTAAAGACAGGGGCTGCCTGAAACCTAAACAATGATACACAGTATAAATAAACTGTTACTCTATTGGCTAAGTAGTTTCTGGAGTTCTGGTTGTGTTGCTTCTATATTGAGCTGATATAAGAAACTTCACAGTTAAGTCCCATTGATATTCCTTTTATGCACTATTTGTAATTACGTATGTATGTTTACAAAATACCCTTTAATGTCTATACATATTTCCCAAGCACAGCCTTATGTATCCGAATATTTAATGAGTACTCCTCTGTTTTGTAATTTGTTTGAAGCTAAAGTTATCACAGTTTCATCTACTGTGTATAAATGTTTATTCACATTCTAATTAAATGTTCCATAACTGTTGTGACTTTCTCTGTATGTGTCTGTTCTAAACACGCTTGTTTATGGTACACTGGAACGAAAGATTGTGCTTGTGATATGATACGGTATAAAGAGAAATAAAACTCATTGCTTTAAGTCGTTGAACTGAGGTATAGTTTATAACTAAAATGAAGCATTGTTTTGGCCAGCACACTGAAGGTGAGTGTGGTATTACAGGGAATGATTCATGTGGGACACACAAATCCAGATTTATTAAGTTAACATTGGATTCCGTCTGACTTGGATGTAGTCATATTCGGATTTAGGTGTGGGATTGTAAGTGTAAGCATACTGTTGTATGAGATATTTCTTTCTGCATGTACTTCCAATTTGCAAAGCCAAACCAAGCAGCTTTTGTTGGCTTGTGGCTAAAGCAAAAATAATTTTTTTTGGAAAAAAATGCATCAGTAAATCCATACCTCATATGCCGTGTATTGGAGCTCTTTCTTCCTTAGCCAAGTTTACCTTCTCCTGGGAACTGGTAATTATGTGACAAGTTGAGTACTGAAGAGAGGGGATGGAAGCCATGAGGGTGACACAAGAAGCGGGATTAGCATTTTTGTGACTGCCACATGTTAGGTCGTATGTTTCACTTTCATCGCATGGATTACGGCATGTGTGCACATTTGATTCATGCATTTTATAAGGTTCCTTTTCTTTTCCATCAATTTTTACTCCTATTTTATGTATATTATTAAAGTAGGGGAGTGGTATATAAGGAAGAAACGAAGGATGAGGAAAAGGTTACATAACGGGGAAATTTCCATGGCAAACCTTAGCTAAAACTAATAGTTATACAAGGTAACAGGCTGATAATGCTAGACATGAGTTTCATATGACAAAATGCAGTGCACACATGTTTTCCAACACACGCAGTTCTACTGTAGAGGGAAGGGACATGGTGATCAGGACTTGTACCTCAGGAGGAGTGACAAGAATGGATAAGGATACTGGGGCCTACCGTAGGTGTGTATGAGTGGGAAGAGAGTGGGTGTGCATTTAATGAAGACGTTTGAGGTGGTTTCATAGTAAGAGAGCCATAGATACCAAACGCTAGGGAACTTGTGCTGTGTATACTGCAGAAGGCTTGTTATATGAGGTAATGGGTTCAATTCCCACCACGGCCCTAACTGTGTGGAGTTTGTATATTCTCCTCATACTTGCGTGGGTTTCCTCTGGGTACTCCGGTTTCCTCCCACAATCCAAAAATATACTGGTAGGTTAATTGGCTCCTTACAAATTAACCTTAGCATGAATGTGTATGCGTGTACATGTGGTAGGGAATACAGAGCCTTCAACTAGGGGGGGCTAGGGGGGCACGCGACCTGGGTGCGGAAAAGGAGAGGGCGTCGGCGCGAGGCAGTAATCGGGAACTTCAACTAGCAGTGCAGGACGGCGCAGGGTTGAAGAGGCGCCGTCCCGCTGTGCCAGGACGCTTCCGTAGAGATGCTTCCCGCTTCACACAGGCGCCGCTTCACACACCTAATGTGCCAGCGCTGTGTGTGTGTGTTACAGCGCGCTTCAGAAATGGAGAGGAGGGGGCCCTGACTGATATAGAAGATCAGCACTAGAAGTGTGTAAAGGTAGGGAGAGGCAGCTGTATATGTACAATATGTGTGTGTGCAGACAGTGTACTTTAACTTAGTGTGTGTGAGCAGTGCAGTGTAACCCTGAGTGTGTGTGTGTGTGTGTGTGTGTGTGTGTGTGCGTGTTGGAGCAGTGCAGTGTAACCCTGTGTGTGTATGTTGTCAACATACACACACAGGGTTACACTGCACTCCTTCAACATGACTGCCTTGCCCCGGGTGACAGAAACCCTAGTTTCTCTTACGTCCTAGAGGATGCTGGGGACTCCGTAAGGACCATGGGGGTATAGACGGGCTCCGCAGGAGATAGGGCACCTAAAAAGAACTTTGACTATGGGTGTGCACTGGCTCCTCCCTCTATGCCCCTCCTCCAGACCTCAGTTAGATCTTGTGCCCAGAGGAGAATGGGTGCACTGCAGAGAGCTCTCCAGAGTTTTCTGTGGAAAAATAATTTTGTTAGGTTTTTTATTTTCAGGGAGTCCTGTTGGCAACAGGCTCCCTGCATCGTGGGACCGAGGAGAGAGAAGCAGAGCTGGCTTGTAAAGCTGGGCACTGCTTCTAGGCTACTGGACACCATTAGCTCCAGAGGGAGTCGGAACACAGGTCTCACCTGGGGTTCGTCCCGGAGCCGCGCCGCCACCGTCCTCCTCACAGATGCCGAAGATAGAAGCCGGGTGAGTATTGAGGAAAAGACTTCAGGAGGCAGAAGACATCAGATCTTCATGAGGTAAGCGCGCAGCGGTAAGCTGCGCGCCATTGCTCCCAGTCACACACACAAAGCTGGCACTGAAGGGCGCAGTGGGGGGCGCCCTGGGCAGCAATAAACCTCGTTTTGGCCATAAATAAGGTGAATTAGGCTGGGGGACAGTAAATCCGTGGACCCCCGCCATTTTATTAATATATGATGAAGGGACCGAAGCCCGCCGTCGGGTGGGCGGGGCTTGATCCTCAGCACTAACCAGCGCCATTTTCTCCACAGAGGCTGCATGAGAAAAAGCTGGCTCCCTCTTCTCTCCCCTGCTGAGCTTCACAGGTTGGAAAAAGGAGGAGGGGGGGCACTTTGGCGACGCAGTGAGTGGAGATTACGTTTATAAACGTATAAAAGCGCTATCTGGTTGTATATTCCAGTGTTTTTAAGCGCTGGGTGTGTGCTGGCATACTCTATCTCTCTGTCTCTCCTAAGGGCCTGGTTAGGGTTTTGTCCCCTTATAGGTAAATCCCTGTGTGTGTGGGGTGTTGGTACGTGTGTGTCGACATGTCTGAGGCGGAAGGCTTCTCCAAGGAGGAGGTGGAGCAAATGAGTGGTGTGTCCCCGTCGGTTGTGCCGACTCCTGATTGGATGGACATGTGGCATACGTTGCATGCAAGTGTGGCATCTTTACATAAAAGGCTTGATAAGGCTGGTTTAGGGGGGACATCAGGCGGTCAATCCTCAGATTGGACCGACTCACAGGGCCCGTCGGGCTCTCAAAAGCGTCCCTTAACACAAGACACTACTACCGACACGGATTCTGATTCCAGTGTCGACTATGACGAAGTAAAATTGCACCCTAGGGTGACTAAAACTATTCAGTGTATGATTGTGGCAATAAGGGATGTGTTGCATATTGTGGATGAACCCTCAGTCCCCGACACAAGGGTACACATGTTTAAGGAAAAGAAACAGATTATTAATTTTCCCACATCTCATGAATTAAATGAGTTCTTTGGAAAAGCTTGGGAGACTCCGGATAAGAGACCGCAGATCCCCAAAAGAATGTTTATGGCATACCCTTTCCCTAAGCAGGACAGGGAGATTTGGGAATTACCCCCCACTGTGGACAAGGCCCTGACGCGCTTATCCAATAAAGTGGCGCTACCGTCTCCTGACACAGTGGCCCTTAAAGACCCAGCAGATCGCAGGCAAGAAACTACTTTAAAGGGTATTTATTCTCATACGGGTGCTGTGCTAAGACCGACGATTGCGTCGGCATGGGTGTGTAGCGCAATTGCAGCTTGGACAGATGAGCTGACAGATCAATTTGATACTATGGATAAGGATACTATATTCCTAACTCTAGCCCATATAAAAGACGCAGCCTTATTTATGAGGGATGCTCAAAGGGACATTGGATTGCTAGCTTCTAGGGCCAATGCCATGGCTATCTCAGCGAGAAGATCCTTATGGACTCGCCAATGGACGGGTGATGCGGATTCCAAGAAACATATGGAAGTACTACCCTATAAGGGGGATGTATTATTTGGGGATGGGCTGACGGACCTGGTTTCCACAGCTACAGCAGGTAAATCAAATTTTTTACCATATATTCCCCAACAGCAAAAGAAAGTAACACCCAATCAGATGCAGTCCTTTCGGTCGCACAAGTCCAAAAGAGGTCGGGGATCCTCTTTCCTCGCCAGAGGTAAGGGCAGAGGCAAGAGAGCACCTGCTGCGGCAGGTGCCCAGGAACAAAAGTCCTCCCCGGCTGCTCCAAAACCCACAGCATGACGCTGGGGCTCCCCTGAGGGAGTCCGCACCAGTGGGGGCACGTCTTCGACTTTTCAGTCAGGCCTGGGTCAGTTTGGACCTGAATCCCTGGGTGTTGGAAATAGTTTCCCAGGGTTACAAACTGGAATTCGAGGAGGTGCCCACGCACCGATTTTTCAAATCGGCCCTACCAGCTTCCACATCGGAAAGAGATGTAGTGTTAGCTGCAATTCAAACGCTGTGTATACAGCAAGTGATAATCAAGGTTCCCCTGCACCAGCAGGGAAAAGGTTACTACTCAACCCTATTTGTGGTCCCGAAACCGGACGGTTCGGTCAGACCGATTTTGAATCTGAAATCCCTAAACCTGTGCATAAAAAGATTCAAATTCAAAATGGAATCACTCAGAGCGATAATAGCCAACATGGAGGAGTAGGAGTTTATGGTGTCTCTGGACATAAAGGATGCGTACCTTCATGTCCCCATATATGCCCCCCATCAGGAATACCTGAGATTCGCTGTACAGGATTGTCATTACCAATTTCAGACGTTGCCGTTTGGACTTTCCACGGCCCCGAGGATTTTCACCAAAATAATGGCGGAAATTATGGTGGTCCTGCGCAAGCATGGAGTCACAATTATCCCATACTTGGACGATCTCCTGATAAAAGCGAGATCAAGGGAGAAATTGCTGAGCAGTGTGGCGCTCTCTCTGAGAGTGCTCCAGCAACACGGTTGGATTCTAAATCTACCAAAGTCACAGTTGATTCCGACAACTCGACTACCGTTCCTAGGTATGATATTGGATACGGAACAAATGAAGGTCTTTCTCCCAATAGAGAAGGCCCAAGACATCCAGAACATGGTCAGAGAACTGCTAAAACCGAAAAGGGTGTCAGTTCACCAATGCACTCGAGTTCTGGGAAAAATGGTGGCGGCCAACGAGGCCATTCCCTTCGGAAGGTTCCATGCACGGACTTTTCAATGGGACCTTCTGGACAAGTGGTCAGGGTCCCATCTGCACTTACATCGGAAAATAACTCTGTCCCCAGGAACCAGAGTGGTTGCAAAGTGCTCACCTATTGGAGAATCGCCGGTTCGGGATTCAGGACTGGATCCTGGTTACCACGGACGCGAGCCTCCGAGGATGGGGAGCGGTCACACAGGGAAAGACTTTTCAGGGTCTTTGGTCAGACCAGGAGTCCTGTCTACACATCAATGTGTTGGAACTCATGGCCATTTACAACGGCCTTCGACAAGCGGAGAGTTTTCTTCGAAACCTACCGGTTCTGATTCAATCAGACAATGTCACAGCAGTGGCTCATGTGAACCGCCAAGGCGGGACAAGAAGCAGAGTCGCGATGGCGGAAGCCGCAAGGATTCTTCGCTGGGCGGAAAATCATGTAAGCGCTCTGTCGGCTGTCTTCATTCCAGGAGCAGACAACTGGGAAGCAGACTTCCTCAGCAGACACGATCTCCATCCAGAAGAGTGGGGACTTCATCAAGAAGTCTTTGCAGACGTAACACGTCTTTGGGGAACCCCTCAAATAGACATGATGGCGTCACGCCTCAACAAAAAACTTCGGAGGTATTGCGCAAGGTCTCGGGACCATCAGGCAGTAGCAGTAGATGCACTGGTAACACAGTGGGTGTTCAAATCGGTCTACGTGTTTCCTCCTCTTCCTCTCATCACGAAAGTGTTTAGGATCATAAGACGAAGAAGAGTACAGACAATACTCGTTGTCCCAGACTGGCCTCGAAGGGCCTGGTACTCGGATCTACAAGAGATGCTCACAGGAGACCCCTCGCCTCTTCCTCTGAGGGAAGACCTGTTGCAGCAGGGGCCCTGTGTATTTTAAGACTTACCGCGGTTACGTTTGACAACATGGCGGTTGAACGCAGAATCCTAGCAAAAAAGGGGATTCCGGAAGAGGTCATCCCTACTTTAATAAAGGCTAGGAAGGAGGTGATGATAAAACATTATCACCGTATCTGGCGAAAGTATGTGTCTTGGTGTGAGACCAAGAATGCACCTACGGAAGATTTTCATCTGGGTCGTTTTCTCCACTTCCTACAGACAGGAGTGGATATGGACCTGAAATTAGGCTCGGTTAAGGTACAGATTTCGGCCCTCTCGATTTTCTTTCAGAAGGAATTGGCTTCTCTTCCAGAAGTCCAGACGTTTGTAAAGGGAGTGCTGCACATCCAGCCCCCTTTTGTACCTCCAGTGGCACCATGGGACCTGAACGTGGTGTTGCAGTCCCTAAAATCACACTGGTTTGAACCGCTTAACAAGGTTGAGTTGAAATTTCTTACTTGGAAGGTGGTCATGTTGTTGGCCTTAGCATCAGCAAGGCGAGTGTCAGAATTGGCGGCTCTATCACACAAGAGCCCCTACTTGATTTTTCATGTGGATCGAGCTGAATTGAGGACACGTCCGCAATTTTTGCCTAAAGTGGTTTCTTCGTTCCATATGAATCAACCTATTGTGGTGCCTGTGGCTACCGGTGACCTGGAGGATTCCAGATCCCTAGACGTAGTCAGGGCCTTAAAGATTTATGTAGCCAGGACGGCTAGAATTAGGAAAACAGAGGCTCTGTTTGTCCTGTATGCGGCCAATAAGATTGGCGCTCCTGCTTCAAAGCAGACTATTGCTTGCTGGATCTGTAATACGATTCAGCAGGCTCACTCTACGGCTGGATTGCCGGTACCAAATTCGGTTAAGGCCCATTCCACTAGGAAGGTGGGCTCTTCTTGGGCGGCTGCCCGAGGCATCTCGGCTTTACAACTTTGCCGAGCGGCGACTTGGTCGGGGTCAAACACTTTTGCTAAATTCTACAAGTTTGATACCCTGGCTGATGAGGACCTAGCGTTTGCTCAGTCGGTGCTGCAGAGTCATACGCACTCTCCCGCCCGATTGGATGCTTTGGTATAAACCCCATGGTCCTTACGGAGTCCCCAGCATCCTCTAGGACGTAAGAGAAAATAAGATTTTAAACCTACCGGTAAATCTATTTCTCCTAGTCCGTAGAGGATGCTGGGCGCCCGTCCCAGTGCGGACACTCTGCAAGACTTGTATATAGTTGTTGCTTACATAAGGGTTATGTTACAGTTGACATCGGTCTAGGACCGTTACTGTTGTTTTTGTTCATACTGTTAACTGGTTATGTATGTTCCAGGTTACATGGTATGATTGGTGTAGGCTGGTATGAATCTTGCCCTTGGATTGCTAAATCCTGCCTTGTATTGTCCATCTCCTCTGGGCACAGTTCTCTAACTGAGGTCTGGAGGAGGGGCATAGAGGGAGGAGCCAGTGCACACCCATAGTCAAAGTTCTTTTTAGGTGCCCTATCTCCTGCGGAGCCCGTCTATACCCCCATGGTCCTTACGGAGTCCCCAGCATCCTCTACGGACTAGGAGAAATAGATTTACCGGTAGGTTTAAAATCTTATTTTCGGCCCTGGGGATATAGACTGTAAGCTCCACTGGGGCAGGTACTGATGTGAATGGACAAATATTCTCTGTAAAGCGCTGCGGAATATGTGTGCGCTATATAAATGACTGGTAATAAATAAATAAATATGCTCTCATTTTGTAGATGCCTCAAATGTGATTAACGACTGCTCGGAAAGAGCTTATCCTGTTTCCAGTGAGAAGCAATCAGACATTTAGCTGCGCTCTGGATATGCCAGATGAGACTTGGGATGGGTCTATACAGCAAATAAAAGGAAAAGGATAGCGTTAGGTGCACTCCTATGATGGTGCATTTAGCTGGTGCATATCTTTCCAGAACCACCCTGTTTTAGGACAAGTCCACCAATTGTGAGAAAGGGTGACCTCCCGTCTGCAGTAACAGTGATCAGACTGACTGGAGAAAATGGTCTGCACATACCTTGCTATTCATATCCCATTGATGCACAATTTTGTAGGCATTTAGGGGGTCATTCCGAGTTGTTCGCTCTGTAAAAATCTTCGCATCGCCACGAATTTCCGCTTAATGCGCAATGTCCGCACTGCGACTGCGCCAAGTAAATTTGCTATGCAGTTAGGAATTTTACTCACGGCTTTTTCATCGTTCTGGCGATCGTAATGTGATTGACAGGAAATGGTGTTACTGGGCGGAAACAGGCCGTTTTATGGGCGTGTGGGAAAAAACGCTACAGTTTCCGGAAAAAACGCAGGAGTGGCCGGAGAAACGGGGGAGTGTCTGGGCGAACGCTGGGTGTGTTTGTGACGTCAAACCAGGAACGACAAGCACTGAAATGATCGCAGATGCCGAGTAAGTCTGGAGCTACTCAGAAACTGCTACGAGGTGTGTAATCGCAATATTGCGAATACATCGTTCGCAATTTTAAGATGCTAAGATTCACTCCCAGTAGGCGGCGGCTTAGCATGAGCAAATCTGCTAAAATCCGCTTGCGAGCGAACAACTCGGAATGACCCCCTTAATGTGAATACGGATGTGCCCTTACTCAGCTTTGCTCTCAGCGCAGCACATATTCAGTAGAGTGGCGTTGGATGTTTTTGCACCACTGTTACTACTGTACTGTACTTACTATAGCACTTACATTTGCACAAATATTTGAATAAAAGTTGCCTAATATTGGCCAAAAAGGTATAATATACCGGTAAAAGTGAAGACTAATCAGCATTGGTGTCTATGCAGAAAACTAATAATGTGACTAAAAATGGAAAATCATGATGTCATATTGTACAGTACAATGTCGTTTGTCATGTATTTCCTAGCTCACCATATTTTACTGTATAAATGATGTGATTTTTCCAATATAGCCACATTGTTAGGATAGTCAGCAGTGTTGATTAGTCTTCACGCTCTTTGCTACCTTTTCACGAATACCTACTATTATGCTACTTTTGTGCATGTATTTAAGTGAATCTTGTGCGATTGAAAATGCTGTTTTCTTGCGTATTTTATATAGATGAGCAGGCATGTTTTGATAGAACTCGCACATTACGAGCAGCCTATAACATGGCGCAGCATAAGGGCCCTCATTCCGAGTTGATCGCTCGCTAGCTGCTTTTAGCAGCAGTGCACAAGCTAGGCCGCCGCCCTCTGGGATTGTATCTTAGCTTAGCAGAAGTGCGAACGAAAGGTTAGCAGAACTGCTCGTAAAAATTTTCATGCAGTTTCTGAGCAGCTCCAGACCTACTCCTTCCTTGCGATCACCTCAGTCAGTTTAGTTCCTGCTTTGACGTCACAAACACGCCCTGCGTTCGGCCAGCCACTCCCCCATTTCCCCAGGCACGCCTGCGTTTTTACCTGACACGCCTGCGTTTTTTAGCACACTCCCGGAAAACGGCCAGTTACTACCCAGAAACACCCACTTCCTGTCAATCACTCACCGATCAACACAGCGACAGAAAAGCGTCGCTCGACCTTGTGTAAAACTGCATAGTTTTGTGTGAAAGTACTTTGCGCGTACTGCGGCCTGTACGCATGCGCAGAAATGCCGCTTTTTCACCTAATCGCCACGCTGCGACCGAAAGCAGCTAGCGATCAACTCGGAATGAGGGCCAATGTCCAATACAGTGGCACAAAAAAGAGTTGGGGTTTTACGCTATTTTAGAAATGCTTAGCATCTCTATAACTCTTGCTGCCTTCTTGTTGTAGTGGGGCCAGTATTTGGGTCCATAATCTCCCTCTTATATTTCTCCAACTAAGCTTGTGCAGATCCGTTAGATATTTTATATATATATATATAATCAGTAACTGTTGTATATCGTTGATGTGAGTCCTGTGAGGCTGTACTGTGGTGGCACGGAGCCTCCAGTGGTGAGAGCTGAGGAACAGCAGCTGAGGAGCAAATCAGCATGTGAAAATGACTCCAATGTACATGTCAGTGGAAACATTGAGTAGAGAGGGTAGAAGACTTGGATCTCGGCAAAAGTAGGAAAACATTCTCTTCATATTTTAAACATATTTAACCAATTTTTCACAAAATTGGTAACCCAGAAATATTACTTATTTTTAAGGGTTGGGTTCGTGTGACCAGCAGTTGGGAGACTGCCGGTCACCATACTGAAGACAAGATCCCAGGATCGCCACACAGCGGGCTCGCCACAGGCTCTATTCCCACTCTGTGGGTGTCGTGGACACCCACGAGTGGCAATAGTCGCTGTTAGTCGGCATGCAGACCGTCGGGCTATTCACTATTTGGGATCCCGGCGTCTGTGCAGTGACCACCGGTCACATAACTTGTAGCTAAGTTTTTCCAAGGTCCATACACAAATTCATAAAGGTTTGTTATTTAATGGTCCACCTGCTAATATGCATTTGTATTGCAAACTGCCTTTGTGTATAGATTCCTCTGCTTGCTGCAGTATACTGCTTTGTGTGTATACTGCTTTGTGTATAGTTTCCTTTGCTTGCTGCAGTATACTGCTCTGTGTATAGATTCCTCTGCTTGCTGCAGTATACTGCTTTGTGTGTATACTGCTTTGTGTATAGTTTCCTTTGCTTGCTGCAGTATACTGCTTTGTGTATAGATTCCTCTGCCTGCTGCAGTATACTGCTTTGTGTAAAGATCCCCCTGCTTGCTGCAGTATACTGCTTTATGTAAAGATTCCCCTGCCTGCTGCAGTATACTGCTTTATGTAAAGATTCCTCTGCCTGCTGCAGTATACTGCTTTGTGTAAAGATTCCTCTGCCTGCTGCAGTATACTGCTCTGTGTAAAGAGTCCTCTGCCTGCCGCAGTATTCTGTTTTGTGTAAAGATTCCTCTGCCTGCTGCAGTATATTGCTTTGCGTATAGATTCCTCTGCTTGCTGCTGTATACTGCTTTGTGTAAAGATTCCTCTGCCTGCTGCTGTATACTGCTCTGTGTAAAGATTCCTCTGCCTGCTGCAGTATACTGCTTTGTGTAAAGATTCCTCTGCTTGCTGCAGTATACTGCTCTGTGTAAAGATTCCTCTGCCTGCTGCAGTATACTGCTTTGTGTAAAGATTCCTCTGCCTGCTGCAGTATACTGCTCTGTGTAAAGATTCCTTTGCTTGCTGCAGTATACGGCTTTGTGTAAAGATTCCTCTGCCTGCTGCAGTATACTGCTTTGTGTAAAGATTCCTCTGCTTGCTGCAGTATACTGCTTTGTGTAAAGATTCCTCTGCCTGCTGCAGTATACTGCTCTGTGTATAGATTCCTCTGCTTGCTGCAGTATACTGCTTTGTGTAAAGATTCCTCTGCTTGCTGCAGTATACGGCTTTGTGTAAAGATTCCTCTGCCTGCTGCAGTATACGGCTTTGTGTAAGCAAAACACAGGTCAGTGGCCCCCATACAGGCCACATATACAAATGTTAGCAGTATAGTAACCAGGGCCGTCTTAACAGCATTGAAGGGCCTGGGCAAAGCACTGCACTGGGACCCCTACACACTTCTTCACGGGAACAAAAACAAAAAAAATCTAGTTTACCCCTACTGCGATCCTGTGCCATCTCTCCACATGCTTCAATACACTGAATGGCTGTCAGCACTCTGATTGATGGATAGCTCCAGCCATCCATCAATCAGCATGCGGCAGCCATTCACTGTCTGGCTGCAGGCTAGTAGGCAGGTAGACAGTGCTGCCTTGCCGCTCTGATCATGTAACCCCCACCTGCCCGTGCTCCCAGGCCCCTAGAATTGTGTGCTTATACATTAAGGCGTCCGTGTTTATAACCTCAAAATGTCTTTGCTTAATTCCTAGTGTAGAGAATGTGTTTGCTGGACATTTACATTAGGCTTCTGGAAAAGCGCTTTACTGGTGGTCTGTAACCTCTTTGTCTGCAGTTATCTGACGGTTCTCCCAATGGCATCTGGCCGTGGCTCCAAACGGAAATAGTGTCAGTTGATGTTCATGCATAATGAACATTGATAGGAGGAGCTAAAGGGATTATTTGGCAAAGAAAAAAATATTGTCTCTCCCTGTACATTATGAGACTGCGAGCAGTGCTAAAGAAAAGCCCTGCAATGGGAAAATACAAAATGGAAAGTATTTCTCTCCCTTTTTAGTGTAGTTATCCCTCTTATGTAGTATCAAAGTCATAATATCCATAGTAATTTACAGCAGACTTAAGCAGCCATACCAGTCTCTGAAACGAATGTGCCCTTTAATGATATCATAACTTTGCAGCAGAAATTGCATCTGCAGAGCTGGTAAATTCCTGTAGTGAGTAATTTGGGGACTCCGAGCAGCATGTATCTAGGAAGCCATCATCGCTGACTGGATAATTATCATGATGACAACACTGAAGTCCATCTGTTTAGCTCGGATAATAAATGGTGCACTGTTTATGTAGTACATAACATTCACTTACAGAAGAAAATGATAGAGCGGCTTTTCCACAAAGCTGTATTTAGTTGGCACTATGAGCTGTTATCTTTGTGGTAGTCTCAGGGCGGATAATGTGATCATGGTGTCTGACTGCACAGACCGCTGCAAGAACAAACATGTTGCACTGTTCAGGCTTTTCCTTCGCCTCTGGCCAATGCTGCTTTGTCTGAGATGTGAATGTAACGCACAAGAGCTGCAATAGTCCCCTCTCTCCTCCGACCAGTGATCTGTTGGCTGTAGCCTTGCCTGCTCTCTAAACCAATCATTTTATCACTTTATTTCCACAAAATCCTTTGTCAGTGAGCAGCTACTTCTGACGATTAAATGGCACCTTGTAAAACTACACAGGTAGTGTGACAGACTCCGGGGTATGGGGAACTTGCCAATAAAGAGAAATAATATTTTACATAGAGATACTTGCAAGGTCAGAGTTGGTGTTTATACCAATCAGATTTTTGGAATGATGTACAAGGTAGTAAATATTCAAGGAAAACTAACAATTTGGATGAATTTATTTATACCGCTTTTATACCTAAATGCCGAGTTGCACCCAGTATTTGTACGCGGCTCCTTCCCGGGTATGACTCAGCTGAGACCCCTATCAAGCAGGTGGCCTGACCTGGCAATATGAAATGATCTCCAAGCGTTGCCTCTTCCTATTCAGTGAACGGGTGCCGGGTTGCATCAACCCAGTTTACCCATTTACACTGCACTCGAGTGCTTCCCGTGACCGACCCTGCAAGCTAGCCATGTTGGATTCACCTGTCACTGGACCTGGGTAAACCCTTTTACACCGAGCCGCGACCTGGATTAACCTGACAATAACTGAGGTCAAAAGCTAATTGTAAAAGGAGTATTAGTTTCATACAGAGTTGAACACCACAGTCTACCTCAATCACTTTAGTAGGCGCCTTACAGTACTACTTTGTTGTGCAGTGCACCCTGATCCATGTACTATAAAACTATGTTCCAGTTTTACTCCATTTTTCTCCTCACATCATGATGGTCTCCCGGTACATTCAGCTTGCAGCACTGATTTCCTGCTGCTGCGGCTATTCCAATGTATTTTTATGTCTACAGGCTACTCTATCCCCATCAAATACAAAACTGGAGACAAGCAATTCAGTAAGGCACTCTGGGGCAGATTTATTAAGCCTTGTGAAGTGATAAAGTGGAAGGTGATAACGCACCAGCCAGTCAGCTCCTAACTGTCATTTTTCAAACCCAGGGGCAGATTTATTAACATGGAGACGGCATAAGGAAGTGATAAACCAGTGACATGTGCAAGGTGATAAACGCACCAGCCAATTAGATCCTAACTGTTAATTTACATATTGGAGTTGATTGGCTGGTGCCTTTATCACCTTGCACATATCACTGGTTTATCACTTCCTTATGCCTTCTCCAGGTTAATACATCTGCCCCCCAGTCTGTAACATGGAAGTTAGGAGCTGATTGGCTAGTGCGTTATCACCTTCCACTTTATCACTTCACCAGGCTTAATAAATCTGCCCCTCTTCCTCTGTCATGCATACCTTAGAATGGGAATTACACTTGTTGACTGTAAACATAACTTAAATAGAATCTTTACAGCAATGTGGAGCTGGATAAAAGGTCTCAATAAGCAGCACAGTATGCCGCAATAAATAGAAATTACAGAAGAGATGACAAAGTTATTATAATATATAAATCTGGAAAGGGTTAAAAAGCCACCTGTAATGCTCTGGGACTCCAGCGAACCACTGAGAGAGCTATTATCTCCAAATGGAGAAAACTTAGGACAGTGGTGAATCATCCCAGGTGCAGCCAGCCTGTCAAACTTCCTCCAGTAGCACATCAGCAACTCATCCAGGAGTCACAAAAGAACTCAGACTAACATCTAAGGTACTCACTTGCGTCAGTTAATGTCCGCGTTCATGATTCCACCACAAGAAATAGACTGGGCAAAAATAGTATCCATGGGAGGTAAAAACCAATGCTAACCATGAGGAACATAGAGACTCATCTCACATTTGCCAAAAAACACATTGATAACCCCAAAGCTTTTTGAGCTAATGTTCTGCAGACTGGTAAGGAAAAAAAACTTTTTGGAAGTCATGGGTCTCGCTACATCTGGCATAAAGCTAACATAGCATATTACAATAAAAACATGTACCAACAGTTAAAGTGCATACGCGATTCTCACTATGCGACAGGGATTAGGTCGGTATCGCAAGCCTACAATGACTGTGTTGGCAATACTGGCTTTGTCCTATTTTGGCTAAGTGTCAATTTTGACTATCTTTTCTACGAGATAGTCACTATTGACTTGCCTGCACAGTCTATCTAGGCTTGTGATACCGACTGCGTGGGACCGCGCATCGGGATCGCAAGGTGACTCTTACCTTGTGATCTGCACTAACTTTCCTTACGATTTTGATTATATAGTCAAAATCGTAAGAAAAAAATCTCACTGTGTGTACACACCTTAAAACATAGTGTTGGTAGGGTTTGGGGATGCTTTACCGCTTAAGGATCTTGGTGACTTGATATAATTGATGGAATCATAAATTTTGCTCTCTACATAAAAGTTCTGAGGTAGAATGTCTGGTCATCAGTCCATGTTCTGAAGCTCAAACACAATTGGGTTATGCAGCAAGACACCAGTCGAAAAACAAGAGCAAGTCCACCTCGGAATGGCTGAAAACAAACAAAATTAAGGCACTGGAGTGGCGTAGACAACGTCCTGACTTGAATCCAATTTAGATGCTGTAGCAGGACCTTAAACGGGCAACTTATACTCTCAAACCCTCCAATGTATCTGAATTAAAGCATTTCTGCAAAGAAGAATGAGTTAAAAAAATCCGCAATGAGAAACACTGACCTCAAGCAAACAATGGTTTGCAGTTAATTTTGCTAAAGGTTTATGAGGCCAGTTCATTTTTCACATGGGTGACTTTTTTTCCGTCAATAAATGAAATGATCAGTATTTTGTGTTTACTCAGGTTATCTTGGTCTTGTATGCAGTTGCGTTTGCAGATCTGGAACAAATAAGTGTGACAAATTTGCAAAAATAGAAGAAATGTGTAAGAGGCAAAAACTATTTAACACCACTTTTTGTGTCTGTGTGGGTGTGGTATATTAGGTTGACAGTTCTCATGTCAACATGCATAGAGCTGGCAGTGACATGTCAATATCCATGTCTACACAGATGACATGTCGATATAATAAAATGTCTATCTAGTATCTTGATAGCCCAGCAGTCACTTACCTGGTCACGGCTACAGCTGTGTCTCCAGTGTCGTCTTCCAGGTTCCAGCTGTCATGTGACCACCAGTAAACCCCCCACCCCCCTTCCCTGCA